>NW_023425540.1:68841459-69441459 GCF_014108245.1 Pipistrellus kuhlii | reverse complement strand
ATGGTTCAAGATGAATGTTTGCTCAGTAAATAAGTAAAGGAATGTAATAGAAATGAAGAGATATATAGATACACTAGAGATTAAGTAAAATAACTTCATTTAATCTCTTCTAATGTGTGAAATGATTGATTTAAGAACCTGAGATAATTCTGCCATGACTTCTATTTTATTTTCACATGCTCAGATCAAAGATCAGGCACATGTTTCTCAGGCCTGGTGAATGGTCGCTGTGCACAAGAGCTCCCGGGCAGAATGACAAAAATGCAATGCTGCTGTGAGCCTGGCCGCTGCTGGGGCCTTGGAACCATTCCTGAAGCCTGTCCCGTCAGAGGCTCTGGTGAGTGGCTGGCAGCTAGTCTCCTCAAGACAGACAGTACTAAAAAAATTTGTACTAATGTACTAATGTACTTTGCTGTTCTTTTTGAAGTCATGTCATGTCTATATTCCTATTACTGTCTTCAATGTGACTTGGGTGTTTTGGGAAGAGTTAGGGTAGCATTATTTATTTGGGATCAATTTTGACTGTACCTAATTTATTGATATTAAAATAATTCTTAAAAGTTGATTATCACTGGTCTTTGTGAAGTATTTTTAAAAGTTAATTGAATGCCCGTATTTCAATTCAGTTTTAAAACCTCCTGATCTTTCATTTCAGAGCTTGACTATCTTTGATTAGAAAGTTCAACCTCCATTTACATTTTATTTCAGGAGTACCCTTATCTTATCGTATGGTGTCCCAATTCTTAAAGATACTTTCTTTTTTCTAATGACCTGAACATTAAGAATACAAGGGTAGGAGGATGCCTCTCAATCATTTTGCTGCATTAACTGCCATATAACTGAGGCTAAATTGAAAAGTCACTTTAGAATGAATGAGCAATAGCATCTTTTATTAATATAACTAAAGGCCCGATGCATGAAGATTCATGCAAGAATGGTCTTTCCCCTGGTTGTTGGAACTGTCTTCACTCCAGTCAGAGTCACCTTTCCACCTTCCCACTCTGCCCAGAGGCCTAGAGTGGCTGGGGCTGTGTGGAACACAAGTGTCCCACCCTGCCCCTGGCCACTTAGCACCTACACAGGCAAATTAACCCGCCATCTTTGTTAATTAGCATACTCACTCCTGATTGGCTGGTGGGCGTCATGGATGTACAATCAATTTGCATCTTACTCTTTCATTAGTGTAGATATGAATAGGTAAAGTATAGTTAATATGCAATATCATAAAGGTATATCAACATGTTATTGTATTGGAAACTAATTTTTATGGAAACTAATTTTTTGAACTACGTTTGTAAAATATGTAACTATATGTACTGCTATGGAGAAAAACAAGGCACATTCTTTTAAAATCTTTAAGCTATAAAATATTAAAATCAAGTAGTAAATTTTTTAGAAAAGTTAATACATAGTATATAATTTTAGAAACTCATAGTTCTACTAGTAATAAATAATAGTAATATTAATACTAAACAATTACTTGACCTAAATAGTTTTCATTTCTTTTGATATAGTTTCCTAATTCTGAGAACAATTAAGGAAATAAAGGCAATCATTACCCTTGCTTTTTTTTCTCTCAACTTCAATACTTGGACAAATAAGAAGCAGATTTTAAAGCTTATTAAATACCATCTTCTGTTAGAATCCACATTGGAAGAAATATTACTCTAAAGCCATATTAATCCCTTAAAGAGAAGAAAAGAGATAGGAAACATGTATATTGCAATACTGAAGACATTTCAAGCACAATAAAATATATAGGATGAATTATTTAAAGCTTTAATTTTCTTCCATTTAAGTAAATTTCTTGCATTCATAGGTATATCTAGAATTTTATGTGTTTCACTAAGGGACATAAAATCAAAATACTCATAAAGACAATTCTTTGATTATGCAACTCAGTTAAAATATGGCATATAGGTTTTAATATCTTTCTGAAACATATTTTTTCTGCTGCTGTTAGCATTGAAAATATTTATCAGGATAGTGCTCTACTCATTCACATCATGTAGGCACAGATAAAGTAACACAGATTGCTTTATTATGCAGGAAGGCAGCCATTTGTATGTAACTGAACTTTCTTTTTTCTTTTTTTCTAGAGGAGTATCACAGACTTTGCATGGATGGACTTCCAATAGGAGGGATTCCAGGAAGTGCTGGTTCCAGACCTGGAGGCACTGGGGGGAACGGCTTTGCCCCAAATGGCAATGGCAATGGCTATGGCCCCGGAGGGGCAGGCTTCATCCCCATCCCTGGAGGCAATGGCTTTTCTCCCGGTGTTGGGGGAGCGGGTGTAGGGGCCGGGGGACAGGGGCCCATCATCACTGGACTAAGTGAGTGTTCACTTTTATGTAAACTCTTTACTTTTCTGTCTTAAATGATATTATAATTCCTAACTTTTTCTTTTTTCCAAAAGGCATGTGTGTGCATGTATACATATATGTGTAAAAATTTGTTTCAGGGTCTAAAATATAATGCAGTAATACAGAATTCTTAAGGAAAATATTATTTTTTGTGTTTCATTAACTTTCCAAATTGGAGAAAAGAATGAGTGGTCCAGGCTTTCTTTGAAAGGAGAGATGAGAGTACAGTGATACTCCAATCCAGATGACGCCATTCAAAAGCACGTTTTTGGTTCCAGTGTATTTCACTTGGCCCTTTGCAGCTGCCCTATTCATACAACCCTTGAATTAGTTCCAGAACCATTTCTCAACTGAGATAAACTGAATAAGGCTTGCTCTGTGCCTATCCAAATATTATAATGAAATATCTTTCTTTTCCTCACTCTTTTTTGTTGAATAACTTAAGAAATCGAGAACTATGGGCTTTAGGCCAGAATTGGCATTGGTGTACTTGACATTTGAGTTCATTCTTTTTAAAAGAGCTGCTCTTGCTAATAATATTTTATGATGTCCCACGGTGTGGTGTTTATTATTTTTGGCATATTGCCTGTATACTATATCTGAATATTCAGCACAATTACAAAAAAGGAAATGGAAAGCATTCAAATGTACAGTAGAACATTCCTGACATTTTAAAGACATTATTGTGGGCAAAGTCTCCAGATGCATTACTTAACAAATGCCAGTTACAACCATGTGTCACAAGAATATTTTTAAGATCCTCAACCTTAAAGTTTTAATACAATCTAGAATAATGTAAGCTTTTGATATATACACCTAATTAATGTACTATTAAATATGCTTTTAAAAATTAGCTCTAAAAAAAGTAATCCATGTAATGATACACTATCGCTTGTGTTTTAATTTTCCATAGCTATTCTGAACCAGACAATAGATATCTGCAAGCACCATGCTAATCTCTGTTTAAATGGACGCTGCATACCTACTGTTTCTAGCTACCGCTGTGAGTGTAACATGGGCTATAAGCAGGATGCAAATGGGGATTGCATAGGTAAGCTCATGACTCTTTAATCCTTCTTAGTCTTTGATAGCTTTTACACTGTACAGATAAATTAGACTGCATGTGATACAAAAAAAAAGTCTTTTGAAGTAAAGCTAATTCCCAAACTGTCTCTCCTGTGTGCGT
This sequence comes from Pipistrellus kuhlii, assembly GCF_014108245.1. Classification (NCBI taxonomy): domain Eukaryota; kingdom Metazoa; phylum Chordata; class Mammalia; order Chiroptera; family Vespertilionidae; genus Pipistrellus; species Pipistrellus kuhlii. The sequence continues at coordinate 69,437,910 of NW_023425540.1, read as the reverse complement.
GGTCTTCCTATGCTTTCTTAGCCTACTGCTGAGCTAGGCCACATCAAGAATCCCCCACCCTAAATGTTAGATTTCTGGCTCTGTCTTTCCTTGGTTAGTACAATGCTAGATGCACGGGAAATGAACTAACCATGTTAAATGAATGACTTAACATATTTTTTCTGGGACCCAGGTAGAGGCCTACTGCCACCCTTTTAATAAACTCTATGTCCAACGTAATATTGGGATTGTATGTCTTCATAGCTAGTATCCTATCTAATAAAAGACTAATATACAAATTAACCATCAGTTCACTATATCCACAAACCACATCCACCAGCCAATCAGGAGCGCATATGAACATTAACCCAACCAAAATGGCTACGGCCATGGAGCAAATAGTAAGCTTGGGTTTCCCCAGCAATGGAGGAAGCCAAGCTTTCTGCACACCCTGGCCAGCCTAGGCATCCACTCAAGGCTACAAAGTTTCAATTATATAAGATAAATGAATCCCAGATACCAGGGCCTCTGCTTGGGTTGCCGGGGGTGTGTGGCCAGCCTGCAAACCATCACAGGCCCCTCACCCAGGCTGTCCCACTCCTCAAGGGAACCCCCACCCTGATCCATGACATCCTTCAGGGCAAACCAGCTGGCCCCCACCTATGCACCAGGCCTCTATCCTATCTAATAAAAGAGTAATATGCAGATTGACCATCACTCCAACACACAAGATGGCTGCCCCCGTGTGGACACAAGATGGCTGCCACAAGATGGCCAGCAGGGAAGGGCAGTTGGGAGGGACCAGGCCTGCAAGGGGGTTGGGGGGGGCAGTTAGGGGTCACCAGGCTGGCAGGGGAGTGGTTAGGGGGTGATCAGGCTGGCAGGCAGAAAAGGTTAGGTGCAGTCAGGAAGGCAGGCAGGCAAGCAGTTGGGAGCCGGCAGTCCTGGACTGTGAGAGGGACGTCCAACTGCCAGTAGGATCGGGCCTAAATGGGCAGTCGGACATCCCCTGAGGGGTACCAGATTGGAGAGGGTGCAGGCTGGACTGAGGGACACACCCCTGGTGCATGAATTTCATGCACCAGGCCTCTAGTGTTAACATAAATCTTAAACTTATGTGTTTTACCCAAACATTATTATAGACAGTTCCATTCTAGTTTGATCTCATCACCCAGCCCTTAAAAGTTAAAATCTAGGCAGAGTTATCTTTCTATTACAATTTGTAGGGACAAAGATTAGTATTGGAGCATCTTTTCAGAAGAGAAGTTTTTAATGTTTTCCATCCTATACTCTTTCTAGTGTCAACTTCTAGCCAATTTAAGTTAGAAACAACACATTGGGATGTCAGAAAAAGCTAAAGAGGACATAAGCCCAAGTTAAAGTGGTGACTGTGTTAATTGCACCTGTGTTTTAATGAATAATAAACTGCCCTTGCTGTTTGGAAACTTCCTTTAGATACTGAGGAAGTGCTATCACATGAAAGTCAATAACTGTATTAAAGGATCAAAGACCAGGAAAATAGAATTGGGTCCATTTTGCTATTATGAGTTACTCCTGAGATCTGGAAAGTTGTCTTTACTCATCAATTTATTCTCTCTCTTTCCTGAGAATTCTAATTTAAGATGAATTTTTGTGACTCCTTTGTTGTCTAAGTCAGACTGCTGTTAGCAGTGGTTTTTAAGTCCATTTAAATTATTCTGTTTTGGAAGAGTATGAAATAATTTTTGTTGTTTTTTGGGGGGAGTGGGGCAAAGATAATCTTAGAGCCTTTCCAAATTAAAGGTGTTTGCTCAGTTGGAATATAAAGCACTTTTTCAAAAGTTACTATTTATTATGCCAATACTATCTGAGCATTTAACCATTTTGATGATGTCTTGCCCAATTACTTTAGGAGTTTAAAATATTGTGAATTTTGCCTAAAAATGCTCAGTCTACAGTGAAAATATAGGAAGAAATCAAAGTCTACAAACTGTAAAATTTAAGTGTAATATTTTCTGCACAAGGCAAAATAAAGTGGAACACTTTGAAGTGTGAGACTCAGAATAAAGAGCATGAGGTGTACATTACAGAACATGGCAGTGCTATTTATGATTACTCTTCCATTAGCTTAGAAAACCAGTGAGTGTGAAAGTCATGGATTTTAGTCTCTAGAACGTTTTTGGTGATTGCTGTCCTTCCAAAATAAAAATAAATAAGTGAGGAATTCTCTTCTCTGGGTACTGGTTCTTTAGCCAAGGGGCTACGGAAACAGCAATGAATTGGAGCTTTAGTGGCACAATACTGGCAGAGGTAATCCAGGAACTAAAGGCTTTGAGAACAGGTTCTTAAGGGAAGGGAAAGGTTCTGACCCAGCTTCTCAGAAAGTTTATCTAAAGAGAGGGGGTTGGATGCATGTTTTTCACTAGAACAGATATTCACAATGAAGTTTCTGTAAAGATACATCTACAGCACAGTTTTAATTGTTACAGTCTGTATTACAAAGCCATAGAACTTAAGGGATCTTCAACACTGCACACTGAACATGAAATTTCGTATTGGAAAGCTCATTAATTATACTTTGTATGCTTACTAACACTCTAAACTCTCTTTTTTCATTTTGCTTCATTCCTTTGGCTCAGTAGAATTGATATTATCGACCAAAAGTTTAAATGTAAGTGACTCTTAATGGGCTGAAGGTGTCTTTGAATGAATCAAAAAAACATTTAATTTTGTTTTTTTCTTTTTGTTGTGTGTGTGTGTGTGTGTGTGTGTGTGTTTTCTATGAGATTCCCCACCCCCTTTTACTAGAGAGAGCTTAATTGCATTCTGTCTGAGTGTTTATATAATTGAGGTTGGTGAGTTTGATAGAGTACAGTTCCTATTTTAAGAACATCTGTGAAAAGGGTAATCTGTTTATTAAAATGTTAAACCTGTGAATTGATTTTATTGTTGTACTCTCTGATTTAGCTGAAATTGTATATGTTAATGGCTTCTACACGTATGTGAAATGGCAAGTCATTATGCCCTCACCAGCCAGCCATGTTTTTAATTTTGCTAGTATTCAAAATACTAGTTAGTAGGCATTGCTGAGAAAAGGTGAATTAACTTTTCTTACATGTGATTTTTCTGGGAGTTGACTTTCAGACTGTTCAGATTGTCATTTGGTTGTGCAGTTCCTGAATTCTCTGATGGGTTTGCATTTAATCAGGCCTTACGGGGGTTTGAGTGTAGGAGCAAAACTAAAAAAAAATCCTGTGCCATTATTAAGATCCTAGATAAACCTGAAGCTACTGAAAATAATAGGCTTTGTTTTAATTAATTTCCATTTTTGCCCCAACCTCTGTTTGTTACTACAAAATATTATCAAGCCTCTATACTAGGGGTGTCGAACTCAATCAGAGAAGGGGCCAAAATCTAAAATCCAGCCTAAATTGCGGGCCGAATGGTTTACTGAACAGTCATAAACTGTCATTGTGATGGAAACGCAGCGGAGTGCAGTGATGACAGCGCGGTGCGGGCCACATTGCAAGGCCTGGCGGGACGGATTTGGCCCGCAGGCCTTGTGTTTGACACATGTGCTCTATACATATATAGTTGAGTTGACAAAATGATAAAGAAATCCCATAATCCAGCTATCACTTTCATTAAAACTAATAGAAGTGACAACATGTAATATAAATATATATTTTCAAAAATTTTCGATTGACTTTCTAACATTATCCTGAGGCTAGAAAAGCTATTCACTTGCCCAGACTACTAACGATAGTAAGCACAATAGCCTATTGGAACTCATGGCTGCGTCTTTACAGTGTCGATGCTTTTAATCATTGTGCATTATTCAGATTGAAAAATCATTATTTCTTGATTAAAGCAAATTTCCTTGTACTCTCCAATAGGCAATATTTTTGTAAATATCCATACTGGCCTCTGTATTTAAAGAACGGAATGTTCATTCATTTATAAATACTCTGCTATTTAGACTATTACCACCGACTAGCCTCTCAAATTTAGGGGGCCTAAATATACTTTAAACAAACATTTCTAGAAATGGAGTGAAGTCTATAATGGTTCCTTTTGCTGCTCACAGATGTTGATGAATGCACATCAAATCCCTGCACTAATGGAGATTGTGTTAACACACCTGGATCCTATTATTGTAAATGTCATGCTGGATTCCAGAGGACTCCTACCAAGCAAGCATGCATTGGTAAGGCAGTTTGCTTTCACATGTGAAAATGTTCCGTGAAATACAGCGACCCAGGCTGCTGAGGTTAAAAGTAGATTTATTAAGATAAAACATGGAATGAAATAAGCGCTGTTCCGTTATTACAGATTCCTGTTCCTTCAGAAGGGCTCCTTTTATACATAAACATTATTTGCATAAATAACCCAGGCATCGTGGAATCTGGCTTCACAAAAATTCAGTGTATCTTTCTTCCCTAAATCACAGCTTTCTTTTTCTGAGTAACACCAGTAGCATTACTGCTCTCGGATTAATGGGATTTAATATTTATAGTCATTTCACCTACTGTTTCCTGTGAACCTCACACACAGTCCAACACCAAATTATGCCTGGTCTCTACCGTGGTCCAAACTCTCTACCTCACTGCTGATTCATCTAGGAATTCTTTTCACAGATGACTCTGCTTGTCTTCTTGTCCATGTCCTATTCATCCACGAGTAGTTGCTTAAACAAACTTGCTCCAGAAGTTTTCATCACGTTGCTCTTAATCCAAATATTCTGTAGTTACCTGATTCTTACTCAGCTCCTTGCTCTGATGTTTAAGGTTTTCAACCCGTGTGTCACAAACAGCTCCCCTCGCTGCCCTCGATTAGGTTCACTGCACACCCATTTCATCTTTCTCTCTTTCCCTCTTAAATTACTCAAAGGTTTAAAATTGCTACATCTACCTACCCAAGAAAAAAGAAAAGGTTAGTGAGAAATGGAAATTTTGCTAAAGAAGCAGCATGATTTTGTATATTACATGTAAAAGTAAACTGGGTATTTAAAATTAAATTCATTATCTTACTGTTTGTATCTTTAATTATTGTAAAATAAAAATGTTTGGCCATTCTTAATTTTCCCAGATATTGATGAATGCATCCAGAATGGGGTTCTTTGTAAAAATGGTCGATGTGTGAACACAGATGGAAGTTTCCAGTGCATTTGCAATGCCGGCTTTGAATTAACTACAGATGGAAAAAACTGTGTTGGTATGGAAATTCCCTGCTCCTTTGCAAAAGATTTTTAAAGGATATACATTCTTATTTAGAAGCATATATACTATTTCCATGAAAGCTTACACAATGAATATGTGAGTTCTTCAGGTGACTCAGGGAAAATATAAATACATTTAACATAAGACTGTTTAAGTGAAACAACAGATTTTTATTTATTTCTTTTTTTGGCAAATGTTATAACAAGGAATACTTTGCTGCTTCTGGAAATTTCCTTGTAGTATATGTTTAATTGTAAGTAGCAATTATTCTTTGTAATAATTATTACTACCTACTGCATTTCACTTATTGGGGTGACAACATTGACAAGATAAAACAGGTCTCCCCCCATCCTCACTCTGGGGATATAGAAAAATGTTTGGTATATGTGAAAATCAAATTTCTAAATTTGTGTTCCTAGTGATGTCTAGTAGTACAGCAGGTACCATTACTTCACAGAAATATTCTATTCACACAGCAACACAGAGTTCACCCACTAATAAAAGTCCAGATCATTTCACTTAGTACAATGAAGTTTGTCATTGCGTCATTCTCCTTACAAAAGAAAAAAAAAAATCCCTGAAATCGTATTAACTTTTTTGGAAATCAAAATAAAAGCTACTCATGTGGTTTCAATAGCCACTAAGCACAAAATTTACTTAATTATTTTCCTTTACATCCCTTATGCACATTCCCTACACTATTTGCTCTCACTCAGTTTGCATTCATATTAGGGGGCTTCAGGGGGGTTGGGAAGAATTCGTGAGCATATGGCTCATTTACACAGTGGAATTTGATTGTTTGTGGAAGGAGAGGAAACTGGTTCCCTCAAGGCCAGGGGTGTGAGTTCCTCTCTCTCCTCCGCAGATCATGATGAATGTACAACTACCAACATGTGTTTGAATGGGATGTGCATTAATGAAGATGGCAGCTTCAAGTGCATCTGCAAACCAGGATTTGTCTTGGCTCCAAATGGGCGTTACTGTACTGGTATGTGTGGCTTTGAGATAGGAAAATCACTGTGATTGAAACCATCTTTTTTCTTTGAATGAATCACGCGAGAATTACTTCAGTTCCTTCATATGGATTTTATATTATTCACATCTCTTGCTAATTCAGTCAGGCAGGTGTCTAAAGCTTCCTAGAAAGACACATATTGTCTAGGGAACAATAATATTTTACAAAACTAATAATGATACAGGAAAAATTAGAGTATGACAGATAGGTTCTAGTAAGTCTGAAAGAGACAAGTATAAATAATTTGTCTCTGCCCTAAATTAAAAAGGGGAAGGAAAAATCTTGAAAGGTTTTCATTTTTGTGTGTTCTCAGAACTAGATTTTTGACTGTCGATTATTATTAGTTTTGAATCACATCTTTTCCATAAAGCTAATATACAGATCATTTATGATTACATCATTATCTAAAAATCTTACATTGATTTAATGAAGAAATAATTTAAATATCCTATCAGTTGTTTTTTTCATAAAGGCATTGTGTAGGCCAAGCTCTAGTGATAATTTAGCAAAAGATAATGCCTCTTAGAAATAAATAAGGCTATCTTATGTGAATACTCACAATTGGAATTTAGTAAGATGAAACAAATTTTGCAGTTCCTACTAAGAAAAAAGCTTGTTTCCCCCCCTTCGCCCCTTTTCCCCCCCGCCAGCTTCCTCATTTTAGACAAAATTAACTTTGTGGATGGTTTCTGCCTTCAATTGCACAAATTTATTTGAATACTAAATAAGACTCATACTAATCCCTATAATTTCAGTGGAATTCCAGGGACATTAGAGAGAGAAAAATCAAGACTGATTCTCATGTTTCTGAATTAAAAAAAAATGCTTCTTGACTATTCAAGAAAGGGGAGTACATGATTAAATAGAACCATTGTAGTTTTGCTGATTGAACTCATCACTCGGATGTCATCTCCAAGGTTAGCTGCCTTGGATGTAACAGAGGATATGAGATTAGCTTTATGTTCATCCAGTGTGTAGCATTACATTATAGCATGTGATTTATTTCAGAATTTCTTAAGAAAATTAAATACACATAGAAAGACAACCTAAATCTCACCAATTTCTGCTTTCTTTAAATTATTTTTTAATTTTCTTATTACAAATGTTGTAGTCTGTAAGACTTGAAATGTCCATGATTTAGCAGCCCTGTGTTTTAAAGGCTGTTTCATCATTTGAGGAGCCTTCTAATTGTGATTTACCTTTGATAATTTGAAGCAGATTGAAAATTAATAGATACCCCAAACTATTTTGATATTATGAACTGATAAAATTAATATTAAAACATTCCTCGTAGTTAGAATTGTGTGTGTTTGTATAAATAAAAAGTGATTACAAAAGTTTACCTTTTAAGAATTTGTTTCACTTAACTAATTGGGATTAAATATTATGTATATTAAACTGCATTGCCAAATAAATAATGAAAAAAATAGTAAGGCAAAAAATAGTAAGGCTGGGGTTTTTTTTCAGATGGGTAAACTTTCACTTAGTCTTTCTGAAAATGTTTCAGAGTAGTATAAAGATGCAAGATTCCCCTGGTAAATTTAATTTAAAAAATTATTATAACATCTGTTTTCCCACAAATTCAAAATTAAAAACTAAAGGTTGAAAGTATAGAGCAGAGACAACAGGTAAAAGGAAAGTTAAATTTATCCAGTCATGGCCTGGCTTGTGTTCCCCTCTGGGCAGATGTTGATGAATGCCAAACCCCAGGAATCTGCATGAATGGACATTGTATCAACAATGAAGGGTCCTTCCGCTGTGACTGTCCCCCAGGTCTGGCTGTGGGTGTGGATGGACGTGTATGCGTCGGTAAGTGAAACACTCTATAATGTGTCCCCAGTGTCCAAATAATCTTTGAAAAGGGAGGAGAGATAGTTCCATCCAGTGGAATAATGTTGAGCCATCAAAAGGAATGAAATACTAGTACATGAGAAAGCAAGGATGAGCCTTGAAAACAAGCTAAGTGGAAGAAGCCAGTTATAAAGGACCACATAAATGCAATTGCTTTCATAAGAAATGTCCATAATAGGCAGATCTACAGAGACAGAGCAAGTCAGTGGTTGCTTAGAAAAGAGAGGGCAGGGTGGCAGGAGAGGAGGTGATAGCTAAAAGGTATTTCTGTGGTAATGAAATGTTCTACAATCACTGTAGTGATGATTGTACATATCTAGTAACATGCTGAAAGCTATTGAATTATACACTTCTAAATAGATGAAATCTATGGGATATGAATCATGTATCAATAAAGCTGTTTTAAGAAATGGATAGATATCCCAGTTAGCTTCCTCAGAAGGCTCTGAGGAGAGGCCAGTCAAAAATTCTGGAGCCTGGCTGGTGTGGATCAGGGGTTGAGCATTGACCTATGTTGAGCATTGACCGATGAACCAGGCGGTCATGGTTCGATTCCTGGTCATGGGAATGTGCTTGAGTTGCAGGCTCAGTCCCCAGTAGGAAGTATGCAGGAGGCAATCTGTCAATGATTCTAATCATTGATGTTTCTTATCTCTCTCTCTCTCTCCTTCTCCCTTCCTCTCTGAAATCAATAAGAAATTGTTTTTTAAATGCCAGAGAAGAAGAAAAAAGTGTCCTTAACCTAGCATCCTTAATGATGTTAGATAACTGAGTTTCTAAATACAGTAAATTTATATATCGTAATTAATAACAAAGAAGGCAGGAAACAGGGATTATGGTTATATTTAAGTAAACTCTTATTTGTATCCACACAAAATTAAAATATAAATAATCAGTACCCTAGCTCTTGGACTTATGTCAAAAGCTAAAAATGTTTTTATATAGTTACTAGAGGCCCAGTGCACTAAATTTGTGCACAGGGGAATGTCAGTGTCTCTCAGCCCAGCCTATACCCTCTCCAATCTGGGACCCCTCAAGGGATATCCCTCTCACAATCCAGGACTGCTGGCTCCCAACCACTCAACTGCCTGCCTGCTTGCCTGATTGCCCCTAAACACTTCTGCCCATTAACCACTCCCCTACCAGCCTAATTGCTCCCCTGCCAGCCCGATTGCTCCCAACTGCCCTCCCCTGCTGGCCTGGTCACTCCTAACCGCCCTCCCTTGCCAGCCTGGTTTCTCCTAACTGTTCTCCCCTGCCAGCCTAGTCACCCCTAACTGCCCTGCCTTGCCAGCCTGGTTACCCCTAATTTCCCTCCCCTTCCAGTCTGGTTGCCCTCAACTGCCCTCCCCTATAAGCCTGGGTCCCCCCCAATTGTCCTTCTCTGCAGGCCTGGTCACCCCCAACTGCCTTCCTCTGCCACCCCAGTCACCCCTAACTTCCCTCCCCTGCTGGCCTGGTCACCCCTAGCTACTGTCTCCTACATGGCTACTGGCCTGGTCACCTCTAAGTGTCCTCCCCTGCAGGCGTGGGTCCTCCACAGCTGTCCTTTCTTGCAGGCCTGGTCTTTTCCAACTGTCCTCCCCTGCTGGACTTGATTGCCCACAGCTCCTCTCCCCTGCTGGCCACCTTGTGGTGGCCATCTTGTGTCCACATGGGGGCATCCATCTTTGTGTGTTGGAGTGATGGTCGATTTGCATATCACACTTTTATTAGATAGGATTATTCATCACTGTGCAATTAACTATAGAAACAAGAGAAAAACATGAGAAAGAATTTTATTTTAAGCCATAAGAAATTTGTTTTGGATACTTTTGTAAAAAGTGTTCCATGAAAATAATGTTACCAGTCATCAGCTTTAAAAAAACAGGAAGACAAAAATGTAATTGGCATTTCAAACCAACTGCTATGTTCTCATGATCACAGTGGCAGAGTGAGTTAGTTGTAAAAATACATTTATTGCCTTTTTTCCTCTGAAGCTTTCATGAGACCTCCAGGGTACATTAGCTATTTTGTACCCTCTATTTTCAGGTTATACTCTAAACGGCAGACATACTTATTAGTTTAAAAGTAATTTTAAGAGAAATGAAATTCTTTCTTAGGTATAGTATGATAAAGCTTTACTCTCACTGTGGGAATCAAAACATTTGGATCCCAGAGGGGCTGGAGGGGGAGGAAGATGGGAGAGGGAGAGATAAAAAAGCAACAGCAGATGGAAATAATCTGTCCATTTAAGTTCATCCACTCTGTCCCATCTAGGACTTACAAAATTTCAGCTTACAGAATTGTCAGCGCTCTGTTCAGGGATGTTTCAAATACAGCAACTACAAGAATGTAGCTCCTTCCTGCTTAGATAGCTCAAAGATTTTCAGTTGCTTTGATACATTTAGTTGACTTTTTCCTTTACCTAAAAGATTCTGTCAAAATCTACAATGAGTACCAAACCAGTTTTGGAGGGAGAAATTATTTTTATTTTAAACAACCAACATATTTTGAGCAGTTGTTAGGAATTCAGTGTTCAAAGACAAAATTATTCTCTTGTTTACATACTGAAAAGGCATCAGAAACTGCTAGAAAGCCCTCTCCGGCTTTTCACCATGGTGTCACTTAAACTTTTTAATGAAAGCACCTTTGTATGTAAAGTTATGTTACTCTTCCCATAACATGCTAAATGTGTTTTCTTCATGTCTTCTGCCTTTTGTGATGCTTTTGGAGATTCACTGATTGTTGGAGTTAATTAGAAATGAGTCACTGCGATGAATTAGTATTTTGTTCAGCATTTTAACTTTAGATTTCTTTTTTATTTGTTTTCGTTTCCCTAGATACTGAAATGTGAGTTTTTATTTTCAGAAAATTAAACTGTTTTTGTAACTACTACATTAAAGAAGGCTGACTCACAGGCAGGTATAACCTTCATGAGCAGGACATTTTCTAACTACACTGGGAGCAAGAGTACATGAGGGGAGGGGAGGAGGCAGACACTGATACTTTCCTGGGACGGCTTCAAGATTTCTGGGCTTCACTGATGTTTAAAGCCAACTTCTTCCTTGTGGTTGACTTCATGGGTCCTTTGGAGGCATTCAGCTGTCCTTCCTGAGATGCAGGCACTGCATTTTTCTTCTTTGTGGCCACTCCTTGCCCCCCAACCCTGTCTTTTATCAGTCCACTTCAGACGGTCTCTGATTCTCACCACCCCTTCACATGGTCATTTTAGGACCCTTTCCTTATGTAGCCTGTGTCAAATGCACAGAACATGCCCATCCTTGGCCTTGTTACCCATGTGAATAGAGGCTGATCTCACCTCCGACTGCACCTGTGAAAGGAATAGCAGCCCCTCACCTTGGCCTGTTGGGTATTCTGGGCAGAGGTGGGTACAGAGCTCTTCAGAGGCTTCAAAGGCTTGGAGGATAATACCAGCAACACTAAATCTATCGCTTGCTAAAAAAGAACCCCAAACAATACTTAAAACAAAACAAAAAAAACACTTCTCTTTTTATTAAAAAACTAGATGCCCCTTGCAGGAAGATTTCTGTAATAGGGCTTCCTGCTGCGGTCTCCACTGCCCCGCCTGCTTCCCTCCTTCCCCGCCCCACTGGCTTCTCTCCCTTCCCTGTGCCCACCTGCTTCCCTTCCTTTACCGAAGCTCCGCTTGCTTGCTTCTCCAAAGCTTTGCTCCCTTCTGCAGCGCTTGGCTTCTTTCCAAGCTATCTTCAGTCTTCGCTCTGGCCTGGATGTGCAAATTAACCGCCATCTTGTTTGGGTTGATTTGCATACTCACCCTGATTGGCTGGTGGGTGTAGCAAAGGCATGGTCAATTTGCATTTCTCTTTTATTAAAGAGGATTTTAATGTTGACATTTTTGCAGATGTCACCCATTTCCCTCCCACTTAGCCCACCTCCATCTATCTCTGCTTCCCCTGGCCTTCACCATACTATTGCCTGGGTCCATGCAGTATGCATATATGTTCCTGAGCTAATCCTTTCACCTTCCTATCCAGTCACTCACGCCTTACTCTCCCATCAGGCACTGGCCAGTCTGTTCTAAGTATCCATGCTTCTGCTTCCATTTTGTCAGTTTATTTTGTTCATTAGATTTCATATATAAGTGAGATCATATGGTATTTATCTTTCTCTGACTGGCTTATTTCACTTACAATAATGCTCTCTAGTTCCATCCATGCTGTTGCAAATGGTAGGAATTCCTTCTTTTTTTACAGCAGGGTAGTATTCCATTATGTAGATGTACCATAGTTTTTTAATCCACTCATCTGCTGATGGGCATTTAGGTTGTTTCCAAATCTTAGCTATTGAAAATTGTGCTGCTATGAACATAGCTGTGCATATATTCTTTCTGATTGGTGCTCCTGATTTCTTGGGATATATTCCTGGAAGTGGGATTACTGGGTCAAATGGGAGTTCCATTTTTAGTTTTTTGAGCAAATGCCATACTGTTTTCCACAGTGGCTGCACCAGTCTGCATTCCCACCAGCAGTGCAGGAGGGTTCCTTTTTCTCCACATCCTTGCCAGCACTTGTTGGTTGATTTGTTGATTGCCATTCTGACTGGTGTGAGATGGTACCTCATTGTCATTTTGATTTGCACCTCTCAGATGATTAGTGAATTTGAGCATTTTTTCATATGTCTCTTGGCTTTTTGTCTGTCTACTTTTGAAAGTGTCTATTTAGATCCTTTGCCAATTCTTTATTATATTATCTTCCTTTTGTTAAGTTGTATGAGTTCCCTATAAATTTTAGAGATTAAACTCTTATCGGATGTATCATGGGCATATATGTTCTCTCATGCATTGGGTTTTCTTGTTGTTTTGTTGATGGTTTCTTTAGCTGTGCAGAAGCTTTTTATTTTGATGTCATCCCTTTTCTTTATTTTTTCCTTAATTTCCATTGTCCCAAGCAGAATGTCAGTAAAGATATTACTATGAGATACGCCTGATATTTTGCTGCATATGGATTCTTCTAAGATTTTTTTAATGTCCATATTGATTGAAGTGTTACATATGTGCCCTTATTCCCCCATTACTTCCCTATCCCCCCACTCATGGCCTCACCCCTCTGTTGTCTGTGTCCACTGGTTAGGTTATATGCATGAATACAAGTCCTTTGGATGATCTCTCCTCCTTATTCTCACCCTTCCCTACCTTCCGTCTGAGGTTTGATGGTCTGATTGATGTTTCTCTCTTTCTGGACCTGTTTTTGTTCATCAGTTTATGTTGTTCATTATATTCCATAAAATTTTATGGTTTCCCACCTTATTTTAAATTCTTTATGAACTTTTATTTTTGTGTATGGTGTAAGTTGGTGGACTAGTTTCATTCTTTTTTTCTTGCATGTATCTGTCCAATTTTCCCAAAACCATTTATTAAAGAGACTGTCTTGACTCCATTGTATGCTCTTGCCTCCTTTGTCAAATTACAATTGAGCATTATGGCTTGGATCTATTTTTGCTTTCTCTGTTTTGTTTCATTGGTCTGTGTCTCTTGTGCCAGTACCAGGCAGTTTGGAGAATATAGTAATATAATTTGTAATATAGTTTGATATCTGATATTGTATTTGCCCATTGAGGATGATGTTGGCTATAGGTTTGTCATATAAATCTTTTATTATGTTGCATTGAGTCTTACACTTGTGTATAATTCAGAGCAAACTGTCATACTTGGCCACAGCTGAAGCAACACATGCTCTCCACAGGGTTGGCATGGTAAATCTCATGGCCTGCTTCCATTTGAGCATACAGTATACACAGCGCGTTGTTTTAGTGCAGCCATCAATCTCATTGCTTTAATGGAAAACACTACCAGATCATAAGAAATCACTGGGTGACTCACTTTGCATAACAAGCATATAAAATAATTTCTAACAACTTGCGAATAATTATAAATATTTATAATAAGGGTTGCCTCTTTGGTGGAATTAACATGTCAATCTGCACTACTTAAAAGCTGCCTTCTTCTCTGGGCTTTATGGTGATCTGAGTTTTTTATAGTTCATCAGATACTGTGTCATAAAATTGTACCATATTTTATGAGAATTTAGAGTGAGAAAACTAAGCAAAATATTCTTCTTTGAGACATTGCATGGCACAGTACAAAGAGAAAGGACTTTGAAGGTCAAACAGTGTGAGCCTACTAGTAAGTCCAGGTCAGGCAATGGATCACCTGGGACTGGGAGCTACTTCTGTAATCCCTCTGAATCTCACCTTCCTCATCTGTGATGTGTGGGAAATGATCACTATTCTAGGGAGTTGTTGACATGAATGTTCAATTAGCACAATGCCAAGGACACATCATGGTTGTTGTTATTTTTAGAAACTGGATTTATTGAGAGTCTGAGGTCAAACATAGTAAAAGGGGATTGAAAATGAAGCAAAAACTTCATGATCAAGCAGTGTCATCTCAAGGTAATTTAAGATCACTGCACTTTGTTGTTCATGGGAACTTCTGAAATAGAAATAGTGTTGTGTCATTTTGAGTAGAAGATAGCCAGTTTTTAGATCTTGGAGTCTCGTTTATAACTGTGGGAATATACCTGATTCAACAAAAGGCCTGTGAGTATACGTGGGATAATGGTGCTTGTGCAGCACATAAAACTGGAGAAAATGAGTTGTTGATGTGGACTCATTCTTTTCCTCACTCAACAAACATTTGTTGATTTCATGACACTATTAGATGCTAAAGATACAAAGAGAAAGAAGTGGCAGATGCCCTCTAGAAGCTTCCAGTCTTAAGTTAAAAGAAGCCTTCAGTTTTGAACTCTCCTTTTCTTTGTCTGTACCTTAAATCGTTGTTCCTCTGTGTCCTTCAGATACTCACATGCGCAGTACATGCTATGGTGGAATCAAGAAGGGAGTGTGTGTCCGTCCCTTCCCGGGTGCAGTGACCAAGTCCGAGTGCTGCTGTGCCAATCCAGACTATGGCTTTGGAGAGCCCTGCCAGCCATGCCCTGCTAAAAACTCAGGTAGTCCCATTGGCTGGTTTCACACCTGATAAGAATCTGGAAATGTAATATTAGATATTTGGCCAAGGAGTACGTCAAGTCTGACGTGTTTTGTCATTATTTTTAATTGAAGAAAAGAAGTCCAAACCTATGTTGGTATGAGAGACAATTAATGAGATTTGGCTTGTATTTATCTAAAATCTCTAGAAAAAGAGAACACATGGTGAATAGATAAATGTATTTGTTGACCCAATTATGATTACTAAAGTAGATTTTTTACATGGATATATTAGTCTCAATGTCTTTGATCTAAGACAAATAGCACAAAGTTTACTTATTGCTTTCAGTATTGTAATAACTTTACCAGAACCTGATTTTATTTATTTATTTTCATCTTAACACAGAATGGTCTTAGGTCACAGTCTATCAGTAATTACAGGCTCTTAGGTTGATAAGGTTGATCCTGTTTATTCATACTAAACCTGTATTGAATATATAAGCCTGTGTTGAATATATGTAAGCAAAATGTGGATTAAAAAATATACACAATCTTTTTTTTCTTTAAAGTTGGAGATAGTTGAAAATATAGTGGAGTAAAATTAACCCTTTGAAAGGGACATAAAGAACTGGGAGAGCATAAAGGAAGAAATAGTTGCCTGGGAAAGCTGGGAAAGAGAGGGGCATAATGTGAAGTTTAGTCTTGAAAAAAAATAAGAACTTCCCACGAAGAAGATAGAAAAGAAGCACTCCAGCAAAGGAAATAGCTTGTAATTCCATTAAAAATTCTAAACAGATTGTTCAAACCTAAGCAAAACAATGGTAGTTCATCTAGAAATAAGTGGGAATATAAGATATGATAAACAGAGCATTTATGTCAATAAGAACCCTACCTGTGCACAAATTTTGTGCACCAGACCTCTAGTTGTTGATAAATGTCACACACAAAAATATGAAGTTAGCTCCCAACATTAAACTTTATAAAATTTATTTTCTTATAGAACATATAAACTTTTGTTTATTTTGTAATGATAAAGGATTTTCAAAGAAGACCTTAAAGACTAAAACACATAAATTGGAAAATATTTTTCTTAATGTATAAGAAATTTACATTAATAAGTTGAAATGATCATAGAAGTGGCAATGTGCACAAATAAGATTTTACAGAGTAGAAATACATACAGTACATTACCAGATTTAAAAAATGCCCAATCTTTCTAAAATTAAAATAAGGTGTCCTTTTTGTTTATTAGATTATTGATTGATTTTTCCTAGTGTTCAAGAGGGTGTACAAAATGGATATTCTCTTATCCTGCTGATAGAAGGGTAACTTGGCACAGTTAGGGGAAAAAAGGACTATTATTAGAATTATTGTCATAATTATATACTAAAAAATAGTCCTTTTTTCAGTTTAAAAACGAATGCATGTAATTCTTTCAAATGATATTTTGGAATTTTGTAACTAATTTGTATAAAACAGATATAGTTTAGAGTATTTAACTTCTCTGTTTGTTTTTATCATATAGCTGAATTCCATGGTCTATGTAGTAGTGGAGTAGGTATCACAGTGGATGGAAGAGGTAACTCTATTCTATTCTCCATGTTATAATAATTATTTAATTGTATAGCTTTATGATTTTGTTGTAACATTATGAACATTATTTAATATTACAAAAATGTATTCTTGTAAAATGATAAGATACATTATCTCTTAGAACAATGGTTATAAGCTAGATTATGAAGTGGCATGCAGATGCACCTTTTTCATAGTGGACGTATTTGTTAAATATGCATTGTTAAAACTGTCAGGAACAACTACACATGATTTTATGGAGACCATTGTTTATGAAGAGGCTACAGTTAGTTTTAGGTTAAAAAATAAAGAGCATGTTAACTTTTATTTAAAAATTAAATAATGGTATTGACATGGTTTAAAAAAATGTTTAAGACATTTGGTATGGATCAAGTTTGCAATATACTACCCTAAAAATAAATTGTTAGTACTATTTATACCAAAGAATACTAAAATGTTTTTATACAACTAAAGAAGTGAATTTTATTAAACTTTTCTTATTTTAAATTTAGCAATATATTTAACAGAATTCAAAAATGGAAATTTAAGTATTAAATACATATATATTTATTTTAAGTTTCTTTTATATGTTAATATACATATAGTTTCATTTGTTTTTTAAATAAAACTGTAGGGTCCTATTAATCTTCATTTTATTCTTCATATATGTTCTTCTACTTTCATGTCTGAGAAGACTTTAGACAAATTTATATTAGTTGACAATATAATCTGTTATATTGCAATGAATATCATAAACCAGAGTAAAGAACACTTTTACAGCGTGTTTCTTCCAAAAATAAAATGTAAAGGCTGACATTTCTGGAGTGTTGATGGTCTTCCAAATTCTAGAAAACAATAGCTACGTAACACCAAAATTTGAACATAGTGACCAAAAATTGATTTTATGCCTATTCTATATTTTATTCCTCCTCAACTTGGCCTCCCCAACATAGCCAGCCACTTGTTAAAACTGCTTGGTTGCTAATACAAGCTCATCCTTCCTCAAAGTCCCAGTGCACATGGGTGACAGAAAGTAGACATGTTCATGGCTTATTATAAAACACTGTGTTCTCAAGCATCCATGCTATAGCTGTTCTCTCCATTAATTTCAACATCAACAGAAAAACATTTATTAAGTATCATATTACTTAGTTGACTATAAAAATATGATAATGAAATACAAGTATTCCATGCCTTTGCGGACCATGAAATTACATAGGTTGCCCTAGTAAATCTTTGTCTTTTGCTTAGATGGTTATATCTGTCAAGATGAGTTTCTTTTTGGATTTTGAGCCAACCGCCTATACATTACTTCATTAATTTTATCATAAATACAGGCACATCACATAGTTTAATTCTTTGAATTTCTGCCAGTCCCCTTCATTTTCCTTATGACTTACCAGGAAAGTGTCCTGTATCTCTCAGTTTTATTCTTACTCCTTATTTTCATTTCCTTTCCCTTCCTGAAAGGTAGGCAAATTGTGGGTTTGCCGAATTAACACTTCATATGTTGAGTGATCTTTATTAGACCTGAATGTATCAACAAATGATAAAATGACTATGAGCATTAAACTTTCAACATTTGATGCAGATATCAATGAGTGTGCTTTGGATCCCGATATATGTGCCAATGGAATTTGTGAAAACTTACGTGGTAGTTACCGTTGTAATTGCAACAGTGGCTATGAACCAGATGCGTCTGGGAGAAACTGTATTGGTAAGTTATTTGTTGTATTTATATAGGAGCCTTTCACATAGTTTAATCCCAAGGATTGTAGGAGAAATCGAAATACAAATAAATTTCTAAAACTATAAATCTTACAGTTTCCACCTTGTTTCCTTCTTAGTACACAAACATATAAAGATTTTGGAATCAGACAAATTCTGTTACACACTATCAAACTTCTTAGTGGCACAGCTTAGTATTTAAATTTGTCTTTTCTCAAATGAATGGGTACATGCTAAATGAATAGGGCAGTATGGATAATTATAAGAAAATAAAGTCTTACAGGTTGGCAGACTTTAATTTATATGCTACAACATATCTAAATATGCTCAATGAGATGGTGTTTCTTTTTGTAATTTATAAGAGAACTAGAGGCCCAATGCACAAAATTCATTCAAGAGTAGGCCTTCCCCTGGTTGCCAGCACTGGCTTTTCTCTGGCCACCGGCAGGCACCCGGGACCCGGGCTTCCCTTAAGACCCCACTTCATCCAGAAGAACGTCTGGAAGGATGTCCAGTCTACTTAGCATAGGTATTATGCTTTTATTATTATAGATGTTTGAAAACACTCAGGTATGTAGCTAATATATTCAAAAATTAGTGAAGAATACAGATTTTTCTAAAGAGAACTTGAGTTCATTTTCTAAAATGAATGTTATTTGATCCATCATTATACAGAATAATTTTTTATCTATTTACTGATGAATCTTTCATTCAAATCTTGATTATTATGATTAGAAAGGAAAATATTTTTCACCCTGGCCGGTGTGGTGCAGTTGGTTGGAGCATCATCCCATGCACTGAAAGGTGGTGGGTTCAATTCCCATTTAGGGCACATACCCAGGATATAGGTTTGATCCTCAGATGGCATACAATTGGGAGGCAACCAATCGATGTTCTTCTCTCTCTCTCTCTTTCTCTCTCCCCCTTTTCCTCTCTCTATATATTTTTAATTTTAATACATTTTCCTGCATTCATGGTACTGGCTCTTATTATTGAAAATGTCCAATTGGTCTTAGGTTGAAGAAATACATACAGATGGCTATATAAAACTATATTAAATATCATGTACTTATAATAGATTTTGACACCTACAAAGAAAGGCACTAGCCAAAGATTGTTGAACATCTCCAAAATATGCAAACCAGCTAGCTTTTTTTGATCACCAAAAGCCAAGTCGCTTCCAGCATAACTTCCAAGTACAGTGGGCACATAGGCATCTACTGATAACAGATCAGTGAGCATTCCACACTGAACACTATTCATGGCATTGCTTAACTTTTTAAATTAGGTGTATGCATAATTTTGATTAAAATTATAACTAGATTAATATAAATGAAGCCAAATTCCAGCTTTCATTTGTTAGGGCTGCTGTAACAAAATACCAAAATCTGGATTGCTTAAATAACTAATTTATAGTTTATAATTTGTCTTTTAATTTTGGAAGCCATAAGTCCAAAGTCAAGGTGTCCACAGAGCCATGCTCCCTCTAATGGCACCAAGGGAGAATCCGCCCTTTCCTCCTGTAGTTTCTGGTGTTTGCTAAAAAAAATCCTTGGCATTTCTTGACTTACAGATGTGTCTGTCACTCTAGTCAGATGTTCTTCCTTTCCCTGTGTGTCTTCTCATCATCTTCTCTCTACGTGTGTGTGTGTGTCTCTTTCCCCTTTTTATCCAAGCACCTTTTAGTCATGTTGGATTATTACCTACACTAATGACCGCATTTTAACTGGATCACCTTTATAACGGTCCTATTTCCAAATAAGGTCACATTCTGTGGTATTATGGGTTAGGACTTCAACATCGCCTTTTTGAGGGACACAATTCAACGCATACCACGGAGGAATGGGTAACTAAACTGTGATGCAGGCATTTGATAAAACAAACATAGGGGGAAATTATAGTAAAGCTTAAAATATAATGCTGATTTTAAAAAATAAAGATTCAGAATTGGAACAAAAACATAATATCCAAAGAAAAAAAGATCAGATAAAACACAAAAAGTTAATATTAGTAGTAGTGATAGAATTATGGCAAACATTTTTTCAATCTCTGGTTTCCAAATTTTCACAATGTCAGTATATGGTTTGATCAGGAACAATTGTTATTTGCAAGGCTAAAATTGTAACTTTCAGTGAAAGGAACTCTTCATCCCAAATTGCAATTTTAATTTTTTTCTGTTATTAATTATACTTGCAAAAAATAGAATTCAATATCAAATTTGAGCTTTGAATATCTTATAGGTTATTCTAGTCTGGTAAAGGAATATATAAATACATCATTAATTTTCATTAGTAGTTCATTGTTTCTGAGGTAAAAACATAATGGGAAGGATTAGTAAATAATTTTTGTTTAACTGCCACTTAATGCATTTTTTATTAGAATTTTAATCAAAACATTTTTTTAAATTGTTTTTTTTACACATAAGTAGGCATATATAGGCAAATGAGTTCCGTCTTTTAATCAATTGCATCAGTATTTAAAATATATATAATGTAATACCACTATGGGATAGGGACAGTAAGCAAATGAAGAACAAACCAGTAATGTATCTTTTCCAAACTACAACATACCCCCCAGGGACTTCAAAACATCTTAAAAGAGGCCACCAGCATAAGAATTTGCCATTTGAATAAAACTGAATATATTTTGTTTGGGATCAAAGAATGTGCTGTGACTACAAAGAGACTATGTCAAGGAGAGGGGTGAGAAAAAAGAAAAAGAAAACATTGCTGGTCACTGGGCTGTATGTTTCAACATGTGTATCTCCTGTCTTCTGATGGTTGCTTCCAGACATTGACGAGTGCTTGGTAAACAGACTGCTCTGTGACAATGGCCTGTGCAGGAACACACCTGGAAGCTACAGCTGCACATGCCCACCTGGGTATGTGTTCAGGACTGAAACGGAGACATGTGAAGGTAAGAGCTGTCTTCCTTGCCTTAGATGTGAGTAAGTAAGCACCTAGCTAGGCAAAACTGTCAAGTATATTGACAAAGTAATATAGTAAAAATTATTGTTTGAATATTTTTTATGAATTTATAGTGTCATTCAGCTAATCTTCCAGTTTTAGAAATTGTGTGCACCTAACACAGTTTATGAAACTATCAGTTTTGTTTCATTCAGATAAAATAACAACAAACATTTGGAACATTTTGAAGTCTAAAAACAAAAGTGAAGAAAAAGTGAAAGGAGCCAGTTTGTTTTATTTGCTGAAATAAAATGTCAGATATTTGTTTGTTTACTTTGTTTTCCCTTTTTAAAAACTACTTTGAAGTTAAACAATAAAATAAAGAGAGAATGTTAACATCTTTTTGCATAATATTAGACTAGGGGAACCTGAATTGTAATGGCATACTCAGCTCTGAAGCATTTCACTTATGAAATGATTGCTATATCTCAGCGGTTGGCCCAGAAAATATGGGACCTGAGTAAAAATGGTCACCTTAATTAAATTTATAGTCTTAAAAAATTGTCCTTTTCATTTGATCATTTAAAAGTTATTGCTTGGACTTGTAGATCATAAACCAGTGTTTAAAAGCTTATTTTCTTTTAACCACATTTTTCTGCAGTGTAAGTTACATGAATGAGTTAAATGCTTAGGGAAGGCCTCGTTTTTAGTGAGATACCAGCTAAGTAATGAGTGCGTTCAATTATGTTTTTGTTTCCTGATCAAAGTACTGTGTATTTCAGAATAATCTGTTGTATGACAACTAACCATTGTTCCTTTTAAGTCTCGCTATATGAGCTTATAGAAGTGTCCCATGACACTATCAAATGCAATAGCTACTTCTGAATAGTAATTTTTTTAAAAAGAGATTTCATCTTTAATTATTTTTAGTAGCCCTTTCCTTATCTATTAAAGTATTGGTTTCTTAGGACTCCAAATCCAAGAAAACTGCAATGGTAATATTATGCAAAAAGATGTTAACATTCTCTCTTCATCTTATTGTTTAACTTCAAAGCATTCTTGTGAACAGAAACAAGTTAGGACTGGAATAAGATGCCAGAACACATATGATTCAGCTGAAATGGATGAAATGCAGTTACCAAGTTCAATCCTAAATTTGAGTTGAATTGGAGAGACCATGGAAAAACAGTAATTAGCCTGAAGAAATGTGTAAAATACATTTTTTGTAATCTTAGTTGTGATAACTCTTTCTCCTCTGCCCACCCCATTTTGCAGAAACTCCTTTTTTAAAAAAAAAAAGCACTCATTCCCACTTAACATACCTGAAGGTTCAACTTCTCCATAGATGACCAGGGGCACATTTGAGAGTTTCGAATATCTTTTTGTAAGATATAAAAGATCTCACTTTAAACTACCTCAGGCTTCTAAATATATTCAACCAGATGCTTTATTTTCTAGCACCCACTCCCACCCACCTCCAGTCTATTATTCTTCAAAAGTGCTCTGAGAAACATACTTTGTAAAAAAAAATAATGTATTTCCTCCATGAGTAGGAATTTGGTGGGTGGGAGAAGGGATTTCAAGAGTTTATTAATCATTTCTTTCTTTATTCCCACTTGCTTCCCACTGTCTTTTATCGTTTTATCTAGTGTCTGTTGGAGAATAAGCTTCTGTTTAATGTTAAGAACCTCTGGAAGCAAGACTAGGTTAGCAAGCTTCTTGATGTAAGTGGGAAGCCGATGATTACTGGGACCGCAGCAGCAGTACCCTTCAGGGTTACTGTGAGAGATACACTTAACAGAGAACCAAATAGACAGTGCCTTTGATTCAGTTTGGCCAAAGTTTGGTTTATAAACTGAATTGTCAATGATATTTATAGCATATTCCCTCCATTTTACCAAGTAAGATGAAGTTGAAGGATACAAAGAGCCAACATACAAAAAATTGGGGAAAAGGCACGTACTTAGACAAACAAGTGAAGAATAGGAGCAAATGATGTTTAATAGTATAACACTGGATGATTCCATAAACCTTACGGCACATTAATGCAAAATCAGACAGTGTTGAGGGTTAGGAACAGTTCTCTTCACTTATTTTGTCCAAATGGTAATTGTTCCTAATAAATCTGAGCCTTTTCTTTAATATGAAATATATTTTATGTCTGTCATCCACAAGGCAGAAGTTCATGTTATGTAAATAAAAAAGAAATGATAGAGAAATACTTTGGCTGTAACCTATGACATTGGTGGAAATATAAATGGTTTATTCTGGGAAACCTAACCAAATAACTTTTTATTTCCTTCCCACTGTTATTTGCATTTTATTAAATGTTTTGCCAAAAAAGTAGACCTGAAGGCCACAAATCTTTTTTCCCTTGGGTCTCTTTTTTATTTCCACCATTGAATTCCCACAGTAAATTTGTCTGCCTGAAGCAGTTCTCTTCATTCTATTCTTCCTAAACTAATTTCCAAAGACGAGACAGGGAATTATTAGCAGATTTAATATAGATTCTTAACTTTCTCTGTGTATATTTGCTGTACTCACTAATTGTGCTTGTCATTTACATTTTCAGTAGGCTATTTTAAATATATCATAGCAGTAATAATAAAGTTCCTCTGATATTTCAGACTGAAGTTACAAAAAATTTATTTTGCTTTTTTGTTTGAGCTCTGAGAGCCTGTGAAAGTTAAAATTTTTACGGCAAGCACTGTGGTTTAGATTGTGTTTCCAGTGACATAACTAGTTAAATGTAAACCAGATGTGCTTTGAAGTTTATTTCCAGGAATGTACAGTGAACTGTTTCAATTCCTGGTTCCATGACATTTATAACATTAAAACATTGTATTTAAGGAAAAATTAAACAGTTGATATCTGTAGCTGTCATTGCATGTGTTTATAGTTTTGGAGTTCATAATTGCTTAATTTAAAGTAGGGATTTTGAAAATATATGATATTGATTTTTCTATTTGGGAAGCTTCTTACAAATGAAATGAATAGGTGAGCTCTATATAGACTGTCTTCAGGTTAGGTATTTGCTTCCTGACCATCTGATTCCTTTTTTACACTGTGTTTTTACTAAAGAATTTCAGCACTCTGGAATAGATTTTTTTCATTCCAAATCTGTGCTATATTTACAAAATCTGCTCTTGTATTTTTTCTTTTAAGAGGTATTTTTGCTACAGACAACCTGAAATAAAGATGTATTTATATTTCCTCAAACAATTTTTACTTCAAAAATTAAATGACTACCTGGATACTTCTTTAGAAGTTTTGAAGTAGCAAAGAAGGAACACACCTGTTTTCCACATTAATTTTTAAATTTGCATTTTAAGTTCATTGACTTGAAAATCAACAGTGAGCCGTGCCTTTTCATGACCAGTTTAGTTTATATTTGACTTGAGATGGTCAAAAGTAAGCATTACAGTGTTATAGTTATTTATCTGGATGTTTTCCTCAATATAGTATTTTATATTTAATTCAAAGAGGTGTTTAGAAAAATACTAAGTATTCTGGTGAACTTAGAAACCCTAGTTAATTTTTAATTTAAAAAAATGTCTTAAGGTATGTTGATCTGTTTCAGGTAATTAACCAAATACAAGAAGAAATCTGTGTATTTCTTTAAATTGAGTGGTTGAATTTATACTGAAAGTGAGTCTTTGATATTGTTGCTAGTACTTTAGCTGAAACTGGTATATATTTTTAATTAACTCGTGTTAAAATATTTAACTTTATCGGTTTGACATTTTCATTATTCACCACCTGAGAACATAGGCATACTCTGATTCTGTTTACTTCTGACTGTCAGTAAGAATTATTTAGATTATGGTATATAATTTGACTTAGGACTCAAATGAAATTGATAATAGTAAGGTCTATATGAAGCAATTAAAAGTTTATTCTCTTTTTTTATTTTACCAAACTTATATGTGCTTTAAAAATCTTACCACATCAAACATGTACAAATGTGGGCAAGGACTGGAGGAGAAAGCATTACCTGGCATTGAAGTTTTATCCCTTATTTTCTTATCCCTTATTTTCAGGAGTTTGGAATTAAAGCCAGCATGGTGATGTTTTCTTTCTAATACAGGCTCTTTACATTCTTCCCAAAGCTCATGGAACCATAAATGACAGTCAGCCTTTGTTTGTACACAGCGCGTGGCACCTAACTCTGTGTTGCTTTCCATGGAACCAAATTTCAAATTTCCCACAAGACAGTTACATCTTATTATGGAGGAAAATTGACCCAGTTTATGTAAAGTTGTAGTAAAGTAGTGAAGATCATGTACTAAACCCTTTTAAAATAGGCTGCTTTCTGCAGTCCTACTGGGTCCTCCGGCCTGTATGTGTGTATCCATGCTGTAAAATGCATGTCTTCATCCCCCCATTCACTTTATGCCTCATAGATCCATATTAAAATTACAAGAGCCAACTTTACCAGACATTCTGGCATAGCATGGCTTGTTGGAATAATATTTTCCAGAAACACATGGCAGTTCTAACAGAATCTTTTCCTTCTGGATTGTAGATATAAATGAATGTGAAAGCAACCCATGTGTCAATGGGGCCTGCAGGAACAACCTTGGTTCTTTCAATTGTGAATGTTCTCCTGGCAGCAAACTCAGCTCAACAGGATTGATCTGTATTGGTAAGATGCATGCATGCTGCTGATGTTTCAGTTTCTCTACAGACATAAGCAGAGACCTCAGGCTTTACTTTGGATAAAACAGAACATGATTACAGGAAGCTAAGAATTAGGAGTTACTCTAGTTGTTTTCTCTTGTCATCAACATAGGAGTAAAACAGGATAACATAAACTGGACAGACTCTTAAATTTTATTAGATTATAGGAAGTGTTCCTTTCATATAAATATTATATTATTCTGTAAGTTATAAGTGTTTCCATACCACACACATAATTATATTGGTTATTCTAAGAATGCCTTAGGCATCAATACAATCAAATTCCTGTTGCATACTTTTAATAAACAGCATTCTATGGTAAACAAAATATGATAGCATTTGGACTCAGTTAACAGGACAAGAATTTGAAGATTTTTTAGCTTCAAACAAATAGAATTTGTTGCTTTCTCATTTCTCCCATCAATCATAAATTTATGGGCTTTAAGGAAGAGAAGACAATCATTTTTCTGTTTTGGGCAATCTCTAAGGGAGAAAGATTCCAAAACTTCCAAGCTATCATCTTTTAATATATTTGAAAACATTTAAGGTTAGTTCTTGATAATGACAGTAGCACAAAAATACACTGAGTGGTCAAATTAATATGATCTCTGAACGAATAATAATCTGGCAACTCAGTGCATATCCTATATAATAAAAGGCTAATATGCAAATTGTCCCCTCAAACAGGAGTTTGACCAGCAGGCAGGCCAGCCAGCTGACCATGTCACCTCCCTCTGGCCAGCTTGGCCAGACCCCACCCATACACAAATTCATACACCGGGCCTCTAATATATATATTTTTTCAGATTATTATTTGTTCAGAGATCATAATAATCTGGCCACTCAGTGTATAAAAGGGATTATCTGATCCATTGATCAGCAAACTCATTATTCAACAGAGCCAAATATCAACAGTATGATTGAAATTTCTTTTGAGAGCCAAATTTTTTTAACTTAAACTTCTTCTAACACTACTTCTTCAAAATAGACTCACCCAGGCCATGGTATTTTGTGGAAGAGCCACACTCAAGGGGCCAAAGAGCTGCATGTGTTTCTCAAGCCGCAGTTTGCCAACCACAGATCTGATCAATTACCATAAAGAGCAATTCAGCACATGAAAGAGTAAAATAAAACTATCCCTGTGATTTTTCCCCCCCCTGCTTTTAGTGTCTGTGGCTTCAATAGATAGGCATATCATAGTTTATATATCACTAGAGACCCATGCATGGTGGGGTCCCTTTACCTGGCCTGCAGAAATTGGCAGTCCAAAACCTTTGAGGAGTCCTAGATTGTGAGAGGGTGCAGGCATATAAGATCTTTGGTTAATTTCTCCCTCCTCCCCCTTTTCATTTAAGATTCATCAGTCTGTTTCATGTTTTCATGCCTGTGCCTTGAGCATCAGCCCCTTGGTGGTCAGTGCACATCATAGCTACTGGTTGAAATGTCACTTAAGCTTTTATACTTATAATAGTGGCCTGGTGCATGAAATTCGTGCACAGAGGGGGCGGTTCCCTCAGCCCAGCCTGCATCCTTTCCAAACGGGGACCCCTTGGGGGATATCCGATCGGGATCTGACCGAAACCAGCAGTCAGACATCCCTTTCTCAATTTGGGACCATTGGCTCCTAACCACTCACCTGCCTGCCTGCCTGATTACCCCTAACTGCCCTCCCTTGCTGGCCTGATCTCGCTCCCAACTGCCCTCTCCTGCTGACCTAATCTTACCCTCACTGCCCTCTCCTGCCAGCCTGGTTGCCCCCAACTGCTCTCGCCTACAGGCCTGATCTCGCCCCCAACTGCCCTCCTCTGCTGGCCAATTTGGTTCTAATTGGTCAGTTTCTACGCCCATCAGTGTCAAAAGCTCTACTTCCTGGGAAGCTATTGGCTCCTCACAGATGACCCAGATTTGGTTCTGATTGGTGAGTTTCTATGCCAGTCAGTGTCAAAAGCTCCACCTCCTAGACAGCCATTGGCTCCTCACAGTTGACCCAGATTTGGTTCTGATTGGCCAGTTTCTATGCCTGTCAGTGTCTCTGGGCCTATCAACAGGGCCTGGTCAGAAAGGTGGGGCTGATCAGCAGCACTGGTGGAGGCCTGGAGAGAAGTGGCCACAGTGCTGCTACCTAGGCTCTGAGGGAAAGAGAGAGGCAAGTGCTGGTGAAAAGCTGCCTCAGATGCTACAGATCAGCCCCTGCTTCTCTTCAGGTCTTTTTCCAGGCCTGATTAAAAGCCCCCTCAGCAGTCAACTGCTTGGTCACTAGGCCTGAAGCCTCAGTACCCAGTGCTGACTTCAGGACTGACTTCCAGATTGGTGTTCTGGTTGGCTGATTTCTATGTCATTCAGTGTCTCTGGGCCTATCAATGGGGCCTGATCAGAAAGGTGGGACTGATCAGCAGCTCCAGTGGAGGCCTGGAGAGAAATGGCCACAGTGCTGCTAGCCTCAGAGGAAAAGACAGACAAGTGCTGGTGAAAAGCTGCCTCAAGATGCTACAGATTAGCCCCTGCTTCTCTCTTCAGGTCTCTTTCTAAGCCTCATTCAAAGCCCCCTCAGCAGTCACTGCTGGGTCTTATTAGTCAGCTTTGGATCGCCATGCAACCCAGTGCTGACTTCCGGATGGTCAGCCTTTGGTTGTGATCAGTCATTACACCCTGGCTCTTTATTATAGTTTGTAGAGATATTAGCTAGTATCAACCTTAAAAGTGAACTAAATGTATTCTTGCAATGGGAAGATATTTCAGTTTTATATAACGCCAAATATAATGGAAGTTTTTGTGATCTAGCCAGTGCAAATTTTTAACTTAATATTTGCCAAAGACAATAGTATTTTCAGTATTCTATCTGATGTTAACAACATTTAGCTAGAATACCTGTTTGTAACATGAAGAGAAATGACCAAGACCAAGGTTACCAATGAAAACCTTCCCTTTGGAAATGCCAGCTCAGCTGGTGGAATGTGAGGCTTGCTCAGTTCTCCATATTAGGAAATAGACAGCCTGGGGCATTTCTTTTCTTCTTATAGAATTCCAGATTAGGAGTGGGGGAAGGAGGCATGTGGGTTGGATCTGGTGAGGCAGAAGTATTTTTGCTAAGCCACAATTTCCAACTGAGATAGAGTTATTTTATCATGCAAAGGAAATGAACTCAGCATTAGTTAATTAATGTCGCTGAATACTAAATCTGTGTGCCACTTGGACAATCAAAGATAATCTTAGCTTTGCTTCACCATAAACACTTCTATTATTTTGGCCTTTACTCTTATATTATTGATGAAAAATAGAACAAAGGCTTTTTATTCCCAAATTATTATATTGGGCAACTACGTACCACCAT
Organism: Pipistrellus kuhlii; assembly: GCF_014108245.1. Taxonomy (NCBI): domain Eukaryota; kingdom Metazoa; phylum Chordata; class Mammalia; order Chiroptera; family Vespertilionidae; genus Pipistrellus; species Pipistrellus kuhlii. Next base: position 69,408,702 of record NW_023425540.1, on the reverse strand, counting down.
ATTTTTCTTAGCCAATGTGTTATGTATTTTTTATTCATTGTGATCAAACGTTAATATGCTAGCCTAAAGCTGCTCAGAAAAATAGTTACTTAATATTTTTAAAATTTAGAGATTTTTATCTGCTTTTTTATTTAAAACAATTCTATTTTTGAAATGAAATAAATAATAGAATATATTTATATAAAAATTATGGATTTCTAAAATTATATTTTTATTGATTTAAGAGAAGAAGAGAACGTTAGAAACATCAAAGATGTGAGAAAATCATTGATTGGCTGCCTGTTATACAACCCCCATTAGGGATTGAGCTTGCAACCTGAGCATGAGCCCTGACCAGGAATCAGTGACCTCCTGGTTCATAGGTCAACACTCAACCACTGGGCCAAACCAGCTAGGGCTGTGTTTTGTTTTTTTTAATAGGACTGTCAAGTGACTCTAATCTGTGTTTAGCCTGCAAACAAACCACTCTTTCAAAGGGTCTCTAAATTTAAATAAAATAAAAATTTCCCTATGTGGTTACACATTTAAAATTAATCTAGAACACATTAATTAATTAGATACATAGAATAATTAGAAATTAAGAATCTATTCTGCAAACTTCCTAAATATAATCTTAAACTATTTTATAAACTGCTTGAAAAAAATTATTGTTTTCTGGTGGAAAGTTATATTAACTACTAGAGGCCTGGTGCATGAAATTCATGTACTCAGAGGTGGGTCCCTCAGCCCTCGACTCTGGTGGTGAGGCAAGGCTGATGCGACGGAGGCTGGGCCCGTGGCTCGCGCAGGGTAGGTCTGGGGTCCTGCCAGTGTGGCAGGTCTAGGTCTCATGCTATTTTGAGAGCTGGGCCTCTAGTAGATAACAAAACAGTAAATTTGATTAATGCATTTTATTGCTCATATCTGATGACTCTACACAATCATTGCCTTCATCTTCGGTTTGGGTCTGCATCCTGTCCTCAAATTGCGTGGATATGACCAGGACAGTGAGCTTTCTGTTGTCAAACCCAGTGGCCTATTTTTATTCCTCATTTTGGCCTATATTAGCAATGTTTGGCACAGTTCATCATTCACCTCTTCTCAAGAAGTTTTTCATTTTTTATCTATTTTTCTTTCTCTTTTCTGACCTGGATTCTCAGTTTCCTTTGTTGTCTTTCATATTTTTCTATATACTTTCTAACTTGAAGTGTACCACAGGTCAATCTTTGAACTTCTTATCTCCAATGTCTACACTCATGCTTAGATGGCCTCTACATAGACTCTCAAATTAATCTCTCCACTAATTGCAGACTTGTATTTCCATCTTTCTGCATAATTGTCTCCATTTGGAGACATTGCTAATGGACATTTCAAATGTATCATATCTTTCAGCTCTATCTCCTAAGGTCATTTCTGTCTCAAGAAAATGATAACTCCATTCTTTTAGTTGCTAGCCCCCAAAACTTTGCAGTCATCTGTAATACCTTTCTTTCAAACTCCACATTGAATTCATCAGCAAAACCTGTTGATTGTACTTGAAGTGTATCCATATTTTAACTACTCACCACCACCACCTCAATCTCAGCAATCATTATTTATCTTCTTAACTATTACTGTAGCCTCCAATCTCCTTACCCTGCTTTATTTTTTCAGAGATTTAAAAAAATGTATTAAATTTATTGGGGTGGCATTGGTTAATAAAGTCATATAGGTTTCAAGTGTACAATTTTATAATACATCATCTATATATTGCATTGTGTATTCACCACCCAAAATCAAGTCTCCTTTAAATACCATATTTTTGACCCCCTTTATCCCTTTCTACCTCCCCTTACTGCCCTTCCCTCTGGTGACCATCAGATTATCGTCTGTATCTATGAGCTTTTGTTTGTTTTTTTGTCCTGTGTGTTCCCTTGTTTTCTGTCCCACATATGAGTGGAAGCATCTGGTTCTTGACTTTTTCCATCTGACTATTTCGCTTTGTATGATACTCTCAAGATCCATCCATGTTGTCAAATGGCAGTATTTTCTCTTCTCTAGTTCCTGACTGTATAAATACATGTATATCTTTTGTGTGTAAATGTACACACAAGTAAGACAGACGGAAAGAGAGAGAGCATGCATGATGTTACAGAATGAGGATTCTGAAATCAGACTATGCAGGTTTGACTTGATGCTGACACTAACTGGGTGACCTTGGGTAAATTTGTTGACCTCAGTTTGCCTTAGTTTTCTTATCTGCAATTTGTGCATAACATATAGGGTTGTTTAAATAAATAAGCTTATACATGGAAAGCCTTTAATACAGTTTGTTGCTACCTCAATAAATATTAGCAAGTGCTATTACAGTATATTTTATTTAAAATGACTACAACCAAGGTGATAATTAGTAATTAGTCCTTAAAACACACAGTAGTAATATGGCCTATTTAAATACACAGTAGCCTTACAGGAGCTTCTGTTTCCTCTATGCTATGGAATTTACAGGTTTAAGCCTATAAAAAGCCTATAATTTGAGGCCTGATACAAATGCCAATGAGCAAGTCTTTTTCATTTGTATACAGTTTTTACTCAAACTGAATCACAAAACAATAAAAAGCAGAGTGACTGTCCTTCTCTTCTCCACATCCTTGCCCCATAACTCTCTGTATCCAGTCAAGGACAGAGTTGTTTGTTTTCCTTTAACCTATGTCCCAGAGGACTTGGGTTTCAGGTAGCTGCTGCTTACCCACTGCTGTGTTCCATATGGAATCATAAATTACCAGTTATACCTTCACGGACCTGCCCGTTTCATCGTAGTTCCTTTGCTGTGTTTCTGGTTATATTTTGTGTTTATTATTGAATTTTAGCAGTAAAACTTTATTAATTGAGTTTTAAAATAATTGAGTTTCAAATAAATGGTGGAATATGCTTTTTCTTTATTGTTTTCCAAATCTGTGTGTCTCAGTATGCTATTAAGATTATGTTAAATTATGTTGCTTGCATCAAGTGCATTGGAACCACCTGAGGAGTTCATCACATTCAGATTCCGGGGCCACACACCCAGACATTTATGAATCTGCATGTTACATAGAGCTTTGGTAACTGTTGTGCGCAATTCTACAAGGAAAACTTTATCAATTACTTATTTTACACCCTTACTATTTGCCATGTCAATATTTTACTGGATTCCTTGTCCCTTTTTCAAAATCAGTTATTTAATAGTCATTTAAGGAGGATCTTCAATTCAATGTGAAGAAATATTCTAAAAGTATCAATAGTAGTTATTGCTAGCTGGTTGGATTGCAGATGAGTTTTTTTGTTTTGTTTTGTGTGTGTTTTTTGTGTGTGTTTTTTTGTTTGTTTGGGGTTTTTTTGTGTGTTTTTTTTCTGCCTGTTTTTTTCAAAATTCTTTATGTGTTGCTTTTTGAACTGGAAATAAAACTATACATAGGTATGCATAGATAAATGCCTGCAAGAAAATACATAAAATATTAGCCGTAGTATGTCTAATTGGTGGTTTTATAGGAGATGCTTATTTTTTTCTTTACTATTTTTATTTCTTTTGTGTTTTCAAATTATGCATCAAATAAATGTCTTCAGCTGGAGAAATATTGGTGTATTGGGTGGAAATTAGGAGAGATTATTTGAGGAATTTTATTACTTGATAAAATCTTAAATATCAAAGCGGTTATCATAAAGGAAAAATCTTATGAGTATTTTTCACAAAAGAAGTGATCTTATTATGGTAATGCAAGTACAAATCTAGGGCAATAGTGGCTACTCTTAGAATACCAGCAGGTATAATTGTGTTAATTTCCATATTGTGTGAGATACATATACGTAGTACATGATTTGATTTGATTTACACGTATGTAATATGCTATATTTAAGTGCATATTCATGTAAATGTGCTCCAAGGATATGCTATTAATATTTATTAAAAATAATCATTTTGTGTGTTTTTAATACTATAGAAGTGTTTTTGGTGTATACAAGAGATGAAAGCTCCCCATCCTTTCCTGTTCATTTTTAGACAGCCTGAAAGGGACATGTTGGCTCAACATCCAGGACAATCGCTGTGAGGTGAACATCAATGGAGCCACTCTGAAATCTGAATGCTGTGCCACCCTTGGCGCCGCCTGGGGGAGCCCCTGTGAGCGCTGTGAGCTAGGTAGGAACCTGACCAACGGGCTTTGGCTTCTCAATGGAAAGCTTCTCCCTCAACTGGGCACCCTTTCCACTATGTATTTCCACAGTGAGGAAGGCCATAACATCATTACCCTCCCTAAAATGTTGTCTTTTATGGTGGAACTTACTCATTTCTTAAAATATGTATTTGGTTTATCCTTTTATGTAATCAAACCTTTTGAATATATTTTCTTTTTATCCTCACCTGAAAATACGTTTATAGATTTTTTAGAGCAAGGAAGGCAGAGAGACAGAGTCAGTGAGAGAGGCATTGATATGAGCAACATTGATCAGTTGGCTCTCATACACACTTCGACTGTGGATCAAACCCTCAATCTAGGCATGTGCCCTAACTGGGAATCAAACCCGTGGCCTTTTGGTGCATAGGACGATGCTCCAACCAACTGAGCCACCCAGCCAGGCCCTTCTGAATATTGAAGACAAGGAAGGGAGTCAGCTGGAATTTAGCTGCTGGATGATTATCAATATTCTCCAGTGTCCTTGTTGGCATGTGTCCTTCCTTATAGTACATGATGTTTCCTTAAATCTTTTATTTGTTTACTTATAATTCAGTTGGCAATGTGAAAGCAAAAAGGAATTTCCAAAGGAGAAGTTATGGAATTAAATGTGGGTCAGCACTGATGAAGTTACCACAGCGTGTTACGTGTCACACTGCATTCAGCAAAGGGCAGCTGGCATCCTTGTCCTCTGCTCTCTAGCTTGTGGTTTTTTACTAGTTCCACTTCGATTCCATTATACTGTTTCTTGAGCTTCAGACAGTTGTATTTTCTTTTACAGTGAAGTAAAATATGTCCTGTTGTTCTCATAGATACGGCTTGTCAAAGAGGTTTTGCCAGGATTAAAGGTGTTACCTGTGAAGGTAAGTGTGTTCCCAGATGATACTGAATATTTCTAGAGCAGTATGTAAAATTGTCACTGACTCTCACACTTTGGAAATATTTATCATTTTCAAAAACCTTAAAATTTCTATAAGAATACTCAAAGTAATCAATAAATGTTTTAGAATACTACTCTTAGGAAACAGCTTAGAGTCTCCCATTCTTCCCCTTTATACCATTGCATCAATTTTCATGAGGCCGCCAATAGCCTTTGAGGCACAGAGCAGCTGGCAGAGGAACACGTCCGGGCTATGTTCTAGAGACAGGCAAGGCTGTGGTCATTTTCACAGCTGGTCTCTAGGAAAACCAGTGGCTGTATTGTGGAATATTCCTACTTAGCTCAAGTAATAATTCACATTATATTGCAAGTTGAATATATTACATGGGAAGTAAGACTACACCTGCTTTTTCTATTTATAACATCTTTATCCCTATACTTGTTTCATTTCCCTGCAGATGTTAACGAATGTGAGGTGTTTCCTGGTGTTTGTCCAAATGGACGCTGTATCAATAGCAAAGGATCTTTTCATTGTGAGTGCCCTGAAGGCCTTACATTGGATGGAACTGGCCGTGTGTGTTTGGGTAGGTTCATGCCCTTGTATATTTTATGCATAAATCAGTCATAAATTTGCCTTACTCTTTGGGTAGTAACCAGTCCAAACCATTAGGTTGTAGCTCGACATTTTAAGGGAAATACTTTAAGTGAGACATTTTGAGGGAAAATCACTAATGGATATTTTTTTTAATAAATGTTTGTCAGTGAAATGATTTCTGTAGAATACAGAAAGTTGACACTGCTCAAAATTTTACCCCCAAAATTAAATTTCTTTAATCAGGTATTTTGGGCAAGTTCAGTCTTTCATACTGAGTCAATCGAGTGAGAGAATTATGAGTATTTTGAACATGGAAGAAAAATTGGAGACTAGTCTTTGAAGTTAACATTTACCAGCCCACTGCAGCAGTGCTCTTAAACAACAGTGGGGGAAGTCACTGTCAAAGTTATGTTGTTTCTCTTTGAAAACATTGACCGATCTCTTTTCTTCCTTAACTTCCTTTAGAGTTTAAATTTTGAAAATGCTTTATTTTCTAAAGATCTAGAATGTAGAAGCTTTTTCTTTCAACATTGTATTATAGAAATGCCTTGTTGACCTTATTCTTTATCAATTTCATGCTTGACTGAACTTGAGTTTCATGTTTGAAAAGAAACTTGTATTAATTCTGTAAACAATCTTTTATTTACTTAAAGGATTTTTCCAATATGCAATGGAAAGTAAGTTTTAAAAATAACCTTATATGGGTTTGTATTTTAATTTTAAGTTTATAGAAAAAGCCTGAGCAATGGTAATGTTATACCCAAAGATCCTTAAGGCATATATGTATCCATCAGTGATTTTTACAATTAGTGGTAAGAAAAAAATGTTTGCAATATTATACAGTTTAATTATTATAATTAACACAGATTTTTAAGTTAGTTTTTGATGACATTTAAATTTGAATATAAAATATGACTGTAAAATCATATGGAAATATTTAGAAATTATAATGTTCAAAGTCTGAATAAAGAAAAATTCTTTTCAAATTTTTATGTTTAAATTATTTACAAGGTTTAGAATAAAGTTAAGTATCTCTTAAAGATGACAGAGTGCCAGTATGCTAAGTGACTAATAAAATTAAGTTGCCTTCAGTAACCAAAGGATACTATTTATGAAGATATATCATTAATTACGAATCATCACTAAGCAGAATTAATTCCCAAAACCCCCCTCAAAATTAAAACTATGATATTCTAAAAGGATATGTTGAGTTTTTCATCTCTGTACTTTGGTTAAATGTTTTTGTCACTACTTGAATTATGCTACATTAATTGCTTGTTGCTGGAGATGTGAAAAAGTTTCAAGAAGAGATTGGCATATAAAAATGTAAAATTTCCTGAGAATAAAATTAGAGGTAAACTGCTTTGATAGACCTTATCTAAATCAGGAGTCCCAAACCACAACACTTTCAGGGGACAGGCAGGTAATATTATATAAATGAGTGAGGTGGTAAGGAGTGGTGGGGGTTGCAGCACACTGTAGAGTACATAAACCTTCCAGAAACTTCCAAATTTATATTTTAGTTTCTGCACAAGCCAATCAAAACATTCACAGGCCATATGTGGCCAGTGTGCTGACAGTGTTTTGACTCCTGATGTAAATACTGATATGAATCTGCGTAGTAAAGACACCAGATTACTCTGCCAGGCTATCATAACTTTTTACATCCTTAGTTCAAATGCTTTGTTAAAAAAAGAAAAAGAGATTAATCCCAGAATAGCTTCTTGAGCAAATTACGTTAATTACTTCAGAAACAATTTGATTCAAGCCAGAGTTCTTAGGCTACCTGTACTTAAATAAAACTATCACATCTTGTTAAGATCCTTACTACCCTAGTGACAGCACAGGGTAAAGTGAGATCAGCCCCTGAGTGTCTTGTGGTAAGGAGACTCATTGCATTACTGTTACATCTCACACTGGCGGGGAATGTGGAATTTGGTTGGTGTTAATGCAGCTATCGAGGGCAAAATCATCTACTGTGAATATCTATATTCTGTCTACCAAATCAAAATAAAAATTTACCAGTTATTTCTTCTTTAAAAATAGGACTTCTTAATTATAATATTATTCTTGGAAATGTCTGTAATGCTAAGCTAAAGGAAGTAGCTAGAGTTGATATTACTTTTGGTTGAGAATTTGAAAGAATCAGTATTGACAGTAAAATAGAAAATGCATTTATTTGTTTGTGTTTGCATTTCATTAGGGATCTCTTTTCCTCTCTTAAACAGTTTCCAGGTTTAGAAAAGGATTTAATATCTTGAAATAATCTTATTAAATAAGACATGTTATTTGGTTAAGGGAAGCCTTTTCTGAACTTATTTTCCATATTTGCAATTTAACAGCCAAATGTTTGACTGTAGTTTGACCAAAAACTCTACTGGCTGACAGATAAATGAGTTATCTATAGATTATACTAATTTACCCTATTTTGTGATTTTTGATTGATCTTCTGAGGTCCTAGCTAGCATGCTAAGACTTTAGTATGCTTTGAGGTTGAAGGGAAAATGTGACATTTAAACAAATAATTTGGCCCATTATTAGAGCAGATTTACATAACCTAGAGCGAAAGCCATGGTGAAAAGATAAGTTTAGCAGGGGAGAAAAAATTTTTAAGTGCAATAATAGTTTTTCTTTATCAAGGTATTTTAATCCTTGTATCAATTGGGCTATAGATTCGAGTTGGTCATTTACTGTTTATAACTAGGATGCGACAGGACTGCTCACAAGCCTCTCTAAGCCATTCAGTGAACAAGAAGAATCTGTCACTGAAATGATTTCATTCTTTCGAAAGTGAGCAATACAAGAAGGGGCTCGTAGGTGATGATATGAAAGGGAACCTTTTCTCCTGAAGGTGGCTTGTGAGAATTCAGTGATCCTGAAGGAGAACCCACCTTGCTCTCATTAGACCACTGTCATTATGGACTTCATTCCAGGAAGTGCTGGGCTGTGGCTCTTACCCCTGGTGTCTTTCCAGGGCCTAGCTTCATGCCAGGCATCAAGCAGCGGACGTTCAGTATCTGAATGTTCAGTGTTACAACTTCATCTCAAACTGCCATTTCCCCCTCCGCCTAGACATCCGCATGGAGCAGTGCTACTTGAAGTGGGATGAAGATGAATGTGTCCATCCTGTTCCGGGGAAGTTCCGCATGGACGCCTGCTGCTGTGCCGTGGGGGCAGCGTGGGGCACCGAGTGTGAGGAGTGCCCCAAACCTGGCACCAAGGAGTATGACACCCTGTGCCCCAGGGGGCCTGGCTTTGCTAACAGAGGGGATGTCCTTACTGGAAGGCCATTTTACAAAGGTAACTGAGCGGCACATCAGTCCCCCTACTAACACTCACCCTGCACATTTTCTGAGAGTTGCTTTTGCTTCAGACATTGGATTTCCCACTTTATTTTCTTTGTTAGACGTAATTTGTGCCAACCTTATATCCCAGGTGTGAAAAACACCTATAAAAGATGGCATGGAAGTAAAGATACAAAACAGTCTGTGAGTCTCACTTTCCTACTATCACTCTACTGTAACTCTGCTTTTCTTAGCACGGCCCGACCAGATGCAGCAAAAACTTCTCTAGATCCCTAAGCTTTACAAAACAAACAAGCAAAAATAAAGGCATCAGAATTCTTCATGAAGAACACAAATCTTCTTCACAGTTGAAACTTTTTGTGTGGCATCAATGTGATCATTGATATTTTTGACTTGGATACTTTCCATCATAATAGATTTTAAACTGAAAGTGATAGGCCAACTCTTTTATATCAACCAGCTCTCCAGTCCGGCTTTCTCTGCTTTTAGATATCAATGAATGCAAAGCTTTTCCTGGAATGTGCACCTATGGAAAGTGCAGAAATACAATTGGAAGTTTCAAGTGCCGTTGCAATAATGGCTTTGCTCTAGACATGGAGGAAAGAAACTGCACAGGTAAGACCACTCCTTGTTGTATTTGGTAAGCCCTGGCTCTCTTCCTTTTGCTGTTTGAAAGCACTGTCATCAAAAGCCCATCCTTGCCCTAGTCAGTTTGGCTCCCTGGATAGAGCCTCGGCCTGTGGACTGAAGGGTCCCAGGTTCAATTTCTGACCAGGGCACATGCCCATCTTGTGGGCTCCATCCCCAGTGGGGGGCGTGCAGGAGGCAGCCAATCAATAATTCTCTGTCATCATTGATGTTTCTGTCTCTTCCTCTCCCTCTCTCCAAAATCAATAAAATATATATATATATATATATATATATATATATATATATATATATATATGAAGCTCATCCTCTTGTTGAGAACATATACAATTTTTCACTTTTCAATTTGTTTCCTTTTCCCTACTCCTAAACCACTTCTCCAAACCTGTGAGAGTGCTGCAAAATAGAATGAAAATGCTTTTTTATCTACAGAACAACATAAAAACATGATTCTCTGCCTTAGCCTATTGCTCAGTGGTTAGAGCGTAGGCCATGGACTGAAGAGTCTCAGGCTCTATCCCTGTCAAGGGCACGTACCTTGGTTGCAGGCACGTACATTCCTGGCCCCAGTTCGGGCATGCGCAAGAAGCAACCAGTCCATGTGTCTCTCTCACATCGATGTTTTTCTCTCTTTGTCTCTCATCCTCCTTTCCACTCTTCCTAAAAAGCAGTGGAGAAAAATATCCTTGGGTAATGGTAATATATATATTTGTTAATTCAGTATATATGAGTACTAAAAAACATAGCCATTAAATCAATAATTGTACACACTTGATATCGTATCCTATTAAAAATGGTAAAGTTTAAAATAGAGAAGTTGTCACATGTTTTCCTCATCTGTGCATCTCAATCTCTGGCTAGATCCCCTCCTGGATTTTCTTTTCTCTTGGTTTCCATGGTACTTTCCTGTTTCAGTCACCCTTCCTTGACTACGATGTTTCTTCTCTGATCTTCACAGATTCTTTTTGACTCTGGCATTTTCCATCCCTTGAGCATTTTCCACATTCCTTTGCTCTCTTAGCATTCTGCCTCTCAGAATGGCACCTACCTTAATGACTTCCTGGGTGGCCTCTGTTGAGCTGACTCCCAGGTGCTCTCTCTTGCCCTCTACTCCTCCAACATTTCTCACTTCCATCTGCACAGTTTCTCTTTGCTGTCATCTGCCTTTACCCCGGCCTCCCTTCATCTGCCTAGGGACTTCCTTCTGTGCATATGTTAGCGACTTACAAATCCTGCTATAGAAAAACTTAAAAATTGAAATTCAGCAAAATAAACACATGCTGGCAAAGCATTTTTTTCCCATTGTGACAAAATTTTTTAAAAATAAGCCATGTTTTCTTCATTATATTTTATAGACATAACTTCCCTATTGAAAAATCTTAGTTACAGGCATCGGAGTTTTCTCCAAGAATCCAGTTTTTCAGAATTCAATGCAGCTATTGAAGATTCTTAATTATTATCATATGTAAAAAGTAACATTTTTTTAATTTATAAAGTTAGATCACATCTGAATGTGACACACACACACACACACACACACAAACACACACACACACACACACACACACACACACACACAAAAAAAAAAAAAAAGAAAAAAAAACCAGAAATTAGGGCATATTCCAAGGCCTTGCCATATATGAGCGCTCTCTGGTTCAGAGTTAGTTGGCTGTCCCTCTTTGCAGAGGCAGCAGCCCCCTGGTCTGACACCAGGATGGCCATGGATTAGTGTCACGGAATCAGTATGGTCTTTGCATCGTGCGTGAGATATTCCTCCTGTGTCCACTGCTTCCTCATTTGCCATCTGCCTTGTTTGGCGACTCCTGCAGTTGCTTGGTTCATCCATCTGTTACCATTTCAAAGCCACAGAAAGAAAACCCAGTTCTGGAATTCTTAAAGGCAAAGGGCCCCACCTGCCCATTGGCCATGACAGTTTTGGCAGTTGGAGGAAGGAATGTGCCCAAGGCCTGACCCCCTCTAGCTGATCTGCTGAAAACGCATCCTCAAACACTAGCCACTGACTTCCCCAACATTTCCAGCGTGCTTCCCCTTCACGTGGAAGGCCAAGTCTCTCTCATCTCCAACATCTTCTCATCTCACTCTATTTTTTTTATTCCTCTTAAACCCTATTAATTAGACATCGACGAGTGCAGGATCTCCCCTGATCTCTGTGGAAGTGGGATCTGTGTCAACACGCCAGGCAGCTTTGAGTGTGAGTGCTTCGAAGGCTACGAAAGTGGGTTCATGATGATGAAGAACTGCATGGGTAAGCGGCTTGAGCTCTTCCTCCCTCCAGGCTTTAAACCAATCGAGCCCAGACTCTGGCTTGGCCATGGCTTGTCTCAGAGCTGTTGACAGCATGCTTGGCAAGGAGTTGTGGTGTGAGAGAACACCCTCACATGTCAGACAGGAAGTTGTTCCCAGATGGCTCTTGGGGAGCCCCAACCTCTTGGCACCTTAATGGCAGTGAGATACTGAGGCTGGGTTCTGTTTATTCATAGAATCTAAAATCAACACAGACTACTTAGAAAGGATTCATTTAAAATGTATGACATTGTGTGGTGATCCCAAAATTTAGATTCATGTGAATCTCATCTTATATCCTTATTTGTGTGTTATTACAAACTCTTTGGTATTGCACGTCTGTTAGCCCACTCATTTTCAGCAGCCTATAGGACTCATTCATGCTGTGTAGAGGTGCAAAGTCCAAGACTTTTCTTTCACTTTGATTAGAGATGTAGATAGCAATAAATGATATCTGGAGTTAGAGTGATATAAAGAAAATATTGCTTATTTTTTATCTTGGGCAAACATGTTTATTTCATACAAGTAAATTCCTTGGTAGCTCACTGTCTTTAAGAGTAGAACTTTAACCATTTATCCACTGACAATAGGAAAGGTAAGGTGAGCATTATCCCATCTCCTATTCAGTCCGTCTCTTCCATTTGAGTCACACTTACCTCGCATAATGATTCTTTCTCCCATGTGTATGCGTGAATGTTTTTTCTTCAAGGTTCTTCAATGGATCTCACATTTTTACCTTTCAGACATTGACGAATGTGAACGTAACCCTCTCCTTTGTAGGGGTGGCACCTGCGTGAACACTGAGGGCAGCTTTCAGTGTGACTGCCCACTGGGACACGAGCTGTCCCCTTCCCGTGAGGACTGTGTGGGTGAGTTTGTCTCCTCAGCACATAAACCCACTCAGGTCAGCTAGTGAAGATGATAAAGATCAGTGGTTGATTCTAATAAACTTGATTCTGCCATGTGAAATCTAGCTGATTAAAAATGATAAATTCAGAGTCCCTTACATTTGGATTAAATTAAAGTCATCTTTAGAGAATGCTTTGGTGACACACTCGAATGAGCCAGTGTTGTTCTGGTGGCCTCTTTTTCATTACAAGCACACCTGAAAGGATCCTGGGAGAGGGACTTTGTGTAAGGCCATGTAGTTTCCTCCTCCGGGTAGATAGGATGGGATAGCTGCACCTCTTGGAAGGCCTGCTCCCTGGTAGGTCACCTGTGCAGTCACTCAGCAGAGTCTGCTTCTGTGCCCATGTCTGTCATCATAGGCTCCACTCGCACATGTGAGAACATGTGAGCTCCCCTCACTCCCCTTCTCACAGAAACAACAGGTCTCTTCCCTGGCCCTGAGCTCAGTAGGATGACAGGGGCCACAGGAGAAGACCAGCTGTTGGTCTCAGAGTATTCCCACCTACTGCTTTTCATAAATATACAAAGGCCTCTGTGCTTACTATATTCTCATATACTGGCTTTAAAACTTTGATTTAGCCAAATAACGTTTTCTTCACAGACATCTTTCTTGAAAGTATAAACAAATAAGACAGTGTAAGATAGAGCAGATCACACACACAAACATAATTTAAACACATCTTAGTATATATTTATTTATAAACCCTATTTATAGGGAGATCCTACTATATAAGATGAATCTTAAATCACAGACTAAACAGACACTTTTTAAAGGTAAATTTAAAAGCTTTAAATATTTTTATTTCATTTTAATAGTAGTACAAGTAGTGTTTTTACACAGATAATTGCAAAATATTTATTCATGGTTGTCAAACAGTGACCTTCTAAGGTCAGTTTATTTTGTTGATTGGGTTTTATGGATCTTAGAGCTAAAAAAAAAGTATCTCTCAAAGGTATAATATGCAGTATAAGGTACATATTTGTGCATATAGAATAAAACAAATAATGATCATAGACATACATTTGTATGTCACATAGTCGTCTTACTAATTTTGAGAATTGGGGATTAATTTCTTGCTATATCTGGTTATATTGTCATTGTTTTTACCTTATATTGTGTCTGCCAGCGAGTTTGTCTGATGAAAAGTGTACTATCCTTTTCTTGCGCTTCTCTTGAATCTTCATTATTACTACTAGCTTATTCCACAGATCTTTCACAAGTTTTTTTTAAGGCATTTGTTCATCTTATGTGGGTTAGTTAATTTTAAAATAGGCAGTATAGTATGCAGGTCCACCTTTCCAGGCATGCTAAACGCACAACTCAATGAAAACCTATGAACAGGTGAGGGCCCTGTAGGCAGCCCCTCTGTTTTGCAGAACCAGATGTCTTCCCTCAGGAGACATCAACACTTGACCATCTGATAGGACCAGCTGAGCATGCCAGTGTAAACCCATCTATTAAACGTGAGCAAGCTTCATTTCCGGCATGTGTTACATGTGTGTGGCCTAATGTGGTAGTCACTAGCCACATGTGGCTATTTAAATTTAATTAAAATTAAATAACATTGAAAATTAGTTCCTTAGACTAGCCATGTTTCAAGTGCTCAGTAGGAGCTACAAATTGGACATTCCAGATATGGAACAGTTCTATCACTGTAGAAAGTTCTACTAGACAGCACTGTTGTGGGTGGAAATAAGAAATATAGATTCCAGAATTTTCTTTTCTTAATATTTCAGATAGTGCCCCAGGAGATTATCTTACTTCCCTCTAAAGTACACAAAGCCCTTTGCAGACCCTGGCTCCAGTACAGCATGTTCTTGATAGTGTGGGTAATGTTTTTAATTGTGTCAAACATTAATTCTGTGTTTCTTTTTTATAGATATTAATGAATGCTCCCTGAGTGACAATCTCTGTAGAAATGGAAAATGTGTGAACATGATTGGAACTTACCAGTGCTCCTGCAATCCTGGATACCAGGCCACACCCGACCGGCAGGGCTGTACAGGTGAGGCTAGGCCAAGGGGTCTGGAGCCTGTATTTCTCAAATCAGCCTAGGACAACTGCTGGCACTGACTCCATAATGAAGTCAATGGGAGTTCTTTGTTTGAAGAGGAATCTCTGATTTTATCATAGAAAACTTCTGAACTCCATAGTTACTATGTTTTTGAGCTCTTTATTCTTAGGTTACTGGAGCTAAATGTCAAATGGAATGCTGTCTAAAAGGAAGTAAAAAAAAACAACAACTAAGTAAGATGAATTGTATGATGATAAATCAACATGAGTAATGGGAAGAAAAATCCAAAGCTATTTAAATTTCAAAAGAAGAAAAGCTTTTTATTTTTAAGGAAGTAGCCCTGACAAGCAATGTGGTGGCAATGTTTTCACAGATATTGACGAGTGCATGATAATGAACGGAGGCTGCGACACCCAGTGCACCAATTCAGAAGGCAGCTACGAATGCAGCTGCAGCGAGGGTTATGCCCTGATGCCTGATGGGAGATCATGCGCAGGTACAGAAAAGAAATTACATACACTTTGTGCATCTAATTAATTTTATCTTACACATCTGGCTCCAGATAATTTGAGTGGAACTGAATGGGGGGAAAAATATCTGAGCTTACTCATAGCCATCCTTCCTTTCATTTGATGTTAATTTTGTATCATCAGATATTGATGAATGTGAAAACAATCCTGATATTTGTGATGGTGGCCAGTGTACCAACATTCCTGGAGAGTATCGCTGTCTGTGTTATGATGGCTTCATGGCTTCAATGGACATGAAAACATGCATCGGTGGGTACCATAAAAGTGGATAAATATTTATACACACACACACACCCAAATATAGGCACATTTATGCACGCACACACTTATAAACATAAGAAGAGGCTTTTCAGTTATTTTAAAAATTCAAAGCATTTTATTAAAAGCTGAAATGGAAAATTTATTTGGAAAAAAATCCTAGAATACATTTATTTATCTGCAACTCTGCATCATGCAAATAGATCATATTTTTTAATTTTATTTGTGTATTTTATCATTATGCTATTTAATTTAAAAGATTGCTTTAGAACTACTAAGATGAACAAGTATTAACCAAGATACTGAAAATACATTTTCTAGATGTGAATGAGTGTGACTTAAATTCAAACATCTGCATGTTTGGGGAGTGTGAGAACACCAAGGGATCCTTCATTTGCCACTGTCAGCTGGGTTATTCGGTGAAGAAGGGGACCACAGGATGCACAGGTAGGTCTCAAGCTTGTATCCTCCATGTTTCGGCTTATGTTTCAGAGGCCAACCTTTGACATCATCTGCTCGCCAGCATTAGGCTGTTACCGACACCAGGCTGTTACTGTATGTGTGATGAGGAACTGACACAGAGCATGTGTGAGCTGTTTGGCTCTCCTTTGTGGTGGCACACCGCTCGGCTACTCCCCACCGCGCGGTTGGCTGTGGGCCCACAGGTGGAGTGGAGAGTGGGTTTGGAGTCCGGGCCCCAGGGCTCTGATGTACTTCTGGTGGCTCCTGCAGCAGCGTCCACTTTCCTAGAACTACTGCCCAAATAGAAGACATGAGTAAGGAAGAAAAGCAGTCTCTTTTGGGAAATAAGATTTCTCTTGTCATCTGTAGTTCTACATGGAGCTTTGCCTGGGCCCAGGAAGGGAAGGGCTGCTGGTGTGGGTAGGGGCTGGCACACACATCTGTCAGAACAAGAGCTCTGCATCTCACTCCACTGGAAAAGGGCTGGCACTTTCTTGTGATTTGGTTCATGACGTTGCAAATCTTTTTGGACTCTATGAAAAATAAAAATGTTAATGATTTCTTTGTACAGTTTTAGATATTTCCACATTTTAAAATTTCATCTACACAGAAATACAGTGAAAAGTAGAACTAATTAGCTTGTATTTTATCTTTTTCATATTAACTGTGTTTCTCAGATGTGGATGAGTGTGAAATTGGTGCCCACAACTGTGACATGCATGCTTCGTGTCTGAACGTCCCAGGAAGCTTCAAATGTAGCTGCAGAGAAGGCTGGATCGGAAATGGCATCAAATGTATTGGTGAGTTTGCAAATGCAACTAACCTTGGCTAAGACAAAATTCTTAGAGGCTCTCCTCTACATAGTTGTGAACCCGCATACTTGAAGAGCAGCATGCTCTTTTATTTATTCTCTTGAAAACCAAAGGCCATCTTTAGTTGCAAGATAGTTCTTGTCTAAGAGTTTCCTTTAACAACAGTATAAATGATCATATTACAACAGTATGCCTTGGCATCTGTTTTTCAGTGTGTTTTCAGGAAAAGTTATTTGATGTGTAGCCAAAAATTCAAACAGCTGTATGATGAAAATGACTAATATATTTCCCCAATCTTTTTATAATCAGTGAGATTTAAAACTTGTTGAAATAAATGAAGGGGATGAAAAGGTGTTTTCAGATAACCTAAGTCTGGAGTAAGTGGTCCATACCAGCTTCTTAATAAAAAATAGAACTCTTCTTTTAGAGAAATATTAATGTTTTGTTGGATTGCAAGAAGTCTGATTTAAAGAAAGTAAAATGGAAAAACAGTTGACATATTCCAAGTTTTATAGGTCTTTAGCCAAAGATTAATAAGTGTTTCTAACTGTGAGGCAGAAGACCGGATTTTACCCTTGGTGTCATGTAGAGTGCTGCTTATTGTGCTCAGTGTTTTACATGCCTTAACAATAAAACATCTTCTGAACGCTAAGACTTAGGCAAGTCTATTTAAAGTGGAAAATTGAGCAAGCTAAAATGACCTCCCCATGGTTGCCCATTAAAGTCTTATAAGCCTGCAGTAAGCATTAAAGAATAGCTTAAAATCTCTTACCAATAATATATTAATTTTAAATAATGCATTTTCATCCATTTAATTGTTTTATACTTGTCAAATGTTTATGAGCTGACTATAGAATTTAAATTATCATAGTTTTCAAATAACTTTGCTAAGGAATGTTCTATGATGGCTTCAAGTCCAGCCCACCAGCTGCCCACTTCTAATCCAGCCATCTCTATCATTAATCTCACAACTTTTAAGCCATATCCCACTTCCCCTTTGTCTAGTCCCATTTCACTCCTCTTTTTTCTGTCTTTTAGTCTCCCTTTTGTATGCTTCTTGTCCCCTATCACTGTGGCAAACTATTTCAAAATAGCCTTCCCCCACTACCAAAGATTCAGCTTCTCTAATCCAAAGTATCCTCCAAATTCATCACTCCTTTCCACCTCCATTCCCCTGCCCTGGTCTCAACCATTCTCGGCATCCTCTCTGTTCCTCCTACTAATTCACTCTTCATATAGCAGCCAGACAAATGTTTTATTTATTTTTATTTTTTCATTAATCCTCACCCAAGAATATTTTTACATTGATTTTATATTGAGTGGAAGGAAGGAAAGGAGAAAGAGGTGGGGGGAGGGAAGGAGGGAGGGAGGGAGGGAGGGAGGGAGGGAGGGAGGGAGGGAGGGAGGGAGGGAGGAAGGAAGGAAGGAAGGAAGGAAGGAAGGAAGGAAGGAAGGAAGGAAGGAAGGAAGGAAGGAAGGGGAAAGAAAGAAACAGAGAGAATGGGGGAGAGAGAGAGACATCGATTGGTTTCCCCTGAACAGGCCCTGACCAGGCATTAAACCTGAAACTCTTCCGTGCCTGGGCCAACACTCTAACCACTGAGAAGTACCAGTCAGGACACTAGACGAATCTTTTAAACCATGGCCTAATGCCTTCACAGTTGTCATTTTAATCCATTGACTTTAGGTTAAAATCTAGCTTCCTTTCATGGTTTATAAGACCCTACAGCATCTTTTCACTATCTTGACAATTTCCTCTTCCATCACCCTCTTCCCCTGCATTGAGCTTTGTCATCTCACCTCCCTTAGTTTGTCACACCACGCTCCTTTCCTACTCACTGTTTTTATATGTGCTGTTCCCTCTGCAAGCCATACCCTTCCCTACTTCTGTTCAGCAGACTTTTATTCATCACTTAGGTATGAAGTTAATTAAAAATTACTTCCTTATTAGAGCTTTCCTTGTTCCTGAACTCCAAATTAGATGCCCTTTTTATTCTTTCATAGCACTTTGCAACATTGCTTCCTGGTACATACAACAATATTTAACTTAATTTTCTGTGTTTAACATCTTATTTTCCACAAGACAATGGGCTTCATGTGGTCAAGAATCTCCAGTTTCCTCATCTATAAAATGAACTTTTAAAATCTGTGCTAATTTTTCTGCTCTGAAATTCAGTAATATCTTAGCAATTGACCCTTTTTTTTCTTGGTAACGAAACCAGTGACAAAATCCACCCTGAGTAGAAGCCAGAATGGAATATGGCCCTGGGTTTTTTGTGTGGTTTTGGGGGTTTTTTTGTTTGTTTGTTGTTTTGTCATTAAAGAGCTAGTTGATAGGATGCCTTACAAAATGCTTTTATTTGTACTTTTGGTCCCTGTTCCTGGCATGAGCATTTTGGATTGTGAGTCTGACATAAGACTTAGAGAATTAGAACTGTGTGTGACTTTAGAGATAAACTAAAACACATTCCATTTGGCCAGTTTACATTTAAATTGAGACAAATTAAAACCTTTCTGAATGTTTTAATGTTCTATTTTTGTTTCTGAACTTTTTTGCTATGTTTTCTTGGCATGAAGATTTGGACGAATGTTCTAATGGAACCCACCAGTGCAGCATCAACGCTCAGTGTGTGAACACCCCCGGCTCCTACCGCTGTGCCTGCTCAGAAGGGTTCACTGGAGATGGCTTTACCTGCTCAGGTGGGTGAGAGTCCTGCCGTGAGTTCTGGCATGACTGTCTGGAACACTCTACATACTTTTTTTATTTGAAGAAAACTAGTTAAAGGAGACTGAAATCCCTACCTCTGTTTAAAAACTTACAGGGGACTAGGTATCTTTCTCTGATATTAAACACAAACCTGGAAAATTTTTTCTAAAACATTGGTGGAAGATTTAAAATAATGACAGTAGTCTACTGCTAATGACTATCATTTTCTCTTGTTTGTTTATTAACACATTGGCCAAAATGCAGGCTGTGTCTGAATCAGACCATCTGAATTCACATTTTGCCTGTGCTGCTTACTGGCTGTGTAGCCTTTAAAATGGACATAGTAATAATAATAAAGCCATTTATTTTGCTATTTTTTATCACTAAATGAATGACATGTGGGAAAACTGTTCAGTGTCCTCAGATATTATATATGATCTATCCAACCACTGCTATTTAATGTGCTTATCAAAATCTCACCTTACCTCATGGTTTTGAAAGAACTTAATGAAATAAAACACATAAAGGACTTAGAAAAACACATCATACGAGTTCAATAAATGTTAGTTGCTATTTAGCTGCTATTCATTCCATATCCCTTCAGGATAAAACATCTCATTATATTCATTTTTTAAGACCATATCATTTTTCTGGACATAAAGTACTATGCTTTTGTCTTTCATATATATATATATATATATATATATATATATATATATATATATATATATATATGTTTAATTGATTTTGTACAGAGAGGAAGGGAGAGAGATAGAGAGTTAGAAACATCGATGAGAGAGAGTCATCGATCAGCTGCCTCTTGCACACCCCCTACTGGGGATTTGCCCACAACCAGGGTACATGCCCTTGACCGGAATCGAACCCAGGACCTTTCAGTCCCCAAGCCGACACTCTATCCATTGAGCCAAACTGGTTTCGGCTATGCTTTTGTCTTAATATCAGTCTTTCTCAGTTGAATTTCATTATACACCTTAAACCTATAACTATATACTCATCATTTTCAAATGCCTTTTTAAGAAAACATGTCTATTCAACTTTAAAGCATTATTATTTTTAAACCTGGGATATTTCATCGCTCTTAGAATTTCTTTTGTGAAGGAAGGGGCATCGCTTTGGTGTCAGATACAACTGTATATGGATCCTGGCTCAGCCACAGACTAGC
Organism: Pipistrellus kuhlii; assembly: GCF_014108245.1. NCBI lineage: Eukaryota > Metazoa > Chordata > Mammalia > Chiroptera > Vespertilionidae > Pipistrellus > Pipistrellus kuhlii. The sequence continues at coordinate 69,387,928 of NW_023425540.1, read as the reverse complement.
TCACTGGGGCTCCCACAGCTCAGTTGGCTGCTCTTGGCTTTAGTTCTTCTAAATCTCACATGATTGGTGAAATAAATAAATAAATAAAATGCATGTCAGGCAACTAGCACATTACCTGTCGAATATTGGCCCTCAATAAATATTGGTTTCTGTTCTCCCCCCTTTTTCCCATTTGATGAAATTAATAAGTTATCTTTAAGGTCTATGAATAATGTCCATTTGCATAATTAACACAGAAATATTTTAAGATGATTGTAATGTCAGGGAAAAAACTTTTCTAATTCTTATAGTGTCTCTAATTTGCTTAAAAATGCTTAACCTAGTGAAAGAATTAGATATTTCATCTAATGCTATAATGTTTTCAAGCGAATTAACACCATTTTTACACCAATGTTCATTGTCCTATCTAAATTATGTTGGTATAATACTGATGCAAGAAATTGGCATTAAATAGAACTAAGATAAATGTGAGAGACACCTGCATTCCTCCTGTTAGTCATGTTAGAATTTAATGTTTGAGTGTAGGTTAAATAGCTCCTCTATCAAGTTATATCCCCTTATTTAGGTGAATACGATTAATTGTTGTTTCATGTTAATGAGCACTCACTCAAGCCAGTGAAACTGAGTTAGTTATAGAACAAGGGGAAAATGTGTCATGAAGTTTGGAACCTAATGGAGATGTAATGTGCTTACCCCCCAGATGTTGACGAGTGTGCCGAAAACATAAACCTCTGTGAGAATGGACAATGCCTCAACGTCCCGGGTGCATATCGCTGCGAGTGTGAGATGGGCTTCACTCCAGCCTCAGACAGCAGATCTTGCCAAGGTGGGTCACCAGGATTCCAACTCATTTCCAAGTTGGATAAACTACACCAAATGAAACCACAAAAAGGGCTGGAACAGGCTCCACCTGGAAACAGAATACACAGCACATGCTACACATAAAAAAGTCATTCGTTTAAGCATGGATTATTTTGCCGAATGAATAATGAGGAAGGCAGCTTTCATCTCTTATGAAGTTTTCCTGGCCACGAGCCAATATTTGGAAGTTTGGCTCATTCTTTTTTTTTCTTTTTTAACCATTTCTTTTTTGTTTTGTTTTTATCACTAAATAAATGACATGTGGGAAAACTATTCCATTTTTAAAATAGGATATACTATCTACCCCAATCACTGCTACTTAATGTGTTTATCAAAATCTAAGTAGCCCATTTTGGGCATTTGCCTTCATGTTTTAGTCTGCTGTCTGCGTGTCTGGGACTGGAAGTCCTCCTCAGGGACTCATCCGGGACTGCACTTTGCCTAATAGCAATGTCTCCTTCCTCTCAGTGATGACATCATCCTCCTTTCCTAGAAATGGGACTTTGTCACTAGTATCACATCTTTCCAAGAAAAAGAATTTGGATTTCCTTTTAAATTGGAGACTCAGTTCACATTACATATCTTTTGGGCCATCATTGTGTTTATAAAGAGTTCATTGAAATGTAAATAAAGGAAAAAGATTGAAAACAATTCATGTAAACAGTAAGGCTTGAACAAAATTAGTGAATCATAGAAAACCTTTAAAAAATAGCTCCGGCTGACTGCTGCTAAGCAAAGATTATAAAATGAAACCAGATTACAGGCTCCTCTTCCTACACCAGTGTCTAATCAAATGAACAGAAATAGTAAAGGGCAGCGCTCACACACGCTTCACCAGCAGCAGTCCAACAAGACCAAATTATCCAGTCCAGGTTGGCTTGAAGTTGGGCCTGACTGGCCCACTTACAGAAGTGGCACTGAAGAAAGTGTGCCTAAAAGACCAGGGAATTTTTCATAAATATCCACCCATTTTGAGAGAATTCAATAAGAGGATGAATAGTGGGCCCTGGGAAAGGTGACATTAGAAATTGAAAACGTCCATTCACTGCACTGAGCTGCTAGATTGGGCAGCGTCTAATCCACTTTACACAAGGCAACTGAACAGTGAGTTTTGTTTCCCCTCAGCCAGTCCTGGTTTCTTCTCAGCACCGAAGCCAGTCAGTAGAAAATGTGAGTCAGTATGATTATGGAATTGCATGATTTATTACCCATGTCAGTTTGACAAGAGTTAGTGGGAAAAGGAACAAGTAAGCGGTAGCCAGCTACTTCTGCCAGCATAAAATTTCAAAATTAATTCTTTATACGTAACACGGAATTTCCCCTCATAGTTCTGTTCCTTTATCTATGGCACAGGGCTTTCCAGAACTTCTCCCAGACCTCTCCCAAATTGATGCTAAGTAGTTGCTATTTATTGTACGTCTTTCACATGTTGATTTTCTCACAATATGTCATGACCACCAAGAGAAATCCCAGTTTCCAGGGTAACTGAGAGTGGCACACCTGTAGTTCACCCTCAGTTAAACACTGCTCCATTTAACTAAATGCCAATTTTTTTGAGATCCTAAAAATGTACTTTCATGATTGTGCCTGTTTCTCCTTGTATTTGTCTTCACTCTTCCTATAAGATCTGGCTCATCCAGACAGTTTCAACTGAATGTACTAATTTAATTTCTTGATGTCTTTCCATCTTACAAATAAATGCCCCTCTGAATTGACCCTCTGATCAGCATGATCCACTCAGCATATTTTTTGTCACCACAAATTCTCAGCATTTCTAGAGTCTAAAAAAATTGCTGGGTTGAGCATTTTCAAGTATTTCTTAACAAAATGAGAGGGTACAAAACCTGGAGGAACCTTCTAAGGGACAGGTTAGGATAACTTCAGATGGACTAAACCTAGACACAGGCTATTTAACATAATATCTAAAGAGAGTGCACAGTGTAGCTCTTCTCATCCACGTTTCCCTGATCCCCATTTTATGAAACTGCTATGAAAACTGAGGCTATAGAAGATGATAAGCTTTAATGAAACCCATACCCCAAGATGTCTTCCAGGTAAAAAAAAGAGATTGTCAGGAAGATTTATCTGAACTGTATCAGGGTATATAAAAACTCTTTTTCTTTTCTTTTTTAAATAAATCCTTATTGTTCAGATTATTACAGTTGTTTCTTTTTTGCCCCCCATAGCTCCCTTCCACCAGGTTCCCACCCCATCCTCTGCCCTTATCCCCTCCACTACCCTCATCCATAGGTGTATGATTTTTGTCCAATCTCTTCCCCCACCCCCACACCTCTTTCACCTCGAGAATTGTCAGTCTACTCCCTTTCTATATCCCTGATTTTATTATATTCACCAGTTTATTCTGTTCATCAGATTTCTAATTCACTTGATTTTTAGATTCACTTGTTGATGGATATGTATTTTTTTGTTCATAGTTTTTATCTTTAACTACTTCTTCTTCTTCTTCTCCTCCTCCTCCTCCTCCTCCTCCTCCTCCTCCTCCTCCTCCTCCTCCTCCTCCTTCTTCTTCTTCTTCTTCTTTAAGAATACCTTTCAGCATTTCATATCATACTGGTTTGGCGACAATGAACACCTTTAGCTTTTTCTTATCTGTGAAGCTCTTTATCTGACCTTCAATTCTAAATGATTGCTTTGTTGGGTAGAGTAATCTTGGTTTAGTTTCTTGCTATTCATCACTTTGAATATTTCTTGCCACTCCCGTCTGGCCTGCATAGTTTCTGTTGAGAAATCATCTGATAATTGTATGGGTATGCAAATTGTAAGTAACTGTTTTTCTCTTGCTGTTTTTAATATTCTCTGTCTTTTGCTCTTGGCATTTTAATTATGATGTATCTTGGTGTGGTGCTCTTTGGACTCCTTTTGCTTGGGGTCTCTGTGCTTCCTAGACTAAATGCTGTCTAAAAATTATATTTGAATTTTAACATAATGCCAAAAGATAATTTTTTTGTGTTTTGCATCAATTCTTAACATTAGAAAGTCTTTTAGAAACTGTTGTGGTAAAGAAAAATTGATCTGATGCATACAAGTGGTTTTGGCTTCATTCTCTGAATATGCATAGAGAAATATTTGGAATGAAGTTTACCAATGACTAGAAGCCCAGTGCACGAAATTTGTACAAGGGGTGGGGGTTGCCCCTTAGCCTGGCCTGCACCCTCTCCAATCTGGGACCCCTCAGGGATGTCCAACTGCTGGTTTAGGCTCCTAGCTGTCCTCTCCTGCCAGCCATCTTGTGGCAACATCGCTTGAGGGTGTGATGCCACCTAAGCTTTTATTACTTATCATTGGTAGTTTCTTCTGGGTTGGAAGCATTTTGGAGTGATTTTTGGTTTTGCTATTTTTCTGTATTGTTTCCTGTCTTCTGTTTGATATCAATACTTTTCTGTATTGTTTGAATTTCTGAGAAATTTTATAAAAACAAGACAGTAATCTCTTTAAAACCTTATTTTACACCACTATTACATTATTTAAATGGAACTTCATTTAAGTTCTTTTTCTAATAGAAAGAACTTTTTAAAAGTGAAATGCATACTCAGAGAGCTGATAACACAGTTCCATCTTTAGTTATAGGTCAATACAATACAGTGATAAACTAGCTTAATGAGTCTTTATTCATTTATATAAAGAGAATAATTTTGTTTATTGCAGCAACACAAAAAGTCACCTTTAAATATCAGCTGAAGTTTTAAGAACAACTTGAACTTAAAATTAAGTTAGTTGAAACTCATCATTTTAATCTTAATTATCATATTTTAATTGACCGGAGACCTTTTTAGTTGCAACACAGCACTTTAGGACAATTTGCATGGTCCAGCCTAAAATTACATGCCTAGTCTGCATTCTCAGAATATGAGGTAATTTGTGTATGAAATGTTCACCCTCTTCCTATGTGAAGAAGTATAGATTATTTTTGCAGCTGTACACTCACACACACACACACACACACACACACGCCTTCATTTTAATATGAATGAGGAGTGATTTTTTATTTATTGACTCTGAGGTAAAGCCTCTTGGAAGAGTTTCATAAACTGAATTTCTGTCTTTAATAGAGTTACTTTAATGAAATATTTGGGAATGTCGGGCAAGGGATGATCTTATTTCATGCTCTTAGGAAAAAAAGTATTTCCCTTTTTAAACTGACTTTATAATAGAATACAGAATAAAAAATTTTAAAAATTAAACTTAAGGATGTTAATAAGATCTTTAATATTTAAAATATGTTATATATTTTGTATGTTATAGATATTTAATATACATCTTTTTGCACTAAATTATAAGAATATTTGATTTGCTTTTATCCTTAATTTTTTTCATCTTTTATAATTTTATTGGTCTTTACCCTTAATTTTCACAGCCTTATTCCTTTCACATGTTCATATTTAATTTTTGTATTTTTTATGCATTGGGAGAATACTTTAATCCAAGACAGTTAAAATACTGTCAATAAAATAAAATAATGTTTCTTTTATATTTGTTTCTAGATAAGTATTAATTGCTTGCCACTTATGTACCTTGTTAAAAAAAGAAAATTTTTTACTACATAAGAATATCTGAGCCCTGACCAGTTTGGCTCAGTGGATAGAGCATCAGCCTTCGGACTGAAAGATCCCAGGTTCGATTCCGGTCAAGAGCATGTACCTTGGTTGCGGGCACATCCCCAGAGCAGGTTGTGCAAGAGGCAGCTGATCAGTGTTTCTCTCTTATAGATGTTTCTAGCTCTCTATCCCTCTCCTTGCCTCTCTGTGAAAACATCAATAAAATATATTTTTTTAAAGAATATCTGAGGAGACAGAAAAATTCATTAGTTTTTCACATTAAAATATTTAAAATGCCCTTGTAAACAAGAAATGACTATTTTTTTTTAATTTTCAGATATTGATGAATGCTCCTTCCAAAATATTTGTGTCTTTGGAACATGTAATAATTTGCCTGGAATGTTTCATTGTATTTGCGATGATGGGTATGAATTGGACAGAACAGGCGGAAACTGTACAGGTATGGATCACAAAAGGCTTGATTGTGTTCTTATTAGATGAAATGAATATTTTGTGCTACTTTAAAAATTCCTCAGATTTCTACTTAGCTAAACTATGCCTTGAGTTATACTTTTTTTGAAACAAAATTATATTGTGATACATTTATTTTTAAAATGGAACTCATCCATTTTTATATAAACAACCTAATATTAAATCTCTAACATGGAACTAAAAAATAATGTCTTTGTATATTTTCTTTGTACATGTGTGTGTATATAATTTTAGTTATGCTAATAGTGACAAATTTTTATTCATCAAAATTCTAACATGTAATTATTATTTACCTATTAAGGACATTAAATGACATTATCATAAATACCATGTGATTGATCTATGGAAACCATCTTCAGTGTACTATATGTATAAAGATTTCATCTTTATTTCATTATGCTGTGGCCTTTATAATGATTTACACAAAAAAATCCATCAAATTTTTTTGGTACAGCAGTATGCATAGAGAGGATAAAAATCTTAACGTGGGCATTTTAAATGTTTTTCCCAGATATTGATGAGTGTGCAGATCCCATAAACTGTGTAAACGGCCTGTGTGTCAACACACCTGGTCGTTATGAGTGTAACTGCCCACCTGATTTCCAGCTGAACCCTACGGGTGTGGGTTGTGTTGGTAAGTAAAAGCTATCTGAAACAAACGAATAGAATTAATTAGAGCTGAATACTCACACTCTCTTGGCAATGAACTGTGGTGAGTATTTGCTACAATTAATTGGCAAACAAAACAGTCATTTTCCTTAAGAGAGTCTAGATTATGAAATTAATGACCATTGATATCGTCATTGGGAATCAGGCTTGGGAACCAGGGCTTGCAAATGGCAGAGCTGAGACCCAGTCCTAAACTGCTGGGCGCTCTCGTCCAGTGCATTGGCCAGAACAGCTCAAAGTGATAGAACTAATGGGTTACTTCATTTATCTCTCCCACGAGCAGGGTCACGTAAGGGTGCAATAAGTGAATGAGGAGAGGAGAGGAATGGGAGAACTGTATTTCTTGAGCCCAAACCATTGGAGTGAAGCAAGTTGCGAGATTGGGGAGAAGCAAAGAAGGCAGTAACAATGGTTCAGAATCTGTCGTCAACCTGACGTCTCTGATCTTTATGAAATAATTGTCCCGCTTTTGCCATCTGTCTTAGTGAGTGTTTCACTAGAGAATTAAGTGGTCTGGAGGATTTATTGACAGAAGACAAAAACATAAGAAGAAAATTATTGCTTCGGTATGAATCTGCCCGCTTTCTTCAGCGGCGGTTTTACAGGCTTTGCAGTATGGGGAGGGGATGTTTGCTGCTGTGTTTTATATGCAGTTTTATATTGTTGACAAATTTTCGAGAATGTATGGGTCCTTCAAGTTCTGACTTTTGCCTTCAGGATTATTTGTTCAGTAAATATTGAGTGCTTCCTGTCCTGGGGGCTGGAGAGGGAACAGAGTAACCAAATTCTCTGCTTTTGTGTTTCCATTCTGGTGGCAGGGAGAAAGACACAGCGAGAAATTCTCACACTGGAGGTAGTTGTAGGAAAGTGCTGTTACTTGGAGCGAGGAGAGTCAGAATCTTAAAGGAGGGAGCAAGCTGACTGGAACTTCTGAGAGGAAATGCCTTCAAGGCAAAGGAGCAACCAGTGCAAAGGGCCTGTAGCAGGAGAATGCTGGTGCTGGAGACACAGCAGTGAGGCCGAGGAGCAGGAGTGGAGTGAGTGGCAGGAGCATGAGGAAAGGAGCCAGAGAAAAAGAGGCAACCCAGGTCACAAAGTGGTTCTCAACCCCAGCTGTATAGTAAAATCTCATTTGGAACTTTAATGTTATTACGATGCCTGCTTTGCTCCCAGAAATGGAGTCCCTGGAGCCTCAGCATTTCTTAAAAGCTTTCTTGGAGCAAACAAAAGCTATGAAAAGGCAACTAATAAAAAGAAGTACTCCAAAAGGTAACAGACATAAACAAATACCCAAAACTATTAGGAGTAAGAAAAATCAAATTGAAACAATTATATAAATATTACTTTACATCTAATAGACAGGCAACAGTTAGACTGGGTAATGTGAGGTGTTGGTCTCAGGTACCTCAAAGGTCCCTCTGTCCTGCTGGTAGAAGTATAGATCAGAACAGCTCTGCAGAGACTGGACTGTGGTACTCAGATTAACTGTTAGCATATAGTCAGTTTCTTTTTTTAGTTTTGTTTTACAGCAATTCTGTTTATATGGGTTGATACTTTATGGCTTTATTCTTCCTTTGAGGTTTTCCAAAGTATAAAGACTCATTCTGTTTCACAAATACCATAACAGTTCACTGGACCCTTTTATAAGTTTGAAATTGCATGATATGAGATGATAGTGATATTTTTTTTTTATTTTAAACCATTTTATTCATTATTACTCATTAGCTATGCCCAATGATGCTAAAAACAAAGAATATCATTATAAAGTGGAAAATGATGGTGTCACCTGGAAGGATGACACAATGGTGAAATAAAATGTCACTGTTGCATCATTTTTTCAATTTTCTTGTTGTGTTACCCAAGGGATTTTACATCACCTTTCAAGAAGGTGTAAAAGAAGACTGGAGACGCTATATTTTGAACCTTCTTTGAGCATTTATTGAAAAATTAGAAGTTTTTCACTTTCTTGCCATAATGGCCAGAAGAAAATTGACAGTAGAGAACATTTTACAGTTGTTAAATGTATTAGAAGATGAATGCAACAGAGACCAGCACTCTAGTCTGGATTCTAAAAAGGTGACATGGATCATATAAGCAAAACGCCAGGCTATGAGTCTTCAGAGGCTGATATCCTAAATGGAGTTTTTCACATTCAAAAATCAAAGAATGCGTGAACTATATATTTCTATAAACAAAGGAAATGTGGTATTCTTGTCTGTTAGTCAGTGAGAAATTCCACATGTGGTATCTGACAAGAAGTAGAATCATCCCAGGTTCTTATTTATCCTGTATCCAAAATTTAATTGATAGATTCTTAGATAGACAAATGGTGAAGCCAATTGTTTAGACAAGCGTTATTGGAAGGAAATATGAGATGTAGAAATAAAGGAAGCCATTGATGAACCTAATTGGTGTTGATTCTCTTGAAAGTGAAAATAGGTCCATTTGTGGAGCAAAGAAATAGCTGCCCTCTCATCAACAAAATTATGAGCTGTCAAAAGTTTTCAAAAATGTCGTCAGATATGTGTTTTAATGATGCAAGAACGAGCAGTTATGATAAGCAAGAACTACTAGAGATGTGTTTGAAATGTGGAATCAGTTTTTACAAAATGGATACATTTTGGGTTCATGCATGAGAGCTGGCAGTTCGCTGCCTTCATAGGACCATTCAGGTATATTTACTGTACCCTCAAAACCAAAACAGAACATAAAATAAACGTGAGTTATTTAGGATTTGATTACTGTTAAAATTTATGGTAAGGTTGTTTGACTATGCAAAAGATTGTTTTGTACTGAGGATGAAAATGAGCCTTTTATACTAATGTACAAGAGTTTGCATTTCATCGGTTGAGTGATCTTTCTCTGGAAAGGAATGCTTACTGCATGAAGGGCAATTTTAAGCTCCTATGTTGCTCTGCAGACAACCGCGTGGGCAACTGCTACCTGAAGTTCGGTCCTCGAGGAGACGGAAGCCTGTCCTGCAACACCGAAATCGGGGTGGGCGTCAGTCGCTCCTCCTGCTGCTGCTCCCTAGGGAAGGCCTGGGGGAACCCCTGCGAGACATGCCCCCCTGTCAATAGCAGTGAGTATGGAGCTGAAGAAGAGGAAGGGAACAATCTCTGGTAGCTGAAGACTAGTTGCAATTTTATTCTTGTGCTGGGGACGGGAGAAATAGTGCGGGGGCCAAAAGTTTACCTTTGGATTACTTTCAGTGATTACCGTATGCTGAAACCAGCCAAGAGTGTTTTATATAAAGTGAATTTGAATTCTCCTCTTATTGTTTTTCATGATATGATAAAAAGAAAAGAAAATGAACCACAATCCAATATGAATGGTGATAATATCAATTCTCCATGGTATCACATAAATTAGATCATTTCTGGTTCTTCTCAGAGGTTGTTCTAGGTCAGGTTCAGAGCTGTGTTGTATTCCTGAAGTCAATCATATTATGCCTTGTTGAAACATGTGTTCTGATAGGGACATAGATGAAACTTGTCAATTGTCAAGTCTGAGTTTTTATTTGCTGGCCAAAAAAAAGTGGTGCTATCAATTGTCTGCAAAGGAGTTTTTTCTTCAATTAAAAACAAATGGTTTTTATTATTCTGTCTATATAATTTATGAAGTAATTATCTTATTTTGTATAAAATGTAATATACTTTGAAATGTATTTGAAAAGGTAATAAGGAAACTGTAGATACCTCCCCTGTTCATTGTCTCAGCCACTCGGACACAGGTGTCAAATCTCTTCTTGTTCGTTGTTTTGTAGCTGAATATTACACCTTGTGTCCTGGAGGTGAGGGCTTCAGACCTAACCCCATCACAATCATTTTAGAAGGTGAGTATAGCTCCAGTATGCACTCAGATGTAACCGAGGTCAAGCATTTTACTTTAGAGAAAAACTGGTTTAAAAAAGAAGTTGTGGAGCAATCCCAACAAGATTATTATATGTAAAATTATATAAATTTTACAACAAAATTTGTAAAATTACAGATGGACAGTCAATTATCAGGATGCTAAATAACAACTTGAAGCCAGAAAGATATGACCCATTGCAGATCTGATGTTGTTCCACAGAGAAGATGTCTTTTCTGATAATCCCCCAACTTTAATAATCCCCAATTTACTTTAAAATTTACCAGATTATAGCAAAATTCCACAACAAAGCCAAGAATCTCCATGGACAGAATAAACCTGCTATCTTAGTGTGCATTCATGCAGGCACATGGAGTGTTTGGAAGCGTTAACGGAAACTCTTGTCTTTTGGGATGGTCTTTGTTGTAAGTGAGCTATCTCCCCTTGTGCAGACATTGATGAGTGCCAGGAGTTACCAGGTCTCTGCCAGGGCGGAAACTGCATCAACACTTTCGGGAGCTTCCAGTGCGAGTGCCCACAGGGCTACTACCTCAGCGAGGAGACCCGCATCTGTGAAGGTGAGGTGAATCTGCACCTAAAAAGCAATCAAGGCTGTTTAAAACAAAATTCCTGCTCAGGCCTGGGGGAAAGGTTCCATCCTCACATTCTACCCAAGTATCTGTTGAGATGGGTTCATAGCTTTTTTCTTGTCAACACTGCTAAATAAATAATTCACAGCTCATTTGCTATAATTTACTATTGGTTCTCTCTGAGTAAATGGATTAATTAAATATACCAAATGGGGAAAACCAGAGCCGGGGAAAACACTCAATATCAAATAAGTTATTGATGCAAATATTGACCAGGATTATAGGTAAGCTTGAAGGAGACTATTAAGTTAGTGTTTTTCAGTAATTTTAAAATGTTGGACTACTATGAAGAAATTCAAAGGTGATGCAGATACCTTTCTGGTTACCACCCCCCACTTATCATGTGGCGCCATAATCATCCTTTTAGGGGACCATCTCCCCACAGGGCTGGGAGCTTCTTGAGGCAAGGTCTGTAGCTTGCTCATCTTTGTAACTATGAGTTCTAGCTTACAGGTAAGTCTCAATGTTTATTGATGGTACCAATGAAGGCTTCTAAAGATGAACATTAAACATGTAAACATCTCCATTATAACCTTCCTTTTGGAACATGTTAGATAAATACATCTGGAAGAAATATGAGTTAGTAAGGAGAACAATCAGCAATTACATGGCTTCTAGAATCTCATTTAATGAGTACTAATTTGAAAGTTACTATGAACAAAAAAGCTCTCCTAACTGGATTTAGTTTAAAGTTGACACTAAAAGTTAGTTTAAATGACATAAGAGGAAAGTATACTTTAAAGCAATTCCATTGGATGAATATGAAATTTCGATTAAAAAAAATGCAGGTGCCATTTAAATTATTTTCTGCCACTTAGAAATAGTTTCTTTTGATTTATATTTTTAATATTGGATTGTTTCTTTTAAAGAAAGATACATCATATTTTGAAGTATTTTCAATGTAATTGCTTTAAATCCTGAATTTTATGAAAATACGACTTTGGGGAATCACCTTATGCTTTTGTTCATTAGTTTAAATAATATGGACTTGTGGGGGAAATATCTTACTTAATGGATATTCTTGCCTACTCTAGATATTGATGAGTGTTTTGCACATCCTGGTGTGTGTGGGCCCGGGACCTGCTATAACACTCTGGGAAATTACACCTGCATTTGCCCACCTGAATACATGCAGGTCAACGGAGGCCACAACTGCATGGGTACGTAAAGGTCTCTGAGATTGACTAGGTCACAGTAGTTGACTCCCCATATAAGATGCTTATATCTCACAATTATTGCATAAAATATGCAAATTAAATCTTTATGAATGATTAAGTCTTATAAACTTCTGGCTCTGTATCATGTTTTTGAACTTTGGCTGCATATTTACTTTTTTGTTGTTGTTGTTACCCCTTAATAAATAGGTCATGGGGCTGAAATGTACAGCACAGGGAATATAGTCAGTAGCATTGTAATAACTTTGTATGGTGACCGATGGTTACTAAGCATGTGATGACCACATCCTAAGGTATATCAGTATAGAATCACTATATTGTACACCTGAAACTAATATAACATTGTATATCAGCTATACTTTAGTGTTAAATAAAAAGAAATTGTTTCGTTTTCTTAATGAGTCTGAAGTAGAAAATTTCACCAAATGTTACAATTACATGTCTTTAAATAATTTTAATTTTTTATTTCTATAAAGTGAACATTATTTTACAAATGAGAACATTTAAAATTTAATATGTAAAACTTTTAAAAATAAATAAATGCATTTAAATATAGAAACAAATATCTATTAACTTTGTTTCCCAAGAAAATTAGAAATGAAATCCCTTATTTAAAAAGAGGAGAGATGTTAACCTAAAAATTATTTATGTTCAAGTTAAAGAATTATTTTAAGATACCCCTAAATGACTGAGAAACTTTTTAGAGTTGGGTTAATGGAGACAGTTTGGCATATCCAGGTGCATAGGCTTCATTATTAGCTGCTTGCTGATATGATTGGTTGGCTTATTTGTTTTTTCTATACGCAGATATGAGAAAAAGCTTTTGCTACCGAAGCTATAATGGAACCACCTGTGAGAATGAGTTGCCTTTTAATGTGACAAAGAGGATGTGCTGCTGCACGTACAATGTGGGGAAAGCCTGGAACAAACCTTGTGAACCTTGCCCAACACCAGGAACAGGTAAGCACATAGTTCATGCTTCTGCTGAAGGCCAAATCTGTGGCACACGAATATAGGTGGCAGGATAGTAAAAGCTAACATACTAAAACCAGACATGCTCAGTTCTGAAACCCAAATGGCCGTCTTTGGGATTGAAAAATCAAATAGAAACATTTTTACAAGTCTCTAATTTTAAAACTCCATCAGTTAGAAATTGAAAATTGGTTTGGGGAATGAAATGACACTTTTTTAAATAAGAGGAAGTAAAGAGCATAGGTTTGGGAGAAGGTTATGTTTAAATTGAAGTTCTGCCACTTATTGTCTGACCATATATATTGGGTCGGCAACTAAGTAATTGCGGATTTTTAAAAAAATCAAAGACAATTTTTTCATGGAACTAAATAACTTTATTCTGTAATGTATTGCCCATTTTGATCAATGACCTTTTGCCATCTTTCAGGCAGCATCATAATCCCACGTTCAAAAAACTTCTGGTTTTTATTAGCAAAAAACTGAATCAGGTACGATTTGACATCATCATCATTATTGAAATTTTTACCATTCAAGGAGTTTTGTAAAGATCGAAACAAAAAGTAATCAGATAGTGCAAGGTCAGGACTATATGGTGGATGTGGCAAAACATCCCAACCAAGCTCCATTAATTTTTGCCGAGTGACCAAAGATGTGTGTGGCCTTGCATTGTCATGATGGAATACAACACCTTTTTGATTTGTCAATTCGGGCCGCTTTTCTTCAACTGCATTGTTTAATTTCGTTAGTTGTTCAATGTAGACATCAGAATTGATCGTTCGGTTGGGTGGTAAGAGTTCAAAGTAGACAATTCCTTTGTAATCCCACCAAACTGATAACAAAACCTTCTTTTGATGAATATCAGCTTTTGATGTTAGTGTCTGACCATATATAGATTATTCATCCTTTTGAAACTGATTCCTCACATATAAAATAGGACCAATAAATCCACAATGACAGTAATTAATTCATATGGTTATAATGATGATTAAACAAGGTGATATATAGATATAGAAATAGATATACAGTTCACAAGTTTCCAGGCAATTAGAAACCATCTAATTTGTGCCTCTCTGTACAAATGCATGGTGGATGAAATAGACAAAGAGCCTACTGATAGTACTAGGAGTATATAGTATGCTGTATGTATTTTACCTGATACTCTTTTCAAGAGATTCGCTCATATGTGTAGCAGTAGGCATCGGTAACAACCTGCTTACTAAAAATTGGAATTTGTTTTAATTTATATTAGTTTGGTGAATTATGTGTAGGGATAACTCTTTTATTCTCTATTTTAATCCAAAATGCATTGTTTTTGATGCCTCAAGTTTCACATTTTAACATATAGACACTTATGTTTTAAAAAAGACAAAATTTATGTTTCACTTATTATTCATTATTAACCCACTTAACCACTACAGAATTATTTTATGCCTATGCCTTTGAGTAATCCTTTTTAAAAATTTGTACTCTAATCTGGTTTTTCAATCTACATAAATTGAATCATCTTAAAAGCCCTTGAATATCAAAAGAAAAATAATTTATGTGCCTAAAGTATGTACTTTATCTTATAATGACTTATCTTCTAATATCAGAGCATTAAAAAGTTAATGATGGTAATAACAATTAACAGTAATAACGATAATGGTAAAGAATGTTTAGACCTACTCTTTGGGATGAGGAGCAGGTATTGTTTTCAAATAAATATAATTAAAATGTCTATTTGTGAGTAATATAAGATATATTTGGCAGTGAAAGGGTTGCTATATAAAATGTTGTTTTGAAGGAGTTTGAGAATTTTAAGAGTTGAGTTTATTTTGTTTTTTATTTTAAAGCTGACTTTAAAACCATATGTGGAAATATTCCTGGATTCACCTTTGACATTCACACAGGAAAAGCTGTTGGTGAGTTTTTACATATTATGCTTACTTTAGTACATTTATATAGCATTTTGTAAAAATCTATGGAATATCTTTAAAGTTTGAAATACCATGAAATGTAATAATCTAAATTCTGATCTAATATAGGTAGACACGAAAGAGATACCATGTTTACAGAATCTAATCAAGTGCTAATAATGATATTATTGTATTGACATAGTCTGATTAAGTTATGACAGTTATGTGGGTATCTCAAGATTTCATACTAGTACATGTCAAGCTAAAACTATAGTTTTCCTATTTATGAACATTACATTGTGTGATTCCAAATAACCCTTTCTATTTTAACTTTTAGTTATTATTTTTATACATATATATTTAAGTTTTTGGTGTATTTTTGCTGTGTCCCTTCCTGTTAAATGTATTTTCTATTTCTCATTCCACTTTTCCTCAAAGATTATAAAAATAATGTAATTTTAAGTCTCTATTAGCAATGCACATATACAAAAGTTCATGAAATTAAGAAAGTAGAAATTTCTTTATCATGTAACCTGAAGAGGAAGTTTGATTCCCTAAGAAGTTCATTTGCTATATTGACAGTAAAAGCACTTGGTATATTTGATCAGCTTACTTAAATTTTTCATCACTGTTTAAAGGAAGTAGTGTATTTTATGTACTATATGCTTTTATAAAGCACAAAGTCATTCATACCAGTATAGAATTGACATTTTGTGTTTGCATTCCAGTGTACACACAGCATTATACAAGGTTCTATGATAAGTATATTAAGCAGAACCACATATATTTAATCAAATCTGTTCAATTTCAGACATTGATGAATGTAAAGAGATTCCAGGCATTTGTGCAAATGGTGTGTGCATCAACCAGATCGGCAGTTTTCGCTGTGAATGCCCTACAGGATTCAGTTACAATGACCTACTCCTGGTCTGTGAAGGTAATCTCAATGATGTATGACCTTTATCTATATACATTTGGCAGGCATAAATGGTTTAGACAGCTTTATGATTTAGACAGCTTTGTGATCTCTTTACAGCTCCTTTCTCAGTATGTAGGAGTTGATCACCAAATGGTGAATGTGATACTAATGCAATAATGAAATTGTTGCTCTTCTAGATATTGATGAGTGCAGCAATGGCGATAATCTCTGCCAGCGAAACGCGGACTGCATCAATAGTCCTGGCAGTTACCGCTGCGAATGTGCTGCGGGTTTCAAGCTCTCACCCAATGGAGCCTGTGTGGGTAAGAAGGAGACTAATTTCATTCTTTAGCACTGAGCCCCACATTCTTCAGATTTCCTGCAATGAAAAGTCGTGTATGCTTTTCTATCAAAAACTGTTTTCAAAAATAATTTGGGCCGGGACAGGTTTGGCTCAGTGGATAGAGCGTCAGCCTGGGGACTGAAAGGTCCTGGGTTCGATTTCAGTCAAGGGCATGTACCTTGGTTGCGGGCACATCCCCGGTGGGGAGTATGCAAGAGGCAGCTGATCGATGATTCTCTGTCATCGATGTTTCTAATTCTCTGTCCCTCTCTCTTCCTCTCTGTAAAAAATCAATAAAATATAAAAAATAAAAAATAAAATAAATAATTTGGAAAGATTTTCCTAGTAAATTATTTCATTGATATTGAACCTATTTCACCATACACATTAGATTATTTTGTTCAGAAAAGAGGTCCCTTCAGTGCAGATTGGACCCAAAAGTAAAATATTATCTTTGAGATAGCAATCAACATACAAAAATTGCATGATTTTAAAAGAGAGAGACTTGGATGCTTGAAAGCCTTGCTTTGTTTTGATTCAGCTGTTGTCATGGTTCATTTTCAGACTATCTGTAATAATTAATAACAGGTTATAGAAACATGCCTGCGAAAGAAATGAAGGAATCTTAATAAAAATCAGATATGTGTAATGTGTCTTATTTTTGTTTCAGATCGCAACGAATGTTTAGAAATTCCTAATGTTTGCAGTCATGGACTGTGTGTTGATTTGCAAGGAAGTTACCAGTGCATCTGCCACAACGGCTTTAAGGCTTCTCAGGACCAGACCATGTGCATGGGTAAGAACATTCGTTCCAGGGGTAATGGAGCTGAGCGTCCAGAAGAGATTACAGTTTGGTCACTTGCCAAATTAACATGTCTTTATAAGAAACAATCTTGCAAAAAGTTAACTATGCTAAACTGTTTATGGTTTCATTCAATATAAAATTTTGAAGCCAGGGACACACTGCTTACAAATGTTCCTCGGTTCAGTGTTCCAACCTTTTCCCCCAGATGACTTTCACATGTTCAACCTGGGCTCTGGGACACTCGAGGTCATATGGAAGTCAGAGCAGTACCAGCTGCCCTTCACCCTCTCTGGTACCACTCAAGAAAATGGAGTAGTAAGAGTGACAGTAATGAAATGAATATATATACATGCACATACATACATGCATATATGCATACATTTCCCCTCCCCCCAAAAATCACTGAACACATGGGATTTATCTGCTTTGTTTGTGTTTTAACTCTTAAAGACATTTTTAGAAGCAACAGAAGCCAATGTAATGATTAGTTAAGCAATAATAGTGTTCAGTAAGTAATTGCTGAGCAATTGGCTAATAAGATTTCAAAAACAGATGGCTGGATGCCTTGGAACTCAGAGTAACTCTTTAAATCTGATGTCAGCCACTGGCTCTGGCTCTGCAGAAAGAGTTCTCCATGCTTTGAGCTTGAAGGAGGAAAATCAAATTATAACTTGACTATTTATAATTAGCATGTTCCCAGTTTAGGAAAGCTAAAGTCGTACATCTACTCTTTTGGTATTCAAGATACTATCTATATGAGTGAAGTCAGATTTCATTGAGGACCACCAGGAAAATCTTCCTTCATTCATTGCCTCCTGAAGACCCTCCTATGGACTTGTCCCTAGGAAAAGTCCTCTAGGAGATGCTTATACAAAGGACAAACAGAATCTGGTCCTGTTTGCAGGAACATTCTGAGAATGCTTGCTTATACATGCTTCTCCTGGCTGAACCCTTAGAGAATATGATTTGCTTTAAAAAAATGAGATTTATGATTCACAAATTCACATGGAGAAATCTGCCCTCAATCCTAACAATTCACCCAGGATAAAAGTCAAATAGACTCCTTGGTAATACCTGTCTTAAACAATGCTTCCTTCCTAAGATCCAGTTTCCTTTTTTTTTTTTGCATGGTAAAGGAGTCTCAGCAGCCTGAAATTCATAGTCCAGAATATCAAGTCTCTTATATGAGAATGACTTTTTAAATATTTTCTTAATTTCATTGTTTTGAAGGCTAATGATACTGAGTTTAATAGACTTCTTCAATTTGGGTTTCACTAATTCATAAATGCTAGGACCTAAAGTGTATTTTGTTGTGCTGGTCAAATTAAGGTTTATAAATGTCTGGAGGAGTGTTTAATAATGCTTAATAGAACATAATTATTTTAGTATTTCAAAAGATTAGTTTCCCTATGATTGACAAGTAGATGCTTGCTTAGCCTCATTCTGAGTGTTACATGTGCCTGTTAGTCATTAAACAGCACTTTTTATTATCTATATTAATAATAGAGGAATATGCAAATTGTCTGGGATGCTGTCATGTAATGACCAATTAGGATGGGAGCAGGGCCATAGCAGAGAGCTCTCAGCACACCTGCTCTGGGGGTCCGAAGGGCATGGAGAGGAAGGGAGAACAGATAGGCAGTTAGGGGGGTCAGGCCAGGAGGGGACAGCAGACAGGCAGTTAGAGCAAAAAGACAAGAGGGGAGAGCAGATAGGCAGTTAGGGGGGTCAGGCCAGGAGGGGAGAGCAGACAGGCAGTTAGAGCAAAAAGACAAGAGGGGAGAGCAGATAGGCAGTTAGGGCAATCAGGCCAGGAGGAGAGCAGATAGGCAGTTAGGGGGCTCAGGACAGGAGGGGGAGAGTTGTTAGGGAGATCAGGCCAGCAAGGGAGAGCAGTTAGGGGCATCAGGCAGGCAGGCAGGTGAGCAGTTAGGAGTCAGTGGTTCTGGATTGTGAGAGGGATCCTGGATTGGAGATTGGCTGGGCTGAGGGACACCACCACACCATCACCCCCATGCATGAATTTTGTGCACCGGGCCTCTAGTCTTATATAATAAAACCCTAATATGCAAATCAACTGAAAGGCAAAATGACCAGTCACTGTGATGCACACTGGCTGTGCCAGTGGGTGGTGCCAGGCCACCAGCCAAGGTGGGTGCCAGCAGGGGCCCCCCAATTCCCCTGACCGCTAGTCATCCACAAATAGCCCTGATCACCAGCCAGACCTAAGGACCTACCCTATATATTGAGAACAGTCTCTTAGATTTAAAAATTAAAACCTGGCAAGGCTACTCTAACACTGAAAAAACAGGATGATGCAGCAATGACATGCATGGACTCTGGCTTGCACATTTTATGGTCAGCCCTGATTCTGACACTTACAACCGTGTGACAAAGCCAATTACTTAACTTCTCTCTGCTTCAGTTTTTCCACCCATAAGATGGGGAAAATGGTACTACTGCCTCAGAAGGATTATGTTATGTACTACTTTTTATAATCCGGACCAAAAAAAAAAAAAATTGTAGCTGCCCATACAACAGCAAGATGCCTTTCACCTGTATGAAAAGTGTGGCCCTCCATCTGGATTGCGAGAGGGATGTCCTACTGCCAGTTTAGGCCCAGCTTCCCGGGCCTCTAGTAATTTTGTAATTCAGAGTTTTCTCTACCTCATACTCGTTTTCCTTAAATAGGTAGGAGTTCCTTGTGCTGAATGAGAACAATCTAAGTGAATCAAGAAAGATAATGTGAATGTTTAGTAGGCTATGTTTCTCTAATTAAACCCCGAATTCCTTTGAGCCAATGTTTCTTTGTAGATGTGGATGAGTGTGAGCGGCACCCGTGTGGAAATGGAACCTGTAAAAACACTGTTGGATCCTATAACTGCCTCTGCTATCCAGGGTTTGAACTCACTCATAATAATGATTGCCTGGGTAAGTATTTAGTCCGCGTTGGTGTTTTATTACTTCCACTTTGTTTCCACACTATATACTGAAATGAAAAATAAAACCAGAGAATAAATAATTTTATCACTAAAATTGCACATGTAGTGCCAAAAGCTATCTGATACTGCTGAGTAACTTCTAGTTAACTCAAGCCTTAGTATTGGTGTAAATAATCACAAAACAGTCTGGTGTGCTGATACTTCATCAGCCAGTCGATTCAGGACAAAGGGCCATGAAGGTGATAGCAGATGTATTGAGGCTGTGCTGTGGTTTGGGGTTATTTTTTGTCTCTTAAATGGCTTTGAAGAGAGACCTGTTATTGTTTCAGCATTTTTACTAGTAATTAATATATTCCATTACTAGTATTTAATATATTCCATTCTTTATTTATACTCAAATACTGACAGTATCCAATTTAACAACACGCTGTGTGTTGAAACTTTATTTTCTGGAAGCTTTGAAGCCAGGGATGATGCCTTTTCCCACAAAAGCAGCATGTGGTGATATCATTTTGGGACGAACTTTAGATTCTCAGTGGAAAATAAAACTGTCTGCTGGTATAGGAATTTAGCCTTTCCCCTAACAGATATTGATTAAAATAATAATTGCTAGTAAGGGGAGGTGCCTATATGTGATGGAGAAGATAATAAGAGAAATGACAACCAGCGCTGACAATATTTCTTATTTATCATGTGACAGATACTATACTGGTACTTTAAACATAATATCTCTTAATTTACATGATCCTATAAGGTATGTGAAAGTAACTCAGGCTTTCTACCACTATGGGACTATCCCTGCTCAAACCTAACTTCCAATTTAACCCAACATACGTTCCTCTTTTTATTTTCTTTCTTTTTTTTTTTTCCCTCAAAATTCTGCACTGGGAAAATTTTTGAGCTAATTGGACATTTTACTCAACTATCACCATCTAGTCTATCATTTCTCAGACCTTTTGTACAGCCATGAAGAACTAAAGACACAGACATGGCTCTGATCAAAGTACAATATTCAAGCAACCCAGAGAATTACTCAAATGCAGTCAAACCTAAGCTTAATTGGAAACCTAACACCACTTCCCCCCACCTCCAGATTCTATATTCTGTCAGTAATTATAGTCTTTTTAATAAAATTGATTTTTTTGTACTTAATATGCTCCATTACTTGTCCTTTGAATATAGTCAGCTTATCTCCAGGTGAGGTCACTTGCAAGCTATGCAGTCAAGTTAAACTTATATATCTTTCTCCCTCTGGGAAAATAAATATTTTTTCAACTAGAGAGAAGGGAACATTTCACCTGAAACCTTCAACTTATAAATTTGCTTATAAATTTCTGAGTTATATTAATATCAAAACTGTGCCCTGGTGGTTGAAATACAGCAGGGCTCTATGTGACCTTATAAGGCAGGTGATGCTTACAATCTCAGCCATTTCTCTCTGTGTTGATGGGGAATTGTAGTGGAGGGTTTTTGTGAATATGTTCCTAGAAATATGTTTTTAAGTTTCAACTTGTGACATAGTATACGTGTGAAAACTCTCTCCTAAAATCCAGCTTCTGTTTGCTTACAGACATAGATGAGTGCAGCTCCTTTTTTGGTCAGGTGTGCAGAAATGGGCGGTGTTTTAACGAAATTGGCTCCTTCAAGTGTTTATGCAATGAAGGTTATGAACTAACTCCAGATGGAAAGAACTGTATAGGTAAGTATCTAAATAATAAAATCTTTATGTTGTTTTGTAAAACAATGATGTGACTCCCCCAAGCTCCGCTTAAGGACTCATTCACATTTCATTTGATCATCTGGTCACATGACCAAGTGAAGGTATCATGGGACATATTTCTTATAAGGAATAAGCCAACAATTGGAAATGACTCATGTGCACAGTTTTTATTGGAATAGAGCTTGAAACGATCCATGTCTCAGTAAAAGTCGACAAAAGAAACAAAACAAGGAAATTAGCCTCTTGTCAAATGAGTAATACCCAAGATGTCAAAAGGGAATCTCTGGCGTGTTTGTCCACAGTGACCTGGAGGAACACAGAGCCCAAGCTGCATTAATGTTTATGTCACTTGGCAACTATGACCTCATATTTGAATAATTTTTCTCTTGTTTCTCTTTCAAGATACTAATGAGTGTGTAGCCCTTCCCGGTTCTTGTTCTCCCGGTACCTGTCAGAATTTGGAGGGATCCTTCAGATGCATCTGTCCTCCAGGTTATGAAGTAAAGAGTGAGAACTGCATCGGTAAGGCTAGCATTTATTCGGAGGTCCCCGATCTGGTCAGTGTAATAAGACCTGCTGCAGACTCTGTGGAAGTCTACTCAATCCCAGCCACAACAAGCATGCTGACCCAAAGAGTTAAACATACAGCTGCCTACCTGGGTCTTATTGAGTCATCAGAAACTACTTGAAGATGTATTGGTGGGAATACAGGGTTTAGGGATGTGGGCTTTTTCATTAACATAAGTCTTACACTAGTAAAAGAATTTTCCGTGTACTCTAATCTTTTTTCCAAATGCCAACAGAGACTTCCTATTGAATTTAAAGAGGGTCTACAAAAAAAAATGTAATCTTTGGCAAACAATTTTAAAACATCTATTAAAGGTGTCCAGAGTCCTAGAAATGTGAAGCAAAAAACCTTGACATTGCTGTTGAGACATTTTTCTCCTTGGGAAGGCCTCATGTCAGAACAGAAAACGTTAATCCATTTGTCATAACAGATGTTTTTCTGTTGAAATTCTTCCAGCTTACAAGAACATTGTAACCACAGAAGTGGGTCCCAGAATTTCCTGGTGGATGTGATGCAGGCCGACCTTTTTACAGTTACTTGATTTCACTTTTATACAAATTATTTTTTACAGTCTTGTTGAAATTCAGAAGCACCAGATCTTAGTGTGATTGATAAGGTGGTTTTTGGCCTTTGAGTTATCTACTTTTTCAAAATATTCCATGTAGCTCTCCTTTTCACATTCAAGTGACTTATACAAACAGAACTGAAGGAAACAGTTTACTTCATCAAGCTTAATTAGTTTTCGGCCCATATAATTCCATATAATGGGTATCGGTAGTCATTCCAATTTGGTCTTTATAACTTTTCCCTTTTCTATGTGATTTGTATAGTTAATTGTAAGATTGTCTAATGTTTTAATACTTAAAAAATAATAATAAAAGCACCTTGATGCAAAATTGATTGAAATATTTAAAGTCCTTTCATTTTCTTTATCCATATTTCATTTAAGTCTTCATTGTGCCTGTGCCCCACCCCTTCACTGTCAGATTTTTTTCTTCAGACTAGAATCTCTATCAACTTTTCCCAGATGAAATGTTTTCTAACACGACTATATACACACACTCACACACAAACACATATGTTTACATATGTATACATACAATGGATATTATAGTGATCACAGCACATTTTAGGTGCTGGAATACAGGCCTTGCCTAACAGGAAATTTATATTGTGTTAGTAAACCTGTTTTATAAAGATATTGTTATAATCCAGTGTGGGAGACACTATACTGGAGGCATGTCCGGCATGTGAAGCAGAGGAGGAGGGTGGGAATAATGATGGTAGTGGTGACAGGTGGCATGTCGAGGAAGCTCACCACAAAAGATTGGTGACATTCAAGGTGGCTCTTAAATATTGGTAGGAATTTATAATCAAGGAAAGGAGCAGCACAAAGGAGGTCGTTTGAAGACACAGCTAACACAATGTTACCTGTGTATCGACAGCTGGCTCAGGAGAGGGAACTTAGTCCTACAGGCAGTGTAAAGCATTACAGGGTTTTTGTAGATTTTGATGTTGTTACTTTTTGTTATTGTTGTTGTTTTATAAATAATGGAATATAACTCACTTGTGAACATTCTGCCAATATAAATTAAGAACATAACATGTGCCAGACAATATGCTAGACTAAGCTAAGGGAGCATTAGTATTTCAGACAGACAGACATGTCAGGTCCTCATGGATCTTGCATTCTCTCATGTGCCTGGAGTTGTGTTTCTTCATTCAGTTAAAATAGCCCATTACATAAATGCCTCCAATGAAAAAAAGCTAAACATCACTGGAAAGGAATCCTTATTTATTTTAAGGAACTATTTTGGGGTGAGGTTGGAACAATAAAATTCTCAAAACAAGTCTAAGTCCTAGATTCATAGGCCACAGATTTTCAAATATCGATAGAAAGACAGCCCTGGTGGCAGTGTGGAAAGAAAAGAGTAAAAGAGGGAGGTTTACTATCATCCCAGTGGCAAATGATATTGAGTTTGAATATACAAATGAGGCACAATTGATAGGCCACATGCAATTTTTTATGGAAGTTAAAAGGTCAGAGTGAAGATTAAAGGTGATTACAGGACCCCAACTTAGGTTGCTCAGAGGAACATCAGAGAAGGGGACCAGTTGAGCTGGCACTGCTGGTCAGACATTGATTGAACTGGTCATATCAGGTAGACAGGTGGACGTACATACATCCCTAGGGACCAAAGGCAGGGAGCCAGAGATAACTTGAGAGATCAGGGCATATGGTTGATTGAAATTAGAAATAATCTTTGACTTCTAAAAAATAATAGTTTACTTTTAAATAATAAGTATAAAATTCATGTAACATAATATCTTGTTTTACTTTAAATATCCCGTGGCTAGTAGACTATTGTAGTATGAACAAATTATTTATTTTGAAATATTGAGCAGTGTGCTAATTTTATTAAATTAATAAATTCTGCTCTTCTGCAGATATAAATGAATGTGACGAAGATCCCAACATCTGTCTTTTTGGTTCCTGCACCAATACTCCTGGGGGCTTCCAGTGTATCTGTCCCCCTGGCTTTGTGCTATCTGATAATGGACGGAGATGCTTCGGTAAGCTTTGAAATCATTTCTCTGTCATAATTCACCCTTAGGAAAGTCAAAGTTAGACAGTAACCCATCACACTGATCTGTCACTATAAAGTACATGTCATGGATGTGGAGAGAGTAGAGTGCCTGGAGAATGGCTCCTTTGTAATAAACACATCCAATAGCAACTTGGGCTTGCTTCTCACAGGTGGCAAGATACCAGGACCTTCCTGTGATATTATGCCCTATATATATATTTTAAAAAGTACAAATCTGTGGCAAATACCATATCATCTGTGAGTTAAAAATGTAGGTCTCAAAAGAATTTACACTAGACAATTTTTAAGGTACTTTGATTTATTGGCTCCATTTCTTCATATTTTAAAGTTTTCATACTAAAAGAAAAATTCGTGTTTTACTCTTCAGTTATGTTGTTGACACAGATTTGTATGTACATTAATATATGAATTGTCTTTTATGTGATTTAACTAAATGAAAGTTACCTAATTTTTTTTTTTTAGGCAACAATGTGATGGTGGAAAAGAGATCTGGAAATCATTTTAATATTGAGCATAATTTCTCAAATTTCCAAGGCACATTATAAAAATACTTTAATCACACTAAATAATTAAATAACATTTTGTAAACAAGTCAACTGAAATTGGCAAATGAAATCAGCCATTGAGGATTCCCAGACCTGTCTTTTAGTTGCTAACCTGATCTGCATATGTTTAACTCATAATAAATGTTTTGTCAGAGAGTTCTGTACAAATTATTCCATCTTTTTAATTGACCAATACTGAGATCTGTAATTTTGCTTTTTTGAACAGATACTCGCCAGAGCTTCTGCTTCACAAACTTTGAAAATGGAAAGTGTTCTGTACCCAAAGCTTTCAACACCACAAAGGCAAAATGCTGCTGCAGTAAGATGCCAGGAGAGGGCTGGGGCGACCCCTGTGAGCTGTGTCCCAAAGATGACGAAGGTGAGATCAACAACCTAAAACACCCCGTTGCACTGGTTTGGGAATTTGTGTTAGGAGTAGGTTTGACTACATAATTTATGAATATTTTGAAGGTGAAATTACCTCCTCACATGTAAACTTGAATGGTTCAGTGAGCAACCTTAATCTGAGGAACTTCTTTCAACATCTGTATTCAACATGTGTAAGCACAGGAAATTACCCTGTTATTTTATCCACCCCCACCCCCTCTTCTGCCCCAAGATTAGTATTAAATGCTTTCAAGGAAATAGAAAGGTGTGAGAAGAAAATGAAAATTCCGAATTGCTGCGGGAGTCCCACTGTATCACAGGCTGGGGCTCTTGGGATCTTAAAAGGAAGCTGAGTCAACACAGCGGCCATTTGCTGGAAGAGAACAAGAGCCTCCAGGTCTTGTTAGCACAACCGAATTGTAGGTTAGTTCTCAGCAAGCTCGGGACTGACTTGGCCTCCAGGTCAGAAGTGTCTAAGTGTAATGGGCAGAGAGGGCTCTTTAGCTGCTCAGTGAGCAGAGAGCAGAGAGAACCAGAAGCCCTCAGTAGGTGGCCCCCAGAAGGAGCTGGGAAAGCTCAGGGGATCTTCTCTAAATAAGTTCAGAGTTGTTTTTGAAATAAATAATAAAAATAAAATAAGAGGCTCCTGATAAAAAGTTTTATTAAAAAAAAAAAGTCTAATTGCACGTAGATTGTTTATCAGCTTTTAACTCCTCTGATAGTTGAGACTCTTCAATAATGGAGAATTTGTATTTTTTTTTCTCTGTAGTTGCATTCCAGGATTTGTGTCCTTATGGCCATGGAACTGTTCCTAGTCTTCATGATACTCGGGAAGGTGTGGTTGGATATATTTTATATGAATATGTTATCATTTTTTATTTTATAAATCCTGTTGATTTTTCCTGTGTAATACCTAGTATATTGTACTTAGTATACATACACAATATTTCTTGTATATCACATACATTAGACTTATAAGACTATGTGTGGTATATGAAATGTGTATATTTCTCTGACAGAAGTATTTATCTGTTTTAGAAATTTTAAGTCTTTTGAATAGGTAGACTCGGTTTCAGCACATCTTTTCATATGAGGAAGTTCATGGGAAATTCTGTATTTTAGATGTCAATGAATGTCTTGAGAGCCCAGGCATTTGTTCAAATGGTCAGTGCATCAACACCGATGGGTCCTTTCGCTGTGAATGCCCAATGGGTTACAACTTGGATTACACTGGAGTACGCTGTGTGGGTGAGTGTTGAGTCCACATTACTTAAAGTTCTATTTTATGTCTCATATTCAGCAAAAGGTCTCTCTGGTACCCTGGTGGTGGTGGGATTTGCAAAGTCAGGATAAATGGCTAGTAACTGTTCTTTCTATTCCCGTCCTACATTTTCCAATAGGCCTGGTTTATGTGAGAGTGGAGAGAGTTGCCCAAACACTGCCTTCAACCAAAATATACAAAATCTGATGTGTCTAGAGATTTATAGTTGCCAAAACCACTAACTGGGAAAGACATCCATTTTACTTTATGACTTTCCATGCCTGCTCTTGCAGCAGAAGACCATGTCCCTCTCTGAGTTTGAGCTCAAGGGCAGGCATGGCTGTCTGGGGGGGTCAGAGTACACTTGATCCTTCAGGGTCCTTGGGCCTCTGCACTTCACAAAGGCTGGTCAGCCAAGGCCAAGGGAGGAGTTTGGGGTGGGAGATAAGAGTCAAGTATGCCCTCCACAGAACTTGGAAATGTGTGAGGGTCAGGAAGGTAGCTATTCATGGTGTGCTTTGATTACTAAAACTCCACCAAATGTTGTGGCATTTTCTTATTCTTTTTCAGATACTGACGAATGTTCAATCGGTAATCCTTGTGGAAATGGTACATGTACCAATGTTATCGGAAGTTTTGAATGCAATTGCAATGAAGGTTTTGAGCCAGGACCCATGATGAATTGTGAAGGCAAGTAATACTTCTTATCATTTCTTCTTTAATATCTCAGTTTTCATTTATAATATTCTGATATTCAAGTGATGATCATAACATCACAAATGTATTTACTTTACTTCAGTGAGCACAGTTAAAATAGCTACTTTAATGCCCTTGTCTGGTAATTCCAGCATCTGGGTCATCTCAGAGTCGGTATCCATTGATTGTCTTTTCCCTTGAGCCATTTTCCTGGCTCTTTCTTATGTTGGTTAATTTTGGATTATACCCTGGGTCTTGTGAATGATATCTTCTGGAATCAGCTACATTCTACAAATGTGGATGCTTTTTTCTTAGCAGGCAGTTAACTTGGATGAAAATGAAAGCAGACTGACAGGCCTGTGGAAGACAGTGGTTCAGATTTCAGTTCTTCTCTTTAAAGCTTTGTGGCTAGCCTCTTTGATTACCCCCTTCCCCCCACCCCCCCCCCCCCCCCCACACACACACACACACACATCTGGTTAAGTCAGCTGCTTGGTCTGGCAGTGTTTTTATATTATATATTATATTATATTATATTATATTATATTATATTATATTATATTGCATTACATTGCATTACATTACATTACATTACATTACATTACATTACATTACATAGTGTTCTTCTGTCTCTGGCCCTCTCCTTTTTGGAGTTACCCCTCACTCATCAGCCGTCTTGGTTGCTCCAAGACTCCTATAGAAGCCAAGAAAGTTTCTCCTGAAGATTTAGCTGCCAGGTGCTTAATTTTTAAAACAATAAATTGGGAACTTATTCCTTGCTGATTGTTTGCTGAGTTTCAACTACCACCAAAAACTACTTTAGATAGTTTTTGTGTGAGTTGGTGTGCATATACGCCCCTGCATGCATGTGCATTTAGAGTTTATAATTGCCATTTCTGGGAGGATGAGCTTGTTAGGCAAGTGACGGCAAGTGATACTTTCTCCATACCAAAAGTGGAAGTTAGATTATCCTATTGCTTTCTGTATAACTGCCAAGTAAATCAATCAGTGTTTATTTAAACAAATAATTAGAACACTAAGCTGAGCCCCTGGCTGCCTATTTCTTTGATCAGATATCAATGAGTGTTCCCAGAACCCTCTGCTGTGTGCTTTCCGCTGCATGAACACCTTCGGGTCCTATGAATGCACATGTCCGATTGGCTATGCCCTCAGGGAAGACCAGAAGATGTGCAAAGGTAAGGCCACAGCAAGGAAGTAAGTGGTTAGACCTTCATTTGCCATGCTGGGAATATATCTTCTTTCAGAGATTTACAGAAATGTTTTGATAGCATTTTACTGGTAGGTTTTCATACTTAGAAACAAGACCCTTGATGATCTGTTCAATCAAGTAAAAAATAAGATGGGTTGAAGAGCTCACCAATTGTTACACTCTCGGACTCTTCATAAAGCAGATTGTCCTTTCCAGAACTTCTTACCAATGTTGAAACTTACAAATCTAAAATATAGCCAATAGTTTAAAAAGATGGAGCTCCTATATGATTACATTCTCAGACTCCAAAAACCAAATGTATGACTTAAAATTTCTAACCAACCTGAGTGGCATGGCTCATAATTTGATTCCTGGTCAAGGCACGTGCCTGGTTTATAAGCTTGATCTCTATTGGGGAGCATGCAGGAGGCAGCCAATCAGTAATTCTCTTTCATCATTGATGTTTCTAACTCTCCCTTCCTCTGAAATAAATAAAAAAATATTTTTTAAAAGTACTAAACAATGGTCTGTTTCTGATAACTTCCTGTTTTTATATTTTTTCTATTAAAATTATTTTATAGACCTGGACGAATGTGCTGAAGGGCTACATGACTGTGAATCCAGAGGCATGATGTGTAAGAATCTGATCGGCACCTTCATGTGCATCTGCCCACCTGGGATGACCCGGAGGCCTGACGGAGAAGGCTGCATAGGTAAGGCTATAAGGGTTGATACTGCTTATTTAATATTTCTGGATAGATTTATAGCACTATCACCAAATCATCCTAACTGCAAGGCAATTATTTTCCCAGCTGTTTCAAGCTGTGCTAGACTTCCTCCATCTCAGGGTCCAGCCAATGCAATAAGTTTTGGATAATGCAGTGGCAATTATGTCCATCCTGGAATATATGCCCTCTTGTTTTTCATAATTCTGTGTCCTGTAAATCTAAAACACTAAATTTAGAAGTGCAAAAAACTCCTTGCAGTAATTATGCTCATACAGCAAAATAAAAGTATGAGTTAATGGTCTATCTTTTTTCTAATCATTCCATGAATAAAAGGAGTAGAAGCAGATAATCTCCAGAATCCTATTGCAGGCCGGATATCTCTGACCTTGGCCATATTTTCAATATATTTGAACTTCAATTAATTTACCTATAAAGCAAGAAGATAGGGCTGTTTCTTATAAGATGACCTCAAGGGTTTAAAATGCTATGATTTTACAGTGCAAGCCAAAGTCTCATGCCATGTAAGCTGGCCTTGGCCCCTACATGTTATCTCGGCACTTCTTCCCAAAGATGCTGTCCCCCGGGGCACTGAAGCCTACTGACTGCACAGTCTTCCTTCTCCTCGAGAAGGGTGGCTCCCCTCCTTTAATTGAGAACCTCCTGCTCCCTCCTAACCGCCAGGACTTAGACAAATGTGGGTATTTTGGAGGAACATTAGAAGATTACTAATAATTTTTTATTTTGGTATAAAACTAAGATTTCTTTCAAATGAATCTATTAGTGATTGCCTGGTGCTAGCTTTGGAATAGAGAGTGGATGCAACTAGACTCGAGGGATCCCTTTGGAAGATGGAAATGTTCTAAAACTAGTTTGAAATGATTGCACATTTAATTTATTAAAAATCATTGAATTGCACACTTAAAACACACAAATTATATAGCACCTGAATTATATAATGTCAATGAATTCCTCAATAAATGGGGAATTCTTTGACATTATATAAATGTAATTGGGGAGATGGCTTCATCTTAAAGATGATGGAATAAAAATGTGTTACTTCATTCCCA
Source organism: Pipistrellus kuhlii (assembly GCF_014108245.1). Taxonomy (NCBI): domain Eukaryota; kingdom Metazoa; phylum Chordata; class Mammalia; order Chiroptera; family Vespertilionidae; genus Pipistrellus; species Pipistrellus kuhlii. The sequence continues at coordinate 69,357,006 of NW_023425540.1, read as the reverse complement.
TCTTGTGAAGAGTTTAGAACTGTGACAAGGGAGGGAGAGAACTGTTTTAGATTAAGTGAAGAAGTGGTCACAACTGAAAAATATCTTTGAAATAATAGAAAAACTCAAACAAAAACACAGATGTTCAGCAGCATATTTTTCTTTAGGCTTTGGCAGAATACATATATCTCTAAAAGTAACTGCCCTGATTTAAAGTGTTGGATGAACACTTTAGAAGGTAAAGACAGAAGCGAATGAGAGAGGTATGGGATATTTCTGTAGCATCCCAGTTCCGTACTGCAATGTCAAAAGACACAGAAGTGAAAGAGAAATCGTGGTGACATCGTGTTTTGGGGGGGGGGGGGGAAGAAAACTGAACAATAAAACAGGAAAAATATTTAAATATATTTGAGTATTTGTAGAAGAAATACTTGTAGAAAATATTTAAATCAGTATACCAGAAGAGCCCGCTGCTCCATGGAACACTGTTTTGAACAGTCACTCATTTATTCAGTTATCTACCAAACATCTGTTATGTTTGTGATTCTTGGGATATCATAATAAACTGGAAGGACAAGTTTTTCCTTCCCTACCCTAACCCCACGCTCAAGTGGTTTATGTTCTAGTCAGGAAGAGCATTCATCAAACAAATAAAGAAGTAATATGATAATTTCATAGAGTGGTAAATCTCTTCAAGAAAATAAGATTTAGTGACTGAGTGGGAACTACTTTAGAATACACTTCTAAGGAAACCTTCTCTGATGATAGACAATTGAACTGGGAACTAGAAAAATAAGGAAATAGCAAGAGCAAACACCCCTAAGGCAGGAATGAAAGCCAGTGTAGCTGAAGTCCAAAGTTAGGCACTGGCATTGCAGAACATGGTGAAGAGTTGGTTTTATGCTAAGGGCATGTGGCAGAGTGACTCAGGGTGTGTGCCCCAAAGATGGATGGTGAGTATGAGAACTCTATGACCTAGGGCAAATTGGCCTTTTCGTGTGCCTCGAATTTCCCATCTAAAAGCAAATAGGAATGATGAGGTCACTTACCTCCAAAGATTATTGGGAGTGTTAAATTAGGGAATTCATGTAAAAATCCTTAGAACAGTGCTTGACACATAGTTACATTTTGATTAAGGGCTGGTTGTTGTTATTCTCTAATTTACATTTCAAAAGACCTCTGATTGCTTTGTAGATGATGTATTGTAAGGGTGTGAGAGCAGAAGCAGGATTCATTTAGGTGGCTCTTTTAATCATACTGATGAGAGGTGAACGAGGCTCAGATAAAAGCATAGATGTATAGAAATGTGGTGAAATTGGCAGATTCGCAATATACTTTGGAGATAATCAACAGAACTAGCTGATGGATGGATTGGATGTGGTGGATGAAGGAAGAGGTATAAAAGATGAGTTCTAGGGCACTTATTGGAATAATTGGTTGGATGAAGCTACTATTAACTGACAATGGAAAGACAGGAAGAAACAGGGTGATTACAAGTATAAAGTTTTGTTTTGACTATGTTAAGTGTAAGATATGGTTTAGCTTCCCAGTGATAACGCCAAGTAGGCCATAGCTAGAGATCACTGGCAAATAGGTAGTGTTTAAAAATCATAAGAGTGGATGCAAACAGCGAGAGAATATAGAGTGGAAGAAGAAGTGACTGACCTCTGGGAACCACAATATTTAGAGTGATTAAAAATGGTTAGAAGACACCCTGGCCAGTTTTGCTCAGTGGATAGAGCATTTACCTGCAGACTGAAGGATCCGGGATTCAATTCCAATCAAGGGCGCGTGCCCAGGGTGCGGGCTCAATCTCCAGTACAGGAGGCAGCCAATCAATGATTCTCTGTTATCATTGATGTTTCTATCTATCTCTCCCTCTCCCTTTCTCTCTGAAATCAATAAAAATATATGTTAAAAAATATTAAGAAAACTAAAAATAAGTTGGCCATAAGTTAGAAAGTTCTCCAGGTTAATGTGAAGCTATGAGAGTTACAAGAATGGATTATTCCAACACATAGGAAGTAGTCAATTGCGTCTGATACTGCTGAGATATAGAATAAGACACAGACAAAAGCAATAATTAGACTTGGTGACCTCTTCAGGAGTAGTTTCTGTGTCGGGGTAGACCATAAGGATTAGGAAAAGGACCCAAGATTAGGAAGTGGAAACAGCAACCATAGGTCATTCTTTCAAGAAATTTGTGTGGAACCACAAAAGACCCCAAATAGCCAACACAATCTTAAGAAAGAAGAACAAAGCTGGAGGCACGATACTTCCTTATTTCAAAGTATATTATAATATAGTAATCAAAATATTATGGTATTGGCATAAAAACAGACACACAGATCAGTTTTGGAGAGAAGAGCAAACGAGAAATAAACTCATACATATGGCCAATTAATTGTTGACAAAGGAGCCAAGAATATACTATAAGCAAACATAGTCTCTTCAATAAGTAGTGCTGGGAAAACTGGACAGCCACACGCAAAAGAGTGAAACTGGATCTTATACTCTCTTACACCATACACCAAAATCAACTCAAAACGTATTATATACTAGAAGTTAAAACCTAAAACCATAAAACTCTTAGAATAAAGCATAGGGGTAAGCACCTTGGCATTGGTCTTGGCAATGATTTTCTTTCAACACCAAAAGCAAAAATAAACGAACTAAGAACTTCTGCTCAGAAAAGGAAACCATCAACAAAGTGAAAAGGCCGCTTATGAAATGGAAGAGAATGTTTGCAAACCTCGGAACTGGTAAGGGGTTAATATCCAAAATATGCAAGGAACTCATACAACTCAATAGCAAGTAATAATAATAATAATTGATAATAATGATAATTGGATTTCTTAAATGGGCCAAGAACCTTAATAGACATTTTTCCAAAGAAAACATCCAATGGTGAACAAGTATATAAAAAGATGCTAAACATTGCTAATCATAAGGTAAATAAGGAAAAAACACACCCCATATGGAGATATTACCTCACACCTATTAGGATGGTTGTTATAAAAAAAGATTAGTGTTGACAGGGATGAGGAGAAAAGGAAACCCTTGGGCACTGTTGGTGGAAATGTAAATTGGTACAACCACTATGTATGTTCCTCAAGAAATTGGAAATAGCACTAGCATATGATCCAGCAGTTCCACTTCTTGGTATATATCCAATGGAACAAAACCATTCTCTCAAAAATATATCTGTACTTTCATGTTCATTGTATAATTATTTATAATAGTCAACGTATGGAAACATAAGTGTCTGTGGGTGAACGGACTAAAAAAAATAATATGTACAAATATGCTGTCACTTATATGTAGAATTTTTTTTAACTTGAACTCATATAAACAATGTAAAAGTGGTTCCCTAGGGGCAGGGGTTGGGGAAATCACGACAGGTTAGCAAAAGGGTACAAATTTGCAGTTATAGGATGAATGAGGTCTGAGGATCTAATGTATAATATGGTGATTATAGTTGGTAACACTGTATTATGTAATTGAAATTTGGTAAGAGAGTAGAACTTAAATATTCTCACAATCAAAAAATAAATCTGTGATTGAGCCGAAACCGGTTTGGCTCAGTGGTAGAGCATCGGTCTGCTGACTGAAAGGTCCCGGATTCGATTCCAGTCAAGGGCATGTACCTTGGTTGCGGGCACATCCCCAGTAGGGTGTGTGCAAGAGGCAGCTGATCGATGTTTCTCTCTCATCGACGTTTCTAGCTCGCTATCTCTCTCCCTTCCTCTCTGTAAAACATCAATAAAATTAAAAAAAAAAAAAAGTAAATCTGTGATTGATGGATCTGTCAATGAACTCAATGGGAGGAATCCTTTCAGACAGTATGTGCATCATGGTGTGCACTTTATCTCACAGTTTCATTTGTCAATTATACCTCAATAAAAACTGGAGTAAAATAAAATGGGAGTCAGAGAACTGAGCCAAAAAAAAATATTTTTTTGCCCTAAGGGAACAAAAATGTGTTAGTAGCTGGAGGGATAATATGTTGAGAGAGGTTATTTTTTTTAATCACACAGAAGGAATGATTCATTGAAAAAAGGAGAATTGTGAAGTCTGGAAGGTAATCCAGAGTACAAGTTCAAACACTTCACCTTTGAGAAAAACCAGAGATACTTCAGCTGTTGGAAAAGAACAGGAGATTGCAAATGAGGGTGCAGACAGGTGGTTCATTGTAGGGAGATGAATGAGTTCTTAATATGCAATAGTCATTTTAGAAAGCAGGAGTGTGGGCATACTAGGAAGGAGAACAGGATTGTCAAGGGAGTATCACTACCCGTCTGAGATGTCAGTCTTGCACTAAAGCAAGACCTAATCTGTTTTCTGCACTGCATCAGGCACACGTAGGTAGAAGGAAATGAGCATACATAGGCGTAATGGACAGTGAAGCGATCAATCATTGGCAATCCTGACATTGCCAAAGCATAGAAAGTGGAATGCTGGAAATAAAATTTCATAGGTGGCACAATATCACACCAACATACACCCTAGTAGATTTACAAATTTCAACAGAAAAAGAAAGGAGGGAGGAAAGGAAAGGATAGGAGGGAGGAAAGGAAAGGAAAGGAAAGGAAAGGAAAGGAAAGGGAAGGGAAGGGAAGGGAAGGGAAGGGAAGGGAAGGGAAAGGGAAAGGGAAGGAAAGGGAAGGGGAAAGGAAAGGGGAAAGGGGAAAGGGGAAAGGGAAAGGGAAAAGAAAGAGAAAAGAAAGAAGAAAGAAAAGGTGGGTAATGAATTTTTTTGGCTGTAGGCAACCTCACAGAAAAAGAAATTACCTGCAAGGTAGGGAAAAAATCAGTGTACTCTTTTTCCAAGTTCTCTCAGTAATTCTTAATGCCAATGGTAGCATAACAAAAGTAAGCTAGTCCTGACCAACATGGCTCAGCAGTTGAGCTAATACCTATGAACCAGGAGATCATGAGTTCAATTCCCAGTCAGGGCATATGCCCTGTTGCAGGCTCGATCCCCAGTAGGGGGCATGCAGGAGGCAGCCAATCCATGATTCTCATCCTGGTTGTTTCTCTCTCTGTCTCCCTCTCTCTTCCTCTTTGAAATCAATAAAAATAGGTTTTTTTAAAAAAAATAATAATAAGCTAGAATTTTTGAGGCATATCTAGTATCTTTCAAATATAAAAACTATATTATACGTTAGCAAATGTTGAGGCACTCAAGAAGAATATCCAACAAGAGCCCTTCTTTAAAAAAAAAAAATACCTCAATTCAAACAAGTAAAATAAAAATAAAGGTGAATGAGGGATAGGATGAAATAAAAGAAGACAGACCTTGAACTCTCAAGTCCTAGAAATAACAGACACTATGCAATTACTTAAATTCATGCCTTAGCTCAATCCTTTTGCATATATTTTAAATTTTCCACAATAAGTTATTTTTGCTAAAAGGAGAACAATATCTACACCAACATACATCATGATGAATTTCAGAACACTTAAGAGTAGAATGTAAAGGCTTATTGTATAAATTCTTTTTTCTCTAGAAGGAGAGAAAAACCAGATTTCCTACACATGATCAGGAAAATTGGGTAAAAGGAAACAATGGAACAATACTTTAAAACATTCCAAGGAAAAATACTTTGGAACTGAAATTCTATACTCAATCCAAGTGAGAAAACAAGCAAAATTGTCAGAAGTGTGTTTTAGAATATTTATCACACATGTACCTTCTCTAAAGTGATAACCAAAGTATGTACTCTAATATATTTTCTTAATTAGTTCAGGAGGAAGTAGTAGTACATATGAAACAATGGTGAGCCAAGAAACCAATAAACTTCATAATTTGGTTTAAATAGATGCTCATGGTAGATAAAAAATATTTTTTTAAGAACACACAAAATTTCTAGATCACAAAGACCTGGCAAGTACCACAGGGAGAGAACAGAAAGAAGTAAACTCATAGCAAGGTACCTGTTGTTACAGAAGCTTTTTAAACAGATACTTATTAGCAAAGTATCTATTAAGAGTGTGGTGTGTATTGAAGTTGTCCCTTGGTTACCACTAGAAGAATAGAAAGAAGATTTTAACTTCCAAATATGAGTTTGGGATGAGAGAGGATGGCATAGAAAACTAGACTAATTTAAAAAATATTGGGAGAAGGGGGCAATAGCATGGTAGATATAAAAACAATATAAAATGACAGGTAAGAATCCAATTACATCAGTAATCATATAGATATAAATAGTTGAAATGGCTGGTTAATAATAAATTTACTTCTAAAAAAATTTTTTAATCCAGGTTGGTGCTTTTTATAAGAAATGTACCAAATCAAAATGTGAGAGAGGTTGAAAATAAAGGATTTGGAACAAGATATTCAAGGCAATTGCTGAAAAAAGAAAGCACATGCAAAATAAAAACCAATTGGTGAAAATTTAAAAATATATAAAGATGAAAAGAATTTATCAAAAAAGATTTCATTGTCTTGCACTTTTTTACACTCCTAACAACATAGCTTTGGGGGAGGGGAAACTTCAAACAAAATTTACAAACTATTAAATAATCACAATAAGTAGGGGTATAGAGAAATTTAATAAAACAATTTGCTCTTTTACTCTACTCACCAGCCTTCCCTAGCACCTACCACCCCTATGCCCCAGTTTTTCTCTGCTGTCACAAAGCTGGCATCCGCTTCCCCAAGATGCTTCTCCTCCTTGTCTGGTATCTATCCCTTTTAGATGTCAATTTTCCAGTTCTTAATCAAGCACCATCCCTTCCCTGCAAGGGGACACAAAGAGGAAGAGCACACTTTGTTTAAAAGAACCCACCAGAAAGATGAGTTTAAAGTTGAAAATAAATCAGTATTCACGCATGACTGGTTTTTATCTCGTCATATTAGTATTTTGGTGAAGACATTTAAACAAGATGTAATCCATTAGAAAGTCATTTTAAATTATAATTTTATAATCCTTTCATTATTCACATTTTTTTTCCTAAAGATGAAAATGAATGCAGGACCAAGCCAGGAATCTGTGAAAATGGGCGTTGCGTTAACACTATTGGGAGCTACAGGTGCGAGTGTAATGAAGGATTTCAGTCAAGTTCCTCAGGCACTGAATGCCTTGGTAAGCTGATATATGAGTGTATTTTACTTGGTAAATAAAACATCTGTTCTATGATGTCATCACAGAAGAGCTCTACATATATATCCTTGTCTACTAAACAAATCTCTCAATCTGAGTAATCCACATACCTCTTCCTGAAGATACACACCTATTAAAATGACGTATCTGTATGTGCATTACTTGCACATCTATGTGTCATATAAATAACATTTTAAATAGTCTTCCCAAGATTAATATTAATTAAAGTCTATGGAAAATGTGACTTTAGTAAAACTTACATCAGGGATGATGATTTAATTCCAAAAGAAAATATTTTGAATGTGCAGTAAGCTCTGCTGAATTAATGATATTAAAGTAAAGGCCATATTTTAAAAATGCAATAAAGATTAAATTTTATTTTATGGTACAGAAAAATGTCTTGGAAAATATTTTCTTATGGAAAATATAAATCTCAAACATTGTGTTGTATTATAATGCATATATTATAAGCCATTTTAGTACATTATGAGTAGGTATAAAAGTATGGAATAGTAAAACTTAAGGGAAACCAAGAGAAATAAGGTTACTCATCATTTGATTTGGTGTAAAAACAGCATGTTTCAACTACACAGATTTTTCTCAAAATGATATCATCTGTTTTAAATCCTAGGAAATTGTTACTCAAGAAAATATACAGTTTATTCAACCTAGACCTTTAGTAACCATGAATCTTTTTAGATATAAAAAATGGTCTTTTTATACTATTAATAGTTTCACTAGGATGGTCCATAAAAACCATATTAATGATTTCTTGCCTCTCTACGTTAGAGAGATCCCTATCCTTGTTCTAAAAACCTCTACTTAGTCTAAATGTTTGAACTGTCTTTTAGAGGTAGAAAATATGAGATATTAAATTGAAAATGTACCAAATTTATAACATAGTCTAGAATTTTCTTTTCAAAAACAACTTCTGAGAGTTGTTTGCTTATTTAAAGGGAAATAATTTAATTTGATTTTTCTTTTATTTGGATTCTTTAGGAATGGTAGTTTACTATCACTTAGTTGCTGATGGATTAAAGAAAAGTAATCTATTTATAACATATGGTGTCACTTTTTGTCCACATTTAACAAACTGTCTATAGTGGTAGAACACTTTATGAACTTAACCTCCAACAAAATGTTATAATTGTTAAACCATCTTAAACAGTGGTTTATATCAAGAATATTCACCTTGTTAAGTTATAGCTAACAATGAACGTATTGATTGTCCTGTTTAATTTTAAGTTCAAGATAATGAAGTGTCAGTTCCATGACATTGATTCCTATTGACTACACTGTCATTTCAGACAACCGACAGGGACTCTGCTTTGCAGAGGTATTGCAAACGATGTGTCAGATGGCGTCCAGCAGCCGCAACCTCGTCACCAAGTCAGAATGCTGCTGCGATGGGGGACGAGGCTGGGGTCACCAGTGTGAGCTTTGCCCACTTCCTGGAACTGCCCAGTACAAAAAGATATGTCCTCATGGCCCGGGTTACACCACTGATGGAAGAGGTAAGGAGTTGAGGAAATTCAGGTATGTTATCAAACAGTGAACTTCATTCATTAGGATTAGTTTAAAGGAAAAGTGGGGGGAAATAATAAAAATAATCTATAATAACAAAAGCAAAATATGCTGATTAGACTGGACAACCTTGTGGATGAAGCCGGGGCTGTGAGAGAAGCCGGGTCTCGGGTGCCGAAGGGAAGCCGGTGCTGGTAGCAGGGGAAGAAAGGCCTACTCTTGCACCAATTTTGTGCATTGGGCCTCTAGTACAATAATAATCTCTAAAATGTTTGTATGTATGATTATGTTTGTATATACTTTTTGCTAATACTTTTGAGACTTCGTATCAAATCTAAGAGGTAGAATTTATTATTCCCATTTTAACAGATGAGGAAACTAAAGCACAGGCTAAGATAAGTAATTTTCCTAAGATCACACCCTTTTTAAGGGACGGACCCAGGAATGGAGCGTTTCTGTCTGACCCCCGAAGGCCATGTTTCACCCACAAACTATACTCACTGAAATGAGTGTTATTTATTTATTTAAGTGTGCACCAAAACTTAGTCTGTTTGTGACATATGTACAAAACAGCAACTCTCATAATGGATTAGTGGTTTCTATTGTTTTTTGTACAACCAACTAATTTCCTGAAAAATACCATTTTCCTCTATCCCTATACAGATTCCAAAACCTAATCTGATTATTTGCTAATCAGTGCAGATTTGAAGACAATCCATGGGAAATTATCACAATTTCCAAATTAGTGGAACTTCACAAGGAAACTTTTCTAGATTCCTCCCAAAATAATTCATACTTAGGTTGCAAAATGAGTAAACTTAAACAGGGCTTTCAAAACAGTCTTCGTTTGTTTAGCTCTTCCCATCACTGCCGATTATTTTTATTTCCCTTCCATGTTGCCATTTGTCTGAATGATGAAAGGGCACTCAGCGCTACTATGAATGTTGGTTGTTAATTATCTCATATTAATTCCTTAATTTTCTTGGTTTCTAACCAGTTTTATCCTCAAATATATATTGACTTCTACTTGGTTTTGGTTTCGTTTTTGTTTTGACCCATAGATATCGATGAATGTAAGGTGATGCCAAACCTGTGCACCAATGGGCAGTGCATCAACACCATGGGCTCATTCCGGTGCTTCTGCAAGGTGGGCTACACTACAGACCTCAGCGGAACTTCGTGTGTAGGTAAGGCAGTCATCTCTGAGTCTGGGAGCTTGTCAACTTACTGTCAGTAGAGTATCTTTATTAGGGAGCTCTAGAATGTACATGTTAGTAAAAAGATGCCACTCCTTTCAGTAATGTGGCTCTTGGTATCATAGTAGTTGCCTAAGGCCTTGTCCAATCATGTGGGACACAGTACTGTTCAATTATAAAAAATGAACTTTCAACATTTTATATTTTAAGATGTCTAAGTGACATTTATTTGTCAGTGTTTTTGATGAGAGAAAAGGGATTTTGGTTGTGGGTGTGTGTGTTTGTGCATAAAGAGGGAATGCTTTGTGCTTGTTTCTCATTGCTGGTTTTTGCATAATATAAATGTCCAGTAGCAAAGCAGTTTCAGTACAGAAACCTACATTTTTATAATCTCTCTTTCTAATTTAAATTTTTATTGTCTCATTCACGTGATTCTATCACAGATTGGGAACAAGGGTGATTTGCCTTTATTGAGTCTTCCCAAAATAGTTAACTTTATTTTCATTGAAGAAAAAAATATTTTCTCCTTTATAATTCATCAACTTAACATGATATTCTCTAAATTGCCTATTTCATTAATAAAGCACACCTGGCATGGAAAAGTTAAGAAAAAACAAATGGACTCATAGTAAGCATTTGTCTCACTTGGTTGGGCATGAAAGTAATGGAGAATAGGCTCTTAACCATGAGCTTTCAGCATTCTGTGGGTATCATCAATATGTTTTATGAAGGAAATGTAAATTGTTTGCTATCAATCAGAGTCCTAGCAGAAAAAAGGGTGGCACAGTCAAATGAGGACAGTTTAAGGAAGGTTTAACAAGGGAACTATCTATAAAAATGTGCACAGTGCATGTGCAGAAACCACGGGAAGAGTGCTGTGTACAAGGGCCATACTACGCCTGGGCGGAAAGGAGGGAGGGAGAGGTTGCTGGGACCTGGAATTAGAAAGTTACGCACAGAGGGCTGCCTTGAGAGGAGCTATGACCTCTGATCCCGTGACTCAGTCAGCCTGAGCCCACCTTGCAGGGAAAGAGTTGAGGAGACAAGGACCAGCCAGAAGACAGAGGGCAAGAGAGCAGGCTCCTGGTCCATGAGCAGCGTGGACCGGAGAGAGGACTGGACCTGGCAGGCGGTGGCAGATTTCCAGCACAGTCCATGACCCCACAAGATATAGTTCAGGGAGTGTCAGCCTGGAGAAGTTCTGCTACACCTACCTGTCAAAAACTTTTTAAACTCTTGCTTTTAAGTTTATGCTCTCAAATTGTAAACCAACGTACATTAATCTAAAGAACTGAGTGGGTGTTTTAAACCTGGTCAACTGTCAAGATATTATATTTGTTCAAGATCCACAAACTGATCTACAAAGTAAACCATTGCTCTGTGCATCATTTCTCTCTGGCTGTTTTCCTTTTTAAGTTGAAGAGGAAAAGCTAAATGAATGAAATAGGAAGGAGGAGGGAGGAAAGAAGCTAGTTGTTTCTTTTACCAAATATTTAATCTTTGTGTCCTTTGATTTAGATCTTGACGAATGTTCCCAGTCCCCGAAACCATGCAACTTCATCTGCAAGAACAGTGAGGGGAGCTACCAGTGCTCGTGTCCGAGGGGCTACGTCCTGCAGGAGGATGGGAAAACGTGCAAAGGTGAGGGAAGAGCTTCTGGCATTTGTGACCCTTGTCTCTGTCTCTTCTTTCAGATTCAAATTTAGCTCTTTGGGGATTATGCCACGTGCACCTCCTTCAATCTCATTTTCTTAGTGACCATTTTATTACTCATAGAAAATCCTAATAAAAGACACCTGGTAGGAGGCCGGCAAAATTAAAACCCAAGTTGCAGTAGTTTGCTTCCTAGAGCGCAACCCACACAGATTAAAAAAACAAATAAAATTAAAACAAATTTTGGTGAATGAAGAGATTGAGACAAATAACTAAAATAAGATTTTTATTGTTTCTTATCTAAGATTTCATTTCTGCAAACTATCTTTATTACTGCCAGAGTCTAAAAATGAATTGTTAAATTTAAATTTTTTTGCTTTGGTAGTATTAAAAATAATTTTCAAACTAAATTAGATAATTAAAATAGCTCCAATACTATACTCACATATTGAATTTTATGTTACATCTCATAAGTATGAAATTATTAGACTGAGGAAGTTCCTGTCTAATTAAATTTTTGATATACAGGTTATGCTCAAGAAAATGAGGTTTTATTTCCAATAAATTAAAAAATTGCAAGCAGTACTGTTCTCTTGTACCTATTTAGTGAACCATTATGAGTCAGTTTAATTTTGCACATTTATAAATTATTTTAGTACAACTAAAGGGTGTGTGTTTTTAAACTCTAAGATGATGAATTAATCTTGTTTATATCTTATATTGCTTTGTAAATGTATTTAAATATATATTTTTCTATCTTAAGTTCCAATCTACCCAAAATCACATTTTGAGTTTTCTTTCCGTCCAGTACAGCTATTACTTCCGGGTATGATTAGAGTCACAGATGCTGTGTTTTTGCTTCCTCTGGTGTTTATGATGGTGACTTCATTTGGAACCTGAGACCCTGACTCAATGTTTGCATTAAGAACTACATCAGTTTCCAAATTCTGTTTTATTTTTATTTTTATTAACCCTTTAGTAGGAATAAGTGACCAGCCATGTACTAACCTGTCCATTCAAAACAAGAATTATAATCTTTGGATAATAACTTTGAGAACAATTCATGGAAACCACAATGATTCCTTCAGTCAATTTCTTATTTTAAGAAAACTTTGTGTAATATATCACCTTCATCATCCTATCACAGTAGCCCATAATATTTATGCTGCTTAAGTATGTGAAAAGAAACTGCTTATCAAAAAAAAAAAAAAAAAAAAGGAAAAGAAAGAAACTGCTTATCATATGCATATTGAAGCCTATAAAAATTCCAGCAAAAACCTGGGCAGAATATTCCCAGTAGATCAAACACATCTCGTGTGGCTTCACGATTTTGCATAGCCAGACAACAATGCTCTGACTTCCATGGGCTTCTCTCTCATTTCAGACCTTGATGAATGTCAAACCAAACAGCACAATTGCCAGTTTCTCTGTGTCAACACCCTGGGAGGTTTTACCTGTAAATGTCCACCTGGTTTCACCCAGCACCACACTGCATGTATTGGTAAGACAAAACTACAAATGGGAAATCTTACAAACTTCAATAGATGCATAAAACTTGTAATTAAAATGGCAATGTCTCAATACTTATAGTTAGAACCAATCCCTCATAATTAGTGGTCTAAAAATGTTGCTTTCCCTAGCCAGTTTGGCTCAGTGGATGGAGCATCGGCCTGCGGACTAAAGTGTCCCAGGTTCAATTACGGATAAGGGCACATGCCTGGGTTTCGGGCTTGATCCTCCTCAGTAGGGGCCATGCAGGAGGCAGCCAATCAATGATCCTCATCATTGATGTTTCTGTCTATCCCTCTCCCTCTCTGAAATCAATAAAAATGTATTTTAAAAATGAAATAAATAAAAATTTTGTTGATAATATAGATTTCCCCCCCTCAGGAATAATATTCAAAGGGAAAAGGCCTATACTGTGTAGTCTGAGCATGTGTGCACACACACACACACACACACACACACAGTAGGCATCTTGCAAGCAGTGCCTTTATATTGCATTTTAAATATGTGTTCAGATAAAATCTGATTAAAGGTTCACTGTAATTTGGACCATGCTAATGAACATTTGGGGGTTTTAATGTTAGAAGACACAGTCATACTATTGAAAACCTGGTCCTCGGTCAACTCAAAATATGTCCCACTTTCACATCTATTGAAATATACTCTTTCTTCCTACTTTTGCCTTTAATATGACAGTAAATACTGGCATCCATTTCCCTAAAGTGCTCTTTTCACATTGGGAAACTTAGCCTTTCTTGGTTCACTTTTTGCTTTATGTAGTGAAGTTTGAGTCATGTAATAATTGAGAGGCTTGATCTCCTCCTCTATCTTTGCCAGACAACAACGAGTGTGGGTCTCAGCCCTCCCTTTGTGGAGCAAAGGGGATCTGTCAGAACACCCCTGGGAGCTTCAGCTGCGAATGCCAACGTGGGTTCTCCCTTGATGCCACTGGACTCAACTGTGAAGGTGCGTTTATTTGCTCAAAAACCCTTAATCACATACAGCATGCTGTTTTCTTTTCCCTTCTGAGCCACTGAATAAGAAATGTTGATCATCTCAAAAGAAGAAAAATATATTTAAAAATTTAGGACCCAGCAATTGATTTTTTTCATAAGTTTCCATAATTATTCTGGGGGCAGAGAAAAACTTTAATGCCCTAAACAAAAATTTGGTGAGTCCAGATTGGCTTCTGAAGTAATTGAACTGTTTACTTCATTATTGGTCTAAAAAAGAATTGAACTGAACAAGAATTCTATACCTAACATGGTTTACAGAAGTGAATGGATATACCAGGAAAAAAAGGGGGGAGGACTTTTGTTCTATGATACCTAAATGTGTAAAATTAAGTGTAAGAAAAAGAACCAAATGTCATAGAGAATTGGGAAAAATGTGTTGAAACCATGCTGCTAATTGTATAGATTTTAGCAGATGGCTGTTTTCGTGTTATTTGGTCTGAGATCCCTGATTCACTTTCACTCTCTTTTCCACAATGGGCATTCCTCGAAAGCTTCCTTGCAGTAGGTATTTCCTATGATGAAGTCCCAGGGAATGTTTCCAGAGGGAATAAAATAAAAATCTGCCTATGGTTCTTCAGTATTTCCATTGTAAGACAAATGTATTAGGATTGATATCTTTAAAAAATATTTATCCAGCCGAAACCGGTTTGGCTCAGCGGCAGAGCGTCGGTCTGTGGACTGAAAGGTCCCAGGTTCAATTCCGGGCAAGGGCATGTACATTGGTTGTGGGCACATCCCCTATGTGCAAGAGGCAGCTGGTCGATGTTTCTCTCTCATCGATGTTTCTAGCTCTCTATCTCTCTCCCTTCCTCTCTGTAAGAAAATCAATAAAATTCATTTAAAAAATATATATATATATATCCATCCAGAGATTAAGAGACTATATACAACACCTTTATATTTTATATATAATATTGCAATTTGTGTTTTATTTATTTTAGTGGCCCTCTATTCTTAGAAATATAAGATTATGGAGAGATTAACTGGGGAATTTATATGCATATATGCATAGCACATGGGCACGAAAAATAGTGTGGTGAAGTTTTGGGAGGGGTAGGTGTTGGAATGGAGGGGGTCAGTGGGGGAAAATAAAAGGAGGGCCATCTGTAATACTTTCAACAATAATGATAAATTTTAAAAGGAAAGAAATAAATTATTATAAATTCTAGAAATGTACTCAAAGTGTTTAAGATATACTTTATAAGTATTATAGGGCTTTTATATATGTATCTAATTTGCCACAAGAAAAATTTAGTTTTAAATTTTTCTATTTTAATATTTTACAGTTGAAGTCGTTGAGACTTTGAAAGTATTCTAAACATACAGCTGCTTGCCACGTGTGAGTTCAGCTTGTGACTATCCACATAAGATACCATTTATTAATTATCCATATAAATTTGTTACATACACATCAAACATGCCAATTTTATTTCACTCTTTATGGGTAGATTTCAAAGCCTCATTGTCATTCCAAAAGAGTATGCGCGTATGAACAAAGAAATTATTCCATATGTGTAATAATACCACATCGTATCTAAATATAACATTCTTAATACTTCAAATTTGCCTCTAATTAATCTTGAATGTTAATAAAAATTTCTTCGTGTAAAACAATTATACTTTTTTTTAATGTTTTTATTGATTTCAGAGAGGAAGGGAACAGGAGAGAAAGATAGAAACATCCATGATGAGAATCATGATTGGCTACTTCCTGCATGGCCCCTCCTGGGGATGAGCCTGCAACCCAGGCATGTGCCTTGACCGGGAATTGAACTGTGACCTCCTAGTTCATAGATCTATGCTCAACCACTGAGCCACACTGGCAGGCAAAACAGTTATATGTTTTAGGTATCTCTTTAGTGCTTGTATCTTCCTGAAAATGAAGATCACAGTCAATCCCTTCCTTTTGAATCTACTAGATAAATAATGCAAATGTGTTTATATCATTTACCAAATAGATCATACCATCTGCAAGTTAATCCATCCAAAATGCACAGCGTTTGTGGTTGCTGTGGTTGAGTTGATGAAATTAAATGTTATTTAGAGTATTGATGTGGTGTGGTCTGGTGGATGGTATAAGAATAAAGTCTTATCTCAGAAACATTCTTTGTACCACCACTGGCTATTAACCATATGACTTGGAAAAATCACAGCCTTTCTTTGTGTCTTATATATTTGTTCCCCTGATAATGGCTAACCTAGGCTGTGTTTGGAGTGCGTTTGAGGATGGTAGAAAAAAGTTACATGAAGATATTTCTGGGCTTGTTTTTGCAGATGTTGATGAATGTGATGGAAACCACAGGTGCCAGCATGGCTGCCAGAACATCCTGGGGGGCTACAGGTGTGGCTGTCCTCAAGGGTACATTCAGCATTACCAGTGGAATCAGTGTGTTGGTGAGCACGCACTTCTTACATAGCATCTGCTTTTCTGACCTTAAAGCATCTTTAAGTGAAATGATCAAATAATAAGGGCTGCTGTTTCTATGAAGGCTTTGAATCCTAGAACTTAAAAAACAGTGCTTAGGAGTGACCCATTATTCTAGTCTTTATATTTATGTATATTTGAAAATACTAACAATGAGAGTATGGTTTTTAAGTACCTGAACAGTAATGCAACTGGAGCTTTTATGAAAATTTTAATGTTCTGCTAGATCTTAGTCTACGTTTCTGAAGAATGTTTCGAGAATCATCATTTTCATTTGCCAAGGTCAGGGGCTTTTTATCCCCCTCAGACAAATCTAAAGGAATTCAGATCAACTTAATGAGGATCATCCATCTGAGCTGTCCAGTTATATAGATGTAATGAAGGAGCTGAATTGTTTTAAGGTAGAAATAGTACCTAGTTACAGCAAAGTCCATTAAAACACTCCAGAAGTGTTTGTAAAATCAAATTAGTAGGCACTCTGCTCCATTTCTTGTGTTGTTAATAGTCGTGGAAACTCTCCTCTTAAGAAGAGTTGATCAAAGAGAATACCGTTCTCTGAGTAACCAGCTAACTTGCCCCACCTAACTTCTTAGTTCCATTTGAATGCACTTCATAGACATACCACCCAGTACTCTGTGGCATTAGATGCTAGCATAACGGAGCAGAAAGGAGGGCAGTGGTCCTGCAGGGAAATGGCAGGGTGCTTCCTGTTTCTCTGTAGTGATTTCAGTTACCCCACATGTACTTCAGATAGTTACTTGGCTTGAGCTACTCGTTCAGTTAATCTGATTTTATCCTTTATGGTCTTCTCACAAGAAATTTCAAATGACAGTTTAGAGAATTAAGAAAAGAAAAAAAAAGATAAATTTCAAAGGAGAAGAACCAACTCTGAAAGTCACAACTATTCCATGGCCATGTGCCAGGTCACACCACGAATACATCCTCCTGGCAAGAAATGCAAACACTATGAATGATCAAGAGGTTAAGGACAAAGTTTTAAAGGATATCAAAATGATGAGTTAGGCTGTCAACCAAAATAATCTCACAAGTGTTTTTCTCTTTACAGAAAAAATAAAACAAAATATGTTGCAAAAGTCCTTATGCCCTGATATCTTGATTCATAAACAGAGGCACAGTGTAAGCTCACTGTTCAGAATAGAGAGAATGGTACTTTGTTACATAGCTATTAACACAGCGTAAAACAATTTTACTATATTGTGTTGTTCATACCATATGATGTCCAATACTTTATTTAGTAAATAAAATGGACTTCTTGGTTAATTCTATGAAACTAAATGCAAAAAAAAAATGATTCTCTAATATTTCATGTGTCAGCTTATATAGAATTCTTTTTACAGCAGTCATAAATAGAAATAGGATTATGTGTGGAGTATGAACTCAATTTCCAAGTTTTTAAGTTTCCTGAGGTTTCTGTCTGTAAACATCTAGTGCAAATATAGCTACAGAAACTTTTACTAAATCTGGTCTGACTTAAATCAGGACTGTGTAGGATATGCCAGACCCCGTTGTGGTGTCTCCTGGAGTGAGCACCTCAGGAAGGCAGTCACCCCAGGACATCTCACAATGGAGAACAGCCAGCAGCCCATGTGCCTTCTAATCGGGAGGGACCCTCTGCACAGAAGGATAAATGTTTTCAAAGATGAGTCCAAAACTAAAGACACACAGCAGATATCCACAACTCTAAGTGTTCTTTTGTGAGCTTGCTCTGCTAAAATGGCACCTGTAAACAGCAGGTTCCTGACTGAGCAAGAGGCAACAGACATTTATTTGAAAGGTTCTAGATTTTTCTGTGCAGGACTGAGGGACCCAGCTGGTCTCTAATAAAATTGCAGACTTTCTTGCCTTGAATCCACATAACACAGTTGGAATTTTAACTGAAATACATAACAAGAATAGAATTACACAGCCCATCAGGAACTAATAAAAGCAACAATAATTATGACAAAATGCAAATTAAAAGGCACAAATCATTTTTATTTGGCACTATGTGTGTGAATATCTTCATTCATCTGACTGAAGAGATAGAGAATGAGGTCTTTTCAGATAGATTTATCTGGGATCTCCTGGTAAAGGAAAAAAATTGCTAGTTAATGCATCCAATTATTTAAATACTGTTAAATTGAAAACCTACAGTGTTGTTAAAACTACTTTCAATTTGAGAACAACAGCAGTTCTTGCCCCGGCTGGTTGGACATTTTTATGTGCACTCAGAGGTTACTGGTCGATTCAGATCAGGGCATATGCTGGAGTTGCAGGCTTGATTTCCAGTAGGGGATGTGCAGGAGGTAGTTGATTCATGATTTGCTCTCACATTAATATTTCTCTCTCTCTCCCCCTCTCCCTTCCTTTCTCTCTAAAAATCTGTATAAAAGGAATCAAGGGAGGGAAGCAGGGAGGAGGGAGGGAGGGAGGGAGGGAGGAGAGTTCTTTGTGTTAATGTTGACAACAGCTTTTAATTCAAAGGAATAATTTGGAAAGTTTCCAGCCAGTTCCCACAGGACATTTATCCCATTCTGGTGCATAGATTATACAGATGTAGGTAATATTCTCAAATATTTGCAAGCATTACAATTATTCAGAACTGAAAATAAGTGAATATTATTAACATTTGCATATGAAGAAAAAGTATGTCTTAATATAATATATGAAGCTTTTAGTTATTTAGTGTTAGTAACTTCCAGTTGCTTCTGTACCCTTTCAAAATAATTTGAACATAGCTTGATGAGGCTTGAGTCAACTCAAAATATTTCTCACACAGGAACACATTTTAAAAGTCAGATTACGTAAGTCTATAAAATTATACTATGATGTACATTTATAGCATATAAACATGAAGTATATAATGGTGCTTCCAAAAACATTATATATTTAAATTTTTTTCTTGCCATTGGTATGTTAAAATGAAATTTATTCGATTATTCAGTTTTTCCTGGTACATTTTCTACTTAACACAATGTCCAATACTATATTCATAGAAAGATCATTTTGTTAAACTGTAACCTAATTTACATACTCCATTAGGAGAGAAATGGTGCATATAAATGCCTGATTTAATTATAAAATCAAAGGAGCCTTTGTGGCAGTTATATTTATGTCACAGGTAGCTTCATTATTATGAATTTATTTATATATTTCCCCTCCATGAAATGAAGGCTAAGAATTGGTACATATTAGGTAATCATAGCAGATTTTATATCCAGTGATTAAGAATTATACATTTGGCGGTCTGATTTAATTCTGAAACTATAATCATGATACAAAAATGTACCTAATAACATCTACCCTCTCAGTAACCTCTGTGCCGTACTTAATGGAGTTTAATTTCCTGTCTGAGAGGCCTCTTCGCTGAGCCGCCATCTGCGTCTTCCATAACCTGCCTGAGCCATGCCGCTCTGCCCTTCCCTCTGCCTGGTGTGTTCCAGGCGCACACTCTCTTGTAAATGGGCTCATTTCCCCACGTGGCCTGAAGCATGTACTTACCACATAGTCAGTAAACAGACACACTGTGCTCCACTGGAGTCACAAGAATCCGAAAGAACCTCCCACAGGGCAGATGTGACTTGTGCCCAGGGAGAAATTTTAACTATAATAAACTCCGAAGGAGTGCAGCCATGTGCTCTATACCAGCCAGACAGTTGGGAGCTAAGTTAAGTAGTAGTCTCCAAATTTAAAAGCACACTCTTTGGATTTGTAAAAATGATAAATGTAACTGAAGGTATAACAGAATCATCCCGCTGTCAGGCATTTAAAGTATTAATGCCAGTCATTAAGCCAGGAAAGTCGGTGTCAGCTGATGCTGGATGCAGACAGTCCCAGAAGGCACAGCCTGCACCTGGGGGGGTTCTGACGGAGGTAAATGTTGATTGTTGGTTCAATAGGCCCAATTAAATAATATTTGTTTCAAGTATTTTCACTTAGGGTATTTAGATTTCTATAAGTTTTCTCCATCTACAATATAATGAAGGCTTTGGGAATTGCTGGGAGAATGGCATAAATACAGATACAGATGGAGCTGTTTTAACACGGAGATACAATTCACATAACCATAAAATTCATCTTTTTGAAGTGTACAGTTCCTGGGTTTTAGTATGTTCTCACAAGAGTATGCCACCAGCACCACCAAAGCATTTTCAGCTCCCCGAAGAGTTCATCCCCCATAGTATGGTCCTTCATTTCAGGCTCCCACAGGCCTCACCATGAGTACTCTGCTGTCCCTGAGAATCCGTCCGTCTGAGGTGTGGCCTGGTGAACTATCCTGCTGCTAAGAGAATAGACGAGTGATGCTGTAGGCAAACTGCAAATACCTGTCCAAAGCGTTGCCAGCAGATTCATAAACAGCACAAGTAGTATATGAAAGTGCCGAGTAATTTCCTAGCTGATTTGGCTCAGTGGATAGAGCATCCGCCCACGGACAGAAGAGTGCCTGGTTCAGTTCCAGTCAAGGGCACATACCTTGGTTGCAGGCTCGATCCAGTGCGGGAGGCAACCAATCAATGTGTCTCACATCGATGTTTCTCTCTGTCTCTCCCCTTCTCTTCCCTATCTCTCAAAGTCAATAGCCTTGGATAAGGAATAACAACAACAACAACAAAAAAAAGTGTTAGCCAAAACTGGTTTGGCTCAGTGGAAAGAGCGTTGGCCTGAGGACTGAGGGTCCCAGGTTTGATTCCGGTCAAGGGCATGTACCTTGGTTGCAGGCACATCCTCAGTAGTGGATGTGCGGGAGGCAGCTGATCTATGTCTGTCTCATTGATGTTTCTAACTCTCTATCCCTCTCCCTTCCTCTCTGTGAAAAATCAATAAAATATATATATATTTTTAAGTGTTAAACAAGGTTTTTTACAGCCATAATTTAGGAGGATTTGTTGGATTTTGGCTTTTTATTATTTTATTTTCACATACTTTGAAAGTCAGCTATCAGACTGAATGTTTTTTAAGTGCTGTTGTAGACTTCTTTCTACTGTGAAATCATAGGTACTGTGAGACTCAGACCCTCCTCTGTGTCCCCGCCACCTTCCCCAGGTCACATTTTCTTACCTTTTGTTCATAGACGAGAATGAATGCTCCAATCCAAATGCCTGTGGCTCCGCTTCCTGCTACAACACCCTGGGGAGTTACAAGTGCGCCTGCCCCTCCGGGTTCTCCTTTGACCAGTTCTCCAGTGCCTGCCACGACGTGAATGAGTGCTCATCCTCCAAGAACCCATGCAATTACGGCTGCTCCAACACGGAGGGCGGCTACCTCTGTGGCTGCCCGCCCGGGTACTACAGAGTGGGACAGGGGTAAGGCCATCATCCTCCGCACACAGGAGAGCGAGGGCGGTCCAACTCAGGTTTCCTCTCTGAGCTCAGGCATTCAAGCTGCCTGGCACTTCAAGGAAGTGAATGGTGATTAGAAGCTCAAGAGGCAAAAGCATTAGTCACTTAGGACATAGGAGGGAGAAGCACTAAGAAGGCATATGGGTTGTATCCATGTTGCAGGATTACCTCCCATGTGATGTGTATAAGAATTGAATTTGTAAACAAAGAGCACTTTCTTGCCCCGCATAAAGGTCTGAAGTGATTCAGTCGGGTCCCTCAAGGCCAGAGACTAGCAGATATTCTAAAATGCAGCTTGCACGTTGCTGTAGACACCTGGGTTGTGAGGCACAAGTGGAAATGGCTTCTCTTGGATTTTTCTATGAATTTTCTATAAGCCACAGGCGCCGGCCTAGTGGCTCCTGAGGAAGGAGTGTGTTCCTCTCTTTGTTCATCAGACTTTATATTATTGCCCATGGGAGACCTGCCTCATTGGTGTGGCCCTGCTCAGCGCCAGGCTGGCTCCACGGGCTGCGTTTCCTCCAGCCAATCACATGTTCCCCAGGGCAACCTCTCAAGCCCTGTGGGCTGGGGCTGAGGTGCTGGCCACCTGCCCCCTTCCACCAAGGCAGCCTGTGCTCAGCAGCACGGACGGTGGGAGCTGAGGAGTCGCTCAGGTCCTCTTCCTCAGAAATAGCAGAATAAGAGACAGGCACTGAGGGGGGTGGACTCATCTGTCCACCATTGTTACATCATAATGCTTGGAACAAAAGGCGTTGTCTAGACATGGACTCTCACTAACTCAAATAAGACTTGAGAAATCTCAGTCATTACAGCAGAGAGCCTTGTTCTGAGCAGGACTTAGTACTCCCTTGGAACTTCATACTCTGCTTTTGCTTTCCCCAGTTAACTGCACTCAAGTGCTACATCCAACTGGGATTAAAAATTGGCGATGCCACTAAAGGAAATGAAAACATTAATCTGAAAAGATACAGGTACCTCTGTGCTCATTGCGTCACTATTTACAATAGCCAAAAAATATGGAAACAACCTAGATGTTCATTGATAAAAAAGATGTGGTACACATATACAGTGGAACATTATGCAGAACAAAATATTGCCGTATGTGACTACATGAATGGACCTAGTGGGTATTATGTTAAGTAAGAGAAGTCAGAGAAAGAAAATAAATGTGTGTTTTCATTCATATGTGAAATCTAAACAACAAAACAGACTCACAGAAATGGAGACCAAAGGATGGTTGCCAAAGGGAGGGAGACGGGGGGGGGGGGGGGGGGGGGGGGGGATTGCTGAAAAGGGTGAATAAGAATATAGTCAATAATATTATGGTAAGTTTGTATGATGACTGATTACTTCTAGAATTAATGGGGTGGTCACATTGTAAGGTATGCAAATGCTGAATCACTATATTGTACACCTGAGGCTAATATAACTAGTATAAATTTTTATACCAACTATGCTTAAGTTTGAAAGGTGTATTAAAGAAAAACATTGGGGGAACTAAGAACTCACTCTCAGAATTTTTCTGTTCAAAATAAGGGAAAATCTTGTGTATAAAGTGTTAAAGAAAAGAGCTACAGAGACTATTAGGTTTTTATTTGAGCTTACATTTTGCTTTGTTGGTGTGTTTTTTTTGTGTGTGTGTGTGTGTTGTTGTTTTTCCTGAAAAGTCTTTGCTCTACCACTGGAAAGCTATAGCCAAAGTTAAGGATAAAATCTAACAATCCCTTGCTTCTTGTTGCAAATAGCCACTGTGTCTCAGGAATGGGGTTTAACAAAGGGCAGTACCTGCCGATGGACGCAGAGGTGGATGAGGAAAACGCTCTGTCCCCGGAAGCCTGCTATGAGTGCAAAATCAACGGCTACGCCAGGAAAGACGGCCGGCAGAAGAGAAGCGTCCAGGAGCCCGGACCCTCCGCTGTGAGTGAACCCCGCTTTTGTTTTGTATCAGATGTTATCCACATGGAGTCACCTTTGTGTATATTATGCAGTAAACCTTTATGTAGATTTCAGGCTCAGTGAAGCTAGAACTTTAATGGCTAAATTAATGGACTCAACATGGCAGAGACAAGTAAATGAAATAAGTTGATTTTTAGCTCAAAACACAAAGGCGGGAAGTGGGAAAAGACTTTAATGTTCACCGTTTCAGTCATATGTTTTCCTTTTTGATTTATCAATAAGCCAAAGGGAATTAAGATGCCCGCCTAGAAATACCTATGTGAAATGATATAAAAAATTACTTTAAATGTGCCCAGTTCTGTTTTATGCATTTGTAGTAAAGTAGGCTGTTTTTCATTTTCTTAACTACTGTTAAGCCAAGTAGATCTCATATTTTGTGGCATTTGTAAGTTAGATGTTCCTCCCATGAAAGGATATCTCCAAGTAACTCGTAGTTTGTAAAGAACTGAAGATCTGCATTGCCTGCTGCTGGGGTTTGCTGGCCATACATGGCCTTTAGCATTTGAGGGGCGGGCCACAGACTGCCTGGTTCTGACTATGTCCCCTGGCCCTCCCCCCTGATACACATGTTACATGGGCATGTTTACCTAACCTCTCTCTGTCTCAACTGTTTCCCCTATAAAATGGGAATAAAAATACTGCTGAAGGGTGATGGGAGGGTTAATTGAGTGATCCTGTGCTTAGAATGGTACCTGGCATGTATATTACACTTGTTCAGTGGATCTCACTCATCATATCTAGAAATGTTGATGATTTTCCCTAAGATTAGGTATAGCACCACCCCTTTCAGTTAACATTACTGAGAAATTCCTCCACCAGAAACAGCTACCCGGCTGTGTGAACTGGGCAACTTGCTTCAGTTTTCTGGTTCTCAGAAACTTTATTTATCTATAAAATGAGATTTTTCTAGCCAAAAGGTCTATGATTCTACTTTATAATAATAAGTAGGCGAGTGTTACATCTACCTTAAATAGACTAAGGTACCTCACTGATTAAATATGATGGTTGAGATTGTCAGCAAAACCAGAAATTCTCTCTGTGAAACCTTCCCAATGTGGGACTTGGTATGCGAGTCTGTCTGAACACTGATGGACACTCAGGGCCATTACAGCCAACAGGAGCTCAATCAAAGATTTGCTTGTTGATTGTTTATTTTTGTTTCATTATTTATTTTACTAAGATACGTTCTTAAACCTCCCATCCCTCTGATCAAGTGGGACTTGGTTTATCTGGTCCCTGCCCCACTGGCTTTTACCAGAGCCCGATTCAAATCTGAGCCCTGAGGACTGCAGTTCCTTCCCTATGCACCAGGGGCTCCAAGCAAAATTGCTCTTGCACTCTGCTTGTGTGTTCTGGGCCTTACAAACCAAGCCAAGCCTTCGGAGTGCAGATTCCTCTAGAGATAGTCCTTGCTAATGGATGATAGCTGCACTTCTTTAGACCCCAGGGGTAAAAAAAAAAAAAAAGGCAATTCTAAATTATCTTTATTATTAAGAAACATGGTATTCCATAAACTCGTCAGAAAAACTTGAAATGTGAATGCTGTCTGTAAGCTCAGCCCTGTAACTTCACCTGGTTAAGGCCCAGAGCTTTACACGACGCATCCTGTGGAATGGACCTTCGCTTCCAGCCCACGTGAAGCTCAGTCGCCTCCTTCCCAAGCACTCCTCCTCAGGAAAGTGCAGGAAGGGGAGCAATAGGCTGTTGCTGTGGCTACAGCCCCAGCAGCCTGGGCCCCCTCCTGTGCTGCAGATGCTCCTCCCACATCGTTTCCTGCTTTTTCTTCAGGTTGAAAAGATCAGCCTGGAGAGTGTGGACATGGACAGCCCCATGAGAATGAAGTTCAACCTCTCTGGCCTTGGCTCCAAGGAGCACATCCTGGAACTCATGCCCGCCATCGAGCCCCTCAACAACCACATCCGCTATGTCATCTCCCAAGGGAATGACGACGGCATCTTCCGCATCCACCAAAGGAACGGGCTCAGCTACTTGCACACGGCCAAGAGGAAGCCGGTGCCTGGCACGTACACACTGGAAATCACGAGCATCCCTCTCTACAAGAAGAAGGAGCTTAAGAAACTGGAAGACAGCAATGAGGATGACTACCTCCTAGGGGAACTCGGGGAGGCTCTCAGAATGAGGCTGCAGATTCAGCTCTATTAACACTTGCAGACTTGGTTCCAGGCTCAAATCCCTGCACAGCCAGCCTTCAGAAGCCTTTGAGAATCAATGACTAATTTTAAGGAGGAAAAAAAAGACAACTTTTGTTTCTTTCCTCCCTGTCTCAGCTTCAGAATGTTGACCCTCACAAGGTGGGATAACTTAGACTGGTGTGGCCAAAGGTTTGAGTACAAAGGCAACCGTGGTTACTGTATTTTTTATATAACTTCACTTTAAAATATATTTTTAAAAAAACCAAAAACCTAAATGTTCAAGAGATCAGCATATGGCACTAAATGCACAAAAATAATGTGAGCTTTTTTTTTCCTGTTAGCAGTCTGTAACACTTGGGTATTTTGCTATAGTTGCTAATTAAAAAAAAATATAGATGTTTATTTATTTTTAATGCAGTAATATATGGAGAAATGAACAAACTATGTAAACAAAAAGGGAAACTCACTTGTTTTTCTTTAGATTTATAAATTTGAGCTATTTCTTTTAGAGGTGCTTTTTAAAAATTCAGTAGATTCAAGAGATGTTTCCTTTGGTTTTCTGCCAGTCGTCCAACTGGTACACATCTGATTATCTTAAAGAAAGCCTCTTGGAGCTGAATGGGCAGTGTAATCAATAATTTAAAAGGCGGAAGTGTCATTAGCTCCTTTCCGAAGGAGATCAAAGCCAGAGCAGCTCACTGTGACGATATTTCACATCACCAGACACACCAGGCAATGAAGATGAAGCACAACACTGTAGCAAAATACCTTGACTGCTTGTGAGACCAGTAGCGTTGCAGGCCAAACCGTACTGTATTTCCTTCTCCTAACCTCAAGGAAGCACATGTGCTCCCCACAACACCTCATTCGTACCCAGGGTGTGCTGCGTACTTGTGGTACTCAGGCAGCTGAAGAACTGCCGTTCCTTTGAAAAGGAACACCTGGCGTTCTGTAGTGTTTGGTGCTGTCTTAGATTAATGGTGCATTTGTTATGTTCAAGCTATTTCAGGATTGCCATATGTGCAAACAAATCATGCAGTACAGCCAAGGAATATATGTTGTTGTTTTTTTAAATCCATTTTTTTTTTAGAATTTTCATTAATACTGTAGTTATACACCATATGCCTCGTTTTATCATAGCCTATTGTGTATGAAAGATGTTGTACAATGAATTGATTTTTAGTTTGCTTTAGTCATTTAAAAAGATATTGTACCGGAATGTGCTATAATAAGAGTACTGTCTCCCATGTTCTTCTCAACCCAAGAACCTGTCTCTGGACCAGTGACCAAACCTCATATGTGAAATGGCCAAAGCTCATGCAGGCTCTGGGTTGTTCCTCTCACACCTGTGCTGACCAAAGATTAGTCACCAGTTATATCCAGTTTGGGGTTCTTTTGTTTTGTTTTAATAACTAAAAAAGAAAAAAAGAAAGAAACAGTGTAAATTTGTAATCAAGTGTTTGTGAGGAAAAAACTTATGGTTTGGGGTCTTGTTTGTTTTTGTAGGTCTTTGTATCAGATATGACACTTTTCTTGCAATAAAGCTTATTTTGGGGTAGTTCTCTGATTGAGAGTTTTATGGGACTGTGACCCCTGTTGTTTTTGTGGGAGTGCCCAGGATCTTGGCTTTATGGGGACCTGTAAGAAAGAAAGTACCAGAAGGCAAGTGAGGCCCATTTATAGGAAGACAAGGGAAGGTTGTCAAATGTGGGACACATCCGAGTTAGCAGCAGTGTTCAACCGACCAGTGCCACTTACAGTCGCATTCACATAGAAGGACACAATCAGGGCAGGTAGCTGTTCACTTCCAAGCAGAGTCGAAGCCTCCTACGACCTACCTTCTAAGACTCAGAATTTCTCCCCTTCATCCTCACATGCGCTTTGAGTGCCATTGTGTTAAAGCACCTTCAACCACCTGTGGGGAGGTCAAACATTCTCTCAGACAGCCTTTCTCTTCTGGCTGTTCCTGAACTGGAGTTGTTAAGCAAAAGTACATGTGCATACAGCAGGCCCAAAGGTATCTTCACCCGAACCATCCCAAGTGTCCTGTTTCTTCCAGTATTTCCCACTTTTCCTCAGCGGAGAAGTGGCTAGAGGTGACATGTTACTTATCACAAACTCTCCTCTGACTCACTGTTAAAATGAGTACAGAAACATCTTGGAAGTTAATCCGATATCAGGTTTGAGAATTTGTGCGGTTAAATTTTTCCTCTAAAGAATAAGAAAATAAAGGTTATAACTGATCTTAATGCTGTTCTTTGCCAATCAGAAATTAGCTGCGTGGAGCAAGGAAAATACGTATTTGCCTCAGGGCATCCTTTAAAACTTAACATGCAGATTCTGTTTCATCTGGCATCTATTATTGGTACAGCATGAGCTGTAATGTGAAAGTACCTGGAACCAAACTCTAACGCTGAATGTTGAGAGGCAACAGTCCCAGTGTAGCTTCAACTTGCTTTTGAGGCCACTTGAGAATCCACACTATTAGGTGCTTTACACAGAAAATATAAAAGACCCTTAGAGGACTTACACAGATGAATGTACTAGGAAATGACTAGTCCAAGATGCTCCTTCATGGAAGAACCTTCTCAGGCACCTCTGGTAGCACGATTGCAATTCTCGTGGTGTGAGCACTGATGCAGCCACAATTAGTTTGTGTCTCTGTAATTAACTGCTAATGACACTGTGCGTACCATTTTGTCATTCTCATTCAGTGTCTCCTCGGAAATTACCTCAGCTAGGTTACAAAAAACTGCACAAGAGTGAAGTATGATGTAAGCCCTGACATATAAACCAAATCCGATAGATTTTGGATTATTGCTTATTGATAAGCAATAATGTGTTCTTCAGCTGACATGAATTAGCTTTCCACTAATATTTAGGTCTGGAGCTTTTTTTAAATTTGTTTTTGCTGCTTATTTGTGGTAGATGAAACCTAGTCATGTTTTCACATGGGCACTGGAAATAATTCAGGGTAATACATAAGAATTTTATTCAATTCAAACGTGCCCTTTTTCATTATCTAGGAATATCTAACAGAATCATTCATATAATCTGCCCCTTCTCAATATTCTCAGGAGTTTGTTTTGTTTTGCATTCATTGCCTTCTTGGTTCACAGAATAAATGCCAGGGATGGGGAGGGGCAAAAACAACTAAAATTTATAAAGCATCAGTTTACGTGAGTCTACAATTTTTTAGGTTCATATTGTTTAATGCTTCAAGGGAAAATGGGTCAATTCATTTGTTCAATTGAACCCTGAGGAACTTCCAATATTTGGCCACATTTGACCTACAAAATGGCAATTTCATTTGGTTCAATTGAATATAATAGTTTAGAAATATTCACATTTCTCAAGAACAGAGTAAAAATTTCCTTTCTCTTTGAAAGAACCAATTCCATGCTGCTCGTGGCCCATTCTACTCCTAATTTACCGTAGTCCATGGGAGAATATACTTATTTATTCAAACAGCTACTTTCTTTCATGCTCCAAAAACTTTATAAAGAGTCTAACACACATATTTGGGACCTGAAGGGATTATTGGAATCTGTTTAAAGATAAAGGCAAATCCATTGAGAATGGTGAAAATACAGTGTTTAAAAGAGAGAGGGAGGGGCTTTAGGAATCTTTACTTCCAGAGACTGGAAAGATGGTGATTCATGAACACCCCAAAGAACATAAGGGGGACATCGTATTTGCAACTCAGCCAGCCTGAAGTCTCTGGTTTCTTTTATTTTTCAGCATGATTGCTTTCTCAAACAAATACAAAGCCACAATTACCTTCCTTAATAAGGAATATGTGTTTCTAAGCCTAGTTTTCATTGAAAATCCTTTACATGTCCAGAGCAGTGGGTATCCTGAAATACAATGTACAGTTCATTAAAACTTCAGCATTTTAACTTCTGGGGCAGTATCACCTTGCAAGTAAAAGCAAGAGAGTCTGTGGGGGGTGGGGCAGGCTTACTGATTCCCTTGGATCTGCAGCCTGAGAGCCTCTCCACTTTTTCTTTTTAATATGTTTTGTGGTGTGTGTTTTTGTTTGTTTGTTTGTTTAGAGAGAGGAAGTGAGAGGGAGAGATTGAAACATAAATCGTGACCACCATTGATTGGCTGCCTCCTGCACACCCCCAACTAGGGATCAGCCTGCAACCCAGGCATGTGCCCTGACCGGCAATTGCACTGCGACCTCCTGGTTCACAGGCAGACCTCTCCCACTCAGGCTGGGCATCTCCACCCACTTTTGGATGCAGAGTGGGTAGCAGTATTTTCCAGGTGTCCTGGTGGAATGCGCATGGCACTTTTTTCAGTTATGAATACCCAATTAGTTGTCAATAAAAGAGGAGAGAAAAAGGGAACAGCTCAGGCTGTCATGGTGCTAATGTCATTGGGCAGACCTGTATTTGAATCTGTCCCCACGGACAAGCTGTGTGACCTCCTTGAGCCTTGGTTTCTCTTCCAGGCTTATGTTCCCCAACAGTGTGCTTGAGAGGATTGAGTGAGTTAGTACAGGCCACGCTGTCAGCATAGGGCCAGCACAGCCCACAAAGCACTCTTCCTTCTCCCCCTCCGTCACTGTAACCACCAGTAGGAGAATAAGCTCCCATCGTCACACAAAGCTCTTTCCTATGCTTGGCCCTGAAACTGACCCTCTCTCCGAATTGTAGGACCACATTCAGATAAATAGCATCCAGGCCATTTCTCCTGCGTGGTGAGCACCTCCAGGGACTCTGGAAGTCCTGGTATGGTCCTGAGCCTTTACAATCTCCACCCTGCTCATCACTGACTTCAGGTGTGGGCTGGCACCCTGGAAGCCCATGCCACAAACCCAGCCAAGCCCTCACATCCACAGATACACACACACACACACACACACACACACACACACACACACACACCCCGCCAGCAAACCAAACCTGAAGGGGAACACAGACACCTGATCATCCCTTTGGGATGATTTAGTGTCATTGAATGTCAGAGCTAGAAAAGCCTTTAGAAACCAACATATATGGACCAGTGAGGAAACTGAGTCCCAGAGCTATAGCCCAGCTAACTACACTGCTGGTTTCCACCGAGGTGAGACCAGAACCCTGGTGGCCTGGTTGTGGTCCGGTGCCAGTCATATTTCCACTACATGGAAAGCCTATTTGGATCTCTCTTAAACCCTGAGGATATGGGCCAGTTCCCATGGTTTTGGCTCACATTGAATCCAAAAATGTTTTCCAAGCAGGCTTCAAGCTCTGCTTTTGGTTTTGTCTACCCCACCCTCTGTGTAACTGCTCCCAACCGCCTATCGACCAGAGATCCGTGCACACGGGAGAATGCCAAGGCACTGGCTGCCGCAGAGAGGGCCCCCCCTAAACCCTACAGCTCTCTCAACGCACGTTAGAGCTTTGGTTCTCAAAGGGTTAAACGTTTCATTTAAACCAGACCTTCAAAACTTTAAAAACACATACACATTTGTTTTACTGAGAATGCTTAAGGAAAGCACACTGGTTGCTTGTGTTGCTTAATTGTCTTTTTCCCCCCACCCCCTTTTCCTGTGAGCCTAAAAAAGATATTACTACTAGGTTAAATTGGCTTACTTTTGAAATAGCCATGAACCAAGAGCTCACATTAGTCACTCTGTTAGAGCTGCAGATGAAATGTCAGGATGTAGGGTAGACATTTTCCTAAGGAAAACAGGAAAATGCTTTACATGATTTTTAAAGCAAACCATAGGAAAAGTTAATATTAAAAGCCTTCTTCCAGACAACTACTGCTACATATATGAGTCCCACTAATGAAATAGCAGGAGAGGCTGTGAATGGCCAATTCCTGAAAATGTGTCAGAAAAGCAGCCCTTGGCCTGCATAACCTGCCTGTGTTTCCACCCCTGGTGCACCTCCTGCCTCCTGGACTGGGAGAGCCCATTCATGCAGAAGCTGACTCTAACTTTGTGACATGAGAAGACACAATCCAAAGCTGGGCTGCAGACGCTGTTTCTTTTATAGTGTGGTGGATGAGAGAAGAGGCCCAATAACTTCTCTTCTTAGGAGATTACACAGTTCTCCTTTCTGAAACAAGCTGACTACATGAATATTTGTTGGCTATCTATTACCCAATCCTAAAAAGATTTTCTCTGCAAAAACTTACAGTCAACTCAAAGAAACAGGATAACCACATCAAATGATAGAATGGTATATGGTTAAGGACCATAGGGAGTATCTCAGACAAATGGCCCAGATTTTACCTCAGAAAAGGAAGAGGTTATTGAAATGTAGAGCTACTGGATACCCTTGGAGATGGTGGGAGATGAGCTGGATCTTGTACAATGAGGAAGATTGGAAAACAAGGTAGAGAGTAGGAAGGACTTCCTGGAAGATTGAATCGAGTGAAAAAAATGTTGGGACTTGAATGATGGTACCATGGAGTACAAAAAATGTTGGGACTTGGCCCTAGCCAGTTTGGCTCAGTGGATAGAGCATTGGCCTGCGGACTCAAGTGTCCCAGGTTCGATTCTGGTCAAGAGCATGTACCTTGGTTGCGGGCACATCCTCAGTAGGAGGTGTGCAGGAGGCAGCTGAATCGGTGTCTCTTTCATCAATGTTTCTAAATATATCCCTCTCTCTTCCTCTCTGTAAAAAAAACAATAAAATATATTTAAACAAACAAAATTGAATGATGATACCAAGAAGTACAAAAGATAAGCCCAAATTGGTGTTGCTCAGTGATTAGAGCATCGGACTGTGCGCCGAAGGGTCTTTGGTTCGATTCTTAGTCAAGGGTTGAAGGTTTACTCCCTGCCCCTGGTCAGGGCACATGCAGGAGGCACCCAATCGATGTGTCTCTCTCACATTGATGTTTCTCTCTCTCCCCCTTCCCTCTTTTTCACTCTCTCTAAAAAGCAATTGGAAAAATATCCTCAGGTGAGGATTAACAAAATAAGCAAACAAAAAAGACCAAAAGATGATTAGGTTGAGTGGAGCTCAGGTGTGAGGGATCCTAAAATCCAGGCTGAGCCATTTGGACTTTATCCTGTTGTCAATAGCGAATGAGGGGTCATCGGTGTATGGATAAGAGTTGATGAAGAAAAGAGGACCTAAAACCAAGCCCTGAGAGACTCATATCTAGAAATAGAAGAGGAAGAGCTGTCAGCACCTGTGGGGGGGGAGGAAGGGGGGGAGAGAGAGAGAGAGAGAGAGAGAGAGAGAGAGAGAGAGAGAGAGAGAGAGGAGAGAGAGAGAGAGAGAGAGAGAGGAAGTGGAGATGTAATAGTAAAACCAGAAGGGAGAGTGTCAGAATGCCCAGCTAGGAAGGATTTGAGAAAAGTATCATGAGAATTTTTTGCTACCAAAATCCAATCTCCTTTTCTACCCATATGTACTCACCACACCCTCCAATCTTCCTTGCCTCTTTCCCTTTAGTCACTTTGTTACAGTAAGTGACAAAACAAGCCATGTTCATGATCCTTTCCACATGTAGACCTGAGAGGCCGGATGGCAGAGTGGGAGGAGTTGCCTTCGTGGCAAAAAGAATTGGGTTTATATTCTGGCTGCACTGATTTTCTGGGTGATAGTAGTCATGTTCTCAGTTTGTGGCACGTGTACTTTTTTTCACTTCCATCATCCTTTCCCAGTTCTTTCTGTGATAACATACCAATGTTGTTTTAGGTAATGACCCAGTCACCCTGGCACCCAGTCATATTAGGACTTCAAGGATCCCTATTTACCTCCATTCTCTCCCTGGAATTTGAGTTTTGAACAAAATAATACAAGAGCAGATGCCAGCTCTTGCATTCATCTAAATAGTACCCCAATGGAACTGTCAGTCTATTCCTGCAACCTCCATCCCAGAAGCTGATCCGTTCTGCGTCCTTTCTAAGCCTGGTTCTTCAGTCTTTCAAAAGTCTCAGAGCTATCCATGCAATCAGTTCTTTTTATTGTCAGAATTAGTTGTTGCTTGCATCTTAAGTCTAATGTCTACCCTCCTCCTAAGACAATTATGAGGATGAGAGGTATTGCCATTTCCAAGCATGAGGTCTATAGAATACAGGACATGCAGTAGACCAGCATCTGCTATAATGATGTCAAGAAGGACCCCCAAGTTCTCCTCAATCCCACCTCCTGTGCCATCCATTACCATGAATAACTAAGCCAGAATGAAGTTACTCAGGATCGGCTCACTGTTCACAAGATGTTTGCCACTTGGATTCATTATTGTTTGCATCCTCCCATCTCTCTGGTTTGGGAAAGATGGAGTTGGGCATGGCTGCGCTGGGCTCAGTCCCAGGAAGGTAAACCACAGCCAGACTTCTTTGTTTCTGAAGCACACGCTGGAGAAAAAGCGGGGCCTGCTCTCCCAGGAGCAAGTTTCCGACATTTCACGAAGGACCAAGGAAACCTGCAATAAGAACCATTCATGATCTCCGAGGATTATGCCCAAAAGAAGGGTGGAAATAGCACAGCTCAGTAGAAGAGAAATAAATCAAATGCTGTCATTTTATGTCAACCACTTTAATTAATTAAGTTTCTTTCCATGCTGTCATCCTTTGCTTTTCCTGCAATATTCTGCTGAACTGGTCCCCTGGGCTAATTGAGTACATGGATGTGAGGCTCTGTGTAGAATAAATAATTACACAAGACATTTTTTGAAAGAATACATGCATTTGGCCTAACAAAACCAATTCACATCTCCAGGAGTCAGCTCCTCCAATGCCAGTGATGTCAGCAAACTATTTCTCCAGCAACGTGGCAGTTTAATTCTTCACCCTTGTCTCCTTGGCTACACTACACACAAATGGCTTTCAGAATAGGAAGAAAAATGCTTTCTGGTGTCTGTTTTAAATTTGTTTTTATCTACTTTATGTGTCTAACTTTGTCCTTGTATTTATTTTATAGCAAAAACAAAATAGAGGAAAGATATCAACCATGTTCCTGGGAGTTTACATATCTGTAAGTTGCCTTTTGCTGTTGATAATAAAGAGGAAAAAAAAGAGATATGTTTTATAGCATAGAGCTTGTCCATAAACTACAAACATCCTCTTCCCTCACTTCCTTCAAGTCTTTTTCGAGGGCTGATGAAGGGACAGTCAGTGACTGTGAGTGTCCCTCCAGGGTCTCCTACTAGCAGCCATTTCTAAGGCAAGGACTCTGACTGCCTGATCACTCTTCAAAAGAGGAAACTGGAATCACCCGAGGATCGGAAAGCCAGGATGAGCAGTTGTGTTTCCGAGACCCTGGTCCTGACTTCATCAGCTGCCACCTGACAAATCATGCCTCCTAAAATAACTTATTTGCCTGAATGTGAGGCAACTCCAAGTGTAACATAAGCTCCCATTTTCCCAAATGAATCTAAAATTTTAGGAAATGCATAAAATAGTTTTTACTTTCTGTTTATCAATTTAGTTACATACCTACGTAAAAACTGTATCACATCTAAGATAATATATTTACTTAATATATTTTTTCTACACTCACATTTTACAAACCAATTTTATTTCAGTTTATTGCATGCATCTTTGATGTAGGTATGTTCTGAACTTTTCAAATTATTTTAAATAATTTAACACAAATTTCCCAAATTTGCTCTCTCCAGTGTCACTTACTTAAATAGTTTTGAGACACAGCACTTTTCATGAGGCTGTACTACAATCTTTTCCACGCTACTAGTGCTCATTTGCATGGTTTTAGGACAGTTTATTACTTTCATTCATCCTATTGATGTATATTAAAGATCTTTACAAAGAAATCATTCACTATAATGCTTTTTAAAATTATCATTAAAAACCTTTCTCAAAAGATGACCTGAAACTTGCAGTTATGATATCATACTGCAGGAATAATTACTTCTGTGTTAAATTTATCTGCTTCACACAAACACACACACACACACACACACACACACACACATACACACACATCTATCACTTGAACTTTACAATAACCAAAGTTAACAGTGATTGGAGCTATTTCAGGACTAGAGGCCTGGTGCATGAAATCTGTGCCCGGGGAAGGATCTCTAGGCCTGGCTGATGATCAAAGCCAATCGATCAAAGCCTTCCAGCTGCCAGCCAGGGCCTCTCTTCCCCAGCTGCTGGCTGCCAGTGAAGGCATTCCTTCATTCTACGCTACCCCCTGGTGGTCAGCATGCATCATAGCAAGTGATCAAACTCCCAGTCTCCGGGTCAAACTGCTGAGGGGACACTTTGCGTATTAGCCTTTCATATACAGATAAGATAAATTCTCCAAACCTGTACTTTATTCATAATATGGTTATTGGGTAAGAACTCCATAAAATGTGAATATTTTGTAAAATTAACACATTAAGCAACACTGTGCAATATATATTTGGCCAAATACAATATCATAAATTTAACATTTGCATACATTAAAAAGCCAAAACAGTAATTAATGTAATGTTCATATGCATTAAAGAGTTAACAATGAAACAATAATTTCATAATTGGAGCTTATTAATATTATATGTTTAATGGAAAGTTTTTGTTTGTTTGTTTGTTTTGCTAAATTGTTTTTTACCCAATCTTAGAATCTTTGACTTTTTAAAATAACATTTATTTTTAATTTCTGGATACAGAAATGCTTTCTAAAATTCACTACAGAAGATTTGCAAAGTATGAGTTAGGACAGGCAAGCTAATAGCACCCATAAAATGTCCACATCCTAATTCCCAAAACCTGCGAATATGTTACTTTAACCTGGCCCAAAAGGCTTTGCTGATGTGATTAAGGCTAAGGACTGTAAGACGGGGAAATTATCCTGGAACAACTATCCAGGTGGGCCCAATGTAAGCACATGAGTCCTGAAAGCAGAGATTACCTATAAACTCAATGTATATCCCCCCCACTTCCCTCCCCCAGCAAATTCATATGTCCTAATCCTCAACGTGGTGGTGTTAGGACATAGGGTCTTTAAGAGATGACAGGTCATGAGAGTGGAGCCCTCGTGTATGGGATTCGGCCCTTACCAACCAGGCCCCAAAGAGCTTCCTCATTCCCTACCTCCGCATGAGGACATAGCACAAAGACAGCTGCCTCCGAACCAGGAAGCAGGGCCTCACTGACACCTTGATCTGGGACTCCCCAGCCTCTAGAACGGTGAGAGATAGTTTTGATTTTTTATAAGCCACACAGCCTATGGTATTTGGTTACAGCAGCCTGAACCGACTAAAATAGTACCTTTCTGGTTGTGATCAGAGAGCGATGTGAAGACAGAAGGATCAGAGAAAAGCACTTGAAAAGGATGCAGCCCATCACTGTGTGCTTTGAAGATAGGTAACAGGGGCATTATTCGTTTCCGAGAGCTGCTGTACAAAATGCTGCAAGCTGTGTGGCTTAAAATAACACAAATGTACTGCTTCACAGTTCTGGGGCCTAGAAGTCTGACATCAAGGTGTCAGCGGGGCCATGCTCCCTTTGAAATCGGCAGGGCAGGGTCCTTCCTTGCTTCTTCCTGGCATCTGGTGCTTTACCAGAAACCCTGGGCATTCCTTCGCTCGCAGCTGCAGCGCTCCGTCTCTGCCTCCTCCGTCACAGGCCTTTCTCCGCACCTGTGTTATCTCTGCGCTCCTTCTCCTCTCCTTATAAAGGCTCCCATAGTACTGGATTAAAGGACCACTCTCCTCCAGGATGACCTCATTCTAAATTACACCTACAGTCATGTGTGACTTAATGATGCAAGCACATTCTGAGAAATGTGTCCCCAGGCGATTTCATCATTATGCAAACATCATCATGCACGTAGGGCAAGCCCAGCACGGTAACTGTAGGGGCTGCGCTTTCCTGAGGCGGGCAGTGCAGTAGGTCTGTTTGCACCAGCACTGCCACGAACACGTGCACGCCCGGCAGCTGGCTTTTCCCTTTGGGAATGGTGGTGCCCGAATGAGCTTGGAATGTTTTGACTGCGGAGGCATCCACTTCAAAGCCTGCCGTCTGGAACCAGCACAAAGCCGGGAGCTGGGCTGGGTAAAGAGCGAGGCCCCCCTCCACCCAGGCGCCTTTGCTTTAGAGGTCTTAGTTGAGTTTGATCCTTTGGTCTATTATTTGCTTTTATCTCTTCCCATTCTTCAAATTCCCGCTCTTATGTTTTAAATTCATCATTCAAGAGTGGTCCCACAAAACCCTAGACCCCTACCCTGGACCCCCATAAAAGCAGGACCCTCAACTTCGCCCCAGAGCGGAATCTATCTTTCTCTCTCTCCCTCTCTCTCTCTCTCTCTCTCCCTCCCTCCCTCCCTCTCTCTCTCTCTCTCTCTCTCTCTCTCTCTCTCTCTCTCTCTCTCTCTCGTAATAACCCCCCCTTTTTTTTCAAAGTTTCCTAATGGTTATCGCTGGAAGGGCATCTTGCAATCACATTAGCCTGCTTTCATCTATACATAAGATAAATTCTCCAAACCTGTACTTTATAATACAGTGGTGCCTCGCATAAAGAACGCCTCGCACAGAGAACGCTGCACACAACGAACTTCATTTCATGATTCATACAACGAACTTCGTTTCACACAACGAAGTCGCCCGAGCTTCCACGACCGCTGCCGATGTATTGCATCCTTCCGCGCAGGCACTGCAGGCAGTCGTTAGTCACTGCGCTTAACTTAAGCACGTATCGCGGCAATCGTTCTTCATTACGAATTAAATCACGCACGTATCACGGCAGTCGTCCTTTTAAGTTAAACTCAATATTTTTTTTATATCATGGCTTCTAAAAAAAGCAGGAAGGTGATTTCTGTTGAAATGAAACAGGAAATAATTAGAAGGAGTGAATGTGGGGTAAAACAGTGTGACCTCGTCAAAGAGTTTGGCCTCAGCAAGACCACCATTTTCACCATTTTAACAAATAAGGATGCAATCAAATCAGCCAAAGTAGCCAAAGGAGTATCAAAACTATTTCATGAAAAACATAGGTCTTCAATCCACGAGGAAATGGAGAGGCTATTAGCGATTTGGATTAAGGACAGGCAGGTGAAAGGTGACGTAACAACCCAAGATATTATCTGTCACAAAGCCAAGAGAATTTATGACGATCTAAAGAAAAACGTCCCTGGAAGTAGCAGCAATCAAGATAATGAAGAAGAATTCAAAGCCAGCAGGGGGTGGTTTTTTAGATTTAAGAAAAGGTGTGGAATCCACAGCGTTACTATGCATGGTGAGGCTGGCAGTGCTGACAAGAAAGAAGCAGAAAAGTTCTCTATTAACTTTCAAAAATGTAATATTAAGGATGAAGGATACTGCCCACAACAAGTGTTCAATGCCGATGAAACGGGTCTTTTCTGGAAAAGAATGCCGAGCAGAACCTTCATTACAAAAGAGGAGAAGAAATTGCCAGGACACAAAGCCATGAAGGACAGACTTACCCTTATGTTTTCGTCTAATGCCAGCGGAGACCTCAAGATCAAACCTCTATTGGTTTATCACTCTGAAAATCCAAGAATTTTCAAGAAAAATAACGTTATTAAGTCCAAACTGCCCGTCCATTGGAAGTCCAATCAAAAAGCCTGGGTGACCCAAGTTATCTTCAACGAATGGATTCTGGAAACCTTTGCTCCTGCCGTGAAGAAATTCTTGCTGGAAAAAGAACTGCCACTCAAAGCCCTTCTGATACTTGACAATGCCCCTTCTCACCCAAAAGACCTAGAGGAAATATTGCAGGAAAATTATCCTTTTATCAAGGTGCAGTACGTATTTGCCACCAAACACCACATCCATTCTTCAGCCAATGGATCAGCAAGTTATTGCGAACTTTAAAAAACTCTACACTAGAGCCCTCTTTAATAAGGTGTTTGAAGAATGCGAGTTTGGTGGAGACAATATGACTGTCCGAAAGTTTTGGAAGGAGAAATTTGATGTCCTTATGGCAATACGACTTATACAGAAGGCCTGGGAAGAAGTGTCACAAAGGACCCTCATTTCTGCTTGGAAGATGCTTGTGCCTTCGTGGACCCAGGAAGAAGCAGTAGTTGATGACACAGAAGTGGTGAAGGACATCATCACAGTGGCCCAAAGGTTGGAATTAGAGGTAGAGGAAGAGGATGTAGAGGAGCTTATTGAGGAACACGAAGAAGAGCTGACAACTGAAGAGCTCCAAGCACTTCTGGTCCAGCAACAGGACAATGCTCAAAGGGAAGCGTCATCTGATAACGAGGAGCAACAATCAAACAATCAACCAATCCCAACTGCTGACATCAAGAACATCCTGGTCAAATGGAAAGCAGTTCAGGAGTTTACCAATGCCCACTATCCGGATTCAGCTGAAGCAAACAGGATCAACCATCTTTACTCCGATACTCTTGTCCGTTATTTCCGGCAGATGTTGGAGAAAAGAGAAAAACAAACGACTTTGGACAGGTTTTTCATGAAACCATCGGCCAAAAAGCAGAAAATGGATGAAGATGTGCAAGATTCGGTAGACTCTACTTAGTCTCTCTTAAAATTAAAAAAAATGTGTGTTTTTTTTTTAAATTATGTTTTTAGATGTATCTAAATAAAAATAATAACAAAAAATTTATCTTTTTTATGTCATCTTAGCATATTTTATGCTACAGAACGAATTATTTTTTTAACATGTATTGTTATGGGAAAACGCGTTTCACATAACGAACTTTTCGCATAACAAACTTGCTCCTGGAACGAATTAAGTTCGTTGTGTGAGGCACCACTGTACAGCTATTGGGTACAATGCAGGGGGTCTTGCAATCAGAATAAAAACTGCAAGCGTGGGTCCAATCCTGCCTCCGGTTGCCAGGGGGACAAAGCTGCGGGAGGCTCAGGGGGCCACGTGCCGACAACGTCACCACCGAGAGGCGAGGCCCAGCGGGCGCCCCCCGGGAGCGCCGTCCCTGCGTGCCTCTGACGTCCAGGACGTCACCACGTGCCCACGGAGACGACGGCTACGTTTTACGCTATGACGTTCGCACGCTGCGAAGTCAAGATGGCTGCCACGTCACCACAGCTGCCGCGTCGCTAGTCCCCAGGGGACAGGGCGTTTGTAGCTCAGTTTTCAGCTTATGCGTCTGTGATTGTAAACACCGTCCCACCAGGTGTTGTCTGGGGCGAGTGGCTGTATCTCCAAGTAAGCCTGCCTTCACGGGTGCCGGAAGCAGGACGTCAGCACACCTTTTCGGAGGATGCAAGTCAACCGTCCGACAGGACCCTGGGCCCAGGAATGTGGGTGCGGCCCAGGAGCTGGAGAAGGTAAGGAGCAGTTCTCCCTGCCCCTCCCGGGAAAGACCACAGCCCGCCAGCGCCCTGATCTGACACCTGTGATGCCTGTGTCAGACTCTGACCCCGTTGAGCTAACCACAGTGTTTCCCAAACTTTTGACATATGTGTACCCCTTCCTTAATTTCCGTAACGCTGAGTACCCCTCGTACTCATGAGAACGTAGAATTAGGCGCAGTGCATATCCCCACCAAACTCCGGTGCAACGCGTACCCCCGCCAAACTCTTCCCGTACCCCTGGGGGTATGCGTACCACACTTTGGGAAACACTGAGCTAAGGAATGGTGACTCTGTGCTGTGTAAGCCACCACGTTTGGAGTCTTTAGTTACAGAAGCATTGGCACAGCAAGAGGGAAGTACTCAGGCTTTTATAAATAATCTTGATAAGGAAAATAGAATATTTTCAGCAAATAGCGCTGGAATAACTTGTGGACAAAAAAAAAAGGGGGGGGGGGCACATAGGAAACCTAACAGGCTCAAGCGAGGCCTATGTGGCAGCCTGATAAACTCAAGAGACCCAAAGCAACCTCACAAGATGGCCTGAAATTAAAACTTTCTGACTAAAAGCAGGCCATGGCAGGTAGTCATGTCCTAAGGCTGGTATCTTTTCTGACAAAAGGCAATCTTTACCTTAACGAAGCCGGTCAGTTGCCTTTTTGCATACTTTTGGAACGTCAGGGTAATTTCCTCTGTTTTTCCAGATCCCTCATTGTTATTGTTGTGCTAATTGTTGACTGTTAATTATGAGATCCCCATAAATGTAAAAGAAGTATTTGTTTTATCCAATCCCAGAGATTTCCCAGTTTTGCTTTCTCCCACCTTCCTAATCTCTCACCAATGAATTTCATGTAACCCACTTACAACTTCTCTTTTTATTGTAATACCTAGAATAAGGTGCAAGCCCACCCTGCATGGCTCAGTGGTTGAGCATCAACCTATGAACCAGTAGGTCAGGCTTTGATTCCAGGTCAGGGCACATGCCCAGGTTTGCAGGCTCAGTCCCCAGTAGGGGATCAGCAGGAGGCAGCCAATCAATGATTCTCTCTCATTGATAGTCCTCCCTCACTCCCTCCTTCCCTCCTTTTCTCTTCCTCCTTCCCTTCCACTTTCCCTGAAAATCAATGGAAAAATATTCTCAGGTGAAATAAAAAAAAAAAAAATTTATATATATATATATATATATATATATATATATATATATATATATATATATATATATATGATAAAATCAGCCGAAGCCGGTTTGGCTCAGCGGTAGAGCATTGGTCTGCGGACTGAAAGGTCCCAGGTTTGATTCCGGTCAAGGGCATGTACATTGGTTGCGGGCACATCCCCAGTAGGGGGTGTGCAAGAGGCAGCTGGTCGGTGTTTCTCTCTCATCCACGTTTCTAGCTCTCTAGCTCTCTCCCTTCCTCTCTGTAAAAAATCAATAAAATATATTAAAAAAAAGAAAAAATTGATAAAATCATAAAAGAAAAAAATAATAAATTAGACTTGGCTGAAATGTATAATCTCTGCTCAGAAAAAGACATCATTAGGAAAATGAATAGACATAGCACAACCTGGGAGAAAATATTTACAAAACATATAGCTCAGAGGAACTTGTGCTCAAGATATATAAAGAATTATATCTCAATAATAAGATAACCCAGAATTTTAAAGTGATCAAAATATTTGAACAGATTCTTCACAAATGAAAACTGCATATGAAAATTAAGCACATGAAAGAATATTTGACATAATTAGTCATAGTTGAAATAAAAATTAAAACTATGTGCCAAGGGGAGGAGATTTGGGGGATGAAAAAGGTAGAGGGATTAAGAAATCCAAATTGGTGGTAACAAAATATTCCTGGGGATATAAAATACAGCCTAGGGAATATAGTAGTAACTATGTATGATGCCAGGTGAGTACTTGAAATATCAGGGGGACCACTTTGTAAAGTATATGATTGTCTAATCACTATATAGTACACCTGAAACTAATACAAAATAATATTGAATGTAAACTGTAGTTGAAAAATAAAATTTTAAAAGAAAATTAAAACCATAATAAAATGTAATTATACACCCACCTGAATGGCTAAAATTTAAACTACAGACAACACTAAATGTTAGCAAGGATATTGAACAAGGAGACTCATATTTTACTAGATGGAATGTAAAATGTTACAATCACTCTGGAAAATGCCTAACACTTTCTCATAAAACTATATATATATATATATATTAGTAGCCCTGTGCACAAATCCATGCGCCAGTAGCTCTCTGCTGCCCTCCTATAGCTCTCCACCCACTGTCCCACCCTCCTGTAGCTCCACCCACACCCCTCTCATAGCTTGCTGCCCTGGCCCCTCCAGTAGCTCCCCCAGTCCTCCTCTCTCCCCCATAGCTTGCTGCCCTGCCCGCTTGTAGTTCTCTGCCCCACCCTCATGCTTGATCCAGTCATTGTGTGGTTGGTTGTAAAGGATAATTAGCATATTCCTCTCTTATATAGGATATCTATCCTATGATCCAGCAATTCTACTGTATATGCAAATGTATACCTATAAAAAGATATACAAGAATTTTCATTGCATTATATTTGTAATAGCCCCAAACTAGAAAAATGCCAAGTGTCCAACAATAAGAGAATGGATTAACATTGGAATGTTATTCAGCAGTAAAAATGAACAAACTAATAAACACAAGAATATGGATGAGTCTCAAAAATATTATACTGAAAGGACCTTCCATAAGAATATTAACAGAATGATCCCATTTGTAGAAATTCCAGAATAAGTAAAACTAACCTATAGTGGGGAAAGAATCAGAATACTGGTTATCTGGGATCCATTAATGCATCACTTTGACTCCTGTGAAGTGAGTAGACAGTAGTGGGGACAAGGGTAGAAGTTGGGAAGGAAGTGAGAGGCTGTTGCAGTAATATCAGTGAGAGGTGACAGTTGTTTTAGCCATGGCATTAGCAATAGAAGGGTTGCTCTGATTCAAACTCTGCCATTTTTTAATAAGGTGACTTAAAAAAAATACATTTCTTCTAGTTATTTAGAAAAAAGAGGTCTTTTCAGCAACCCCCATGGCCAGAGAAGCCAATTGAGTAACTGGACAGCTGATCTCAACAACACAGTAGCTCTCCTGGAATTTGGTTTGGTGGTTAGACATAAGGAGAGATAGCAAAGAAACCCTCAAAGAAATCTGATCATGATAGATCACTTTCCAGTTGCTAAGGACATCAGTGTTCACTTTACTATTGGATCTGTTTCATTCTCCAGCTGCTTGGGGGAAGAGGGAAACCACACAAAAAGATCATGTTTCTTCCTAAATCCACCAGCAGTAGTTTTTCTTTCTTTCCAGTGGATGAGTTTCAAAGTCCATCAAATCACAGATGAAACCAAAATAGAATGTTCCCATGATGTACACTGAAGCAATTTTTGTGGTTTGTCACTCTTACATGCTGGAACTTCCTCTTTTCATTGAAGGAAGATGGAATAAATCTTTGGAGAGAGTGGTAGCCAGACCCAGATGGGAAGATATTAACTCCCTCAAATATCTGATAACTAACTTTGAGTTCATTTGAAGCTGTGAAGTACTATAGAAATTCACAGAAAGCTAAGGGCAAAGTTCTTTACAACAAAGCATCCCAGATACTGAGGTAAAAAGATAATATATATTGTAAATTATATTAAGATTTAATAACAGTATTAAAGATAGTTTTGCAATGTATGTAAAATATAGCAAGATAATATAAATAGGAAGTAAAGTGTAGTGCAGATAAGTATAGAAAAAAAAGCCGGGAGTGAACTGAAGCTAATAAAAAAATTTGTACATTCAAATCTGAACCACAGATTTGGCATATGGTATATTTTAAGTGGCTGT
Organism: Pipistrellus kuhlii; assembly: GCF_014108245.1. Taxonomy (NCBI): domain Eukaryota; kingdom Metazoa; phylum Chordata; class Mammalia; order Chiroptera; family Vespertilionidae; genus Pipistrellus; species Pipistrellus kuhlii. The sequence goes on along the minus strand of NW_023425540.1, from coordinate 69,312,064 downwards.
AAATTCTTAGTTGCTTGTCCCATCAAGAGAAGCTTAATGGGCTGCCTTGTGACTTGCTTTGATCAATAGAATGCAGTGGATATGACATTGTGCAACTTCTGAAGCTGCTCCTCAAAATATCTTACAGCTTCTGCTTGCTCCCTCTTAGAACCCAGCCTCCATATGAGGAGCCATGGGCTAGGCTGCTGGAGACACATGGCCCAGCCAACAGCCAGTGCCCATTGAGTCAGTAAACTACTGCAGCCGCATAAAAACAAACAAACAAACAAACAAACAAAAAACAAACAGGTAAGGAAAATCACCCAGCTGAGTCCAGCCCTAATTGCTGAACAACGGTTCTCAACCTTTCTAATGTGGCGAGCCTTTAATACAGTTCCTCATGTTGTGGTGACCTCCAACCATAAAATTATTTTCATTGCTACTTCATAACTGTAATTTTGCTACTGTTATGAATCATAATCTAAATATCTGTGTTTTCCAATTGTCTTAGGCTCTACAGCAGCGGTTCTCAAACTTTCCTGATGACCCTTTACTTTAACATTGCAAATATTCTTACCTGCCCCAACATTACCTATTTTCTTAATCTGGTTTAGAGTTCTTTGCACCTATTGTATAACCATTTGATATCCTGTATATTTGTTATCTGGGTCCTCACTCTAAAATGTATGTCCATGAGGGCACAGATCTTGTCTGGTTTATGCTCCATCGACATGATCTAGAAAAATGCCTTGCAATCAAATATTTCTTAAATGAATAAATATAAGGAGATTGAAGATAAAATGCAGCATAAATAGGTGCCAAGACCTTTGTATCCAGTTTACCATCGTCTCTGTATGTACTGTTGGGTATGTACTCTTTCTGGCTTTCTTCATTCACTGAGAAATATTTACTGTATTAAAAACCTATACTATGCAGACATTATTTAAGTCCTGAGCTTTCAGCAAGGAAAAAATGTCCACAGTTCCCATGTGTAACATATATGCTAGAGAGGAGACCAAAAATGAAGACAAAAATGTGAGCTAGTGACAAGGACTATGAAGGCAGTAAACTGAGTAGTGACCCTTTTGGAGAATGTCTGGGCAGGGCTAAGGAGTTGAGACCTCAATGACAAGTCAGCCGTGCAAACATCTGGTGAAAGAAGTTCCAGGTAGATAGAATGGCGAATGCTAAGGACTCAAGAAGGACTGAATTTGTAATGTTCATTGGAATAAGAGGTTAATACAGTGGAATTCAGAGAAAAGAGAAGAAGGGGGGTACTAGAGAGATGGGGAATGTGAAGGAAGTTGAGGCCTATACAGAGACACTGAATTTTATGAATTAATCTTATCTTTAATGAAATAGGAAACCATTACCATGCTTTAAGCAGGAAATGAAATGATCTGATCTCCTCTCTAGCTAGCTTCTCTATGAACTTTCCATAGAGAACCAAGGGCAAAAGTTGAATCAGAGAGAAGGTCACTGTAGTAATCCAGGGAGGTGTGATGGAGGCGGTGGAAAGGAGTTGTTCTGGGTCTATCTGGATTTCTTGATAAGATAGGTATGGAATATTAAAGGGAAAACAAAGGAGTAAAAGATGATTTTGGCTAAGGAGCTTCCCTGAAGGGTGACTGAGTCTGCCAAAAACTGCCTCTGTTCCTCTCTGCTGGGACCAGGACAGTTTTCCTGCGAGAACATTTTTTCATTATCATTTAACCAATGGCATTCTGAAAATACTAGATGATTTCATTGTGTGCCTTTTTAATTGCTCTGGTAGGAGTTCCACAAAGGATAAAGGGTCTTTGCAGTGAACTTTTTAAAACCACCATACATTTCTTCCAAGCTAGAGATTTGAATTGTCCCTTCTACCAGATTGATATGAGTCCCATTAAAATATGTTTCCTCACCAGGAAGCTGTTGCCCTAAAGTACAGCCTGGTTTAGTATCAAAAGTATCCAGGAAATGGATAGAAAAAGTATTTTCTCCTAACTGCAATATCCAATGAGGATTCTTAATATGTGGAAGCCACATGGGCTTTATTGAGCAAAGAAAATGTAATCCAGCTCTGGCCAGGTGGCTCAGTTGGTTGGAGTGTCATCCTGTACACCAAAAGGTTTCAAGTTCAATTCTCGGTCAAGGCACATATGGGAGGCAACTGGTCGATGTTTCCTGCCCTCCCTCCCTTCCTCCTTCCCTCTCTAAAACTCAATTTTCAAAAAAAAGATGTCATCCAAAACCAAGATTTCCCAAAGGACCACTTTGCTTTCACAATCCCCCCCAGCCCTACACATCCATTTCACAAACAGAACCGAGCTTTTGGAAACAACGTGCCACAACTCATCCCAATTTCTCATACCCTATGGCTATGTCCAAGGAGAAAAAAAGGACATTTGAGAAATTTGGATTAGTAAAACATCACCACCATGTGGTTATCCTCTCAGAAAAGAAAAAGGCAAATAGGAAGATCTGGCAGCATGTAAAACAAGGAATAGAAAATAGTACTGGTAACTTCAGAAAGAAAGCGCATGCATCCTAAAGCAACCTAAATATTCAGTGATTAATGAATATCCTGTTAGCAATTAGTAAATATCTGGACAGCCTTTTTTGTCTCTTCTCTAATCCTGGTTCTTAAAAGCAACAGCAAAATGGATCCTTCCTCCAACCTGCTCTTAAATAAAGCGGCATTTCTTCCAAAAGTGGTAGTGAGAAAGTCAGCCCGGCTTTAATAATCATGATCAAATCTGCCACAAGAATGGTTCAAAAAACAAAGATATTTAAAAATGGAAATGCTGAGTAGAATAACCACGGCCCCAGAATTCAGCTTGCAGATGTAACACTCCCCACACACATGCTGTAAGCACAGACCCAGCACTTTGTATGCCAGCAGCACTTACACTTGAGCAGTTAAGTTAACCCAAACAATCCCCCATTAAAAGGGTACTGACGGGAATAGAGGTGAAAATGTATGGAAAACCACAGCAAGAGCCCTCTAGCCTGAAAGACAAGAGTCTAAAAATAAAACCTCACCTATCAAAATGAAGGATGAGACACAGATAAGAAAATAACCAGAAACAGATGACAAAGTTATTTTCCATTGTGGTGGTGCCTTTTTTTTTTTTTTTTTTTTTAAGTGTTCTGAAAAGATTTTTACAGCAGGCTCTAAACACTTCTCTCTGTATTCTACCTGTGCAAAAGGAAGTAGAAATCATTTGTCAAACTCTTGGGAGAAACCCTTGCCTTATGTGTTGTGGAAGACTCGGGCAATCTGACTACATTCTGAGCACACAGAGGAAGGATTCCCCCAAATGTATGGGAAGGCACTTTGGGGGATGGCCAAAGGGAGGCCCTTCTGCAAAGGTCTGGTTAGAGATCCGATTTGGAAAGTATGGCCCTTAAATAAAGAGTAGAACACCTGCCACAGAGCTCTTGAGTGGTTTTATGGTTTTCTTCCCCCCCCACTCGCCCCCCAGAGTTAACATTAAAAGACTCGTGTACAATGATATTAACTCCTTAGCTCCAGGAGAGAAGTCACTGTATGACTAAAATAAAATACAGATCCTCTTTTTCAGCCCATCACAAGGTCTAAAAGAATTTTAAAGGAAGGTGAATGTTAAGTACCTATCTTAGTCCATTTGGGTTGCTATAAAAAAAATACCATAGACTTATAAATAACAGAAAGCCATTTCTCATAGATCTGGAGGCTAGGAAGTTCAATATCAAGGCACCAGCAAAGAGTGCACTTCCTGAGTCATAGATGTCTTGTCACTGTATGCTCAGCTGGTGAGAACAGTAATCCACTAAGGGCAGTAATCCAATTCATGGGGGCTCCACACTTAGGATCTAGTCACCTCTCATAGGCCTACCTCCAATACCATCACATTAGGCATTATGTTTCAGCATATGAATTTGAGGTGGACACAGATATTCCTTTTTAAGTGCCTTTGGAGGAGAAAGGGTGTTTCATCATTATTTCTAAATATGAAAACTGCTTTTGAAATGTTTTACTTACATTTAGGGGAGAAATTGATTTGAATTTGTGGGTTTCATGTAGGTAAATTCTGGGCATTCTAGAAAAAAAATGAGTTCTAAATGGACTTTATCACTGAGTAAAGAAGTTCTAGCAACTGGACATAAAGAGAGCATTCTTGTTCCACATCTAGCCTAACCCTAGGCAGGGTAACACAGTGCAAAGACAATGAGCTTCAGAATTATACAAGGGTTCCAGGCCCAGCTCAGGCATTTGCTACCTCCATGACCCAGAACTCAGCAAATTACTTCACTTCAGTAAAAGTAGGAGTTACTAGTTACCTACCCAAAACTGCTGGTGGGGCATTTAGAAGTAAGGCATTTAGAACTCTAAGCACAAAGTGAGGTGCTCATTCCCACCTCCATTCCATATCAATACCAACTTTCCTGCCGTTAACGCTCTCCTGTGTTCAGATCAAGACTCAAATGACTGATTTGCCTCCCCCTCTTCTCTCCATATGGATAAAGTCTAGATTAGAAGAGGTGAAACAAATCATCTTGGTGTGACCTCCAACTATCTTTAGTATTGAATGTCAAAAATAAATTTTTGCCATAATTTGGATGATTTTTTTTCAACATGTCAGTCATCAGATAGTTGCCAAAGCATGTAATCCCTGCCGATCCAGAAATTTCAGCTCCCTTTTCTAGTAACACCAGCCTCTCCCTCCCTAAACCTTCTAGAAAATGTAAAGTTCTTCAGGACATGCCCAAATTATACTTTGATCAAAGGAAAGCAAAGTATGAGTCTTGGGAGCCTGTGGATTTTATCCTGATCCAGGGTGGGTTTGAGCTTCCTTCTCCAAAAGTTCATTTTGGGAATACTTTTCCTCTTGTCATTGTTGGTATAGAAATAAAAAAGGGGTGGGGGGTGGGGAGGAGCCACGTGCAATAGGAAGCTAACGCACCATAATTGGCTTGGAAAGTGAGGTATCTGAATGAAGACAGCCAGGAAAGAGCATCGGGATTTACATATGAGCTGGAGCCAAAAAATCCTCTTGGTTAAAGAGAGAGAAAAAGAGAGAGGGGAGGAGAGAGGGAGAGGGAGAGGGAGAGAGAGAGAGAGAGAGAGGGAGGGAGGGAGGGAGGGAGGAGAGACCTTGCCTAAGTTGAGGTTAACTTTTAAAAGCATGTGTTATATAATATTTGTGACTAACTCATCAATATTGAGAACCAAGCCAATGTGTTTTTTGGGGAGTGGAGAAAGTATTTACCATGTGGCTCCAGCAATAAACTGGGACAGAGAGGTCAGTGGTGGGGAAGGGAAGGGGAAAGAAGAAGGGAGACATATGTAATACTTTAAACAATAAAGAATTTAAATTAAAAAAAAAAAAACAGCTGTGGGACAATGTGAAGTTTAAATAGTTAACATATCTGAGGTTTTCTTGCATTATTTAATAGTGCCCACAAGCTGGCCCTGCCTGTGAGATGCCTGCATCCCCATCTGTATATCACATTCATTGTGGTATGTGGGATGCTGCCCCAGTGCAAGCCAAGGAGACCACCATGCAAGAGTCGGAACACCCATTTTTGGTAGCATTAGTCACCCTTCAGCTTTTACCAGGCTGTGTTTAAGCCAGGGCTGGTTGAATAAGTTTTAGGGACTATTCTTTGTTCCTGGGAAAGTTTAATTTGTTGATTAAGTGGAATTGGAACAAGGCCAACTACAACAGATGCTTTAGCAAAGAGGGACAGTAAAACAAATGGTTGCTCAAATGTGTAGTGTCTGCAGAGAATCTGAGTTAGAATTACTGGTGTTTAATGACCTAATCCCAGCAAGGTCAGCCAATAGCACAGTTCAGAAAGAATCAAATCTCAATTCCTTGCTGCAGATGAAGCATAATTAAGATGAAACAGAGGTCCTGCATATGTGCATCATCCCTGGGTTGGCATTGATATCTCTAATAAATGTTCACAGAAGATTTTAAAAATTATGTATATTAATTTTTAAAAATTAATTACCTATACTTTTAAAATTTTAACTTTGCTGCATTGAATTAGGTAGGTAGGGCCAGAGCAGGTCAGATGGGCATCAGGGTTTCAGAAGGATATGGTCCTATTCATAGCAGAAATTTGCATTGCTGCCTACCCTCAAGATCATATATCACAATGCTCCAAACCTGGGTCCTACAATCAAGGATCCAAAATGCCATTAAGAGTCAGTGACTTTTGCCGAAACTGGTTTGGCTCAGTGGATAGAGCGTCAGCCTGCGGACTGAAAGGTCCTGGGTTCGATTCCAGTCAAGGGCATGTACCTTGGTTGTGGGCACATCCCCAGTGGGGGGGCGGAGTGCAAGAGGCAGCTGATCGATGATTCTCTCTCATAGATGTTTCTAACTCTCTATCCCTCTTTCTTCCTCTCTGTAAAAAAAATCAGTAAAATATATATTTTTTTAAGTCAGTGATTTTTTTCCAGGGGAAGTGAACCATTCCCTAAACCACATGTGTCAAACACAAGGCCCGCGGGCCAAATCCGTCCCGCCAGGCCTTGCAATGTGGCCCGCACCACGCTGTCATCACTGCACTCCGCTGCGTTTCCATCACAATGACAGTTTATGACTGTTCAGTAAACCATTCGGCCCGCGATTTAGGCTGGATTTTAGATTTTGGCCCCTTCTCTGATTGAGTTCGACACCCCTACCCTAAACTATCCAGCAGCTTGTGAGGACAGTGAGCCAGCCCCATCAAAGGAGATCTACGCCTCTTTTGGCGGGTTTAACTGTGTGTTTGTCCATCACCATAGCCAGGCGGGGGGTATGTATATACTATGAGATGAGAGATCCCCCCAATGGTAACTGTGTCATTGCTAAGGATTAGTATAAATCAGCCTAAAAGTATGTGTGTGGGTGTGCTGTGGGCCCATGGGTACCCATCCCCACTTCTTTGTTCCTTTTACACACACACACACACACACACACACACACACACACACATACACACACACACACACACACGGTAGTATGGACCCAGTGCTAAGTTGTACTGAATTAGCAGTCACTAAGCATTTTCTGATTTTCCTACTATGGCTGTGTGACCCAGGGGAGAAACGTTTTGTTGTTTCAGTTCATTTGTAGAATAAAAGTATTGTATCCAGATCCTTCCTGTGGTCCCTGCCTCCCACCTTGACCTGATTTTATAAGTCTGTTTCTTGCCCTGACTTATTTTTTACCATAAATACACTAGTTAACTCAAAGGCTTACAACCTCTTGGAGCTCCTTCACTAGGGCGGGTATGGTACTATCCATCAGAGTGAACGTGGGAGGAAGTTTTAAGAAATATATACAGCGCTACAGTCTCTCAAGAGGCTACAACTCTTACAGTTCTTCCTCAAGTAACTGTGGTCTGAGGTGAAAATCTCAGAGGGCACACAGGTTTGATCCAGGCCTGGGTTCTTTTTCTGCCACAACTCCCTAGAATAAACACTTAACTTTCTCCTGTCCATAGCAGTGGACCCTGGGCCACTGGGCCTACACTTGAGGCCTTCCTACTTCTTTTAGCTTAATTCCCTCTCCCAGAAAAGTAGTCTTTTTTCCACTTCCAGGAACTGGGGCCCTGCTACCTTCCCCCTCCTGAAACCTTTCACCCTCCTGAAACCTGTCCTCTTTCTCAGACCATCCCCATTCTTCAAATTACCTCTTTCTTCAGAGCTGCCACTGCCACCAGGCCAAAGTAGGACACTAAAAAGTTTCTCTGTCATCGTAGCTTTTTCTAAGGGCGTTTAATAGTGGGAAGTTGCACATACTGTTGCTACCGGAGAGAAGAGGCAGTCTTTTTTTTTTTTTTCTTATTGCTGAAGATTCAGCAATTTCTCTCTACCTTCACACCACCTCTCCTGAATCCCCCTTCTGTATATAACACTGTCTTTTTGAAGTTAAAAAGCCAGCAAGTTTCTCTTCTTGAATTTCTGGACTCATTCCACCTACAGGTTTTACACTCAGCACTGAAGCCTGTTAAAGCTGTTGGTAATCTCAGTAAGTTGGGAGATCTATCAGAGCTGTGTGTCATAGAGCAACTGTTGGCCTGGGACCAGAGTAAAGGTCAGGCTGACAATGGATGGAGCTAAATCCCCTGCCTGTAGGTGACTCTGCTAATGCTTCCTTCACCTACCTTGCCAGGAAGCTCCAAGGTTTCCAAAAGGCCCATGTGTGTCTGTGGCACATTATCTGGAGAGGCCATGGAGCTGCCAAATTGAATAAAAGACTGGTGAATTTTTAAAATAAGTAAAACTGAAATACTGTAAGGTTGCCAGTCAACTTTCTGGTGGGAAAAGGGAGCCAGAACCCAAAGGTATTCTGTGGTTGGACCTTGATCCACCATGAAGGTTGCTGGTTGGTGTTGTCACTGGACTATGTAGCATTCCTTTCCCTCTGAGACTTATCTGCCCCTTCTGGTGGCACAGACTTGATTCAGAGTCCAGCGTACAGCACACAGCCTTCCCCCATAGGCTGATGCCACTGTACAAATCCATACACTCCAAGTGACTTGGCTAGTGTCCTGTTCATTCAGTTTTCCTTCTTGGACAGAACAAGAAAGGTCCCTATCTGTTGCAATTGAGCATATTTTTTATGGAAGTATAATTAAAAGATGCATTTATGGGAAACAGTACTGGGACTTTATAACACTAACATTCTTTTTGTTCTTCCCTTTATAAAATGAGACTTCAAAGCCACAGTATGTCATGTTGTGGATGAAAAGGGGCTGTGTTCAGAAAGGGAATTTCATTATTAACATCACCATGGTTAACCTGAGTGCCAAGATTAACAAACCAGCCTAACCCTCTGGCAATTCATTGTCATTTAATATATATTTAGAGCCCACCCTGTGTGAAGCAATGGAGAGAACACACACGTGGCCCCTTCCCAATCAGACTTTACAGCCCAAAGAGGCAAGGCCCACATCTGGCATATCCTTTCCATAAAAATATTAAAATGCCACACAGGCATGGACCAATCATTTTAGGGTCCTATAAACCTTATGTTTGATAGGTGTAACTTCTCTCTGTCCCTTTCTATTCCACACTGAAACACTTTATAGCTATTAAAAAAAACCCACAGTATTCTTTTCCTTTCTCTGACATTCAATTTTCAGCTTAAACCCCACCCCCACCCCCACCCACCCCTACCCCCAAAAAAAGCAAAAAGCTTTTCATTCTGCTAGGAATAGAGCTGAGAAATGTATGGGATGTGCTTTCAAAATGCTCAGACTAGAGGGGAGACAAAGCAATAAGGGCAGAGGTGGGACCAGATAAGGATGTAATGAGGGTGTTCATGCCCCAGGTCATAAAAGAGCAGCTCAGGCATTTGGATATAGTAGATAAAGAGGGTGCTGTGTGTGGAAGGTGGGAGACAGTGAATTTTAAAGGCCAAGAAGGAAAATGGTCAAGTTTGTCATTCAGAGAGATAAGCCTGATGGCTAGGTAGAGAACAGATTAGAAGGGAAAGATGGGGGATTGAAGCTGCTGATACAGCCAAGGCAGAGATGGGGAAGGATGAACTCGGATGCAGCAGGTATTCAAATCATTCCAGGTGCTACCCAGGAAGTTCTTTAATATCCATATGTCCTTTTTCCTCAAACTGCAGGCATGTCTAGCCTGAGAACATGTTTTAGTTAGCATGTCCTTGATGACATTGAGCACCTTTTCATGTGTTTATTTGCTATCCATATACCTTTTCTTGGTGTCCAAATATTTTATAAAAATTATAGAATCAAGAAGAGAGAATAAACCAAGATGGCAACATAGGTAAACACCTATACTGATGCCTTGCACAACATTTTCAAAACTGCAACTGGAAGACAGAGCGGACATCGTCCTGAACCACTGGAAAGTGGCTGAGTGGAAATTCTAAAAACTAGAAGGAAAGATAAAATGACACTGAGACCCAGAGGAGCTGTGGAGGACAGAGGTGCAGAGAACCGCACTTGCGGAAAGAGCTGGAGGCTGAATACGGCTGTTGGCTTACGGCACGTGAAGAGGGCAGGAAGCAAGCGCACAGCTAGCTGTCTTGTTCCGGAGGGAACAAAACCTCCCAACTGCACTGAAATCCAGTTCTGGGTGAGACTTTGGGTACCCAGACTCATTCGGGGATAAACTGGACTGTCTAGCAGTGGGTGAAACTTGAGGGCAGCGTTCTCCAGAGGTGCATGCAGCCATTGCAGTGGGACACTGAGACATGGGCCTCATAGGGCAGGGCTGATGAGAAACCAAGGCTGTCTGCTCCACTCTGAGGCTCCACTCTGAGACTCCACCCCATCCAAGCTGAGTACAGAAGCTCTCCCAGTGGAGACACAGCTGATCCTCACAGCCAATTGGCCTGGAGGTCAACTCTCCCCAGTGATAATAACAACAATCTAGGCTTAACTACAACAGGATTGGACACACAGCCCACAAAGGAGCACACCAAGAGTGTCCACCTCAGGTAATTGGGGAGGCTAAGCCACTGGGTCCTGCTAGGACACATAGCACACAAAGCCACTCCCATCAATTCAGGGAAGCAGCCAAAATGTGGAGACAAAGAGGCTGGTCACAAATAAAGGAATGGAGGAAAGTAAATGACTGGATATAGAGTTCAAAACCACAGTTATAAGGTTTTTCAAGAATTTCCTAGAAAAGGCTGATAAATTTAACAAAACCCTTGAGGATATGAAAAAGGATCAACTAGAAAGTAAGCATACACTGACTGAAATAAAAATATTATACAGAGACCTAAAAGCAGACTAGAGGATTGCAAAAACCCAGTCAAAGATTTGGAATACAAAGAAGCAAAAAACACTCAACTGGAAAAGCAAAAAGAAAAAAGAATCCAAAAAGTTGAAGATAGTGTAAGAAGCCTCTGGGACAACTTCAAGCATACCAACGTCCCAGAAGAAGAGCAAGAGCAAGATACTGAAAACCTATTTGAAGAAATAGTGACAGAAAACTTCCCCCACCTGGTGAAAGAAATAGACTTACAAGTCTAGGAATCGCATAGAATAAGGTGACCAGATCGTCCTGCTTTTATTGGGACAGTCCCGATTTTTAACAATTTTTCCTGCGTCCCACTTTCCAAAAATTGAGACTTTTTTAAAATGCCGCAGGACGTGGGAAAAATTGTTGAAAATCGAGACTGTCCCACCAAAAGCGGGACTATCCGGTCACCTTAGCATAGAACTCCAAACAAAAGCAATCAACACCAAGACACATCATAATTAAAATGCCAAGAGCAAAAGAAAAAGAATATTAAAAGCAGCAAGAGAAAAACAGTTACCTACAAGGGAGCACCCATATGATGGTCAGCTGATTTTTCAACAGAAACTATGCAAGCCAGATGGGAATAGCAAGAAACTACAACCAAGATTACTCTACCCAGCAAAGCTATCATTCAGAATTGAAGGTGAGATAAAGAGCTTCACAGAAACGAAAAAGCTAAAGGAGTTCATCACCACCAAACCAGAATTATATGAAATGCTAAAAGGTATTTTTTAAGAAGAGGGAGAAGAAAAAGATAAAGATAAAAATTATGAACAATAAATATGTATCAACAAGAGGATCTAAAAACCAAGAGAATAAAAAATCTGATGAACAAAATAAATTGGTGAATATAATGGAATCGGGGATAGAAAGGGAGTGGACTGACAATTCTTGGGGGAAGGAGTGAAGGGTGCGGGAAGAGACTAGACAAAAAGCATACAACTATGGATGAGGACAGTCGGGGGGAGGTAAGGGCAGATGGTGGGGTAGGAACCGCGTGGAGGGGAGCTATGGGGGGGGGGGAGAAGAACAATTGTAATAATCTGAACAATAAAGATTTATTAAATTTTAAAAATGGGGTTTGTTATTAATATAGGGTTTTGAGAGATTCAAGTCTTTTGCCAGATATATGATTTACAAATATTTTCTCTCAGTCAATGGTTTTTCTTTCTAACCTCATTACAGTATCTTTCACATAGCAAAATTTTTATGAGGTCTAATTTATCAGTGTTTTTCTTTTATGGAACGTGCTTTTGATGTCACATCTAAAATCACTTTATTAGCCGAAGATTACAAAATTTTTCTCCTAGAAATTTTATAGTTTTAAGTTTTAAATTTAGGTCGATGATAATTTTTTAAATTTTATTGATTTGAGAGAGAGAGAGAGAGAGAGAGGGAGGGAGGGCGGAAGATAAAAAGTGGGGGATAGATTTATTGTTTCACTTTCTTACATATTCATTGATTGTTTCTTGTCTGTGCTGTGACCACATATCAAATCCACTACCTTGGCGTATCACGATGATGCTAACCAACTGAGCTACCTGTCTAGGGCAGGTCTATGATAATTTTGAATTAATTCCTTTGTAAAATTTGATGTATGGAGTGAGTTTCAAATTTTTTCATGTAGACATTCATTTGTACCAATGCCATTGTTGATGAAACTGAGTCTCAATCACTAGTATTTAGATTTTATTGAATAGATTTTAAAGAGTAACAATAAGTAAAATATTTCCTTTACAATAATGAGTATTCATAATGTACTGGATTAGATCCTTTGCAGACACTTGAAATTATGATGAAACATTGATAGTATGTAGGTGTTATATAGTTTTAAATTTTTATTTTAGTAGAGACTTGAGAGGGGAAATGTCAAGACCACTATTAAATATCAGCAGAAGAAATAAACAGGAAGAAAAAGATTTACTGAGGAATGTTCCAACTCTGAAGGCTAATAGTTTGGCACCAGCAGAGAGGAAGGTTGGGAAGAAAAAAATAAAAAATGACAACCTAGTTTCTAATTTAAGGGGACATTGTTTAGGTGTTATTGGTACCAATCAAGTTCAGAAATACCTGAGGAAGAGCAGACTGGAGTGGAAGACAGGACATGAACTCAGTGTGAGACATATTTTATTTGGGGTGCCTGTGGATAAAATAAAAAGTAGTTATTTTATGAGGTTTAAGCTTGTATTTTGTTCTGAATTGGTTGGAGATTTTCCTTCTCTATCTCTTCCTCTTCTCCTTATCCTCCTCCCCCCCCCCCCCTTGCTCTCTTCTTCCCTTCTCTCTCCCCCAGCCTTCCCCTTCCTCCTTCTTTCTCTTTCCTAATCCTCCATCACCCCCTTCTCCTCTTCCTCCTCCTTCTTCCCTCCCTCTCTCTGTGTCTCTCCTCAATCCAGAGTCCACTGGATTCCTATTGACATCTATGCTCTGTGGTGTTTGTGTGTGTGTGTGTGTGTGTGTGTGTCTGTGTGTGTGTGTGTGTGTGTGTGTGTGTGTGTGTGTGTGTGAATGGTTACGCCATGTTGGATTATTTATCCATATACAACTTGATGTTTGACCCAGACTAATAGAAGTGAAGTCTTTGTGGTATGATGGAAAAGCAAAGAGCTGGGAAACATGCAGGTTTGGAGTATGAATTCCACCTCTGCTGCCATTATCTGTGTGACCTTTGGCCTCTCTTTTTCATGTGTAAAATGGTGATAATATTATCTACTTGAAACAGGATATTAAGTGGGATGTTTTCTCTCTTGGAATTGCAACCAAGGACAAAGGGCAACAGGTACCCATACATACATTCTAAGGTAGGTAGATCCAGACTCATTTGTTTATGCCAAGTTATTAAATCAGAGAGAGGAACTATGAAGATGCTAAAGTATAATTTTCAAAAAGTTATAAAATAAAAAATATACAAGATTATACATACACAAAGATTAAATTATCCACAGAAACTTACATCAAAACCCTGGGAGAGAGATGAGAGCTGAGGAATGTACCTAAGGCTGTGCCAAGCAGAGAGCAGTTCACCGGATTCCCAGTGACATCTGTAGTCCTCTTATCATGGCCCTCTTATCATCGTCCTCTACCAGCGCTCAACCTGGCCTCATGGGCAACTCTTCCCGTATCCAGGAACTCCCAGCCACAATCTGTTAGGACTGTGCAGATTACTCTGTGCCCACTTTACCTGATAGCCATGGCCCCCAGAGTTGCAGGCTCTCTCTTTCTATTCTCTTCTATGCCCTAACCCCATGATCAGCAAACTGTGGCTTGTGAGCCACTTGCGGCTCTTTGGCCCCGTGAGTGTGGCTCTTCCACAAAATACCACGGCCTGAGCGAGTCTGTTTTGAAGAAGTGGCGTTAGAAGAAGTTTAAGTTTTAAATATTTGGCTCTCAAAAGAAATTTCAATCGTTGTACTGTTGATATTTGGCTCTGTTGGCTAATGAGTTTGCCGACCACTGCCCTAACCAAAGGGCCTTGGACACTTTTGGGTGGTCTCTCCCAGCACTTTGAAGACTGAGGCTGGGCTTGCTGGAGCCTCCATGAGCTTCCCCTGGTTCTGCTGGCCTCACGGAGCACACACTGGACGTGGAATTGCTTCCCAAAGCTGCACTCTGGGAATCAAGTCATAGGGTCATAGACCCATTGAGGTTATTATTTCTTCCCCAGATCTGGCGCAGGAAGTATAAGGACTCAGGTTGAGTCCGCCCTCCCCTTCAAGTATCATTAGGCAAAGTCAGTTAAAAATATTTTTTCTTTCTCTTTTCAATATTCCCTTCCCCTAGCCTAGAAAGCACCTTTATGTAGTGGGGGTGAGCGCTAGGTGTAGCTGATAGGCTCAAGGTCCTGAAATACTCAAACCCAAGGTATTTTGAAATTAAGAGCTCGGACTGCTATCTTTGTTCTCCAGCTCTCTTCCTGGTACTCCTCCCCAACCTGAGGACAATGCCAGGCACTGGTCTCAGCCCAGCTGGCAAGGACAGAGTGGTGGAAGGAGGTGGGGGAACTCCAGTTAATAACTCACATCCTCCCACTGCATTTGTTTTATATGATGTATATTTTAGGTGTGATCTGCAGTATTCCAGCTTTCGTTAAGACCTGACTGGTCCAGGGTTTGATTGCATCTGGCCCTGAGTCATTTTCCAGCCGTGGGTCTCTGGGCATAAGCTCATCGGAGCGCATTAAAGCTGGCTCGGGAGACCACGGGCACAGGCCACAAACCCCTGGCCTGAGGCAAGCTGCTTGGCTCCCACTGAGAGTCTTCGAAACCCAGGCCTTACTGCACAGCAGGGGAGCGGGAACTGGGGAAGGAGAGCAAGGCGAGGCTAGTCTCCCGTGCCCTGTCCACATCAGGGCAGAAACCCTGCCAGGATCAACAGCGTGGCTCCTGGCAAAACTTCTGCCAGGCCCCCTCAACACTGTGGTCACCAAAGGTCTGTGTTTTCTCTGAGTTGTGGGTTTTGAAAACGACCTCCTGAGGCCTGGCACACAACTAATTCTTAGAGGAAAGAGGACAGGGAGGTGACGCCGCTCTCCAAGGGGGTAATGGAAGCCGAGCAGGCAGGTACTGCATGGGAATGGAGCTACACAGAGTCAGCGAACACTGCGTTCACCGCCACGAGGCTGCAACGCAGCCCAGGACATGAAGTCAAACTGAAGAAATGTGCTCCCTGAAAGGACCTGGAGACCACTGAATCCAAACATTTCATTTCACAGAGCAGCGAGCCAAAACAAAATAGTGGTAAAGTTTGGCCACCGTGATGCCTCCCCTTCTGTTCAATCGTCTCCTTTGTGTGTTTTCCTTTTGCTGAGCGTTAAAAGACGTCATGAGTAGGGTTTGCCTTATTTTACAAAATTAACTTACTGGCCTCAGGCCCAGACTAGCCTAGGTTACGTTCTGCAGCCAACCTTGGAAAGGAAGCTGGCCACAGCTCAAGTGACCAGTCCCCTTGGCCAGGGTGGATTCGAAGTGCTCAGTAGCTCAGCTAATTGTCACCACCTGGAGCAGGATGCTGGGAGGGGCCTGAGGAGATTTTGTGTTTCATAGTGGGTAAGGACAATCTAATTTGAGTGTCTCTTGGAAAGGTTTGCCTGTGGGCCACTCTAAGGAGTAGCAATAGTAAGTGGTGTAGGGCCGTGGTCGGCAAACTACGGCTTGCGAGCCACATGCAGCTCTTTGGCCCCTCGAGTGTGGCTCTTCCACAAAATACCATGGCCTGGGTGAGTCTATTTTGAAGAAGTGGTGTTAGAAGAAGTTTAATTTAAACAATTTGACTCTCAAAAGAAATTTTAATCGTTGTACTGTTTATATTTGGCTCTGTTGACTAATGGGTTTGCTGACCACTGGTGTAGGAGAAAGGCTGAGTCTTAAGAGCGGGGATGTATAAGCAATGGCCACCTGAAGAAAAGAGAGCAAAAGCTGAGGTGAATGACTGCAGGGCAGCTCCCAGGGTATCTCACTGTGGGCTCGAGGCCATTCCCTCCATTTGTAACTGAGGGCCCCTGTACGTCTCTGTCCCTCCCAACTTGAAATAGTAGTAGCATGATTGTAATTTATGTTTTCAATGACCAAAATGTTAACTCCTATGACAGTGGGGTTTTCTCTTAATGACAGTGCTTCTGAAAGATGCACATACTTCTCTCATTTCTAAAATGCTGGTCTCACAGTTCAGGAATGGGTGTCTTTACTCCAACTACTTGGGTCATCTGCCTGAGCCATGCAATGTTATCATCTTATACCCTTCCTGCTTTTTTTGAGAAACTTTGTTGACTCTTCTTCCTTACCTACTCTTGGTCTTCTATCTCTTCTCATGGCCTCTTTTCTGCAGAAGGAGCTGAGCTTTAAAGATACTTTTGACCAGTTATAAAGCATCAAACACTTAGTGCATTTAGATTCAATCAAAGGGCCTCAGCCAGGACCCATGTTTTGTGTGCCCTGCCCGTCCTCTGCTGTGCCCTTCTCCATGGAATGGAGGGTCAAGGGAGCATGATGACCCAGAGCCCTGACCCCACCCCAACTCAAACCTGATTCCCAGAATTTCTCCAATGGCCTAGTTTCTAGAAGAGGTGCCAGTTTCTTCTTTGAGTCCTTCCTCCAAAGGCCCAGGGTAGGTGGACAAGGGGTGAAGTGCAAGGCACAGCTCTTTGTGAGGAGAATGGACAGATCTGGAGAATGGACATGTAGACAGGGGTGTCCACACACATTTCTTGAGTCAGCTTCCCCTGCATGTCCATGTTCCCATGCAGAACCTTGAGGGCTCTGAGAATCCAGACTTTTTTCAGGACATTAGAAAGGTATTGTTGTCAACTTAGGATAATAGAACATTTTATTCAACAGTTTTTATAACATTAAAATGAGAAAATAGGATTCAGGGCTTTTATTCTCTTGCCCCAACCTTGTAAACATGAGGGATACTTGTATGGATTTGGAGTTCATATTCACCCAGATCTGTCCACTTTCCATAAATACTCACAGACTGTTCTGAAATAAATTAAAGGAGATGTGGTGTGATTTGCTTGGCCTTGACTTTACATTCAAAGGAATGAGCAAGCCCCAAGTGGCAACTAGATGGGCAGGTTTTTGTTTTTTTTCTGCCTCTCCTATTCTTCAACCTAAGTTCTCAAAATCCAGGTATTTCAAAGGCAATCTTTAAAAGGTTTTTATTCATTTGCTCATTGTGCTTATCTGCAGTGTAACTACCTTCACAAGTACATACTCGGGGAATTCTTTCCTATCATGTTGACATTTCAGAAGAATTTGATTGGCTCGAAGGAGTTCCCTTGACTTCACAAGGGAGGCACATGTACTTTGTGCTGCAGGAATTCTGAGTGATCTGTACTGACTGTGGCCTTATCCATCATTACCTGAACCTCCCAATAGAAGGGAAGCATGCAAGGTTGTGATGCCAGGCATCCTTATGGACTCAGAGCCAATAGCAGTTTGCCAACAGGAAAATTTATTACCTGGATCGCTATGGGAGATTTCATTATTCCTTGAAATAAATTTATACTTAAGGCCCTACCCGGTTTGGCTCAGTTGATAGAGCAGCCTGCGGACTAAAGGTCCCTTACTCTCTGTAAAAAAATTAATAAAATATATTTTTAAAAATTTTATACTTAAGGATATAATGGTTAAGAAAGATTTTTATTGATTTATGAGATGATAGTAGTTTGTGAAACTTATCTTTGCACCACATAGCTCTTTTGAATTGGCAGTAATATCGCTAAAAGACAAGTGGACAGGTTTCTCAGTATATAATGCCATTGGCATATTAGTTATTTTCAAGATTCTATGTATATATTATACACAAACACTCGATCTGATTGTTTGGGTAGATATAAGAGGTTCTAAGATTTTTTAAAAGTATTTCCTCTACACCCACAGGCTTCTTTATTCCCCATTTCTGAAATTTATATATCTCATATCTAAATTTTGAAAGTTCATCTGAAAACAGTAAACTTGCCTTTATCTTGACTAGCTGGAGACAAATGAGAGAAATTCTTTTTATGGCTCAAGAGTGGCCGGTAAAATGTCAGACAGGCTTCACATTGAATTTGACCAATCTAGTAACTAACTAAAACCTCAGGAAAAGTCCTTAACCTTTCTGAGAATCAGTGACCTCATCTGTAAAATGGGAATCATGCCTTTTAGATTTTCCTAAGAATTACATAATAGTAAACATGTAAAATACTTGGCACAATGCCTGGCTCAGAGGAAGCACTCAATAGAGGATATATTTGTAATATTATTGTCATTACTTTTTTATTATCATTTCCTGAAATTTGCTATTGTGACAGCATATCAATTCTACAATTTGTCTATCATTTCATCAAATAACACATGACACTTTTTCCAAAAATATAATTCATTAGATTTTTGCCAGCTCCTGATTGCTTCTTTTGATGAGTATATTAGGAGGTCAGAGCAAATGGCCTGGTTTAGCATCATTCTTACCTTATCTATACCTACCTACCTTTGGTCACACCTTGTAATATAAAAGTATATCCTTAACATTGCAGAAAGGTATAAAAAAAAAACTCATGAAAAGTTTAGAGAAACTTTTTGTCTTCTAGTGGGATGTAGTGCATACATTTTTTTTTAACACAATTGAATCATTTTAATCCCAGATTTTAAATGTTCTTCTTGACTTAGTTCGTCAGTTTCAGCTAGTTCCACCCCCAAAAATAAGGGCAACATCGCCATCTACTGTTTCCACTTCATAATCACCGAAGAGAAACTGCTTGCTCTGAACAAAGTAAAGCTGCAAAACTTTTTCTACTTGATAAAAGGAATACTTCAGTTTATATTTCAACTTCCAGGATAAACTGATTTATATATACTCAGTGTTTGAAAATATCTTTTTGAGGCCCAAAAGTGGCTCTAGGTTGAGAACGAGTCTTAACTAAATTTAGTCAAATTTCTCCCAAATTTTGTATCTTGTATCTGTCTTTTTTCAACCTTTCACCCTCAATTGTCATACTTAAGACTGACCTAAAGAATGGCAATTTGTATCTCCACCTTACAAATTGGACAGGCAGGGAGCACGAGGAGGGTAGGGGAAGCCTGGGAAATAGCAAGAAGTCAGTCTTTATGGCCACTGTTCAGGGTGTTCACCTCACTTGACAGAGCCACATAAGACCCTGCAAGAGTGGAGTTAGTCCTACTGTGCCCCCGCACCAAGTCTTCAAGTGTTCCCACCACAGACAGCTGAAGCAGTGTCATCTTCTGAATGTAATTTTTCCTCTGCCTCTACTATGATTTATTACCACACACCAACAAATGGCTAATGCAGAGCTTTTTATTAACTGTAAAGTGGTTTTGGAAAGAGTTTGTATGAAAGGCACTTTGCAAAAGCAAGCCCTAAGTACTGCTTGGAGTTGGAGAAGAGGTACCCTTTCTACATTTGTGTACATACTTGTCTGGCTTTTTATTTTTCCATCACCTCACTCGGCACCAGGAAATATCTTTCATCTTAGAATGGCTCTCTCCCACACCCGGCTGTTAGCTCAGTCTCTGGTGAACTGTTCTGGCCCCTGGGTGTGTTCCTCTCGTTCTGAGTAAGACCGTAAGACTCCTGTGTGATAATCCGGGAGGTGACGGTCCATTCTGCACAGACAATAAAATAATATAAAGTGCCTTTACCTCATACCAGGATACACTGCACAACCCCCTCCCTGAGAACAAGGGCCCCTTTTCACGTTCGAGGCAGGAAGCAAAATGACTTAGAATGAGTGGTATTTTTCACATCTTTGGAAGTGAGTCTGTCTCCACCGCGGGACTGGATGCCAGCTCCTTTCCAGGTCATTTCCCTCCTGGAATCAGGATCAAAGCGGACAGAGCCCAGAGCCGGGCCACGGCACATCCCAGGGCGGGCAGCGTCGTTTACTTTAGAGCAGCACAAAGGACTCTCCAAAACCAGTTATTGGTAAAAGCAGGATGAAGAACGTTAGGAAAAAATGCTGTGAATACCTGACCCGCACGTTCTTTCCTTCCCCTCTGCTGCTTATAGTCACTAGTGGCCCCATGCACGAAATGTGTGCACATTCAAAGGGAATTAATTAGAGGAAATATTTTAATATTGCTATTTGCCCTTTCTCTATAATAGAAGTGTCAGAGATGAAAGAAAATTAGCAAAACGTGTATGAGAATATTCCACCTGTCAGAGTCTGTGGCGCGCCACGGGAACCAGAGTCAAGTCCCCGCCCACCCACGTGCACCTCGAAATTGTGCGAGACCCAGACCCAGCTAGCCCCACCCTGTGACGGCCTCAGGTCGCCTGGCCCAGCGCCGAGACAAGGTGTGCAGCCTGAGGTCCCCTGGTCCAAGCCAGTGTGGGGGGCACGCCTTGAGGTCTCCGTCAAGCCCTGCATGGCAGGGCCCATGGCCTCAGGTCCCCGGCCTGGCGCTGGGGTGGGGAGTGCAGCCTCAGGTCCCTCGGCCCGGTGTCAGGGTGGAGGTACAGCCTGAGGTTCCCCCGCCCAGTCAAGGCAGGGGGCATGCCTTGAGGTCCCTGTCAAGCCCCCCATGGTGAGGGGTGTGGCCTCAGGTCCCCCAGGCTGGTGCCGGGGCAGGGGCACAGCCTGTGGTCCCCGGGCTCTGACTGGGGCAGGGGTCATGCCTTGAGGTCCCCAGCCTGGCTCCAAGGTGGGTGGTATGGCCTGAGTTCCCCCGTCAAGCTCTGCCAGGGCGGGGGTTGTGGCCTGATGTCTCTCGGCCTGGCACCGGGGTGGCCTCATGTTCCCTGTCAAGCCCAACCAGGCAAGGGGCACAGCCTCAGGTCCCCTTCCCCGGCCCAGTGCCACGCAGCCTAAGGTCCCTGCTGATTGCTTGTTAAGGCTCATTACGGGAACTCAGCCTCTGCTGTTGGTGCAGCCATCTTGTTATGGTGTGACAATCAATTTACATATTCCTTCTTTATTAGATAGGATGGCCGCTGAGATGTTTAGGAACAGATAGACAACCTCAGCTTTTATTCTCCCTCAAGACACAAAGCCATGGGGAGCCTCACTTCAGCTCCTCTTTTTTCTTATTTAACTGGAATTGTAAATTTAAATTAGGGAACGTGGTTATTTTTTTACCCTTGGATCCCCTTCAACCATGTCTCCCGTCTCCCACCACCTGCCTCTGGCAACCATCAGTCCGTTCTCTGTATCTATAAGCTTGTTTTTTTGGTTTGTTTTTTAAGATCTATATATAAGAGAGCTTATGCAGTATTTACTTTTCTCTATCAGACTTATTTCACTTAGCATAATACTCTCAAGATCCATCCATGTGGTCAAATGGATGATTTCATTCTTTTTATGGTTGATTAGTATTCCATTGGGTGTGCATTATAATATATATATAATATATCACATCTTCTGTATCCATTCATCCATTGATGGGCATTTAGATCATTTCCATATATTGGTTATTAAAATTATGCTACAGCGAACATGATTGATTGAACAGCCAGATGACCGAACACTTAGCATATTAGGCTTTTCTTATATAGGATGAGGATATATTATTAAATACATGTACATTTTAAATTACAATATTATACCTCCCTTATAAATTGAACATTTTATCTTTTAAGAGCAACCTGCTTTATTTCCTAGTAATGCTTTATGCCTGAAAGTTTCTTAGGTTGAATATTAATATAAATGAACCAGTTATATTTTTAGACTTTACCAGATGTACTCTCTTCCATCCTTTTACGTTCAGCCTTTTAGATAATGTCTCTTGTTAAACGACATGTGACTGGGATTTTGTATATTCAAGCAGGCATTTTTTTTTCTTTTAAGTGGAGGATGCAATTCATTTGGGTTTAGTGTAATTACAGATTTGTGTGCTTTTATAATTATTATATTTATTGGTGTGACATTGGTTAATAAGATTATATAGGTTTCAAGTGTACAGTTTTATGATACATGATCCTTATATTGCATTGTCTGCCTACCACCAAAAGAAAAATCATTTTTTAACCATATATTTGGCCCCCTTTACTATTCTCCCACCCTTCTTCCCAGTAGTAACCACCATACCATTGTCTATGTCTATGAGTTTTAGTTTTATATCTCACATATGAGTGAAATCAATACCTAAGAGTATTTCTGACTGACTTTTTCACTTAGCACAATATTCTCAAGATCCATTCATGTTGTCCCAAATGGCGGTATTTCATCTTTTTTTATGTCTGAATAGTATTCCATAATATATGTGTACCGCATCTTCTTTATCCACTCATCTATCAAAGAACACTGGCTATTTCCATCTCTTGGCTACTGTGAATAATGCTGTAATGAATATAGAAGTGTGTATATTTTTGCAAATAAATGTTTGCAACTTTTTGGGGTAGATACCCAGAAGAGGATTGCTGGATCATATGGTAACTCTATTATTAATTTTTTTTAGGAACTTCCATACTGTTTTCATAGTTCTATACCAGTTTACATTCCCACCAGCAGTTAATGAACATTTCTTTCTCCACAACCTCTCCATGTTATTACCTGTCTTGTTATTAATAGCCATTCTAACAGGTGTAAGGTGATATCTCATTGTAGTTTTTTAAAATATAGTTTTATTTATTTCAGATAAGGGATAGGGAGAAAGAGATAGAAATATCCATGATGAGAGAGAATCATTGATTGACTGCCCACTGGGGATTGAGTCTGCAACCCGGGCATGTGCCCTGATTGGGAATTGAACCAGGCTCTCCTGCTTCATAGGTCAATGCTTAACCACTGAGCAATGCCAGTACCAAAAATTATCATTGTAGTTTTTATTTGTATTTTTGTAATAATTAGTGAGTTGAGCATCTTTTCTTATCTGTTAGCCATTTGTATGTCTTCTTGGGAGAAGTGTCTATTCAGGTCATCTGCCCATGTATTAATTGGATTGTTTATTTGATTTTGAGCTGTCTGAGTTCTTTCTATATTTTGGATGTTAACCTCTCGTCAGAGCTGTTATTTGCAAATATCTTCTCCCATTTTATTGGTTGCCTTTTTGTTTTATTGACAGTTTCTTTTGCTGTGCAGATGCTTTATAATTTGATATAGTCCTATTTGTTTACTTTTGCCCTTATTTCTCTTGGCTTTGAGGTCAAATTCATAAAATCTTCTCTAAGACCAAGATTCATAAGTTCAGTACCTATCTTTTCTTCTATGAAATTTATGCTTTCAGGTCTTATGTTTAGGTCTTTGACCCATTTTGAATTCTTGTACATAGGGATAAACTGTAGTCTAGTTTCATTATTTTGCATGTGGCTTTTCTTAGCACAATTTTCTCCATTATATATTTTTGGCTCTTTGTCAAAAATTATTTGCCCACATAATGTAGTTTTATTTCTGGGCTCTTAATTTTGTTCCATTGGTATGTGTGTCTGTTTTTATGCCAGTACCATGCTGTTTTGATTATTGTTGTTCTGGAATATAAGCAATAGATGCAGAAAACATATTTATAAGATACATATGTAATTATATTTATGATTAAAATAAATAAAATGGGTAGGATAAGAAGGAATGTGCCTCAACGTAATAAAAATCATATATGACAAACTGTCAGCTAATATCATACTCAATAGTGAAAAACTGAAATAAGACAATGATGTCCATTCTCATCACTATTATTTAATGTAGTACTGGAAGTCCTAGCCAGAGCATTCAGGCAAGAGAAAGAAATAAAAAGTATCCACCGGGAATGGTTTGGCTCAGTGGCTAGAGCGTCGGCCTGCGGACTGAAAGGTCCCGGGTTCGATTCCGGTCAAGGGTATGTACCTTGGTTGCGGGCACATCCCCAGTAGGGGGTGTGCAAGAGGCAGCTGGTTGATGTTTCTCTCTCATCGATGTTTCTAACTCTCTGTCCCTCTCAATTCCTCTCTGTGTAAAATCAATAAAATATATTAAAAAGAAAAAAAAAGAAAAAAGAAATATTACTCTCAAAAAAGATTTAAAAAAAAAAACGTATCCAAATTGGGAAGGAATAAGTAAAAGTGTCACTTTTTTCAGATGATATGCTTCTTTATATAGAAATTGCTAAAAAATCCACCAAAAAAACTATTAGAAATAATAAATACAATAAAATTACAGGATACAAAAATCAATGTACAAAATCCTCTGCATTCCCAACAATGAAATTTAAAAAAAAATGAAACAACAATTCCTTTTGTAATTGCAACCAAAAGAATAAAATGCAATGCCTTTCCCTTTCTCTTCTTACCTCTACTAAAATCTAAGGGACCCCATGGGGCTTGCAACTAGGGTAGCAATGGACAGTGGCAGTTCATCCCTAGCTAACCTCCTGACCCTGTCCCCAAGTCCCTTTTCTTTGACATTGGAATGAACCAAAGCAGCCAAGCCTAGACTCATTTCCCCACCTACTCCCTCTCCTGCTGTTGCTTCTAACCTAGGACCTTCCTTGTTTCACTGTTCCCACCTTTAATAAACGTACTCTAAAATGAAAATTTAAAAAAAGGATAAAATATTAGGCACAAACTTCATAAAGGATAATAAAGAACTTATATACTAAAAACTACAAATCCTTATTAAAAGAGATGGAAAAACACACAATGAAATGGGAAGATATTCCATGTTCATGGATTGGGAGAATCAACATATTTAAAATGGCCATATTATCCAATGAAATATACCTCTTTAATGCAATCCCCATTAAAATATGTGTTCTAATTTCAGACATTGCCTTTGTCTCATGTCATTCTTTCTCTTATTTGAGAATTCCTAATATATTTTTACTTTCTCACTCTATCTTATAGACTCTCTTTCAGATTTTCCATCTCTTCATTTCTCCATAACTTTTTCTGACCTACCTGCTAGTCTGCTAATCTTCTTTTCAGCCATATTGAATCTGTTATTAAATCTGTTCATTCAATTTATAAAATGTTAAGTATTGGAGAAAAAAGTGGCAGCCAGGGCAGTACTGAGAAAAGAACTAATTTAGAGATCATCCACCCAGAATTAACAAATGAGACACAGCTGAGGAGAAAATTATCAACAAGGAAGGGCAGGGGACGCCTGGAGAACAGTAGAAACAGGGTTATGGGCGGGAGAGGGCCACCAGGCCAAGAGGATGAGGTGGAAGCTGCATTGTACCAAAGACTCATCCCTTGGCAACAGGGATAATACCCAACAGAGAAAAGGAAAATCCACAGGGCTGCTAGCACCGGGGGAATCTAGACTTAAGACCACAGCTGCAAAAGGCTGTGCCCCAACAGGCACCCTGAAAAGCAGCAAAGTGCAGGCGGGAGAGAAACTCACAGTTTCATGGTGGTTTTGCTTTTGTTTTGTTTTTATTCGCTAAACCCAGAACATACTAGTAGGACTTTTTAGTTGCAGGAACTCACCTGAGGCTGTAGAGCAGGGAGAGAGGCACAGACTTGAGGTTCCTGAGGAAAAGCTGTGGAGGGAGACATCCCTAGGATTCCAGCATTGGGACATTTGTAACCTTCCAAACCTAAGCGACCATTTCTCTCCAAAAGAGCCAGCCAGCCCCTGCCTATAGCCTCAAGGCAGGAAATACCCCCTGATACACCCTGCCTGCATTTTGAGCTATTCAAAGGAAACAAAGGCTCTGAATAGCGCCCAAGGGCCTTTGGTGACTGGGTTGGAAGAGGAGCTAGTCCGTCCCACTATTCTTGGAACCAGACTGACTAAAACTCCAGGTTGCCAACCACCCCCTGGTCTTCATACAAGGATTTCTGACCAACCAAGGCTAGAGTAATAACTTAGACCACTCCCTGAGGAGTAGGTCTTGGTCAGGGAAAAAACATCAGTCTGACTTCTGGAAACACCACCCCCACCACCGAAAGCCCTGTCAGAAACAGATGGTTGAGTGATTAAGACAGACAGTTGGCAGGCAAAGCAGGCAGATTTGTCCCATCTGCTTGCAGCCAAGGCCTATGGAGACAGACACATGCAGACGAGCAGTGGATTGCTTGGAGCTTCAACACCATGCTAAAAGCCAAAGATGGTGCCTGACAGTCATCAGCACATAACTACCTAACAGGAAGCCCAGAATTGGCAGGCAGAACAGAAGAGTGGTGTCCTAAGCCAGCCCCTATGGGGCAGCTAAAGGAAACAACACTTCACTTTGTTATATGAATAGACAAATAACTACTGATGAAATTGAAGCAGTAATCAAAAAACTTCCAGCAAACAAAAGCCCTGGTCTGGACAGCTTCACAGGGGAGTTTTACCAAACATTCAAGAGCCCATTGCATGGGAGAACATATTTGCCAGTGTTACATCCAATAAAGGTTTAATCTCTCAAATTTATAGGGAACTCATACAATTTAACAAAAGGAAGATAATCCAGTCAAAATGGGTTAAGGACCTAAATACTTATTTATTTTTTTAATGTTTTATTGATTCTTTACAGAGAGGAATAGAGAGGGAGAGAGAGTTAGAAACATCGATGAGAGAGAATCATTGATCAGCTGCCTCCTACACACCCCCCCCCCCCCTGGGGATGTGCCAGCAACCATGATACATTCCCTTGACCAGAATCGAACCTGGGACCCTTCAGTCCGCAGGCCAATGCTCTTATCAACTGAGCCAAACCGGTGTCGGCATGACCTAAATACTTATTAAAAGTGGACAGACAGAAGGCCAAGAGACATATGAAAAAATGCTCAAAGTCACTAATCATCTGAGAGATGCAAATTAAAAAGACAACAATGAGGTAGCATCTCATACCTGTCAGAATGGCTATCATCAACAAATCAACAAGTGCTGGCAAGGATGTGGAGAAAAAGGAACCCTGATACACTGCTGGTGGGAGTGCAGACTGGTGCAGCCACTGTGGAAAAACAGTATGGAGTTTCCTCAAAAAATTAAAAATGGTACTCTCATTTGACCCAGTAATCCCACTTCCAGGAGTAAATCCCAAGAAACTAGAAACACCAATCAGAAAGAATATATGCACCCTTTTATTAATAGCAACACAATTTACAATAGCTAAGATTTGGAAACAGCCTAAGTGCCCATCAGCAGATGAGTGGATTAAAAACCTGTGGTACATCTACACAATGGAATACTATGCTGCTGTAAAAAAAAAAAAAAAAAACTCTTACCATTTGCAAAAGCATAGATGGACCTGGAGAGCATTAGGCTAAGTGAAATAAGCCAGTCAGAGAAAGATAAATATCACATGATCTCACTCATTTGTGGAATATAATGAACAACATAAACTGAGGAACAAAAATAGATACAGAGACATAGAAGCATCAAACAGATGGACAAACCTCAGAAGGAAGGCAGGGGAGGGTGTAAGAGATCAACCAAAGGACTTGTATGCATGCATATAAGCATAATCAACGGACAGTAGGGGGATGAGGGCATGTGCTGGGGGGTGGGAGTGGGTAGGAGAGATCAGTGGGGGGAAAAGACATATGTAATACTTTCAATAAATAATTTTTAAAATGTTAAGTATTTTTTTAAGTCTAGACATTCTGTTGTGTGTGTGTTTTTTTAAATAACGCTGTTGTTAAAAGCTTTCTGTTCACATAGATATTTTCTAGATTGTCTTTTGTTTAATAAAGTAAACAAAATTTTCATAGCCTGTGTGTGAAAATTCCAGTATGAGGCTTGTGGTTCTGTTCCTCCTTTGTTTTGACAAGTGCTTGCTTATGGTGAGTGCACTAGTCAAGAGTTCTCTAGAGAAACAGAGATTTATTGTAGTAATTGGCTCATGCAATTATGGAGCCACAAAAATCCCACAATTTTCTGTGTGTGAGCTGGAAAACCAAGAAATCCATTTGTAGAATTCAGTCTAGTCCAAAGGCCAAGAACCAGGAGCTTCAACATACAAGATCAGGAGTGCCAGGAACCAATTGGAGCATGTCATAATTATAAGAGTTTCGCCAAAAGGTTGGTGAAGGTTGCAGGGCTCAACAAGGGTTGAGCCACAAATGTAATTACCTGTTGGAAAATGGTTTCAGGACATTTCCCCAAACCTAAAGATTTGTATATATTATTGTCTGCTGCCAGACAGCCCAGAGCATTTTAAATCTTCATGTTATTGTCTCCTTTGGCCAAACACCTGAAGAACCTAGGCTATTCCCCAATCTGACAATGAACTCTGCAGAGAAACCCTATCCTTTGAAGTGTTTATCTCCACCTTTCCTTAGGACAAATTGTGCTAATAAATAGCATGGGGTCCTTAGAGAAGGGGAATCTTCTAAATCCTTTAGCTGAAGTTCCTCTGACTCCCAATGCCTCTCAAAATTATCTTTCATCTTTTGGACTCCTTCTTAATTTACGCATCAGCCCCTTTCTCCAGATTGCTGAACCCTTTGTAAGGCTGGGACAAGAACCCCGGCAAGGAGAAGATGGAATTCCCTGACCAAGAAGAGAGAGCAAAAATGTACCTTTCTTTTACCTTTTTAGTTATATTTGGGCCCTCAAGGAATTGGATGATGCTTGCCCACAGTGGTGAGTGTGGATCTTCTTTACTTGGTCTACTGGTTCACATGCCAATCTCTTCTAATAACACTGTCATAGACACATACAGATATAATGCTTTATCAGCTATCTGGGCATCCCTTAGTTTAGTCAGGTTGACATGTGAAAGTAAGCATCACAGTGAGTCCAGTTAACTTTTAATTTCTTGGGGAAATCATTTACTTGAGTTCAATGAGGCATAGAATGAAATACTTACCTTCAAAGAAGATCAGTGTTGTTTGAAGATCAGTTTTGTTTTATTCCTGGTACATGAGGGCTTTATTATTCTGGGATAATTATCAGTTAAGCTCATAGAGTTTTTTGGACCACAAAGATAATTAAATTTGAGTTACAAATCCTTGTAGAGATGAGTGGAGATTGATTATTTTTTGTTTTCTTTTACTCGAGCAATTGTCAATGTATTCTTCTAGAGTCAGGAGTTTAGACTGATTTACTTCAGGAAAATCCTTAACTTGAGGATATGAACCTCTGAGACCTCAGCATTTCTGAGAAGATCATCTGCTAGACATTTACTTTGAATGTTCTAGGAAGTTTTTCCACTGGCCTCATGTGCCCTTTAATGTCCTAAAAACTGAAGCTCATTTTGGAAAGATATGGAAAATGCTTTCTGGGCACTGTGGCTTGAGAGGTCTACTTAGCTTTTTTAGTGCCCACCTTCACTTAGATATTGACCCAATAATTTATTATTTATCACTTGATATTTTTTAAAAAATATTTTTTTATATTTTCCATTTTTATTTTTTTCCCTCCATTGTGAAGGTTGATTCAAATATCTAGCTCACCTTATTGCTAGAAGTGGGAACTTACTTCAGTTTAAATCTATAGTTAAGTCATAGCAAACATGAATTTTCTAATGTAACTTTCTTTGCTTAACAATAGATCCTAAACATTTTACTTGTTTTTACTAGCAGGAAAAATAAGTTATTAATGACGTTTGTTCATGGCCACTCCCCCTCCTTCACCAGTTAAGAATTCCTTCTTTGTCAGTTCGGTTCCAGGGCCTTTAATTTGTAGAAATGACACAATGGATCAGGAGAAAGAATAAAGGCTTTGAAATGTGCTTGAGTGGTTTATATTGGAACAGGCTCAGAGTTACTGGAAATAGAAAAATTAAATAAATCCAGAACCCAAGAAAGTAATGAAATGTTTTTGGAGTCATGTTAAAAATGTGGAGGAAAGAGGGTAGAGGCTTTCTAGGGAGGTAATCTTGCCTGTGAGATAGTAATAAGAAGTGCAGAAATATAATATTCTTAGTGATAATTTCCTCAAGTTTACTGGTTGCAATTTTGATGTGGTGGTAGGATGCCAGTGCCACATTTATCTATGTCATTATCTTCAACAGAGCAGATTGTGCTTTAAGAATGGAGGAGCTTTTAATATCGGTTTGAGAAATTTAGATCGGAAAGTTGGATTTCTAATTGTTAGATTTCAGAGTGATATATCTTTGAATGAGTTTCTCTGTGGAATTTATTTATAAAACTGCCTCCTTTTATTCTGATTATACCATATGCCTTATAAATGCTCATTTTTCACAACTGCATAATGTATAAAATTTAAATGGCATGATTTATCTTATCATTTCAAAATTTATTGAACATTTCTGTTGTCTCTGTTGTTAAAATACTAGAGTGAATATATTTTTTATTGTAAAATATTTTTAACATGCAACTACTTTTGTCAAATGTTAACATTCACCAAGTATTTGCCATATTGCTTCCAATATTTTTTTTAAATGAATAAAATTTAAAGATATTGTAGGAAGCCCCTTCTTAATAAAACACTCCCAACTATTTCAGAAGAGGTAACTAATGTGAATTGGGTATTATTACTGGCTGGCTCTGCATTTTTCTATAGATGTATATATCAAAAACAATAGGCTATATTACTTAGCACTTAACATTTTTTCCTAAATGTCATGATACTCTATGGACAACTTTTTTTGGCTAACATTTTTGAAATGTAGTAATGTTGATACATGTAACTCTGATTTATTTATTTTAACTGATATTTATTATATATTATATTTTACCTGTGGTTTTAAGATGTTTGTAGTGGGAAGCTTTTCAGGTAACCAAGTCTGTAATGTTACTACCCTGTTTCCCCGAAAATAAGACAGTGTCTTATATTAATTTTTTCTCCCAAAGTTGTGCTAGGTCTTATTTTCGGAGGATGTCTTATTTTCGAGGAAACATGGTAATAGTAGAAGTCCTCAATACCTTCACATACAGCTTTTAAATTCTTTTATATTATGTCCTATAAAAAATTTGGGAGCAAAGATTACAAGATAAACACATTATGTGGAGGGCCACCATTTACATTGTGGAGCTGTACTCACTAAGATCCTATTGGTAAATATGAATATTGTCAGATTGCTTCCCAATATGCTGTAAAAATAAATCAGATTTACTACAAACATATTAGCATATCTGATCAGTGAGTTAAGATGTTTCCTAATTTAATAGTGGCAAATGACACCTCAAATTTGCTTTAACTTGCAATTTCTTTGAATTTGTACTGGATAGAATATTTTTCCTGGATAAATATTTGCATTTGCTTTTTTTTTGTATAAACTGGCATTTAAATTTTTTTGAGGGATCTTTATATTGGCTCAGCCTTTTGTGATCTCTCAAGAAAATGGTCACTTCTACTTGAGATGAACATTTCTCGGTTGCCAAATAAACACATAATTGGGACTCAGGACTTCAGCTAGAACAGGC
The DNA here is from genome assembly GCF_014108245.1 of Pipistrellus kuhlii. Lineage (NCBI taxonomy): Eukaryota > Metazoa > Chordata > Mammalia > Chiroptera > Vespertilionidae > Pipistrellus > Pipistrellus kuhlii. The sequence goes on along the minus strand of NW_023425540.1, from coordinate 69,280,668 downwards.
AAGTAGTAACTTCTTCCTGAACTTCAAAAGCAAAATCAGAGAGGTAAACATTTAAGTAGAAAGCCCCATAAAACTACCCAGCATTGTTGAGGTAAAGTAAACAGAATCACAAGTGCAGTAAAAGTGATTACATATTCAATTCATTTTAATAAAATTCATTGAGAATCAATTATATGCCAGGAACTCTTTTTTAGAACAATGAGGATATAAGGATCTTATACTCTTTGGTACACATCAGGAGAAATGGGAAGTTTTCCTAAGTGTAAAAAAGATAAAATTCTTTCTGGGTTTTTTTTTTTTTTTTTTTTTTCCATATGAGAGAAGGAAGACAGAAGGAAAAAAAGGAGAAGGGTACAGGTGGCTGGCTGCTTCCCCTAGAGAAGGAGGAAGCTCCCCATTGGTGGCAACCAGAGTCCAAGTTGCTCTGGACCTTTGGACCCACACTCAGTAGCAAGGCTGTCCTCCACAGAACTCTTAGATGGGAGCAGGCTATGAAAGCTCTGCAGCTTGGGGGCCTTCCTGGAAGCTTTAGCCACTAAACTGGGTCATTGAGAGGAGATAGTGAAGATAAGGTGCATGCACTGTATTTTCCAGCTTATGGACTGAGTATGGATATCCATTCTACCTCACTCTCTGCTCTGAAAACTAGTCCTTCTCACTTAGTAGTAAATGGTCCCTCTGAATATCCACTTGGTTATCAAATTGAGTCTCTGCCATCATATAAATAGTGTATAAAGATGAATATGTGTGTACATATTTCTAAACTAGTAGCCCTGCGCATGAATTCGTGCGCCAGTAGCTCTCTGCAGGGCCTGGCTGCTCCGTGCCCAGTCCAAAGGCCCATTTGTGGCTGGTGCAGAACGCTTGCCTCATCACTGTGGCGATGAAGCAAGCATTCCGCCAGGCCACTCCCTGGGACAGGGGGACTCCAGCAGGGCTGAGAGGACTGGGTGCCGCCATCTTGTGGCTGAGGGAGCTGCCATCATTGTGATGGAGTGATGGTTAATTTGCATATTGCCCTTTGACTAGATAGGACAATACTAAAAGCTTTCTTTTCTATACTAGGGGCCCATTGCAGGAAGATTCCTGAAAGAACAGGGCTTCCGGCGGGCTTCCCTCCCGCCACCGCCACTTCTTCCCCTCCAGCGCTTTCCCTGCCGCCTCTGCCCCCCAACCCCCACCCCCACCCCACTCTTTTCCTCCCACTGCTGCCACCACTGCGGGCGCTGCCCACCCACCAGCCCCGCCCATGCTTTCCCTCCAGCAACTGCCTTGCTTTCAGCTTTCCCTCTCTCTTCCTTCTATGCCGTCTTCAGTCTTCATTCCTCCCTCAGTATGCAAATTAACCACCATCTTTGTTGGGTTAATTCGCAAACTCACTCTGATGGGCTGGGTGTGTAGTGAAGGTGTGGTCATTTAGCATTTTTCTCTTTTATTAGTGTAGATTCTTCATATGCAATAATCTATCATCATAAATAGGATTTCTAGTTCTCAAATAGATACAGAGTCATTAGAAATGTGGCTAGTTGTAGTAAGGGGGGATCCTAATGAATAGTGAATTTCCTAACTCCTCCTTACTATCAATTATGAAATAGCCTACAGCCTCCCTCCTCATCCATCACTACCACTTCTCCTTTGGGCGAACCACTCTCATTTGTGAACTGAACCAACCAGAGGTACTATTGGCACCACCTACTTGCTCTCAATCACTGTCTACCAGGACAGACGAATAAGAAGTAAAAGAAAATACATTATCTTTTAAGTGGAATGGACTATTTGAATTTGACTCAATTAAAAGTAAGATGGAGAATTTTGTAACTATTTTTCTTTTTAAGTTAACAGACACTATTAACGCATGCAATTATATATGGCATAGCCCTACTAAAGTATGGGAATATGGCTAAAAAAGAAAAAAAGAAAAAACCACAGTGGCGAACAATTACAAAGAAATTTTTCAACACTCAGACCAAATAATGAACCTCCATCATGATTCCTCCAACTTTGTTCTTTTTCAAGATCACTGTTGCTATTGAGGATCTTTTGTGGTTCCATATAAATTTTTGGAATATTTGCTCTAGTTCTGTGAAATACACAATTGGTATCTTGATAGGAATTGCATTGGATCTATAGATTGCTTTGAATAGCATGGACATGTTAATGATGTTAATATACTTCCACTTATTTGTATTTTTTTTTTTTTCAGTTTCTTTCTTCAGTGTCTTATAATTTTCTGTGTACAGGTCTTTTACATCCTAGGTTAAATTTATTTCTAGGTATTTTATTATTTTTGAAGCAATTGTGAATGGGATTATTTTCTTAATTTCCTTTTCTGATAGTTTATTATTGGTGGATAAAAATGCAACTGAGCCAAAGCCGGTTTGGCTCAGTGGATAGAGTGTCAGCCTGCGGACTGAAGGGTCCTGGGTTCGATTCCGGTTAAGGGCATGTACCTTGGTTGTGGGCACATCCCTGGTAGGGGGTGTGCAAGAGGCAGCTGGTTGATGACTCTCTCTCATCGATGTTTCTAACTATCTATCCCTCTCCCTCTCTGTAAAAAAATCAATAAAATATATATTTTTTTAAATGAAACTAATTTCTGGATATTTATTTTATATCCTACTATTTTACTGAATTCATTTGTCAGTTCTAGTAGTTTTTGGTGGAATATTTAGGTTCTCTACCAACAGTATCTGTCATCTTCAAATAATGGCAGTTTTAATTCTTCCTTTCCATTTAGGGTGCTTTGTATTTCTCCTTCTTGTCCGATTTCTGTGGCTAGGACTGCCAGTGCTATGTTGAATAAGAGTGGTGGAAGCGGACAACCCTGTCTTGTTCCCAATCTTAAGAGAAATGCTTATAGCTTTTGCCCATTTAGTATAATGTTGACTGTCAGTTTCACAGGCAGAGTTTAAAGTTTATATTTAATTGTCTGTTCCTGCACTGAGAGCTAGAATAACAACTCATGGTTCTGGACTCACATGTTCCAGACCTATAGCATCTGCTCCTGTTACGCACACTTACCTAGCCTCAGACTTCTCTCCTGAACTCCAGAACAACAACCAAAGAAACATGTGGGAGAGTTCCTAAGCTGTTCTTGCCTTGTTTTGGTTACAGATCTGGGGTTGCCCAGATCACACAGTTGATGATAATAGCAGTGAAGAAATCATTTGTAATGACAATATTTATTATTGTTGTCATTTAGGCTTTGGGGAGAGCATCTATAGTTCAGTGCTTATAGTGCTTCATGAGTCCCTTTGAGCTTGGCAGCAATCATTGACACAATAAAGTGCCACACACAGAACAGGGATTAAAAAAAAACTTCTGGGAGGTTCCATGTGATAGCTATGTCTTTCTGCTTCAGTCAACACCTGATGACTATTCCAGGATCTTTCTTGTTACTATGGATCTGCATACCAAGCAGAAGGGCCTGTGTTGGGATGGAAAGAATGATGCCTTTCTCCTCCTAAAGCTCAGCTTGTCCAGTAGAGCCTAACTGATGGGTGTTCTCATAGCCCTGGAGGCTCATCTTCCTAAGGTTCCCCAGTTAGAAATGCTGCGCCTGATTTTGTAGCAAGGGGGTTGAGAGGATATTCTAGGAGCCTCCAATTTCTGCATAATTTCCCAGTGTGGGAAGGCTGCAGAATTGTTTCTATCCCTGTCTTCACATGGACAACTTGTAGCCCCTTGTAGCACCATTGTATGGGGAGAGTTGCAAAGCCAGTGCTGCTGTGCTGATGTGCTAGTTGTGTGTAGGCATTTTTTTATTTTTTCCCCTCTGGGTGTCAGAGAGAACTGTGAGTAGGTTAGAGACCTCCTAAAGTCAGTCTTTTAGGAAAGTGATTCAAAAATTTTTAAAACTGGAAGATTAATTTCCTCACTGCATAGCCTGTGTTTCCTGGACACAGTGATTGGTCCATTCAGTCCCGAGAAAAAGACCAAACAATAAGAAAAAGGGAGGATGGAAAAGCAGCTCTTGCTGCTACAAATGATTGTGTGCTTTGGAGATAGTAAAAGGGAAGAGAGTAGAAAGAGCTGCTGAGAAGAGTCAACAAGTTGCTTTGCCCAATTGAGGTGATAGGTGAGGCTTAGCATGAAGGCCTTCTGCCAAGGTATTCAGGGGTCCTCTTCTGCTCTGCCTGAGTGTTGAGCTCTTAGTCCTGAAACCATTTCCTGAATACTCCAATTCAATATCCAGGCAGTCCTCTAGACCAGCGGTCACCCAGCTTTCGGACCTCACAGACCACCAGTGGTCCACTCACTGCCCGCCGGTTGGCAACCACTACTGGAAAGATTTCCTTACTTCTCCCCTGTCTGTCAGCTGGGGCTGCAGTGGAGGGAGGGCAGGGCCGACTGAAACCCTGTGAGGAGAAACTCAATTTTCATTATAATTATGTTTATTTTTATTTTTAAAATGCAATGCCAACTTGGCCTTCTCAGCTATTGGTCTTAAAGTTTAAAGAGTTTGTATAGTTCCTAAGATAGTTTAAATTATCTACCACAAATATTCCAAACCATTTGGGATGAAGGGGCATTGCAGTTTTGTTTTCCATACTCTGAAGACTTTTTTTAAAAAAAGGTTCTGCGGTTGATAAGTAATCATTTTTCCTTGCGATGGTCACTAGAATTTAGTTTCTTGAGTTTCAACTCAGTTAAGACTCGTTCTCTGAGACCTTGCCTCTATGTCATTATTTGGAGCATTGTTTCTCTGCCCTGCACTTGCTTCCCAGCAGGCCCATTAGAACAGTAAATCTGTGAGGCTTGGTGAGGTTCTCAGGATGACACTACACAAAAGGCTTTGAGCAGGAGTCTGAAGATCTAGGTTCCAGTACCAGATATGTCACTTATTTAGCTCAGGCCTCGGTTAGTAATTTACCCTCTCAAGCCTCAGTTTCCTCACCTTTACAATACAGATAAAAATACCCACTTCGTATATCTTTCAACGTGAGTGTGGATAAGTAAAATCATGTGAAAGCATTTTGTAATCACTATTAAATATATTTCTATATCCCTAATTATGTGGAAGCTAGTCATGGCAAGGTTTAGAGAAAAATATTGGTTAGCATTCTTTCAGTTTCAATTACCAAAAATGCAATTCCAACAAATTAAGGTTAAAAATATATTGGCTCCATATAAAAAATGAATCATACTTTGATACACTGAAAATAAAATTAAGAAAATTAGTCCATTCACAATAGCAGCAACAACAACAAAAAAATACTTAGAAATAAATTTAACAAAAGAAGTGCAGAACTTAAATGTGAAGCAACAACAATCAAGACAGAGTAATACTACTGGTATGAGGATAGATATATAATCAATTGAGTAAAATCAGAGTCCAGAAATAAATCCATCTATTTATGGTCAGCTGATTTTCAACAAGGCTGCCAAGACCAGAGGGGGAAAGAATAGACTTTTTAACAAATGGTGCTGATACAGCTGGATAACCACATGCAAAAGAATGAATTGGATTCTTACACCATTTGCAAAAATTAGCTTAAAATGGATCAGTAACCTAAATATAAAGCTAAAACTATAAAAGTATTACAGGAAATCATAAGGGTAAATCTTCATGACTTTGAATTTAGAAATGGATTCTTAGATTTGACATCAAAAGCCTGACAACAAAATAAAAAAGAAATTGTTAAATTTGGCTCCACTAAAATAAAAAATCCATATAGATGTCATAAAGATATGAAGCTATTAGACTTAAAACACAAGGAACTGTCTCTGAGTGTGACAACTCTAGAGAGAGGAAATTATATCCTCTTGTATCAGGTCTCACTAGTGCAACGCTTTGGGACTTAGTAAGGTCTAAGTTTGACACCTGCCTATATCATTTTAAGACCTTGGGCCTCTGAGAGCCTTAGTTTCTTCTTCTGAAAAATGGGGATAATTCCTCCTTAAGTCAGGATATTCTAAGATTAAATAATAATGTAAAGTGCCTGGCCCTTGGTGAATTTCAGCTCACTAAGGTCTTTTCCCCTTTGCCTCATTTGCTTGGCAAGAGTAGCCTTATGCATCCCACAATAATTCTGCCTCAACTTGTTTCCAGGCAGTATTTGGTTCTTAAAACTGGACATAGCTAAATTCCTCTGTCAGAGTCCATGTTATCCTGAGAAAAGCTGAGATTTTTTCCCCCTGCTCTATGGGAGACAAAAATGTGCTCAAAAGAAAAGAAGAGTGTCTTCTCTGCTAACAAGAGAATGGAAGTACGGTAAGTAGTATTCATGTCACAGACCTTACTAACCCTGAAGCCACAGGGGGGAGCCCTTGTCAGCATAAACTCAGATTCTGCCGCCTGAGCTCCAGTGGAGGTCCCTGCTGGGTTGCAGTTGGTTAATATACAATAGGGACTTGCCCTGACACTCCCTCTCCCCCCCACCTTGCACCCCAGTTGTAAGGACCCCCATCCAGTTTTCACTTTGCCAGCTGGCGTTTAATAAATCTGAAGTCAAAATAAGGAAAAAAGATCTGTTTTTAAAAGAAAATATTTTCAAGTCACTTTATCCCCCTTCAAAACACTCCCCTCCAAAATACTGCAGGTATAGTAATTGGAAGAGAGGGGACAAGAAAGAAAGGAGAGACAAGGGAAGAAAGGAGAGGGGAAGAGAGGAGGAGAAAGGGAGGGAGGGAGGGAAGAGTGACACCACCAAGGCTTCTGTCGATCTGCACCTGAGTTGAGAGCAACCTGGTTAAGCAGGAATTGCTTGCTCCATTTAGGTCAACCTTCAGAGTCACCTGTCTCAGAAAAGAACCTCTCAAAAGACTGGAAGTTTAATAATAAATAAGGATTTACTTCCTTTGTGTACTTTGCAGCATAAAGTTTTCTCAAAACAGCAGACACCTGTGGGACTGAAATGTTCAATAATCCTCAAAGAACAAATCCATCAAGAAGTATTTAAAGGGCAGTTAAAATATAAACTGGTGCCTGAACTTGGCTGAGCAGGTGTTTAATTCTTAAGCAAATACTTAGATGCCTAGCTAAATACTGGCTCCCTTTCTGGACTTCAGCATTTACTCCCTGCCAGGTGGGCAGGAGCTCCAGGGCTGCCCCACCACACTGCCCACCCAACTTCTTTCTCTGGTCTGGTTTGGTGGCTCCTGTCACCTGTGAGTGGCTTCTTAAGGATGTTCAGTCCTCCAGTCCCAGGTCCCATCTCCAGTTCTTCTCCTGTTCTCCCCTCTCTCACTCCTCAGCTGCTTAACACAGAAAGGGAACACAAGGCCACATTCATCTCTCATGAGGCTCAGCCTTCTACATACTAGGTCCGGTTGAGGAGGGCTTCAATGTTGGGACAGTGAAGGTCCCTCTTGAAGTTAGGGCTCCAGGGCATGTTTATGCTTCTCCGGTTGATGCGTTCCCAGAGACAGGGCTTCCTGGTGTTATGTCACCTGGCAGCACACCACACCGAATTTTTCTCTAAGGTCAAAGTAAGGGTTCTTGGCAAGGACATCATTTAAATGCTGGAAGCCCTCTTTTCTTTTATGTAAAATGGGGATAATAATAGAAACTGCCTTACTGGATAGGGAATAAATAAGATAACACATGGGGATAGTTGCTAGCTGTTCCTTCATGTCAGGCACCCAAACCTCTGCATTTCTTTGCATCCAGCTCATGAACTATGTAGATGAAAAAGGTATCCATGTGTATATCTCAAGTCCCATAATAGCCAATTGTTCTGACCTATTCCCTCAGCAAGTGTTTTGTTTTTTGTTTTTTTTTCTGGAGCATTTTAAAAAACATGCTTCACTGTTCTTGGACTTTAGCATTGCTTTCAATTACTTATTTGCAACAGGAATCTGTGATTTCTTTGAGGACAGGAACTGTGTCTTACTCCTTTTTTATGCCCCCGGCCCTTCTCATAGTACTTTCCGCCCATGGTAGTTCAGTAGATATTTATAATGTTAATTAAATACTATGTTGAGATTTCCTAGCTGCTCACAGCTAAGATAAGCTGTTAAAGATAGGAAATGATTCAGTTGTGCAATCTAATTGGGAAGTCAGTAAGTAACAGTGAAATGGCACAGGAGACAGGTGAGAGGGCTTCAGGAGTGTGGCTACAGGATGTCAGAGAAGGTGACTTCGAGCTGTCATATAGAAAGAGAAGGATTTTGCCAATTAGGAAAAGTCATAAATAATGTTTACATAGCATTTTCTCATTCTTAAAGTATGTATCAAGAGCATGGGTTTTCCTGGCTGGTGTGGCTCAATGGTTGAACGTGGACCCATGAACTAGTAGTTTATGGTTCAATTCCTATCTGCCCAGGTTGCGGGGTCAGTCTGCAGTAGGGGCGTGCAGGAGGCAGCTGATTAATGATTCTCTCTCATCATTGATGTTTCTATCTCTCTCCCTCTCCCTTTCTCTCTCTGAAATCAGTAATAATAATTTTTTTTAAAAAGAGCATGGGTTTGAGAGACATTTAGTCCTCAGACACTTGACAAGATAAGGCATTGATGGTATATGCTCAATTGGCTTTTTCACAATGATAAAACAAATTTGTTTAGTTTTTACAGATTTTAACACTTCCACTTAGTTATAGAAATGTACTGATATTATAATATCATTGAAGAAGGAGTAGGAATGGAGAAAGAAAAATGATGTGAAAAGACAGGAGCAGACCTAATACCTTGACTACCCTCCATAAACTCCTAATAGTCCTTTAGCTATTAGTTAAGGTTAAGTGAGAAGCAAAATTAATTACTTGGTCCAAAGGGTTCATAAGATTAAAAAAAATAAGTTATTTTGTTTATTCATTCACTTTATTCTTTTACTGACATATTCCACAACATTAAGATGTAAAACCTATTTCCCAGAGCAGGTGATTTTGAGCTTCCTCTTGAAGAGGGAGGTCAAGGACAGACCAGCCAGAGAAAATGGAACATGAAATTGCCTAGAAGCCAAAGGGAGTGCTCTTCAGCTTGGTTATTCTGGCTGGAGTAGAGAGCTGAAGGCAAGGGGCAGCTGTGGCTCAAAGTTAACCCAGAGAGGCATGAAGGACTTGGAAGGTGCTGAAGCACTTGGAAATGGGTGAAATGGGGAGTCCAGAAGAGGTTGTAAGCAGAAGAGTGACATAATCAAATATTTGTTTTACAAACTTCACCCTGGCATTAGGGTGGATATGGGTTAGAATGATGTAATTATGGGAGGTGAAGGGTCATATGAGAAACATATTTTGTAGTAATATGAGAGAAAAATAGTGTTGATCTTGGCCAATCCACTAAGTCTGAGTCTGAGAATAAAGATTTGGAATCATCTTAAGTGGCCTTCCTGTGGGTTTGCTGAAGATCTAGTAGAGAAACAGTACAAAGGAGGGACAGTATAAAGGTAAAAGTGGGGGTAGCTCTGAGGCGGTCCCTGATTCCTCAGGCCTGCACCCACCCCATTCAGGGCCTGTGGTGGGAGAGAGCCTTCAGGAGGGAGGAGCTGACAGTGTGGTCTGCAACAACACCCAAGGGTGCCCCTCCCCCAGACTGGGGGAGTTCTTCCCCTGCCCTGGCTTTTATAACCTCCCTTTGCCTACTCATAACATTAGCCTCAGAACTGTCCTCACATGGTCAGCCTCACCATGCTGAAAACCAGAATTGATGTTGTAGCTAAGTTATTGGTTGGTGAGAGATAAAGATTTGAGATGTTTAGAAGAACCAGCAATAGGATTGGATGATGAATTGTCCTGGGTCGCGAGCAAGAAGATGGAGTCATCACGGTGCTCTGATTGGTGGAGTGTTGTCTTCTTACTCCTAATTCAGGAGAGGTGGAGGAAAAGAGAGTGTTCACCTGAAGTTTACATATTTTAACTTACTTAGATCTCACAGGACCCCTCTGAAGTGGATAGAATTATCCTATTGTTGAGCTGAGAAGCAAGGCTTAGAGGGGTTGTGATCACATAAGCAGGGCAGGCAGGACTGAAACCCGGCTCTGGAAAGCCGTATCTACATTTCTGTTTCTGCTCTTACAAAGGCCTTCCAGTATTTTTACACTCAACTTTTAATGTCTCAGAATAAGCATGGTCTCCTATAATAAGCAGACAATATTTCTTTCACTAAACCATACCGGTGACTTTCTTCCTCATCACTTTTTTAAAAGTTCAAGAGCTAACTCTTGTTTATCAGCTACCCCAGGACAAGAAGTTCATCCAACAGAACATGCCAGCTCTCGTGCAACCTGAGCTCCATGTGCAGCTTACTGCCAAGGAGCTAATTTTGTGCCACAGTTTTAGAAATAGAAGTTACTTTGGTGTTTTGAACAGTTGAGCCTGTTGGAGATAAGAGCATGAGTTTTCCTTTATCTACAGATTTATCTGATGATTATAGCTCACAGATAATTATAGATAACAGATTTGCAAGATACTGGTATCTTTAAAAAACACTGAGAATAGATTTTCATAGATATCTTAGTGTATTTTTTAAGGATTATGAGGAAAAAAACATGTTCTATTGAAATTAGGTCATTTCTAATGAGGGTGAGAATTAGAACGTAGAGCATTGTTTCTTTTGTTTTTTCAGCCATGACACCTGAGAACATTAATTAAAGTGATAGGTAAATCTAAAAGTGTCTCTTCTAGGGAAAATAAAGAAATCCAATAAAGAAATGATGGGGGGAAAGTAAAATAAGAAATAAATATATTAAGTGTATAAAATTTGAAACTACAAAAGCATGCTCTACCTAATTGGTAAAAAGAAAAAAAATCAATGCATAGGAATTAACATATAACAAGATTATTAAAATTAACACAACCAGAAATAGAAAACCTAAGTAAATAGTAACCACAAAATGACTATTTGTCTCCCATATTACATCATTCTGACTTGTCTCCACACTAAACAGCTCCTTTTCTTCTCCCACATGCACACCTTTCCCCAAACCTACTCAACTTCCTGTTTTATCAGTCTCACATCCACTCTTGGCCCAAGCCAGACTGTCATCCTCATCTCAGGACCCAGTCTTTCCTCCTATCTACATTATTTATTGCCCTGCCCTTAGTTTAATTGAGAACTGACATACAGCACTGCATATGTTTAAGGCTTATAGCATGATGGCTTGATGTTTATTGGGAAAGACCACAATAGGTTCAACTAATATCCATCTTCTTGTATAGATATAATAAAAAGAAAGAAAAAGGTAAAAGAATTTTCTCTGTGATGAGAACTCTTGGGATTTACTTTCTCAATAATTTTTCTCTATATCATACATCAGTGTTAGCTATAATTATCATACCATACATTACATCCCTAATATTTATCTTACAACTTGAAGTTTGTACCTTTTGACCATCTTCCTTCAATTCTACCTCCCCCAGTTTCTGTCCCTGGGAACCAGAAGTCTGATATATTTTTATGATTTTAACTTTTATGAGTGTTATAAGTTACTGCTTTTTAAATTCTTCCTCACTGTTTTCTGAATCGAAACTCTCCTTCTGTTCTTTTTGTTACTCACTTGATTCATTCCCTCCCTCCCATCATCTCTCACGCCACCAGTGTCATTTGGCTCCCTTCTACTTCTACTTTAGTTTGGGTACTAATGAATGTCTTCCCCCAACCTATGTTTTTTAAAGCTTTTGCTGGGTTACAGTTGCTTGGGTATGACATTCAACAGAAACAAGGTGGGCTGTTTTAACAATTTAATCCAACATAATAGGAAAAATCAACCGGATTGTTTTTAGTTACTTTAGAAAAAACACTCTGCCTGTTTTGCTGAGGGAGGACTCTGCTATTGCATTTCTAAATTGCTAAGTGGTTATTACATTTCTAGATGCTGCAGGAAAAGCATACATTACTGTGGTCTAGACCCTACTAGCTGAGTTTTTCTGCATTTTTCCCATGGGTCATGAAGACATGAAAAGGGGAAGAAAAATAGAAGCTGTCCCCTGGTGTGGGTAGAGGTGAAAGGACAAAAGAGGTGTTGCACATATGTAAAATTTTAGACAAGAAAAAAAAATAAATAAGTAAATGAATGAATGAATGAATGAAAGAAAGGTGCTGTAGATCCAGCTGCTGCAGACAAGGAAGCAGGTAACCTATGCCTAATTCCTTCTGAAGAGACTTTTGAGTTGGGGATGCTGTGTGGCTACTGGGCTGAAGTGGAAGCTAGGAATGTCTATTGATAAGCATTTACCTGCAGATTTGGGAACCTAGTAATGGTGTCAGTAGCCCAGGTTTTGGCCTACAAAGCTATTCACCTTTAAATCAATAACTGGAACCCAGGTAACCTAGCACCTGGAGCAGCCAGCCATGATGAGCTGGAAATCTGAGGCCTTTCCCTAATTTCCTGGGCTATATAATACCCAGACTCCAATGCAAAGCCCAGGGAGAGGGTATGGGTCCTGACAGATAATGAGGTTATTCTGAGGCCAACATCCACTTTTTTTCTTTTAACTACAGTTGTTGCTGAACGATGGGATTGAGAATGGTATCTTCAGAAGCCATCAAGGACACTGAATGGGTACAGTTTACCTGAAGAACCAGAAAGGTAGGGGCAGAGTCTTCATGACATTGTCTTATATCCCTGCTTACACTAACCTGAGTTCCTGAGCTCATTTGTCTCCCTGGACTTCCTTTTTCTGTTGGGCTACTTTGGGTTCTATTCCTGCCACTGACCAATATCTAACTGTTATAAAAGAAAATACTGGATTTTTGAGGTCATTATTTTAATTCAAAGCTGGTGAGGAGATGAACAAACATATAGCTGTGGGAGAAATGCAGTAGATGAAGCATGGGTAAAGGACAAAGGCAAACAAAAGGGAGGGTTATATTGAGAAGCAGTACTTGTGGCAGGGAGGAATTTCACTCAGAAGTTTGTTTGGCAGGAATAAAGTACATTTTAACAAATCCTCCAGGTGATTTTGACCACACTAAAGTTTGGAAACCACTGTTCTAGTGTTTCAATACATAATACACCTGTGCTTCCTTACCATCAACTTAAAAACACACAAACCCAAGTGTGAATTTTATATCAACAATGCTAAACTCACAGGTGCACAAACAAAAGATCATCTTTACTGATGGAAAAGCCATAAATAGATTACCTGGAAGCTGTAGGTTATACCTCTGAGATTGGTACTATGCAGCTAATAGGAGATGCTGATTAACATATGTAAAATTTCAGGGGGGAAAAACAAAAACCACAACACCTCACTTTTCGTTTTTCAAAATTTATGATTCCCCAGAAGAAAATATGACAGCAAGACTTTTAGCCAGGAAGAGGCAAATCTTCCATAGTCTATTTTTCTTAGAGCATACCTTTGCCTCCTATTGTCAAACCCCCAATCCCAAATTGTTTTTGTCATCTTTTAAGTTTCTTAACTAGTAAACATTTCTTAGAAATTCAAAGAAGAATTTTTCATGGCTTAAGCAAAATTGTGGGCTTAAAATAAAAATAACTTGTGGATTATTGGTTATTTAGATAAATTCCTGAAAACACTGCTTTTCAAGTTGTGATTATCTCCTTTAGAAATGACTTGAGTTGGGGCTTAATTTTATTTAGAATGTAAAAGAGCAAGTGTAATTGTGTGTCTTGTAATTCTATGCCATTATGTGTATCATATACAAATAAAAGACACTGCCATCTTAATTTAAATTTTTTTCCTTGATATATCATTAGAGATAGAAGAGCAGGATATAAAATTGCTCAGCAACCTACTTCCCTTCTTATACTGGACTAGAGGCCTGGTGCACCAAATTCATTCACTGGGAGTGGGGTGGGGCCCCTCAGCCCAGCCTGTGCCCTCTCGTAGTCCGGGACCCCTCACTCCTTACTGCCCGCCTGCTTGCTGCTCCCTACTGCTCTTCTTGCTGCTCCTTAGTGGTGCCACCACTGCCGCTGCACTTGCCAGCCGTGAGCCGGGCTTCTGGCTGAGCAGCACTCCCTCCCTGTGGGAGCGCACTAACCATCAGGGGGCAGCTCCTACGTTGAGCGTCTGCCCCCTGGTGGTCAGTTCATAGTGACTAATCATTCCACCATTCGGTCGATTTGCATATTAGAGTTTTATTATATAGGATAGGATATTGAATGTGAACTGTAAATGAAAAATAAAATTTTAAAAAGAACCAAATAAAATTTTAGATCTGTAAAAATTTTAATATATATAAATATTCTTAATTCTCACCTGAGGATGTTTTTAAAATTTATTTTTAGAGAAACATCCACGTGACAGAGAAATACCAGTAGGCTGCCTCTGCACCAACTGACCCACCGGTATCTAACCTAAACCTAAGTATGTACCCTAACCTAGAATCCAACAGGAAATCCTTTGGTGTACAGGTTGAGACTCCAACCATTTGAGGCACCTGGCCAGGGTAGATCTGAAAAAGATTTTTAAATGTACCTCCAGGTCCTGGTCGGTGTGGATCAATAGTGTCCTCCCATGCACCAAAGGTCATGGGTTCGATTCCAGGTGAGAGCACATTCACAGGTTGTGGGTTCCATCCCTCTCATATTGCTTGGGCAACTCATTCCTGTTTCTCTTTCTCTTTCCCTCTCCCTTCCTCTCTCTCTAGAATCAATGAAAAAAACATATCCTTAGAGGACTTAAAAAGAAAAAAAATGGTTTGGTTCAGTGGATAGTGCTTCTTCAGGCGGATTGAAGGGTGCCAGGTTGGATTCCGATCAAGGGCATGTACCTGGGTTGTACGGTCCATCCAGGGCCCTGGTCAGGGATTCAGCAAGAGGCAGCCAATTGATGTCTCTCACATTAGTTTCTGTCTTTCTTCCTCCCTTCTACTCTCTGTAAAAAAATAAATAACAAATAAAATTTTTAAAAAATTTTAAAAAATGCCCTCAGGTGTGGATTAACCAAAACAAACACCCATCCCCAGAGTGATTATTGAAGGAGCATATGAAGTATTTGTTGAATAAACGGGAAGGGATGGGACTGTGCTTTCTGTTTTAGCAACCATGCAAGCCAGAGGGCTCATTTTTAAATTTTTATTGATTGATTATTTTAGAGAGAGGAAGGGAGCAAGAGAAACACCAGTGTGTTATTCCACTTACTATGCTCTCTTTAGTTGCTTCTTGTCTGTGCCCTGACCAGGGATCCAACCCACAACCTGCTGTATCAGAGGAGGTTCTAACCCACTGTGCTGCCGGCTGCCCATCGGGCCCCTGAACAAAACCCCTCTGGCGTGCCGTGGGCCGGAGCTCCTCTGCCACAACAAAGGTTTGGGCTCCATTCTGTCAGGGCACCTACTTAGGTTTTGGGTTTGATCCCGGATCGGGGCTGGCTCCTGCTCAGGAAGTGACTGAGGCCTGTTGAGGTCCATGTGCTCTAGTCATTCAGTGGGGAGCTGGGGTTCCATTGCTGACATGGCCAACTCCGATCCCCACCGAAGGCCTCCTTGCTGGGTGCTGAGAAAATTAAACTGGAACCCTGTTGTCTTTGGTGTAGAAAGGGACAGATGAAAACCTCAGCAGCTTTACTGGGGAATCTTTAAATGAGATGTTATGTAAAAAACCCAAAAGACTCCATTTAAAAACTAATTGACTTAATAAATGAATTTGGCAATGTAGCAGGATACAAAATTAATGCCAAGAAATCCATGGCATTCCTATACACCAACAGTGAAACTACAGAAACAGAGGCTAAAAAAGCAATTCCATTTACCATCGCACCAAAAAAATTAAGATACCTAGGAATAAATTTAACTAAGGAAGTAAAGGACCTATTTGTGGAAAACTACACGACACTGAAAAAAGAGATAGAGGAAGATGTAAGGAGATGGAAGAACATACCATGTTCATGGATTGGTAGAATCAATATCATCAAAATGTCCATACTTCCTAAAGCAATCTATAGGTTCAATGCACTCCCCATTAAAATACCAACAGCATATTTCACTGACCTAGAAAGAACTCTCCAAAAGTTCATTTGGAACAATAAAAGACCCCGAATAGCCACAGCAATCCTGAGAAAGAAGGGTAAAGTAGGAGGGATCTCAATACCAGACTTCAAACTATATTACAAAGCCACTGTTCTCAAAACAGCCTGGTACAGGCACAAGAACAGACATATAGATCAAGGGAATAGAATCGAGAACCCAAATATCAACCCAAATCAATATGCTCAATTAATATTTGACAAAGGAGGCACAAATATACAATGGAGTAAAGACAGTTTCTTCAAAAATGGTGTTGGGAAATTTGGACAGACACATGCAAAAGAATGAAACTAGATCACCAACTTACACCATTCACAAAAATAAACTCAAAATGGATACAGGACTTAAACATCAGACGGGAAACCATAAAAATACTAGAAGCATCCACAGGCAGCAAAATCTCAGACGTATGCCAAAAGAACTTCTTCACTGATACTGCCCCTAGGGCAATGGAAGCTAAAGAGAAAATAAACAAATGGGACTACTCCAAAATAAAAAGCTTTTTTACAGCAAAAGAAACCATCAACAAAACAACAAGAAAGCCCACGGTGTGGGAGAACATATTTGCAAATGTTATCACTGATAAAGGTTTAATCTCCAACATTTACAGAGAGCTTATACAACTAAATAAAAGGAAGATGAATGATCCAATTAAAAAATGGGCAATGGACCTAAATAGAATATTTTCAAAAGAAGACAGAAGGAAGGCCAAAAGGCACATGAAAACATGCTCAAAGTCACTAATTGTCCGAGAGGTGCAAATCAAAACAACAATGCGGTACCATCTCACTCCTGTCAGAATGGCCAACATCAACAAATCAACAAACGACAAGTGTTGGCGAGGTTGAGGAGAAAAAGGAACCCTCGTGCACTGCTGGTGGGAATGCAGACTGGTGCAACCACTGTGGAGAACAGTGTGGAGTTTCCTCAAAAAACTGAAAATGGAACTCCCATTTGACCCAGTAATCCCACTTCTAGGAATATATCCCAAGAAACTAGAAACACCAATCAGAAAGGATATATGCACCCCTATGTTCATAGCAGCACAATCTACAATAGCCAAAATTTGGAAACAGCCTAGGTGCCCGTCAGCAGATGATTGGATCCAAAAACTATGGTAAATCTACACAATGGAATACTATGCAGCCATAAAAAAGAAGGAATTCTCATCATTTGTAGTAACCTGGATGGAATTGGAGAACATCATGCTGAGTGAAATAAGCCAATCAATGAAAGAGAAACACCACATGACCTCACTCATTTGTGGATGATAAAGAACATTATAAATTGATGAACCAAGAGACAGATATAGAGACAGTAAAGCAACAGGCAGACTGTCAAATTACAGTGGGGAGGGGAGGAAGATCTGGGGGAGATAATAGATCAACCGAAGGACTTGTGTACATGCATATAAGTACAACCAATGGACATAAAACTCTGGGGAGGGAGAGTATGTATGTGAGGGAGGGAGGGGGGCAAAAAAAATCAATAAAATATATTAAAAATAAATAAATAAAAAATAAATGAGATGTTATGTTTTTTTGGTGAAAATAAGTTTATTGTGAAATCAATATTGTGTAATCATTGTGACTTATGTAATCACTGTGATTATACAATAATCTGCATTGAATTATCTGCTGGGATGTTTGTACTTTAGGGCATGTGAATGCCTTTTATTTATTTGACATAGCATACAGCCACGCCCACACACTCCTTGCCAGTCATTACCCATGAGGGTGTCCTGGATAATTTACATATTCCTCTATTATTATATAAGAATAAATTAACACTTCCTTGACAAATATGCACATTTCTCCACCTCAAAGACTTCAGCAATATTCTAATGAAATTTGACAAGTACAGAGTCAGGGTCCTCTGTTTTTGCATATCCGCAGATCAAAAAAGTAGGTTTTCATTTGTAGCCTTGGGCAGAATATCTTGATAAATTGCATTCTATATTCTAGAATAGTGGAACAAAAGATGTGTTGAGCAGATGAATTCCTGATCTGTGAGGACAGCAACCACAAATAAGGTATCACAATAGTAGGTGACAAATTCAGAGACCTTCACATTTTCCCAAAAATAACAGTCCCAACTCTTGTCTAAAACAAAATTCAATGGTAGATTTGAAGGGGAAAAATGGACTGAAGTTCTTAATGCTTGCATTTAATAGCCTATCTGAAATGCCTGTCACACATGTAAAACAGAGCTATGACCACTGCCTTCGAATTATATTAGGAGCATTGAGACTTAGATCTTTAGGTATTGTAGTTCACATACATTAAAAACATTTAATGTATGTGAACTAGCTAAACTAAACAGTACTTTCTGATGAGTATATCCTGGTATATCAAGTGCATTTATCTTTCTTCCTAGTGAGTGAACAAAAAAACCTGCTAGATCAAGGATGAATTACAATCCTGTTTTAGGAATTACATTCCTGATAATAGGAAATGCTACATTCATAGTTGCCTTAAAATTCTCGTTTAACTCCCCAAAGCAGTTAATAAACTAGCCTGAGTAGTAACTTATTGAGAATAAGAAGCAAAGATCATACAATGGACATGTATATTTGGTTTCAGATCTGTTATCGCAATCTATATTTTTTTAACTGTATAAAAGTTTGAAAATTAGCAATCTAGCAAATCTAGCACAACCCTCTTAAGTTATGGATTCGTCAGCAGTACATGCATAATATAAATATTCCTGGAGATGAAAGACCTGGGCTCTAGGCCAGCATCCTTCCTTGATTTACCACATGATCTGGGAAACTCCCTATATTGCTCAAAGCTGCTTTTTCAAGAGTAAAAGAATGTTTAATGGCTGACTGTGTATATAGCATATCTACTATAATGTTCAAATGAGAAAGTGAAAATACAATGAAAACTATAAAATCAGTTTAGCCAAACATCTTAGGAAGAAAAGAACCAGATTATATTCAGGGAACTATGAGTCCATTTAATCTTCAGCTTCCTCATTTATAAAAGCATGATTTGCTCCAAAGATAAATAAAGTAGAATTTTAAAAGCTAAATCATTTTTTTTAAATCAAAATGAGCTGCACCTTATATGGCTCAATCACACTGTCAGTATCAACAGTGATTATTTCATAGGCTTAGGGATAGTGAAGGATTTCAAAAAACTTTCCCAAGGCCTGAATATTAAGATAAAAGCCATTGTAAAAACTCAAACATCAATAATGTGTGTGTGTGTGTGTGTGTGTGTGTATACACACACACACACACACACACACACACACACACACACACACTAGAGGCCTGACACATGAAGATTTGTGCAGGAATGGGCCTTCCTTCCCTTGGCTGCTGGCATTGCCTTTACTGTGGCCGTAGATGCCTTTCCACCTTCCCACGCTGTGGAGCTGCTGGGATTGTGCAGAATGCCTATGTTGTTGCCATGGCAATGACACAAGCATCCTGGCCCCTGCCCCTTGGTGCCTACATATGCAAATTAATCCACCATCTTTGTTGGGTTAATTAGCATACCCACTCCTGATTTGCTAGTGGGCGTCATGAAGTAAGAGTCAATTTGCATCTTTTTTTATTAGTGTTGATATAAAAGCCTAAGTGACTGCCACTATGACACGCAATGACCACCAGGGACAGACACTCAATGCAGGAGCTGCTGAGCGACAGCAACTTTGCAGAGTGCCCTCTTGCACACTGGGACCTCTCAGAGGGATATTGGACCGCTGATTTCGATCCTTGCAGGCCAGGCTGAGGGACCCCACTTGCCAGAGGGCCCTGCTCATTCCAGACACCCTTCAAGCCCTGGCACTGCCCCACGTGCGGCTGGCTGGGGAGGGACCTCAGCAGGTTAGCTCCAGAGCACGCCCTGCCATCTCCCCAAGTCTTGCCTGCCAGACACCTTCTAATTAATTTACTTTCAATGTGCATCTGACCTCTAGCAGTTATATATCAATAAATGAGGTTAAGTTAAAGCTGACATAGACTTACAAAACATAAAATATGAGTAGACATTATATAGTTTTAATGAATCCACTTCCTTTATTGCAGTAACCTCTGTACAAAGCAGCAACTGCAATACTCAATGTTAAAACATTAGAAAAGCAAGTGACAGTTATCATACAATATTATCAAAATATTACATTTTCAAACTTAGTAAACATCCACCAGAGCGCAAATCTTTAAATTATTTCCATAGTCTTTAAAAATATGTAATATCAGAAAGTATATAAAAAGAATGTAAAAGAAAACCTAAAATACAAATGAAGTAATGTAACAAATAAATATCTGATTTAATTAACCATTAATAATTAGCATAATACCACCATTCTCTCTAAACCCATTGAATTTTTACCTCTAGAAATAATGAATGCTCAAATGCCATTGCATAATTATTTGTTTCCAAGTTACCACCAATGATTAGAAAAACAGAAGCATTAAAATAATCAAATTCAGTATAAATAAAAGACTAGAATAGCTTTGACGCTAGCATCTCTAAGAATTAATTATTGAGTTTTATTAGAGCAGTATATTAACCTTAAAAATTTTGACCTGGTGTCTAGTGAGAAGTAAAAGTAATGAACGTTTTGAAAAAGTGAAAAGCTTCTTACATTATTTCACAGACAATATTACCCTCCCCCCATTATGCATATTTAGATATATTTTATGTACTTTATACATAATGTATGATACATGACATTTGGTTCCTGTAGTACAGATCACAATGATGTTTTTCTGAATGGGAAAAACTTGGGGGGGGGGGGGGTAAGTGTACCTGTGCACATTTCAACATAGCAGCACTTAGTTTATGCCCTATTATCCATTTTTAAAATTCAGTTTATTGACTAATCTGACATTTCTACCATTCTTGCCCCCAAACACTACAAAACCAGCCATAAATGCAACAATGCTGTGCGTAATAACATAGGAAAAAGTATTTTGGAAAAAAAACAATTATTTCATTTTCTTAACATTCTGAATTCAAAATTATTATTAGATCTTCATTTTTATATTAACTTAGTTCACTTATGCAGCAAAAATACTGCACTGTTGACAACAGTAATTTTATAGATTTCTATCAAGATTTATTAAAACCTGTATAAAGTCTTCACCATTGAAACTTATAACCCACTGAACAGTACTTCAGATGAAATGTTCTCCATTCTATATATGAATGATAACTGTGAATTACATGCCCTTCAAATAATCATCTTTGTTCTCCAGGAAACCTCTCTTTCAATCTAATTTTGAACTTATGTTTACTAAAACAAAACCATTTTAATTTAATGAATCTGATCATTTAAAATGCAAAAAACCAGCAACATAAATATCATTATATATACATATCCATCTGTGTATGTATATATATATGCGCATACACATACATATATGTGGATATAGATCCCTTGAAATGTTTTTAGGAAATCCTTCTTTGAATAAAAACTGAAAAACTTTACATTAATAATTGTATATAAAGCTTTTAATAACGGTACATACACAGTCATATTTGTACTAGTAGCCTATGATGTCAAAACAGACATTTCAAAAGCACAATCTGGCAGTTTTTCTTAACACAAAAGTTTTAAAGTATTAAGAATGGATTAAATTTAAATGTTCAGAATAATCTGTTCAAACCTGAGAATATTAATTAAGACTAAGTGTACTTGACATTTGAATGAATTAAGCCTAAAAACATTTCACTAAGAAACCAGTGGTCCATTTAACCATTTGATGAAACATTATTTTAATGATTTATAAAGGATGGTATAGTGAAATCCCATGTAGTGTGAAATATTCTATGAAATGGCAATGATTTTCCTCCAGAAAATTTTTTTAGCATTCCTTAAAAGACTTAGATTTAAAGAAAACCCTAAATTAGAACAAAAGAAAACCCTAAATTAGAACAAATCTCTTTTAATAAATACAAATGATTTTGAGAATTTCTGTCAAAAGAATAACTATATAATTTATCTAAAGAATGACTATGTAAATTTTTAGCGGTATATAGAAGTACTAGATAAATCTCCAACCTTCCCTAACGTAGTAATAATTGACTGAAAATACAAATAAGAACCATTTAGATATTAAAAAAAAAAAAAAAAAAAGAGTTTATTGGGCCTTTTGCCCCTAGGTCTACATTTATACATACTCATACAACCTAAACTTGGGGTCACTTTTTGGTTCCCATTTTTTCCCTCCATTAACTTGCCCTAACTCTCACCTTTAATGTCTAACATATACCTTTACAAAAATAATAGAAAACATACAGTACTCAACACTAACTGGTCAATGGAAGAAAAGCAGTGTCTATTTTAAAGTGGAAGAGACTAGAAATAAAACTAATAGCTGAAGGCAAAGTTTGACATTCTATAAATTTATAAAAGAGGATATATTGATGAAATTTGGTTATTTTCAGAAGGCACCTCAAGGCTAAAGGCTTTTTGTATTCCTTTCGTCAATCAGAAAATAACATACTTTTATTGCTATTCAAGTAGCAAAGGAAAATTTTACTTCATGAGCTTTAGTCCAACAACAAGGAATCATCATTAAAATTGAGATACATTACTGACTAAAACTGAAGTCTCCATATGCATGTCAATGGAACAACTTCCCTGTGTGCTTTCAAATTAATGAAAGAGTGAAAGAAAAGTCACAGTTCGCCATTGTGATGGTAATGTGTCATTGAAGATTTCAGTTACTTCACTAGGCAATGAAGCACTGTCCACTGTGAGGAAGGTTAAGAGTAGAACGTAAGGACGCTCTGATGGTTCCCCCGAACGAGGAGAATGGGTGGCAGGTCCTCAGACAGAGCTTCTAACCATGCCATGTAGAGAGCACTAGATACAGCACCTTTTCGTGCGACTGGGAGACTCCTGGTATCAAGAAAAGGAAGGAAATTCAGCAATGCATTTAAGTTGAGAAGAATAAAATGTAATAAAAATTAGATTATGTCACAATATAGTAACTAAAAGTTACTACAGTTTTAGCATATTATTAAGTGTGGGGAAATTCTGCATATAGTATAGCAACTACTGTACTACCATAACACTACTCCTATTTTTTTTCAAGTTCTAACAAATTATGTTTAAAAATTTCTTCCTACAAATAGCATAACCCATTTGGTATTTAACATTAAACCTTAAATTTCCCCTTCGGTAAGTATAGAATTCTTTTAAGAGAAAATGGTGTTTCCATCTAAATGTAAAAGTGGAAACTATAAATGAATATAATTCAAACATGGCAAAGCTAAACACATTTAAAAGGCGGGAAAAGGATAAAGGAAAATTCCAAAATATACAATAATAAAAAAATTACTTAGATTTATATAAGTTTAAGATTTTTCTTTCCTATTTTAATTTCTTCTCAAATGCTTAGAGCAAGGTATATTTTAAAAAGTTTGTTTATCCTCCTTATAACTACTAGGTCATTATAGATGTTAAATGGAAATGTACTTGTATAGAAATTAACCCTAATTGCATTATCATAAAAATTAATACCTAAGAAAATCTTAGTGCAAGTATTACTTACATGACAATGATACTAGCTGTGCTTGAATGTTCCTTTAATAATTCATTTAACCTAATCTGCCGGTATGTCTGAAATGAAACAAGACAAAGTCATTCCTAGACCATTTGAAAATTGGAACCTATTACGGTTCATAAAACTAAGTAGACAAAAAAGAAACCAAAACCAATTTTGGTATAATAAAAATCAGTTCCAAAATTATTCTTTACAATGCCCACATATAAATGCAAATTAAAGTATATTTAATTTAGCCAAAACTGGTTTGGCTCAGTGGTAGAGCGTTGGTCTGTGGACTGAAAGGTCCCAGGTTCGATTCCAGTCAAGGGCATGTACATTGGTTGCGGGCACATCCCTGGTAGGGGGTATGCAAGGGGCAGCTGGTCGATGTTTCTCTCTCATCAATGTTTCTAGCTCTCCATCCCTCTCCCTTCCTCTCTGTAAGAAATCAATAAAATATATTTAAAAATAAATAAATAAATAAAATATATTTAATTTATACAACTGGTTCCTTCTGTAACAAATTGCAGTTCTTGATACTTATTATACTTTTATGAATTAAATATTTTTTTACAATCACATGGAAGGTTAATGAAAAGTAAGCAGGAAAAAAAAGGAATACCTTGGTCTTATAAAGTTCAAGTTCATTATCTGTTATTCGCCATGGTTCATCTTCTTTCATTTTATCTGCAATATCTTGTTCTTTATCATCTTCATGAAGTCTGTATGGCTCAATCATTTCATCAAAAGCTATAATACTTAAAAACAATAGAAAAAATACTGATAACCTTATTTTGAATTACTTAACAGTAAAATCTTGAAACATAAAATAACTTAAGCAGTTATTGTTTTCCAGCTATTGTGCTCTCCTCTACTCTGATCTCATATCTATCCCTGCTCCTCTGTCCAAGCCCCCATCCCAATCAAAGTAAGTTTTCACCACAGTGCCAGAATGATCCCTTTGAGCAATAAGTCAAATTGTGTTATTCCTTTACTCAAAATACTCAAAGGCTTTCTCTTTTCCAGTTCAAATACCACTACATAAAAGCAGTATAAGAAAAGAACATTTAGAAGGGAGGAAAGAGTAGATACTAAACATTTAAGTAGATGAAGAATTAATTTCTAAATCCAAAAATACGTAATAGGACAAAAGACATTAAAAGAACATGACCAGCATCCTAATCCTCTACTTTTGGACCCAACCTAAGGGTGGTGCTGGTTGCCAGGAGAACCCACCTTGTGATTAGAGGTTTGGATCTTTCAGTTGTCTCCCCACAAACCTGCAATGTCCCCCAAAAAGGAAAGTGCTGGAGATTGAGAATAATAGCTAATGACCAATAACTCAATCATGACTAAGTAATGAAGCTTCAGAAAAACTGAGAGAACAGCTCCTGGGTCCTTTTCTCTCCTTTTTGGAGACCAGAATGCTTCCAGGTGCCACCCTGCTAAGCCCCAAGCTCCACAAGGCCAGAAGCTCCTATGTTGGGGACCTCACTCAATTTGATTGTTAATTTGTATCCTTTGTAATAAATCAGTAATCTAATGAGTAAATGGGTTTTCTTGAGTTCTGTGAGCCATTCTAGCAAACTGAAATTGGAAAGGGAAGTCACGTGAATCTCTGATTTATAGCTAGTCTGTCAGATGTATAGGTAACAACTTGTGCTTGTGGCTGGAATCTAATGTAGAGGACAGCCTAGCTGGCTCAGTGGTTGAATTTTGACCTATGAACTAGGAATTATGGTTCAGTTCCTGATCATGGCATATGCCCCTGGGTTATGGGCTCAATCCCCAGTGTGGGGAGTGCAGGAGTAGCTGATCAATGATTCTCTCTCATCATTGATGTTTCTCTTTCTCCCTCTCCCATCTTTTCTGAAATTAATAAAAACACATTTTAAAAATAAAAAAAATTAACTGGAGGGCAGTTTTTTGAGGCTGAGCCCTTTACCTGTGTAATTTGATTCTATCGTTGGGTAGATGGTGTCCTAATTGAGTTGAATTCTCGATACTCTGCTTCTGTCTGAGAATTGTTTGGTGTGGGAAGCCTCCACACCCACATTGGAATTGAATCCTTGAACACTCTTTTCAAGTATGTCTCATACAAAGCACCTGGTTCTTATCCTATATAATAAAAGGCTAATATGCAAATCAACCAAGCAGTGGAACGACTGGTCACTATGGCATGCACTGACCACCAGGGGGCAGACACTCAATGTAGGAGCTGCCCCTGGTGATCAGTGCACTCCCTTGGGGAATGCTGCTCAGCAAAAGGTCCTGAGCTGGGCTCACTGCTGGCAAGTGCAGCAGTGGTGGCAGGAGCCTCTCCCGTGGGGAGCGGGCCTCAGCCATCAGTTGGACATCCACCAAGGGCTCCTGGATTGAGAGGGCACAGAATGGGCTGAGAATCCCCCTACCCCCAAAGTATACGAATTTCGTGCATCAGGCCTCTAGTTGTTTTATAACAGGAAACCTCTCCCTGATTACAACCTTACACAGTATAATCTTACTATTTTTTTTTTTTTTTGTTTAAAATGGATTTTTACACCAGCTTCATCATTTACTCAACACAGAATTATTAAAATTCTGCCCAGTAATATACATATCATGATAACAACCACAATTATTTCAGATACACTATTCCACAAATCTTTTACTTCTTGAGAATTGCAAATGCAATTATTATAGGCAAATTCTTAGACTTTTCTATTTTAGTAATAAAACAAAACAGTGTGACTAATTTCTTACGTGGAATAAGGACTGAGAGGTCATAATGAATGTGGGCACCAACAATGGAAATTTAAAGAACCATGTGGAATTTCTGTGGTATTAATGATTTTCAGAAATTTTTTATAAAGCGGTAATTGAATTCGCTGAAAATTGAAGGCCTTTAGACTTACTTTGAAATCTGCTATAAGCATGCCAACTTTCAGTGCTAAATTTAAAAAGTTGATTTCACATGTAACAGGAGACCAAAAGGCCATTTATTAGTTTAAGTTGAATTATCTGTTATTAGAGTGACTGAGTAGGTTATCTAAAAGTATTAGAAATTTGTACAAAGTAATTTATTCAATAACTTACTTTTCTTTCTTTGGTTTAGTATTAATATCTCCTAGGACCATTATATCAGAGAAGTCTATCCGGAATTTGCTAAGCAAAGTAGCCATCCTAAAACAAAAACAAATAGCACTTAGACACATGAAGGCTGTATATAGATATTTCTATTCTATTTAGAGCTGAATCTGTGTATCTGAAAAGCATGATTTAGAGAAAAAATATTTATCACATGGAAAACAAGTCCATCTTAATTAATTTCCATTGTACATTCACAAAGTAGATGTAAAAAATGCCTGAGAAGACTTCTGTTATTTTACTTTTTCTAAATCTCATCCATAATGGACAGTGGAAGATGTTAATAATGAAATTTGAATACAACTAGTATTTTTTAAGTTAATTTTAGTGGAATTATATTAAGTATAGGATTTCAATAAAAACTAGTTACTTGTTTAATTATTTTTGGATTATTCTTCCATCCGTGGCGAATGCCACCATCTCAAAAGGTCTAAATATGACTTTTTAGACCAAACTGAAGTTATAACTTAGAGTAGATTAAGCTCACATTTTTTGGGAGGTATGGGAGGTAGGCTTGGACAGGCATGGAATATGAGCTCCAACAGCCTCTGACTTTTCAGTAAATATATTTTTGGAGGCAGAGCTGGCAATGAAGCCTTGGTGGCAACAATAGAAAAGTTGAAACAAACATACAAACAGGAAAAGCAATGAACAAAACAGATGAGAGACAGGTTTAACTTTTAAGTTATTTCTACTACTACTTGCATAATTCACTATTTGAAATGAATAAAAACCTAATTGAATTCTAGTATAAAGTAAACATAACAGAAGCCCAGAATGTGATGAGTGTTATCAAGTATATTGTGATTCAGGAAGGAAATGTGACAGCTAGTGGGGGACAAGTGAGAAAATTAGGGAAGGTGTAACGAAGAAGATGGTAATTGTCCTGAACTTTAAAGGATGAAGTATTTTAACCAAGAAGTACAAAGCTATTAATAGTAGAGAGATGAGAGTAGGCAAAGGAGTGAAAGTCTGAAATCATCTGCATTTTTAAGGCAGGCACAGAAATGTAAATTGAAGTATAAGGCATAAATGGGGGACCAGGAGATAACAATAGGGAATAGGAGGATAGGCTATAAGGACTTTGATTGCCACCTTCAGCATAGACCTTATATGGTAAGTTACAGAGAAAAAGTTATATTTGGGCAGAGGAATCATGGGATCAAGCTCTGCTTTCCAAACCTGAAATTGGGAGCAATGTGCAAAATATATGCAAACAGAGACACTATAGGCACTTAGAGAAGCACTGAAACCAGAACCAGAACTGTGACAACAAGGACAGGGAGTGGATGACAATGGCTGTACACTCTCCCCCGATTTTAAAAAAAGAGTTGCTTAACACTTTAATGCCATAAATATTAATACTTTCTAAAATGCCAATATTTTAAAAAATATTACATATAAGTAAAACAATCTACAACTTAAAGACTTAATTAAAATTAAAGATGGAGAACAAAACAACATAACTGACATTTTATGGATTGCCTATGGATTATTCTACCAAATCTATGTAGTAATAATAAAGTATTGCTAGATAAATGCCCTTCAATTTAAAGTAGACTTACGCTCTCCGGTCATGGTCTATTCTGTTTATTTTCCCACCAATGAATACTCTGATCTTACAGTCTTTCCACTTTTTCTTGGTAGTCAGAAGGTAAGGTATCAATAAGGTCAAACCTAAATCATAAAAATATAATAAATCATATACTAAGTGCTAATTTCTTAATTAAAAACTTTTAATTCAATTTAGTCTCTAAAAACATGTGTTCAACAACTCTGTAAAACTAAAATTTTCTTTCTGTCCTTTCTTGATTCAGTCATAAGGCCATAGGTGGGGCTGAACTAGGAGGGAGACCCAGTGGAGTCAGAGCCCATGAGAGGAAGTCAGTGAAATGGGATTGTGGCCTGGCAGAGTTGGGAGATTAGTCCCATACAAGAAGAGGGAGGAATGAGAATATTTTGGGAGCAACATTTCTCATTAAAATGAAAAACAGAGAAGCTGGATTGAACCCTGCAGTGTTGGGCTGGAATTAGTTTTCAGCCTATAAGTACACCTACAGCACTTACATGTGTACGAGAGGCCCGATGCATGAAGATTCGTGCAAGAATGGGCCTTCCTTCCCCTAGCTGCTAGCACCGCCTTTGCTCTAGCCCAGAGCCGCCTTTCAGCCTTCCCATGCTGCCCAGAGACCTGAAGCAGCTGGGGGCCTGTGTATGCAAATTAACCTGCCATCTTTATTGGGTTAATCTGCATACTCACTTCTGATTGGCTGGTGAGTGCCATTTTGGTATGGTCAATTTGCATCTTACTCTTTTAGTAGTGTAGATCTATGCACTGAGAGGGCCTGGGAGCAGTGATACCCTAATACCCTGTTTCCCTGAAAATAAGACCGTGTCTTATATTAATTTTTTCTCCCAAAGTTGCGCTAGGTCTTATTTTCAGGAGATGTCTTATCTTTCCATGCGCTAGGTCTTATTTTCGGAGGATGTCTTATTTTTGGGGAAACACTGTACCAACGAGTACATCTAATACCCCGTTTTTTGTTCCTCAATACCACTCTCCACTAAAAGAAATCAGGGCTCCTTAGATAAAGAGTGGTTCAATGGATGCTGTAGGGAAGTACAAAACTGAGCCTGGAACTTATTACTGAATTAGAAAACAAAGAGTGGTTGGGACATGCCACATGGACATAGCAGTCAGACTAAACAGGAAATCTGGGACAATTTGAATATCAAAATAAATAATGAGAATGACAAATTATATCCCACTGAATAAAATAGGAATCCATGGTAGGAAATAATAGGACTGGAAAATTATCATCTGGCAACCACAAACACACCACAACAATAAATTCAGGCAGAAATATCAATGGATGCTAAAGATGGTGGTAAAAGTTGCAGTAACAATGGTATATTTACATAGTCTCAAAGTAACTCTTCATCCCCCAAATACCTGTAATTATAAAAGGGGAAAACAGTAACTCTTCAGTGTATAACCCTGGTGGAAACCACCTTACTCCAGAGTCAAAGCTAACTTCACCAGTGATGAGACAAAGCAACATCATGTGCCACCTGATGAGATATAGACAGAAGAGCACAGCATCACTTGTGATATTTTTCTACTAAAAATACATAACTTGAATTATGGTGAAACATCAAATAGCACTCCAAATTAAGTGATGTTCTACAAAATATTTGGTCTGTAATACTTTTTTAAATATTAAGGTCATGAAGCTCAAAGAAAGACCTAGCAACTCCCAAATTGAAGGACAATGAAGAGATATGACAACTAAATGCAACACCTGATTCTGAAATTAATCCTGTTGCTTTTGAGAATGTTGTCTAAACTGAAATGTGGTCTATGAGTGAGGAATACATGCCGATTTTTAGTACTATTCCCACAACGTCAGTAAATTTAAAACTGTTAAAAAAAAAGTGTATTAATAACCTTACCTCCATCATCAAAAAGCCACCAGACATCAATAGTATTCTTTCCTTGTTTTTTCTGAAATTGTGTACTAGCTTCAAGAAGCTTTTGGTCAGCTACATTTAAAGGCACAGCAGGGCCTTTGGATTCTAAAGAATTAAGCAGAAAAAGATGTAAGGGGGCTAAATATTAAAGTCCCTTTTGCTGAATTCCTTTAGTTTCCTAACTTTCACATATTCAAATGTTTATTTTGAAGGTAGTAGTATATGGTATCAATCATAAGCTTTCAATTGTTTATAATTTAAACATACGTTTAAGATGGCTAAAGATAAACACATCTTCCCAACAATTAAACTCATTCAGACCATCTTGCCTAATTTCCAGTATTTTGCAGCATTCTGAATGAAAGAGAATCATAAATATCAATCAAGGAAATTATAACTAACTGCTGGATTTTGATTTTTGAAGAGATGTTTTAGGCTAACTGGACAAATTAAATTTATGCTTTTTCTATGAATATACTTCTTTTGTAATCTAGTTACTAAATAATTTAAAACTCAAAAAAAAATTGAAATAATATGAAAGACGGAAGTGGAAGACATACCAGTACAATCTTACAATTATCACAGCGAAACCTTAGTCTAAGGAAAAACTCTCTTTTTATCTAACATTTTCCTCTTAATATGCAATACCCAATTATAAAGCCACATAAACATCACATCTTTCTTTGAACCACAGAAAGATGGTGGGAACTCCCTGGAAGGGTACCCATATGTTACAAGTGGAAAGAGCAATATACGGTACAAAGGGAGTTCCCATATATATTCCCAGTAAATTAAAAAAAAGAAATCAACATTGGCTCTGTGAGTAAGCAAATGACTATTATGAAACTCCTAGACCAAATTTTTAAAGCAGAAATCCATAGGAGGAAATCTGATGACTTTTGCAGAATGCCTATCATTCACTTTTCATGCTGCCACGATGTATGCAAACATGACGAATGATTTGCATGATGAAGTAATATGGCTACCAAACCACACTGCTCCATAACTCTCACCTCTATCTCCTTCTCATAAAATTCATGTACGTTGACATGACTGTGTATCTCCCAAACGCAGCAGGACTGTGAGAAATATTGTAGTTTTTGAAATGAAAAATATATTAGTATCAAAATTAAGGACTTGGCTGGGTACCACTGATGGTAAAGAATGCAGTGACACTGTAAATAAACCTATTTCAGTGTCTCTACTTATCGTCTAAACCATGCAGTTAAAATTAAAAAATTAATACTGACTTTCAGAATTTGAATATTTAAGAAATGCTATGATGACTTAAAAGAATTAGTATTTGA
Source organism: Pipistrellus kuhlii (assembly GCF_014108245.1). Lineage (NCBI taxonomy): Eukaryota > Metazoa > Chordata > Mammalia > Chiroptera > Vespertilionidae > Pipistrellus > Pipistrellus kuhlii. The sequence continues at coordinate 69,249,386 of NW_023425540.1, read as the reverse complement.
TAAATCACCTTTTCCTGGGGTGATTTAACTCTTTAATTAGACTAATGATGATTTTTCTAATCTGCATTTAATAAATAACTGTAACATCACCTCACCATGAAAATAAAAACTAAGATAAAAAAAATTATAAGGTTGGAGATAAAGAATTACTAGTATGAAAAAGGGATTAAAATAAAATGATGAAAAATGCCTGCCTTTTTTCAACAGTGGTTGAGTTGGAGTCTTGCCATCCTCTTCCTCATCTAGATTATGTTTAAAAAACACAAAATATAAGTTAATCGCCTTTATATTAATAAAATAATGAAATGTAAATAGAGCATATTTATAAATAAAACATAGTATGAAGAAACAGTCTGAAAAATAATCAAGACTGAAGATCAATATTTTCTGCACTGTGTGTTCAGGATTTAAAAAAGCAAACATTTTAGACCTCTCCAACGGGGGCTACTGATTAACACTCACCCCTAAAATTGTATTCCTCTACAACTGACCAAAACTTTAGTAGAATTTTTAAACTTTTTTAAACTTTCATATCTGAAATCAGGTGACAAGATGTCGAACTATGGCTAATAGAGGAGAAATATGACATTAAAAAATTGACGTTCCAGATAACACATAAACTTTAATCATTATGCAAATGACTGAAAAGTAATTTTAGAAACACTTAAGGGATATTTGGTGTTTGTACAAATCATTTGCCACTGGAAATATTAAGAAATTTGATCAGTCAGAGTCTCTTGGTTTATATAAAATGCCAGGTTACATAGGAGTGGTTTTTTTCCATTACATAAAATTGTATATATGCATATACAGCTATGTCTTCATATACATGTCTATTTAAATACCTATAAATGTCTTCCTAGAGTTAACAGTTTTTCTAATCTCTCTCTCTCTCTCACTCACTCACTCAAATGTAAGCTTGCAGTATTTGTTTAAGGCATATAACATATAAAACTTCCAGCCTGGACAGGAAAGAGTACACTGCAGTGGGCTCTTGAGCCAGACTCCCAGTATTCTAATATCACTACTGACCCCTTTCCTGGCTGTGACTTAACCCCTCACTTTCCTCAGTAATAAAGAGGATGAACAGTATCTACCTCTTAATGTTATTATATTGCAAACAATGCACTTAAGTCAGTGCTTAGCACAAAATAAAAGGGTGCTTTTTTGTTCTTTTGAATACTCAATAATCAAGGCAGAAATATCAAATATCTATATTTAATAACCATATCAGAATTTTCTTAATTCCAAACTTTTAAAACTGTATAAACTTTTCTATGATTTCTATGCTAATTTTGAAAAAATTGGCAAAACAGAAAAATAATCACGCTATTTTTGAATGCTAATTTATTACGCCTGTTATGAAACAGGAAACATTTCAAATATTTTAATTTTTTAATATTAAATATTGTTCCTATAGATATTTAATATTATCTGTCTTTGAAGAAAAAAACATTTATAAATATAACTTTGGACATTCTGTATTGATTTCAAAGAGCTGAGAAATTTCAAGGAAATATTGACACTTTGATTTAAACTAAATTAAAATTATTTAAATTTTTATAACAAATAGAAATATACTAACCCAGTGTCCTACTTCATAAAAATAATGATTATAAGATTATGACACACATTAATGAACTAATGTATGGGTAATATCTACTAAATTGTGGAAGGCACTAAGTAGATGCTTGATAAATATTACTTCTTCCCCTTCCATCATAGTTTTATCTATTGATTTCTAGCAGATTCTGTAAAGGAAAGGATTTGTTTTAGGCAAGAGAAAAGGACAAATGAAAAGTAAGAGGAAATGAAAGACCGAATACCTAAACTAAACATAAATGCAGAAACATAAGAAGAGTGCTGTCATAATCAGTTTTATAGAGTTTTGAGATGAAACAGAAAAAAATATAATCAAGCCAGCAAAGAACTGAAAGGAACAATGGGCCTCAACTAAGCTGTCAACTACCATTACCCTAAGCAAACAGATAAATGAAGAAAGAAATAAAAAGCAACATTGATGCTTGTAAATAATCTAAAAATGATCAATTTTCTGAGATAGGAATTCCTGACAAAGAATGACAATTATTTTACAGAAATAAAAATGTAATATGGTTTGATGATTTACAGTGCAGATTTTTCTTGTTGCATGTCAATTGGGAATAGGACAGATGGAGATACTAAACTAAACAGAGGTAGGAGAGTGAGGGTGGGAGAGTACGATTTGGAAGTCATCTCTCTTTCCTTCTCATAAACATGACATATAGATTTGTGGATGAAGTTATCTGAAAGTCTCAAGAAACCTGGAAATCACTTTGTGGCTAAGATCACATGAGATACCAGTGGTATTATGTCTGTAATTTTGGCTGAATAGTGTAGCACCCAAATACAAATAGCTTGTTTCTTCAGAAAGACTAAATTAAGAAAATTGCACTTGATTTTTTTTTCATTGTTTTACCTAAACTTCAGATGCAAAAGTAGAATATTCTGAATATCTCAGCACATAAATAAAAACCCTGGCATTTAAATACCTTGATTTACTAAAAAGAATAAAAAAGGTTAATTATATAAACTTAATTTCTTTCAATATTATCATGTGCTTGTAATAGGTACATCACTTTAAAATTATGTTTCTTTACCAGTTCAGATTTAACCAAAGCTTCAAATTAAAATGTTTTCTTTGAAACAAGTATAAATAAAAACATATAAGAAAATATTACTAGATAATTAATTGGTATAGTTTTTGTTCTGTGATCCACTTTAATATCTTAAAAATTAATTATTTTGTAGATAGTTTTGAAAGCCATAAATTTTGAGCAACTAGAAATGAAAAGTAAAAATTTGAGGACAGGTTACCTTATTAAGTATGTTATATAATAAACCCATTTCTCCCCAAATTAAAACATGACCATTAATGAAATCTCTTGTTTGAATAAAAATTACCTTTATGTGTAATGGTTTTTTCACTAGATGGTTTGGAAGTATCTAAATCTGATTTCTTACTATACTCCATGCTTAGTACCACATCCTTGACGCCAGGAGATTTCTCTTGTGATGACAGTAATTCTTCTGTAGATATGAAAGTGTTTAAAATATTATCTAACCTTATTTTAACTATTAAGGAAAACATCATGGTATAATATCAATTGAATGACCATTTCAAGCAAAGTTCATTATAAAATAAGTTTATAATAAATGATTTCTGATGTAAACAAATGTGCTAACTGTTTTGAAAAGACTTCACTTCAATATCTTGAGCCACAACTAAGTGTCAGACATCTGAATAAGGTGCTGGGGAATCAGTAATGAATGAGATTCATGAAACACAAGAATCTGGTAGACAAAAGAATGATGTATGAAATGTGAATCAACTCTACTCTTAAAGTCATTTACACATATAAAAAATGTAAAATGTGACAGATGTTCATATATATGTAAGGTGACAGACAACACTGAAAAATTACACCCATAACTACAAAGCAAAACGAGGAAATAGTCCTTTCCCAAACTCATGGTAAAAGCGCCATTTCTTCATTTTCTGGTTTTTTTTTGGGGGGGGGGGAGGGGAAGAGTTAGGAAACATTTAACTTGCACCATAAAAATATTTATCATGAAGACAAACATAATATGAATTGGATCATCTGTCCATAATCCTCATCACTGATTTTTGCATTAAGAGAAATAACAATAGAAACTATGTGAGCTTCCATGCAGGCACTGCTAAAAGCTTCACAAGCCTTATCTCCTTTTTAATCTTCACAACAACCCTATGAAGTAATTATATTTTAACAGATGAGGAAACTGAGGCTTGGATGTCAATACATTTGCCCAGACTACAAAACTACTTTGACAAAAAAGCTGGGATTTGTAAAGCAGATATGACTGTTCTTTAATCCTTGTGCTAAATCAAACCCCTGTCTTCAAATCCTACTGATGAATAACAAGAATTTCGAGCCAGGACCGGTTTGTCTCAATGGATAGAGCATCGGCTTGGGGACTGAAGGGTCCCGGGTTCGATTCTGGTCAAGGGCATGTACTTTGGTTGCGGGCACATCCCCAGTAGGGGGTGTGCAAGAGGCAGCTGATCGATGACTCTCTCTCACCGATGTTTCTAACTCTCTCTCTCTCCCTTCCTCTCTGTATAAAATCAATAAAAATATATTAAAAAAAAAAAAAAAGAATTTCGAGACAATTTTCATGATGGTAAACACATAAAAATACTCCCAAGTTCCAATCATATTCAAAATCTCAGTAAACTATACAATTATGTAATTTATTGGCTAAACTGATATTTTTTTAATGAAAGGGAACACTACAAATAATTATGCAGAGTTAATAGATACCCTAAACCTAAATTACTCTGAGCAAGTGAGAATCAAAATAGTATTTTGGCCAAAACCAGTGACTAGAGCGTCATCCTGCAGACTGAAGGGTCCCGGATTCGATTCCGGTCAAGGACGTGTACTTCAGTTGCGGACATATCTCCAGTGGGGGGTGTGCAGGAGGCAGCTAATCGATGTTTCTCTCTCATCCATGTTTCTAACTCTTTATCCCTCTCCTCTCTGTAAAAAAAATCAATAAATAAAATAGTATTTTGCAAGGCCTACTCTAGAGTAAGAAAGTGCATTTTCAGCAAGCTATACTTTTGTGTTATATGGATAAAGATCTTAAAGTATTCATTTCTGGAATGCACAATATCCTTAAAATGGTGAAGGGAGTGGGAAGAATAAAACAGTTTAAATTATGGTTATGAACAGATGACAAAAGTTCATTATATATCTTTCAGCTATTTAGGCTTTAGCCAATTTGGATGATTTGGTTAATCAACTAATAATGGTAAAATATTAGGTATGCAACTTTTCTTAAGCATTTAATATATTTTTAAGTCATTAGAGGCTATGGAATTTTCCATGGTTTTTTAAAAGTTTGCAAAAGCTAATATTATACCATAACTGGTTTCAATTTTCACTTTTTAAAAAATGGTTGGTGCTGAGACCGGTTTGGCTCAGTGGATAGAGCGTCGGCCTGCGGACTGAAGTTTTAAATGATTTGAAAATTATATTGTTGGAGAAGAAATTGGTGAGTGTCAAAGTTTAAGGATGGGGAGAGAGGAAGAGTATGGTGAAAGCTGTTTAGGGGTAGAACAAGGGAGATCTTTGTGGTGATGGAGTTCTGTATCTTGATTATGGTGCTGGTTACATTAATCAAAATACATGATACATAGCACAAAGTACACATATGTGCATGTATAGAACTGCAGATATGTAAGATGTTACCATTGGGAGAAAATGAATGAAGGGTACACAGGACATCTCTATATTTTTTATAATTTCTTGTGTATCTATAATTATTTCAGAACAAAATGATTTAAAAATGATTTTGAGGGTCTTTTCCAGAGACAGAGTAAACTTTATCACAATGTTTAGTTTTTCACTATTGATGTGCCTCTTTATATAAAGCATGACTTGCATAAATAAACATGAACATGTCTAACAATTTAGCCCGTCCTCCAGCTCCCCCCAGTATCCCAGGGCTTTGATGACATTTTATTTTTCTCCAACTATTTTATGTATTACACTAGAGGCCCGGTGTATGGCATCGTGCACTGGGGGATGGGGTGGAGGGAAGAGTGTGCCTAAGCCGACAGTGGGACATCTCCCAAGGGGTCCTTAGCGCTGCCACTGCACTCACAAACCGTGAGCCTGGCTTCTAGCTGAGCAATGCTCCCCCAATGGGAGCACACTGACCACCAGGAGACAGCTCCTGCATTGAGTGTCTGCCCCCTGGTGGTCAGTGTGCATCAAGCAACCAGTCGTTCTGCTGTTCGGTCGATTTGCATATTAGGGCTTTATTATATAGGATATTTTTACAAATTTGGCCAATTTAGAATAGTTACCAATGTTTGTTTCTCTTAAACTGATGATTGGATTGAATTTTATTCTGTAATCACTAGCCATTATCCAAGTTAGTAGAATGAATGAAAAAGCATAAACTTTAGTGGAGCCAAACATGTAACCTTTTTTTTTTGTTTTTTAAATATATTTTTATTGATTTCTGAAAGATGAAGGGAGTGGGAGAGACAGAAATATCACTGGTAAGAATCATCAATTGGCTGTATTCTGCACACCCCCTACTGGAGATCAAGTCCACAACCCAGGCATTTGCTCTGACAGGCATCGAACCATGACTTCCTGGTTCATGGGTTGACTCAATCGCTGACCCACACTGGCTGAAACCAGATCTGATCTTAAAATACCATTAACTAAGTACATAACACAACAGATAATATTAAAATTATTGAAGGACTTGTAAGACATACTTTTCTAACAAAGTAATTTATATATTTAAAATAAAAAGTTATTTCAAAAAAGATTTACCTTGTCCTTGAAGATGAGATATGTCCAGACCCTCTTTTAGGCGAATAACCACTACTCCATATTGTATGTCAAAGGCATCACTATAATAGGAAAAAGAAAAAAAAAATTGTCCCTCCTCTCTAAAATGAAGGCAATAATTGAAGATTTTTAAAATTACTTTCAGCTTTAAATGTCTGATTCTTTAATATGCTTAAAACTCTTTAATATGCTCACCATAGTATGAGCCAAGATAGTTTCAAATACAATACCATTCCTTTCTCTTTTACTGTAATGTTTCTAAAACTATTTGCATAAAGATCTTTATAATATTGATAATCTACCTAAAGCAGCTATTTAAAGCAGTAACTATTTTTATCCTATCAGAAACAAGCTAAATTTATGGAGCCAAACCATTATTTAATTTAAACTTATATCCCTAAAGTCAAGAGAAATACATGAAGACAAAAATGGATTTTATTACTGAGAATTAGATCAGATTGTAGAGAATGAAGGGATCGTTTCTCAAAGGAGAAACGGTATTTTTAAATAATTTAAAATTTTTTACAAAACTAGTTATAAAAAGTACTCCTAAGATTTTATATGCATTGCAGACATGTATTCAAAAGTTGTTTTGATTTTTTTTTTAAACACAAATGGGAGCATCCCATACATACATAATATACCGTATTTTTTGGACCATAAAACGCTCTGGACCATAAGATGCACCAGTTTTTAGAGAAGGGAAATGAAGAAAAAAAGATTCTGAAACAAATAGTGTCCTAAAATATTTTATGTGCATTAAAACCCAACATCACAGTCATAAACACATATAATCAACCCTGTAAAGTAAACAGCAGCATTTAGAACCATTTTAGAGCCGGGCAAGCACACAGAGACCACACAGAGCCGGGCAAGTAAAAAAACTTTTTTTAAAAAGTATATGTGTAGGCTATATTTGGACCATAAGACGCAGGGACTTTTCCCCCCCACTTCTGGGGGGGAAAAAGTGCGTCTTATGGTCCGAAAAATACGGTACATTAAACCTTTGTACACAACTCTAAAACCAGATTTAAAATTATATAAATTTTGTTAATACCATAAATCACATCAACTCAAGTTCTCCTCAGATCTACTAAAAAAAACTCCAAATTGCAAAACTTAGGTTGTTCCATTGAGGGGCAACCAGCTTACCCTAGGAAGAATTCTGGCTTACAATCCTATATAATAATAGAGGAATATGCAAATTAGCCAGGACACCGTAATGTGTTGACCACTCAGCAGGAGGCATGCACAGCAGGAGTGGGGTGGGGACTGCCATCACTTGGAGGGTCTCTGCATGGCCCCCGGGGTGGCCCCCGGCAGAGGCAGCTATTGGTGGAGGCTGCTCAGCACTAATATGACACTGCCTGTGTGTGTGTCCTCCCCCAAGCCCCAGTGCTGATGTCAGTTTGCCTGTGTGCATCTCTGGCCTGGGACGTGGCAGTACCTGCATGGTCCCCGCCCAGTGCTGAGGTAAAGCTGCCTGTGTCCCCAGCCGGGGACGTGAAGCTGCCTCCGTTCATATACATTTTACTAATTTCCTTTCATCTCTGACACTTCTATTATAGAGAAAGGCCAAATAGCAACATTAAAATATTTCCTCTAATTAATTCTCTTTTGATGTGCACAAATTTTGTGCACCGGGCAGCTACAATAGTAAAATATAAACCCAAAGCCGAAGGGCAGTTACATATGTGTGAAAAAACAGCAAAGCTTTCATTTTTACAAAAAGAATTTAACAATTACTTGGGAAACTTTATTCATTGTGTATTTTATTATTTTTTTCATCATATTCTCTACATTATTAGTAGAAAGAGATTTTTAAAGTAAAGTATGAGATCTGCCTACTTTCTCAAATTGTTTTAAGGCATCTGAGAAGACAAATCTATCTTATGTGACACAGGCAAATAATTATGAGCTTTATGTATAGATACAAGAGGAGTTCCAGTAAGGGAAATAAATAATATGAACAGAGTAAAATCAGAAAGACAAAAAACAAAAGAAAAAACCGAACACTAGAAAGCCCCTAACAGGGAAGTCAAAGTGATGTAAATAAAAACTTAGGCACCTGATAAAGATAATTGGAAATAGCATTATACATGAATAGTAAACTCTGAACTTTATACTTTAAGGGGTGGAAAAGCAAAACATATTAGTACATTAAAAAAAAAAAATACACACCAAAACTAATGGACAAAAATGTGGTAATTGCTAAGGAGAGGGGGATGAAAGAAGTAGATGGCCTGGGGGGATAAATGGTGATGGAGACTTGACTTGGGATAATGAACACAATACAGTGTTGTAAAATTATGCACCTGAAACCTATATAATTATGTTAACCAATATCACCACAATAAGTTAGAAAAAAAAAAAAGATAAATAACAACAAAAAAGAAAAGTAACCTGCCGAAACCAGTTTGGCTCAGTGGATAGAGCGTTGGTCTGCAGACTGAAAGGTCCCAGGTTTGATTCTGGTCAAGGGCATGTACATTGGTTGCGGGCACATCCCCTGTAGGGGGTGTGCGGGAGGCAGCTGGTCGATGTTTCTAACTCTCTATCCCTCTCCCTTCCTCTCTGTAAAAAAATCAATAAAATATATATATATTTTTTAAAAGAAAGTAACCTAATAGATGAACCAAATAATTAACTGCAAAATTAGTTTGAGTGGGAAACAAATTTAACTTCTGAGGTTGATATTAGTGATGAAATCCCTTCCTCAGCATCAGATATTATTATCACACTACAGGCCTGGTGCATGAAATTCGTGCACGAGGGGGGGGAATCCCTTAGCCCAGCCTGCACCCTCTCCAATCTGGGACCCTATGGGGGATGTCCGACTACCGGTTTAGAATCGGGCCTAAACTGGCAGTTGGACATCACTCTCACAACACTGGACCGCTGGTTTTTAACTGCTTGACTGCCTTCCTGATCGTCCCTAACTGCCCCCCCCTGCTGGCCTGGTCGCCCCCATCTGCACACCCCAACCCCACAGGCCTGGTTGCCCCCAACTATCCCCCTTTGCTGGAATGGTTGCCTGACGCAGCCTGCTGTTCAGTCGTTTGGTCGTCCCTCACTAAGCCCCCTGCCAGTCTTGTTGCCCCATGCAGCCTGCTGTTTCAGTTGTGATGGTCCCTGACTTTGTATATATTAGGATAACTTAGAAGGGGATGGGTCGGACAACATTCAGGAACTCTGCACAACAACAACTCTAGGGATGTGAAAAAACTAACTTAAATGGGAAGCCAAATTATATGCGTGTTTGTGTGTGTGGCATTATTATTATGATCTCTGAACGCATAATAACCTGGCCACTCAGTGTACGTCCTATATAATAAAAGGCTAATAGGCAAATTGTCCCCTCTACCAGCAGGCAGAACGGCCAACTGCTCATGTCCCCATGGCCAGGCTGGCCAAACCCCACCTATGTAGGAATTCATGCACCAGGCCTCTAATTACACACACACTGAGTGGCCAGATTATTATGTGTTCAGAGATCATAATAATCTGGCCACTCAGTGTGTGTGTGTGTGTGTGTGTGTATGGTTTCCCCCAAAAAATCTATACAAACTTTAGCTGATAGTTCAGTTTTGAAAAGAAAATGTGTTTTTAATAAACACTGCCTTTATAATTATTCAAAGTGTGTGTATACATTTTTTTGGACACCCTATATGTGTATGAATGTTCATGTCTATATAAAGACAAAAGATCAGTCAAAATGTTTCATTAATAGATCAATTACAAACGCAGATAAGTGTGATTCTTTTCATTCTTATGCTTCTGCTACTAAAGACTATATGAAAAACAGGCTTCAAAAATCAGTGAAAGCTTTCAAAATTAACATTTTCTGAACTAAGTTATTGAATTAAAAGGATACTTACTGGAATACATTTATATACATATCCACATCCCTCATATCTGCTTGCAACCAATCTTTTTTAAATCCAAGGACAAGTGTGTTTGGTTTCATACGCCCAAGACCAGCAGCCTAAAATATAAGAAAAATACAACTTTAAAGATATAGTTAGTCTTTTATAAAAATCATAGTAACAGGAGTTTCCTCAGTTACATCTTTTGAAAATAGCCATTAAAACATCTAAAGGCTAAATGCATTGTTGGTTACAGTTCTGAATCACATCAATACTAAGTGCCCCCCAAAAAACAATGAACCACTCCTTTTGTAAGATTTTTAAAACTCAATTCCCAGGGTGTGTGTATTATTGTAGTAAAAAAAATTAAAACATTTTACCATTTTAATCATTTAAAAATGTACAATTCATTGACATTAATTATATTTACAATGTTGTACAACTAACCCCACCACCTATTTCCAAATCTGTCAAATCAGAAATTCTGTAACCATTAAGCAATAATCACTCATTCTCACCATCCTCCAGACCTGGTAACATTGCCTTTAGTCTGTAAGAATTTGCTTATCCTAGATATTCCCTACAAGTGGAAATATCAATGTAAAGGGCCTGAACTATACAGCAAGAGCATGATGTGGAAACTTTTTGGAAATGCTAATTATTGGGTCTTACCTCTGACCTACTGAAATCATTTCAAAGGGGGGCCTAGCGGTGTGTATTTTAATAAGTCTATTAGGTGATTCTCCTGCATAATGAAGTTTAAGAACCATTGCTCTAAGAAAATACTTTCTTCCATAACGTTTATTAAATATATAAGTAGTTACCAAAATGTTCCTATAAACTGTAGGAAAGCAGTAAGATTTACCCACTAGAACCAACTTTGTGAACGGGAGTCACATTCTACTTGAATTATTTAAATATTTTGCACACAAAGGTGAATAAAGTAGTAAATAATCATGTACCCACCCACCGCCTAGCTTAAAAAAGTAAACATTACACTCGTCAAGTGTCCTGTGTATCTTTCTCATGCACCATTTGTATTTTCACTATATATTCCATTATTTAGACATACATACGTATATACTTTAAGCTTACATATTTAAAAAGTTTGTATTTTAAAATTATTCATATAACTTGCAGTTTTTCCTTAATACTTTTTAAAATTTATTTTTGATATATAAGGCTCCTTTTACTGTTATATAGAGTTCCATTGGATTATTACACCACAATTTAATTTTGTGATTGACAGCTGAAGGCTGAAGTTTCTTCTTCTTCCCCCCCCCCCCCCCCACTATCACATATGGTGTTGGTAAGAAGTTTCAGATAGCCTTTTTCACATGTAAAATTTCCTCTAAGGTATACTCTTAAGAATGAAATGTCCTAGGATATCCACACTTTGAAATTTGCAGGACATTGCCAAGTTGCTGTCCAAAGTGACTGTCCAATCTACCACACAGTTCAAAGATTCCAATTGTTCTACATAATTTTTAACACTTGGCAGGCTTAATTTTGGTTACTTTGATAGGTATGCAGTTTTAATTTTTATTTCTATCATTTAGGTTTCCTCTTCACCTTGTATCTTTGCTCCCTTTTTTCTCTTACTAATTTACTAGTGGCCCAGTGCACGAATCCATGTACATTGAAAGGAAATTAATTAGAAGAAATATTTTAAGAAATATTTTAATATCACTACTCGCCTTTTCCCTATAATACAAGTGTCAACCAAATTCATGATAGACAATGACAGATTGAAACACATGCGTGTGGTTGGTGCCAGTGAGAGCTTTCTATAATAAATTTGCTTAATTAGACCTTAGCTAAACTTTTTTCAGCCCAGAGAAGCACCTCAACTTTTCTTCCAGGTAATTGTCAGAAACACAGCAGTAAACATCAACATGAAGCACATTATTATTGTAGATCACACAGGAAGAACAAAGGGTAAAATATTTAACTGCAGCAGAGTTTGACTATGTTCTGCGCAGTGAGAAAACCTGAAGACATTTTCAAGATCCACCATTTATTACTTCTTTTCAGTCAGGTCAAGTTTCTAAGCTTTCTAAATCTCCATTTTCCAGCTAATGAAAAGAAAATAGGATTCCACCAAGTCTCCTATCTACCTATTCCAGGACTTCTGTGAGGAACAAATAAGATGAGGCACAGGAAAACACTTAATGGACATTTGGTTAAAGTGTATCAATAAAATGTTTCCATCTGTGTTCCTGGGCTAAAGAAACTACAAGTAGGAAAGTCACTAGGGAGAGGAAGCTGGGCATTGCTATGTGATGTCATTACCTGGCACCCACAGCCACGTTTCCGGGCTGGGCTGGGCTGTGGGCTCCATTTTGCACTATGGGGTCTCAGCAATGTGGATTGTGATTTGGTGGGATGTCGCTGTGGAGTGATGGCAGGGCCTCTGTCCCACTTGGGGGAAAACGAGTATTGCTTTGTGGGCATCAGATCCATGGTGCCATTTCTCTGTAAATGGCCAGTGTGCACCACAGCAGCTCATGCGTTGAGAGTCTGCCCCCTGGTGGTCAGTGCATGTCATAGCGGTTGGTTGGATGGTCGGACGCTTAGCATATTAGCCTTTTATACACACACACACACACACACACACACACACACAATGAATGATGATTTGTGCAAGAATGATGCTTCCTTCCCCTGGTTGCTGGCACTGTCTTCACTCTGGCTGGAGCCGCCTTTCTGCCTTACCACGCTGCCCAGTGTGGCTGGGGCCATGCAGAATACCTGCATTGTTGCCATGGTGACGATGCAAGCAAGCATCCCACCCATGGCCACACGGTGCCTGTGTATGCAAATTAACCCACCATCTTTGTTGGTTTTTATTTGCATATCCACTCCTGATTGGCTGGTGGGCATTGTGGTACGGTCAATTTGCATCTTCTCTTTTATTAGTATAGATAGATAGTATTGCTTTATACATTGTGGACAAAAGTAGGTTTACAATTGTTTGTATGGAAAATAATATGATAGTTACTAATATAAGTACTCATAACCGTAAATATACCCTATATATTCTGATCTATCTCCTTTGGTGTATGGCTTCCTTTATTCGTTGTCATTATAAGCAGGAAAGCATTGTCTCATTTTTAAAAAAAATCTTTCTTAGCCAAAACAAGTTTGGCTCAGTGGATAGAGCGTCGGTCTGTGGACTGAAAGGTCCCAGGTTCGATTCCAGCAAGGGCATGTACCTTGGTTGCGGGCACATCCCCGGTTGGGGGTGTGCAGGAAGCAGCTGATCGATGTTCCTCTCTCATCAATGTTTCTAACTCTCTATCCCTCTCCTTTCCTCTCTGTAAAAAGTCAATAAAAATATATTTTTTGAAAAATCTTTCCTATAAAAGTTTTTAAAAATTGGCCTTTCATACATGTCTTTAATCCATGGATAATCAATCATCCCAGCTCATCCTTTCAATGCTACCTCAGCCAAATATTAAATTTCCTAAATGAGTGGCTCTATTTCTTCTATTTTGTTTCATTGCAATACCACAGTGTCTTAAAAACTATAGTCTCATATCTGTCAAAGCAACTTCACTCTCACTTCTTACAAATCCTGAGGATTGCCTAACCTATTCTTAACCTTGTGTTTGTCAAGTTTTAAAGAAACACAAAACAGAAAGGGCTTAGGTGAGAGTACTGAGCCTCCAACTTTGATTTAGCAAAACAGCTCCACAATTAACAGGGAGAAAGCTTCTTTTGAAGAAAGGGGTTCCTACAAAAAAATCTGTTGGCAAACACTGTATCAACCCATTTTTTGCTTCCCACAACCTTTAGGGGAGATGAAACTGAGTTTCAGATAATTTTATTAACTTGCTCAGTCCAAATTCCATAAGGAAGTGGCAGTGTAGCTTTTAAACCTACAGCTGATTCTAAATCCAACAATCGAGCCACTATATGCCATAGCATAAACTGAAAAAGAAGTCTAAGTTTAGTACTAGTAAAGAAACAGTGAGAAAGAACTACGTAGAATTTTTAAAAAAACTAAATAAGGGCTGCCATTACATCATACTCCTACAAAACAAAACAAAACAAAACAAACAAAAAAAACCCCAATGCAGTTAGAGAAATAGGCTAAGATAATAGGTTCTTCAGTAAGCCAAAAGCATATTGTTTTTATAGTTCCTTTAACTTTCAAATTATACATATCTTCGTATCTTACTTTAATACAGATATTTTAAAAGGTTTACCATCTATATCAATATGAAGAATGAAATAGAATGAGAGCTTTTAAAAGCTTACAATAAACTAAAATATCATTTGAAAGGCATAAGAAATTTACCTGCATCAAATACTGTGCTCCTTCTCTCAAGTCATCTGCATGTACTGGAGCATAAAAGGCTTTCATTTTGTTTTTAATAAGCCATCGCTGATATTTAGCTTGATCAATGGACATCTCTTTCATGGCTTGTCTTCGAGGTCCCTGTTAGGTAAAAATATTAATATCTTTAATTGAAAGATAATATATTCCTCATTTATAAAAATCTATTACCATTTTCCAGCGTATAAGATGACCGGGTGTATAAGACGACCCCCTAATTTTACAGTTAAAACATAGGTTTAGGCCTATATTCGCTGTATAAGACTACCCCCCACTTCCGAGGCAACACCAGTTCTTTTTTTAATAGACCGCCTCTCTGACTCTGGCCAATCTGAGCAGGCTTTTTACTAGAACACAGTGTAGCTTCAGGTACAGAACATGTACACTGTGTTCTAGTAAAAAGCCCGATCAGATTGGCCAGAGTCAGAGAGGCGGTCTATTAAAAAAAGAACTGGTGTTGCCTCGGAAGTGGGGGGTAGTCTTATACAGCGAATATAGGCCTAAACCTATGTTTTAACTGTAAAATTAGTGGGTCGTCTTATACACCGGAAAATACGGTATATTGGCTTAAACAAGGTGCCTAAACATTGGGGGTTGGGGAGAAGAGTATAATAAGGCATTTCATTTTCATGTAAGTGAATTCTTTCCAATACTTGATTATAAAAAGATGGAGTGATGAGCCAAGACCAGTTTGGCTCAATGGATAGAGCTTTGGCTTGGGGACTGAAGGGTCCCGGGTTCGATTCCAGTCAAGGGCATGTACCTTGGTTGCAGGCATATCCCCAGTAGGGGGTGTGCAAGAGGCAGCTGATCGATTACTCTCTCTCATCGATGTTTCTAACGATGTTTCTAACTATCTCTCTCCCTTCCTCTCTGTACAAAATCAATAAAATATATTTAAAAAAAAAAAAAAGATGGAGTGATGAAACAGTAAAGGCACACAGGGAGTGCCTGTAGAAAAGAGAATAGAAGAGGAAGAAACACAGACTGAAAAACATACAAGTACATCTTTCTTTCTCATTGTTGTTGTTAAACTTCACCTGAGGATATTTTTTTTCCCATTGCTTTTAAGAATGGAAGGGAGAAGGAAGAAGGGAGAGAGGAAGAGAGAGAGAGGAAGAGGAAGAGGGAGAAGGAGAGGGAGAGGGAGAGGAGAGGGAGAGGGAGGGGGAGAGGGAGGGGGAGAGAGGAGAGAGGGAGAAAGGGAGAGAGGGAGAGAGGGAGAGAGAGGGAGAGAGAGAGAGAGAGAGAGAGAGAGAGAGAGAGAGAGAGAGAGAGAGAGAGAGAGAGAGAGAGATCAATCTCCATTGGTTGCCTCTCACAAGGGCCTGAGAGGGGAGAGACCCAAGAGAGAGAGAGAGAGAGAGAGAGAGAGAGAGAGAGAGATCGATCTCCATTGGTTGCCTCTCACAAGGGCCTGAGAGGGGAGAGACCCAACTTGCAACCCAGGAGTGTGCCCTTGACCAGAAATGGAACCCAAGACCCTTCAGTGCTCAGGATGACACTCTAGCCACTGACCCACACTGATCAGGGCTGGAAATGAGCTTTTTAAGCTTGCAATTCAATCTGAGCCTTGTAAGCAACACATAAATGTGTTATATACAAACTAGAGGCCCAGTGCACAAAATTCATACATGGGGGGTGAGGAGGTGTCTCTCAGCCCAGCCTGCACCCCCTCCAATCTGGGATTCTTCTCACATTCCAGGACTGCTAGCTCCCAACCGCTCACCTGCCTTTGCCTGATTGCCCCTAACTGCTTCTGCCTGCCAGCCTGATCACCTCTTAACCACTCCCCTGCCAGCCCGATTGCCCGTAAGTGTCCTCCCCTGCTGGCCCGGACACCCCTAACTGCCCTCCCCTGCCGACCTGGTCACCCCAACTGCCCTCCCCTGCAGGCCTGGTCTCCCCCAAATGCCCTCCCCTGCAGGCCTGGTCATCCACAACTGCCCTCCTGTGCTGGCCTGGTCCTCCCTAACTGCCCACACTGCCTTCCCGTAGAGGCCATCTTTGACCACATGGGGGAGCCATCTTGTGTTCTTGGAGTGCCGGTCAATTTGTATATCACTCTTTTATTAGATAGGATGTATAAAGCAAAAATCTAAAACTAAGTTTAAGAGCATTCTCTAATTACACATGAATAAGTAAAAGAAAATACAACTTATCTTTCCTCATAGAAAAATTGCCCCATATCTAATTTCTTATGCTCAATATCCCAACTTGAAGACAAACTAGAAAACTCCTCAGGTCCCAAGTGGGATCAGTGTCTCAATGTGTTCTTCGACCACCCTACACACACAACACAGCTTTGACTTTGCTCCTATTTAATTAGAAGAGCAAATCTAGCAGGGGCTTGGACATGGACATACAATACACATTTCTAGTGCCAAACAATAGAACTTGGGAGAAATGCTAATCTGACAAATAATTGCTCTAATTTCTTATGCAGAACAGGTGATTCATCTTCTAGTGACTGTTTTCAAATAGCCAAGATGCCAAAAAACAGAAAACTACTTTTGGACAAAGGTTTACCACTATTTTTAATATTTTTTTACTCATGGTAAAAACAAAAATTAATGAATAATTAAAAGGGCTTGAACTTGTAAATTCAGTATTCACTTTACTCTTCTTATATACTGGTACTAGAAATATTCATGGTGATTTGTCTACCTCCTCCAACCTTTTTTCCTAGTAAGCAAATATTCTCAGGACTTTATGAGAAATTTCAGTAAGAAAAAAGTACATACTACATTTCATTTAGCCCCCTTACTTGGTTATCAAGAAGCTACTTTGCCTAACCAAACCATTCTATAAGGGCAATATAGTTTGCTAAATCTACTCAAAATAAATAAGAAAAACAATTAAGATTTCAAATTCCAATATCGTTTTAGAAATAGGACTTTAAGACAGTTTAGCAGCAAAAACATTATGACAAAAATAACTGCCTCTTTCAAAAAACACATGCAACAGATTTGTTTATCTTATAAAATTATTTCAGGTTTAGGAAGTCCCATAAATTATAAATTATATACACAGTAAAAAAAATGTTTTAATATAGAAAATAAACACTTACCATATGTACATGACCACAGATCATCAAACCAACATTTTTTGTGAAATCATGGACAAGATGAAGTAGAGCTGGGCGTGAGTTTGGAGCACCTGTCATAACAAGACACTGCGGCCTAGTTTAAGATTGAAAATAAAAACAAAATTAGAGTTTAGGTTTTTGGCAACAAGGACATGACTTTAAGTTGCTTCTCGAAGAACATATTATTACACTAGAATTTCATTTATGTTAAGTGTCCTCAAGACACAGGCCAGAGGATTCTCATAAAAGATGCCTTTAGCCAGGGTTTCTTGATATATGAGAAATGCAGAAACAGAACCTTCTTAGAACAAACATCATCCAAATGCTCTTCAAAAGTAATAGGTAGTATTATATATCAATATTCTGGTAGGTATTACAGAGGGAAACGACCATACTGATTAAAAATTATGTAACAACTGTGTATCTTCTAAAGGTAATAAATATCCCAGTTCTTTCATGGAATTCATAAAACTTCCTCAGAGCACAAAAAACAGGTCACTATCCTTCTTAGCTTGATCACATGATAATTACTAGTACTTCTGCTTTGTAATATTAGCCCTCTCTATTCTAGCCTAATTTTTATGGCTGCTGCCATATAAGTAAAAGCATCTATGGTGACAAAAAAGGGTTCTATTTGGACTAAAGGTTTTCAATCTAATTAATTAAGATGAGAACAAAAATTCAATTGAAATGACAGAGGCATAACTTACATATTTATTTTTCCTGAGTACAAATAAAAATCAGGTTTTTGATGAAAAAATATTTAGGTATCCTTTTTGTAAGTTCAAACAGATAAAAAATTTTTAGAACAAGAATTTGTATAATTAAAACAAAATAACAAAAAGTAGACTAAAAATTCTGCCTTAATCACTAATTATTAGGTTAGTTACTGACCATACTCATACAATAAGCATGAAAACCTGAATAAAAGTGGAAAATATATTAACATTCACAATTTTAGCAAGCTGTCTGAAAAACCAATTCTGTCTGGGAGTGCTGCTTTGGAGCAATTAAACATGTCTGTGGCCCAGCCCGCTAATATAATCCACTGTCCCCATATGAGTGTTAGCAGGTTAGGTAGGCTCCCAGCTACAGATTACATTTTTAGCCTTCCTAGTAGCTAAAACTAGCCTCTTGACTGGTGTACAGCCCACATGATATTCCTGTTTCCAGGTTGTGTCCTTTAATAAGGAAGTTGGCCACCTTCCATACTTTCCTATAAGCTAGACGATGGATGTAGTAATGACATTGACCACTTTGACAAAAACACCTCCTATGGAATGGCTGACTGAGAAGATACAAAGAATGTGTGACCCGATGACCAAGTGCAGCAAATCTAATTACCATGAATCATCCATCTGTCTCTGGAATATCACATAACACCTATGTCTATCTTATTTAGGCACTATTTTTTTTCAACTTTTTGTTATGGTAATTTAAGTTATACTCAGTATTACTTTGGGAAATTAATTTGTAGTTCTTATCTTAATAGTAAACATAGCACAAAGGCATACATTATTTGGTACAGTTTTATCATACCAAAAAAGATATGGCACAAAATATATTAGGGATGACTGTTAATAACAATGACAGAGTATGAACATCTCATGATATCATGAGATTTTTTTAAGGCACAACACCAGGAAAATATAAAGAATATTTACAATAGGCTACAACAGTATTGAACTATTAATAGCTAGAAAAAAGATGGAAGAATAAAGGATTTTACAAATCAGGAAAAAGCTACATCCTAAATGAACACAACAGAAATCTGTGAAGCTACGTGATTTTACATCTAAAAAAATTATCCAAAAGCCTAGGAGTTAGAGGCAGTTAGATACATCTGGACGTGGCCAGGGGTGGGGCAACTTGTTAAAGAAACTAAAATAAGGAGTGGTTTAAAGTTTTCATTGACACCCCTGGCGAGGTGGCTCAGTTGGTTCAATTTCCAGTCAGGCCACATCCCTGGGTTTCATGGTATGGATGACAAACCAATCAATGTTTCTACCTCAATAAATGTCTATTTCTCTCTGAAATTGATAAAAAAGCATATCCTTAAGTGAGGGGGTAAAAAAAAAAAGCAACGAGACAAACCCAGATTATTTCCATCATTACGATGTCCTTCTGCAGTCCTATTATAGGGCTCACTCGCTAGAGACGGCCTCTCTTTACTTTTCTCTTTTCAGCCTCTCTTTACTCCAAAGCTGAAGACCTGTGGTCTCTGGGGACTTTTCATTTGACAAAAAAGGAGAGGTGGATCGAAATACATAACAAAAAGAACACACAAAAACTTTTCCTACTGGGAGAAATTTGGTATGGCAAGTCTTTACTGGTGCTTATCCTCCCTTTAGGGTTTCTGAAAAATCATTTTCCCTTTTGCTTCACTAACAAACATGCAACATATTTCTGTGTTTACTTACATTATGGAATAATTTTTAAGTTAACTGTTCAAAAATATTAAAATATAAAGTCATTTGAGAAAAACTAATAAATACTCTATTCTACGACATTGACTGTCATTAAAACTGGTTTCTGTTCGTCAAAGATGAGAAAGAAGCAATTAACATGAAAATATGTAACACCATAAAATTACAAAATACAGTATGTCAAAAAGTTATGGATTTATTACTTAATAGTTATAAACTATTTATATTATTTCAGTGGTCACAGAGAAGATGATGCCTACCATTTAAAAGGCTTTAGATGAGCCTGGCTGGTGTGGCTCAGTAGTTGAGCATCCACCTATGAACCAGGTGGTCACAGTTTGATTCCTGGTCATAACACAAGCCCAGGTTGTGGGCTCTCTCCCCAGTAGGGGCTGTGCAGGAGGCATTCTCTCTCATCGGTGTTTCTATTTCTCTCTCTCTTTCCCTTCCTCTCTGAAGTCAATAAAAATATTTAAAATAAATAAATCAAAGTCTTCAGGTGAGCCCTGACCACTATTGCTCCTCAGTGGTTAGAGTGTTGGCCCAAGCTCCACAGGGTCACAGGGTTGGTTTCTGCTCAAAGGCACATACCTGGGTTGCAGGTTCAATCTCTGGCTCTGGTTGGGCATGTGTGACAGGCAACCAATCAATGTATATTTTCACCATAATCTAACTCACTCTCTCTCTTTCTCTCTCTCTCTCTCTCTCTCTCTCTCTCTTTCTCTCTCTCTCTCTCTGTCTCTCTGTCTCTCTCTGTCTCTCTCCCTCTCTCCTTCCTCCCTCTCTTCCACTCTCTCTCTCTAAAATAAAATTTAAAAAAAATCAATGGAAAAATATAAAAATAGAAGTCTTCAAATGACATTTTGTAGATGATAATTTACCTCTTTGTAAAATTTGATAACTAGGAACCTCAACCTTGTTTTTGACTAACTGCCCAAGTCCAACAACAACTAATATTCTTTGTATACTTTTAGAGAACTTCTCATGAAATACCAGTATATAAAAATGTTACTGGACAGTAACTGAATAACTGATTGCCACCTAAGACAAATGTTTCTGTATTACCTTATCACTTACCTAAAGTTTTTCACATGGTCTTCCACTCCAGAAAGGCGAATGGAATGCTGCAGAGCACTCAGGTAAGTCAGGGCTTGTGTGGAGGATCCCCAGTTCACATCTGTGGGAAGATAGTGTTCATGCAGAACACCAGTATTAACAGCCAATCAGTAACCAATGAGACACAAAGAGAAGTAAACAATGCTTTCCCGTTTAAAAAGTCAATTGCTAAAATAAACTATTATAGTTGAAACTTTTAATAGTTGAAGTTCACAGCATGACATTATGAAAATGCTAATGTGAACTATAATTGCATTTAAAGAGAAAGTACAATTTAGAAAAGACGGAGATGACAGGGCTGCAGACATTCTATGCGTGCAATTCAAGAGTGTTTTATAAATAAAGGAAACATTTTGAAATTATTGTTTATATTGCCAAAGGTTAAAAGAGGCAGCTCTCCAAATGTTATTTATAGTACTTAACAGTTTTAAGTTATTTTAATAAGACAATTTTTTTTTCTTATTGATAAACAGCCTAAACACAAATGATTTTAGGCATTTGTTACTTTAGAGACTAAATAGACATATTGGAGAAATTATTCCTTCTAAGATGGTTAAAATAATATATTCTTTGTCCAATTCATTTCTAAAGCCACCACTGTAATCCAAAAACCTCATCCTGTAGTATTAGAATTACGTAATGTTACCTCACGACTACACTGCAACTACTCTTGTAATCTCTTCCTAATCTATTCTGTTAAGCCAAAATCTTTTAAACCTGTATCATTGGATCTTTCTTCAGTGTTACAGGTTACCATAGTGAATAGTGGACCAATCCTTAATATAGCTTAGCATTATCTGATGTGAAGATGTACCAAGATATTAATAAAACACATTCGAGGTAATCTTTGACCATTTCGCAGTTAAAACATGTTAGTCCAGTTTTCCCTGCCACACAGTGAGCTAGTGGGAAGATACTAAGTCTTCAGGTATTCTGTGAATTTCATGTTATTACAGTAGGTACAATAGGTAGATCATACATACATATGCTTATTAAGCTATCAAGCTTCTATAGTATTGCAAATCTAATCCTTTCAAATAGTAATTTAAAAATTTGTTGAGTGCTACAGAATGTTAAATTCATAAACTTGTTATATTTCTACAAATAAGATTAAATTTAATTTATAGAGAAGAATAGAATTCCATAGAGTAAAATGTCACAATTCTTTCATTAAAACTACATGTATTTGGAAATAAAATATTTGAAGTTTTATTTAACCCTGACCAATTTGGGTATACCAAGTACCATTTAATTATGTATCAGATGATGCTTAGATATGGAAAATAACAAAGAACTGCTAGGTGTTTCTAGCTTGAAATACTAAATAAAAAAGGTTACTGACCTGGCTTTTTATAGGTAACATAAATATATAGCCCAAGGACTATCACATATGTCAGCAATGCAGCCCACCAATTAATGACAAACATCACTATGCAACAGAGAATTGCTCCAATTAGTGATATCCACATATTGTAGTATTTGAATGCAGGACGCCATCCTATCAATAACAAATAAAATAGATAAATAGAAGTCAGTCACATACCTCATCTGCTTTAGAGAATAGTTCACATGTATGCAAAAATAACTTTCTTTATGGCTGCTCCAAGAGAGGGCTTTAAATATTGTATAACAGTAAAGTCATAGACCATAGATCATGATTTCATAATTCTTGATGGCCATGAAAAGGGCACACCTATTTACTTCCACATTATTTTATCTTACTAGTTCTGTATCCAGTAAACTTTTTACCCAAAAAAGTGTAAATCAGCCTATCACAGTGAACACTTAAAACTAAAGAGTTTTTAAAAAGAAGTTTAAATTGAGACCTAAATAGTGTGGTGGTTTTTTCTTGATTTTTAGTATGAGACATATCCATATTCTAATGAATATGCCAACCAGTTTAAACAAAATGTTCTTGAGCATTGTTAAAACTTCATTTACTGCCCTGACCGGTTTGGCTCAGTGGATGGAATGTCAGCCTGTGGACTGAGGGGTCCCAGGTTCTATTCCAGTCAAGGGCATTTACCTTGGTTGCAGGCACATCCCCAGTGGGAGGTGTGCAGGAGGCAGCTGATGGATGTTTCTCTCTCATCGATGTTTCTAACTCTCTATCCCTTCCCCTCCTCTCTGTAAAAAAAAAAAAATCAAAAAAAAATTTTTTTTAAAGAAAAAAATTCATCTACTTACTAAAAACAACAACAAAACACACCTAAGAGTTAATAATAGAAACATATCTTCCCATTTGGTGAATTATTTATAAATTAAGCTTCACCCAAGAAAATGTTGAAGACCATGTTCTAAAATGTTCATTCATAGTTAATTCCACAGGCACTATGTTAAATCTATTCTATACAATTTATGTTTTTAAAATTAATCTTAATTTTGAGATAATTATAAATTCACACAGAGTTCTGAGAAATAATAGATTCCAGTTACCCTTACCTTGTTTCTCCCAATTATAACATCTTGCAAAATGATACTACAACTTCACAACTAAGATATTGGTATTCATACATTCAAATTAAAGCAATTTTATTTTAATAAATATGTATTTTTTTTAAAAGTCCAACACAGCCCCAACCAGTTTGACTCAGTGGATAGTGTCAGCCTGCGGACTAAAGGTCCCAGGTTCAATTCTGGTCAAGGGCATGTACCTTGGTTGTGGGCACTTCTCCAGTAGGGAGTGTGCAGGAGGCAGCTAATCGATGTTTCTAGTTGTCTATCCCTCTCCCTTTTCCCTTCCTCTCTGTAAAATAATCAAAAATATATTTTTAAAATTAAAATTAAAAACTCCAACACAAAGATCCCTGTGTTACACTTTTACAGCCACACCCCTCTCTAAAATTTAAATTTTTAAAGTACAATATGAAACTAAGGTATTCATGTTCTAAGCTTCCGTACTTTATTCTTTCTTATTCTGAGAGACTTTTAGGTCCCTTAAAGGAAAACTACTTTTGTTCCTCCATTTCCTTCCCTGAGGTCCAACTGGTGTCATGGTTTATAACAAAAATCCCCTAACAGAAAGTATTTTCAGTTGATAAAGACCTCCTATAAAAGAATTCCATAAAACTGTGTTAAAAATATTTCTGGAAAGGTTAACTGTTTATCTAATAATAGTAGAGGCCTGGTGCATGAAAATCATGCACAATGGGGGTGGGGTGTCCCTCAGCCTAGCCTGCACCCTCTCCAATCTGGGACCCCTCAAGCAATGTCCAACTACCCATTTAGGCCCAATCCTTCTGGTCAGTCGGACATCCTTCTCACAATCCAGGACTGCTGGCTCCCAACTGTTTGCCTACTTGCCTTCCTTATTGCCCCTAACCACTCTGCCTGCCAGCCTGATCACCCCCTAACCACTCCCCTGTCAGCCTGATTGCCCCTAACTATCCTCCCCTGCAGGCCTGGTCACCCCCAACTGCCCTTCCTTGCAGGTTTGCCCCTCCCCTGCTGGCCTGACCACCCAGACTGCCCTCCCCTGCTGGCCAGACCACCCCCAACTGCCCTCCTTTGTATGCCTGGTCACCCCCAACTTCCCTCTTCTGGTGGCCATCTTTGACCACATGGAGGCAGCCATCTTGTGTATTGGAGTGACAGTCAATTTACATATTATTCTTTTATTAGATAGGAGGATAGAGGCCTGATGCACAGGTGGGGACTCGCTGGTTTGCCTTGAAGGGTGTCCGGATCAGGGTGGGGTTCCCTAGGGCGTGGGACAGCCTGGGCAAGTGGCCTGTCGTGGTTTGCAGGCTGGCCACATCCTCTGTGACCCAAGCGGAGACCCTGATATCTGGGATTTATGTATCTTCTATAATTGAAACTTTGTAGCCTTGAGTGCAGGGCAGGGCAGGCTAGGAAGTTTGGCTTCTTCCATTGCGGGGGAAACCCATGCCTCCTGCTGGCTCCGTGGCCACAGCCATTTTTGTTGGGATTTATTTATCTTCTGTAATTGAAACTTTGTAGCCTTGAGTGGAGTTCATGGCAGGCCAGAGTGAGTAGAAAGCTTGGCTTCCTCCATTGCTCAGGAAACCCAAGCCTCCTGCTTGCTCCCTGGCTGCAGCCAACTTGGTTGGGTTAATTTGCATACTTGTTTCCCATTGGCTGGTAGGTGTAGTGGAGGTATGGTCAATTTGTATTGATATGTGCTGACCACCAAGGGGTGTGTGTGGAACATGGTGGGCATTGGCCATGGTGGGATGGTGGATCAGGTTGGGGTGGGGGCCACCAGAACAAGGCAGGGTGCCAGTCACTGTCATCTGGCTGGGCCTCTGGTGGTTACTGAAAATTCTTTGCTCCCCCACACCGTGGTCCTGCCTGGTGCTTGCACCTGCTGCTGGTGCCAGCTAGAGCCACTGCTTGCACCCGCTGCTGGCCCCAATCGCCCCTCAGGGCTTCCCCACCTCCCCCTGCTTCTGAGGGGTAATTGGGGCTAGTAGCTGCCTCTCACACCCGCTGCCGGCGATGGACTCACTCGCACCCGCTGCCATCACCAGAGCTGCTGCTCACACCCACCGCCAGCCCCCAGTGCTGGTCCCAGTGGCTCTGCTCCATCAGCAGGTGCAAGCAGCAGCTGCCAGCCCCAATTGCCCTTGAGGGGCAATCGGGTTAGCAGCTGCTGCTTGCACCCACTGTTGGTGCCAGCCCTGCTTGCTCTGCTACTGGTGCCAACCCTAATTGCTCTGCGCTCAGCAGTGGTGGGAGTGGGGCTGCTGGCAGATAGCACTAGCAGCTGCAGCAGGAGGGGCCAGCTGAGACCCACCCCTGTGCCCACTGCAGCCTTGTGGCCCACAGTTCCTTTCAAGGTGCACGAATTTGTGCACTGGGTCCTGAGTATTATAATATTCTTAGAACTGAAAGACAAAGCAGATAAATGAAAACAAAACAAAAAAGAAAAGTCTTTCACAGTGCTGCTCAGATTTTTAAAACAAAATACAAAATATTACCAGTAAACTTCACAATAAAGAGATCTTTGAAGACTCAATTTGACTCAATTATAAAGGCAGACTGAGCATTAATGAGCTAATTCCACACATACTATTTTCTAAAATGTATTAGTTTTATTTCCTCTAAAATCAAAGACATTACATTTAAAAAACTTTTTAAAAGTGTAAAATCACCTGGAGATTTTGCAAGTGATGCATGGAATACTGAAAAATTGATGAGTGCATAGGATGCAAGGAAGAAGTTAGAGATAATTGGAGCAATAACATTCAGTTCAGCTGCAAAAGAAACAAGGCACATTTACTGACATATTAGACATTTTTAACTTCAAAATTATGAATCATTTCAAAACATCAGATAATGGAATAAATCTATTCCTATATTGGCTATCCAGATTAAATAACATACTTTACTTTTCAGAAATCAAATCTGAAAGTTACTGTTGAAACCCCCTGAATACATCACTCTTCTAAAACTGGTATATTCTTTTTCCAATGCTATATAGTTTTACTACATACATAAAGCATAGCCAACTAGTACTATGCAGTATTGTTTGAGTGTTTTAAAAGTTACACACAATTTGACTTTACACTTTCTATATTTGAAGTTTATCCATATTGATATATGAAAACCAAGTTCATTCTTTTATACTGCTAAATATTATTCTGCAGTTTTGTTCTTCCATTGATAGATATTCAGGTTGCTTCCATTTTTTACTATTATAATTAACACTAAAAACATTTTTGTATATGGGCATAAATCCAAGATTCTGTAGGGTACATTCCCCTAAAGAGAACTGCTGAGTTTCGGGAAATTTTACTAAATGTTGTCAACTTATTCTCAAAAAGCAGCTATACCAAATACATACTTAACATTACATGAGAGTTAGTTTCCACACCTGGTAGTATAATCAGACTTTTAATAAAAGTCGAATGGACAGGTGATCAGAGGCAAAGAGCAGGCAAGAAGAGGCCCCACTTTTAGGGGAGATGCTGAAATCCTTTTCTTTATGCTATTATTGAATTTTTTAGAGACAAGAACCTAACAGTCCTTTATACCAGTAATAGGGACTTAGTGATAGTAAAAATTTAAGAAAATATATATTGAGCGCTATTATTTGCAGTATTTTTAAGCACTCTTTTGATCAGGAACTAATTTAGTAAATTAGGCAAAGTAACATTATGTTTAAAGCTAACATTATAAACGCACCAAAATCTACATTAGCACACCATTTATTTGACTAACCAATTAAGATGAATCCAAGTGCAATTAAGAATGTTAAGATGTAACCACGAAGAGGTTCGTTATTTTTCCCATAACCTTTAGCAAACATCTGGAAAGCTGGATAGATGTTGTCCTTGCATAGAGCCTAATGAAGAAATGTAAATAATAAAATGAAACATTTTAAATTAGACACACAGATTTGCTTATAGTTACAGTGGTTAGTCAGGAATGGAGCCCATATTTCTAATTCTTTGTCCTTTCGATTTCTCTAGCTCATACTGCTTCAACTACATATTGTACAGGAGAGTCACACATTTTTAAGAGTCAGAAAGAGTACGGAATACCAGAAGTTTTTGTCCACCTTACTCCCTGCTCATGCTGAAATTCTTTTATGAAGAAAAAGTCAGAAAAAAAGGCATACGAATAGAAGAAATTCAGAAGCTTGAGAAATATGACAGAGATGGGAACTGCTTTACAACAAGTCCAAATGCTAGACTTACAGCAGGTAAGAATCCAAATTACAGAACTTAATTATTTTTCTTAAAACAATACTATAAACTGGTTGAGGTTCTTTGTGTGTTTTTGTTAATCCCCACTCGAGGATATTTTCTCCTTGACTTTTAGAGAGAATGGAAGAGAGGGAGAGATACAAAGAGATAGCAACATCTATGTAAGAGAGACACCTTGATTGGTTGCCTCCCATATGCACTCCAACTGGGGCCGGGGACTCAGCCTGCAACTGAGATGTGCCCTTGACCAGAATCGAACCTTCAAACCTAGGGTTAACACTCTAATCACTGACCCAAACTGGCCAGGGCCTGAAAACTGTTTTAAGAAAGATAACCTACATCTTTACTAACTGGCTACAACTACAACATTAAAAACAGCTGCAGAATCAACATTTTGTTGGTTTGATTTAGTAATAAAAAAAAAATTCCTATTCAGTATCAGCTATTCATTTAATGCTCATTAAAGGGAGATAATATCTATCTCATTCATCATTAAACTCAATGTATAGCACTTATTAGGCATTCAAACATCTGTAAAATAAAACATTTAGGTTGGTGTCATGCTATTGGAAACAAGATACTTTAATTCTTCTGATTTATGGTCTTGGAGCGCACTCCTTGTCTTTGGTACAACACTATGAAAATTTATACTATCAGAAAATGTCCAAAAAAGCAAAAAATCACTACTTCCAGAAACACAATTCAAACACTATAACAGTATGTAAATGCACAAATGTCATATAAATATATATATTCAAAATATATATATTTTCATATGCATAAAATTAAGTATACCTGTTGATATGTGTGTGTGTGATAGTATATATTTGGGATTGACAGAAGCAATTAATTTAAAAATATTAACAATCTCAGATTATATTACCTAAACACTCCTTTAATAAAGATTATAATGTGAAAGTACTTACCTGAAATATTTTGGGAGCACTCACAAGGGATGCTAATGCAGAAGAAAGAGTGGCTGAAAAGATACCTGCAGAAATCAATGGAGCAAATCCTGACACCATGCTCATTACCTTAAAAAAAAGTGGGATAAAATGGAAAAATAAGTCTTAAAAACAATTATGAAAAGAATACGATATTATACATCATTATTCTAATGAAGGAGACAGTAATAAATTGTTATGGTCATTACAAATTCAGAAATAGATCTACCACTAGCTCTTACCTTAAAACCTTTTTATTTTACAAAATTGTAGACACGCAGTGACAGAGAGAAGAGCATCTTGAGCCATCAAGGACCCATCACCCAGTTTCAACAATGACCTACTCAGGGCCAATCTGCACATTATTGTGAACCAAACTACAGATATCACGGATATACTAATATATAAAAGCCTAAGCAACTGGCCAACTGGTATGACACACACTGACCATCAGGGGGCAGACACTCAGTGCAGGAGCTGCCGAGCTGCAGTGACTTGGCAGCCATGGTTCTGAGTGATGCACTCAGAATCAGAGAGGAAGAAGCCGGATTCCAGGGTGCGTCACCCAAGAATCACCCTCTCACAATCTGGGACCCCTTTGGGGGATGTCGAAGAGCCAGTTTTGGCCCAATCCCTGCAGGCCAGGCCGAGGAACCCCACTGACTCCCCACTTTGGGTCTGGGTCCCCACCAGGCCTCTAGCCTATTGCAGAGGTCATGGGTCTGGCCCTCATAGAAACTTTTCAATTAAATTAGCTAAATGATGAGACACACAGGACCTACTGGCTGCAGCCCCGACATCTGGTGGCCATGCCAGCCCATTCACTTAATGTCAACTTCCAGTGGAGGCAGCAAATTTTCTCATTACTACTCTTAGCCGTGGCTTTTCTCCTTCTGGGTGTACAGTAGCACCAATGGACAACCTCAGGGAGAGAGGAGACGAAGGAGCAGCTCAGGTGGGAAGAAGGAGGTTCCTGACACCACAGGGCTCCGCCTGAGCAGAAGGGCTTGGGTGGTAGCCTATATTGAGCAGGGTCCTGCCCCAGGCCAACTAGATTCCAGGCTAAGTAAATCCTGTTTGCTAAACAATTACATTTTGCAGTTAAATGCCTATAAACTTAGGGTAAAGTGAGATGAAAGAAGATATAGAAAGTGACATAATATTGGGAGAAAAGGGAGCCCGATTCCTCTCACAACCTGGGACCCTTCCCTCCTACCCCCCCAGGATGTCGGAGAGCCAGTTTTGGCCTGATCCCCCACAGGCCAGGCTGAGGAACCCCACTAGTGCACGAATCCATGCACCAGGCCTCTAGTATGTATATAAGATCTTTGGTTAATCACTCCCCACCCTCTTTCCTCCCGCTTTCCCTCTGAGATTCGTAAGTCTGTTTCATGTTTCCATGCCTGCGTTGAGTGTCTGACCCTGGTGGTCAGTGCACATCATAGCAACCATTTGAATGGCCGGATAGTCGCTTAGGCTTTTATATATATATAGATGGGTAAGAACTTTTAAAACCTGTAACTGCAAAGCCACTGTCACCACTTAAAAACTAAATAATTTCTTTACAGCACCAAATAGCCACACAGCATTCAAATTTCCCAAACTGTCCTTTTACTTTTCAAACTGGCTTATGCAAATAAGTATTGGCAAAAAGATTATACTTTACATTTAATGTGTCTCTTAAAAGTTTCTTTAAATCTGCAGGCTCATCTTTTCCTTTACATTTTATTATTTTTATGTCATTTCTCCTATAAATCTGTCCCCCTTCCCCCCCCCCCCCCCCCGGGATTTTGCTGACTGCATTTACACTTTGTTGTTTAATGTTTCTTCTCACCTCTGAATTTTAGTCACTGCTAAGTAGATACGGAGTTAATCAGATTGAAGTACAAATTTTCTGGCAAGAATATTTCAAGGTGATGTGATATACTTCCGTCAGGAAGGTTATTTTTTTGGATATTAAAATAATAGATGGGTATTGATTATGATGTTTTTTGATTTTTTGTGTGTATTTGTTTTGCTTTCCCTATCTTTGTATGTGTTCAAACATTTTCACATAATGAAGTATTTCTTTTTAAATGGATAGATCATTTAGAATTTAGATCATAAGACAATCAGAGGGGTACAATATCCAAACTGAGAGGTACAATGCAGAACAATGTGCCCTAACTCTTCAAAATGTCAGTATACTGAAAGATTAAAATAGGCAAACTGGGAACTCCTCTAGGTTAAAGGATTTTAAAATAACATAGGAACTAACTGTCATGCATGATCCCTGTTTGGATCCTAAATGTGGGAAAAATAGCTGTAAATGATATTTGTGGGACAAGCAGGGAAATATGAATATGGTATATTTAAAGTATTTTATCAACATTAAATTGCCTGAATGAGATAATTGTACTGTGCGTGTACAGAATGTTTTAAATACTTCAAAGTGGCTAGAGGCCTGGTGCACCAATTTATGCACCAGTGGGTGTCCCTCAGCCTGGCTTGTGGGTTTGGGCCAAAACTGGCTCTCCGACACCCCCCAAGAGGTCCCAGATTGTGAGGGCACAGGTCAGGCCAAGAAACCCCACTGGTGCACAGCCGTGGCTGAGGAGGGATGCTGGAGGTTGGCCAGCTGGGGAGAGACTGCAGGAGGGCTCCAGGGCGTGTCTGGCCCATCTTGCTCAATTCCGATCAGCCAGACCCCAGCAGCAAGCTATCCTACCAGTTGGAGCATCTGCCCCCTGGTGGTCATGTCATAGTGGGTAGTTGAGTGGCCTTAGCATACCATTAGCATGTTTTGCTTTGATTGGTTGGATAGATAACCCAACAACCAGACACTTAGCATATTAGGCTTTTATTATATACCGTGTTTCCCCGAAAATAAGACATCCTCTGAAAATAAGACCTAGCACATGGAAAAATAAGACACCCCCTGAAAATAAGATCTAGTCCATCTTTGGGAGCAAAAATTAATATAAGACACTTATTTTCGGGGAAATGGGGTAGATGTTTGAGGAGAGAAAGAATATACATACATAGAAAAATAAGCAATGGGGCAGAATATAAACAACTAGTAAATATAAGTGAAGGGTAGGTACACAGATATTCATTGCACTGTTCTTTCTGCATCTTTGAAATTTGTCAAAATACCAAACTGGGTCCTGGCAGGTGTGGCTGAGTTGGTTAGAATGTTGTTTCAGTTTTGATTCCCAGTGTGAGAGCACATACTTAGGTTGCAGGTTCAGTCCCGGTAGGGGCACATACTTGGAGGCAATCTCTCTCTCACTCTCATTTATATTAATTATAAAATCAGATTTATGCATACAAAACTCCTCTTTATTTGAATGAGTACATACTAGACTTGATAAAGACAACGTACTTTTCTATTTTAAGGCAGCAGCACAGAAATCTGATTGGCATTTCAGTCACCGGGCAGAGACTAACATTTGTGCCTTTCATACACAATATCAATGTCAGAATTGGCCTGAATCATTAGCTGGACATGAATACTTCCTTTCACTTCTATAATTTTGCCTAATCTTGTGACTAGCAAAAACAAACTTCTGTTACATAATTGGGTTCAATATCACAGAAAGTGCAGTCAGTTGCATGAAATGATACAATAGAAAATAAAAATAATGCCATTGAAAACTTAAGTCCCAAATTTTTTATAAAAAATGTATATATTCTACATAAAATTTACTTTTCTGAAATATATTAAATCCTCAACTATTCTGCTTAATATATTTACATAATATTGCAAAAACACTAGGAAGCAAAATTTTTATTTAGATGTTTTAGTCTCCCTAATCTATTACATCTTTGTGTTATTTTTCCTTCTAGCATTCTATGACTTATCAAGCAACTCTGAAAATTATCTTAGTAATTCCTTCTCCCTTTATTTTATTTTATATTATTTTGTTTAATCCTCACCCCAGGATATTTTTCCATTGACTTTTAGAGAGAGTGGAAGAGAGAGGGAAAGACAAAGAGAAATATCAAGGTGAAAGAAACACATCAATTGGTTGCCTCCTGCACACAGCCCAGGTGAGGAGGAGCCTGCAACCAAGAGGTACATGCCTTTGACCAGAATTGAATTCAGAACCCTTTGGTTCACAGGCCAGTGCTCTATCCACTCAGACTAACAAGTTAGGGATCCTTCTCCCTTTATATAACCTATTCTCCATTTCTAAAAACCTGTAACTTTTATAAAAAATAAAATGACCAGAACCTTTAAAGGGGTATTTATATTTAAAGCAATTTATATACCTTTAATTAGAAAACTGAACTAATTTTGGTTAGTATGGATTTAAACTGCTCAAAGTAAAAATTAAATACTTAGGTGTATATCTAACAAAGTATGTACAAGGCTTGTATTCTGAAAACTACACAATGCTAATGAAAGAAGTTTTAAGTAAATGGAAAAGCATACTGTGTTCATGGATTGATACACTCAACATATAATAGTATAAATATGTCATTACTCCCCCAAATTGATACACAAGTTTAATAGGGTTTAATGGACTTTTAGTAGATAGAATGAAAACATAAGATTATGCTAAAATTTATATGGAAAAGCAAAGGGAACTAAAGTAGCTAAAACAATTTTGAAAAAGGATAAAATGGGAAATATCAATCAATCTGACTTTAAGATTTACATAACTACAGTAATCAATAATGTATGGCATTGGTGGAGGAATAAACACACAGATCAATGGGACAGAGAATCCAGAAATAGGTTCAGCAAACATAACCATGTGTTATGCTTGGTTCCATCCTTTCTCAAACAGTATATTACATATATTATACTCTTAGTATTACCCTTGGGGGTCCTTCTGCTCTTGAATGGCTTCAGATCTTACCTTTTCATGTTTTAATGTTTGTCCAATTAGTTACCTACAGTCTTTTTTTTTTTTTTTTTTTTTTTTAATCTAGATATAATATAAAAACAGTCCTCCTTTCTGTTACTGCTGTACTCTGAATGGTCAGATTTGATAGTAGTCTGACATCTACATAAATATAGAATGTGTTATAACATAAATTTAATACTCACCTGAAAGTTGTTCATTAGGCCATAGGAACAAGGATTGCTTTCACAATAAGAAAAGTCAAAGTTTAATTTGCAGGCTGCGGAAGTACAGTTTGTGAGCTCTGTCACAATAGTATCGTTAATGTTCCCGGTGGCATCCCGAACAACACAAGAACCTGAAGCACAAGCGACAATGAGAACAAATAATAGAGCTAATGTTTATATTCATTTCAAATTATATATACCCGTAAAGAAATTATGATACTGACTGCATATGAACTTGCTTATATTGGCTTAAACTGTATTTACAGTTAAGATAGCTTTATGTGGAACAGAATTGGGAAAGCATCATTGTCCCCAGTATTTTAGTGAAATGGAACTGGGTAGTATTTACACATATACACTTAACAAGCTGTAAAATATCGATGTTTATGAATGGTATATTAGGAAAACTATTCCCTGGCCTATTTGGTTAAGATGTCCGTAAGCAAATATAAAAACCTTGCGTTGAAAGAGTTCCATATGGCAGAGGTATTTTCCTATACTTCAAATACTTTGAACAATATGAACATTAATAAATTATAATTCTATTTAAACTTTTGTCTCAAATAAGTCTAACCTGGTATTACAAAAATATGGTATCTCAGGTTTGTTTAAAAATAACTTCGTGAGTGAATGGATATAGATGAAATAAGATTAACCATGTACTGATAATTCTTGAAAACTTTCTGAAGCTGGATAATAGTTATATTGGGCTCATTAGAAAATTCTCTCTACTTTTGTGCAAAATTGAAAACTCCAATAATAAAAATTTTAAGTTTTCTTGAAGAAATTCATTATTTGAAATAACATGATGCATAGTAAGTGAAATCGTTCCTTAGACCTCATATATTTTTACTTTTGAAGCATTTTAACACTACTATCTGATCATATACAAGGCATTATAGCAAACACTGAACAATAAAGGGAAGAATATTTTAATGACTAAACAGACTACACATAGTCTCTTATTTCTTTTTTAAAGAGAGAGGATGGGAGAGGTACAGAGAAAGATAGGCACCCTAACCGGGGACCAAATCCAAAACCTGGGCAAGTGCTGTGACCAGGAATTGAACCTGTGACCTTTTGATGCAGGGGGCAACACTCAACCCACTGAGCTACACCAGTAAGAGCTACACATAGTTCTTTATTCTTAAACTAGAAGCCCAATGCACGAAGATTCGTGTCAGAATGGGCCTTCCTTTCCCTGGCTGCCAGCACCGCCTTCGCTCTGGCCAGAGCTGCCTTTCCACCTTCCTACACTGCTCAGAGGCCCAGAGCGGCCAGGGGCATATGCAAATTAGCCCACCATCCTTGTTGGGTTAATTGGCATATGCACTCCTGATTGGCTGGTGGACTTCGTGGAGGTATGGTCAATTAGCATGTTACTTTTATTAGGTAGATTCTTAATCTAACTTTCAGAGCAGTGTTTTCTTAAAGGTACTTCTGAAACCATAGGGACTGAGGGGAGAACTGAGTCCTGTCTATACCTAAAGCAGTATGCTTTTATGTGTTTTTTGTGTTTCATGTTCCAAAATATGTTTTTGGGGGAAAAGCTTCATTGTTTTGAACTAGTTACCCAATCACTGGTGTAGAGGCAATCTTTACTGGTTCAGCCACTGAAGACCAGGGAGAAAGGGCTACTTCTATTGCTCCAAGGGCTAATGTACACAGAATAAAATGAGTATGTGGACCAGTAGTGTTAGAGGGTCAGAAACAAACAGAAAATACTTATCTGATATAACAAATTAGTTTCCAATTTAAAATATACTCATTTGTTAAATTAAAACTAAATTTTCTTTAGCTTATGTATAGAATATACAAGAATACTAGGTAGAAACTTTTAAGGAAACAAAAAATATTTTGGTAAGATTATAAATAGCATATAGGTTTTTTTTAATTATATTTGTGTATGGATTTTAAGGCTAAATGAAATCTAATTCCTTTTTTATTTTATTTTATTTATTTTTTTAAATATATTTTTATTAAATTATTATTTTTGTACATATGGTATACCATTGCCCCCCCCTCCCGTACATACCCTCCCTCCCGAGTTTTGTGTCCATTGGTTGTACTTATATGCATATAATTCCTTTTTTAAATTTTAGTTTAACATGCTACAATAATATTGATTATTGGCTTTTCCAACTCTCTTTTACCGATATTTCAGTATTACATTAATGAAAATTAGCAGAAGAGTTTGTAAAAACATTTCTGTCAGGACTTCCCAAAAATGACTGAATGTACAGCAAACGTGAAATTTTCTTACTGAAATACTATGGAAACTTTATTCTATAGTCTATTAATTTAGAATTTGTGATACTTTAAATTGGTATTAAAATAAGATTTACTTTTGCAATATGCTTAAAACATTTAACTATAAAATTTGAATTAGAGTTTATATATTAAAAGCAAGGCTTACAATTATAGGATATGTTTCCTGGGTAAAGTATACACTTTAATGGAAGTATAATAAATTTGAGACAATTCCTTTAATCACTGCATGCAAATTATATGTGTTAATAGTTATTTAATTTTTTTCTAGACTAGAATGTTTAGTTAAAAAACCTACTACCCTGTTTCCCCGAAAATAAGACAGTGTCTTATATTAATTTTTTCTCCCAAAGTTGTGCTAGGTCTTATTTTCAGGGGATGACTTATCTTTCCATGCGCTAGGTCTTATTTTCAGAGGATGTCTTATTTTCGGGGAAACACGGAATTATAAATAGCCTTTAAAGACTTTATTTTAAAAACACACAAACAAACCAAAACCCACTTTACTATGAAAGCAATTCTATAAAGCAAGCACCAGGTATCCTCAGTAGTGAAATCTCTAAGCACCAGTTCCATTATCTATTTTAGAGATTGGTTGACCACTTACGTCCTTTCAAGTTCTAAAATGCTATGAGCCCATAAATGTAGTAAAATGGTTAAATACCATTTTAAATCAATTTACTAAGATGTAAGTTTTTAAATTCAATGTACTTTGTACTGTTCATCAAAGTCAGTTTAAAAATGCTAGGCACTGCACTTAATCGTCTTGAAACAATCTTCATAAAGTAGGATTTTGAGAAAATATTAAATAACCACCATAAATAATATTCAAGAATGAGTAAAGATGAAAGTTAAATGCATATACTTTTATATATAAATGATATTTTCTATAAATATATTTCTGAAATTGAAGAGTTTGCAGATATGATTTTATATATTTTCTAACTTATATAATTAATTAAAATTCTGGAGGAGGAGCATTTGGTGGTTTAGATAATGTCTAGATAAAATCATTTACTAGTTTACTTAAACTGTTTTTTTAATTAAAATATGCAATACCATGTCTTTTGAGGGAAATATTTCTGAATTTAAAAATAACTAAAATTTCTGAAACATATAAAGAAATGTAAAGCTATTTACCTACAGATACTGCAATTCCTACGTAAACCACCGTAGTGATTAAAATGGCTAAGAGTGTTCCTTTGGGTATGGCTGACTGAGGATCCTAGAAAACAAGAAGATTTTTTTTAAGTCTACCTTTAAAAATAAATGTATACCTTTTTAAATATGTAATCAATATAGTGCTTTTTATTATAAATCAATACAGTACTTACTGCAAGATCACCTGAGATATTTGCTCCAGCCAGAATACCAGTTGCAGCAGGAAAAAAGATGGCAAAGACAGAAAAAAAGGTCTCTTCCCCTTGAAAATCTGGTCCAAAGTTCTCATTAAATATTTCAGCTGTAAAGAACAAAACACTTCTGGTAATTAATAGAAAGGAGATTAAACCATAATAATTTAGGTCAAGAGTAAGTGGTATGTATGATCCCTGACATTTCTTCAGTTCAAGTAACTGTTAAAATCTTAAATATTTCCTAATTCACTTATTTCTTTTCTTATATGATTACACAGAAACTAATATTTCTAGTTTCTTTCAGTCTCAGACATTTTTTGACTATTGTGTTAAATGAAAAAGTCAACATCAGAACTAAAGTTACCTTTCACTTACAAATTCCTAAAATTAGTAGAGAAAGCAACTTTTTTCAGTAGCATTGGTTTTTTTGTTGTTGTTTTGTTTTGTTTTTTACATTCTATTACCTTTTGTTGCTAATAATGAAAAGGAAAGATACAAATAAAAATGATTTTTAACTCCAATTATAACATAAAGTAACAAAACTATATTGAATTGCCAGTAAGTCACCATACCAAACTCAATTACATTACAAATATCTAAAATGTACTAAATTTACTTACTAATAGAATGGTATAATATACACTTTTAAAAATATTCTAGCTTTTTTTACTTACATTTATAACCAAAGAAACCTTTGGGTTTCTTGCTCTCCAATGGGATAAATGTTCCTATGATGAAATCAGCAATAGCAAGTAGGAGAATCACCAAAAGAACAATCTGAGCCTGAAATTTTAAACATTAAAAATAAAATAAAATATCTTATGTTGTTCATTCAGTTCCACTAGAATACAACTTCCATGGGGGAAAGGATTTCTGCCTTGGAGCATCAAACAATGCCAAGCACAGGGTAGGCACTCCATAAAAAAAAAAGGCAAAAGTATAATGATGCCATATATTTTGAAATGAATTAATGACACACATGCTTTCCCACAAATCATAAAACACTACACATCCAAAACACTTTTCATTCTGTGCATCATTCGTTCCTGTCCCCTCCACCATACAGTACAATATATTTGTTAAACACCCAGGTTTTATATCAAGTTCAAACACAGGGTTGAATGTGTGACAGCTATATGAAAATAAGGGAAAGTATAAAAAGAAGACAACACCCAGGAGGGAAATTCAAGTAGAAGTGGGGCTAGAAGAAAGAAATAATCCATACAAACTACCATCCCTCCTCTTTCACTTTTTTGTTTTGTTCTATAGGATATAACAGATACATAACAAATATATAACAATATATTAGTTTCAGGAGTATAACATAATGATCTGATATTTTTATGTATTGCAAAATGATCACTATAAGTTTCATCACTATATCAATTTCTTTTGGTGATGAGATCTTTTAAGATATACTCTTTTTAACAACTGTCAAATATACAATACAGTGCTATTAACTACTGTCATCATGACTGAACATTACATTTATGACTTATTTATTTTTCACTGCAAATCTGTACCTTTTGACCCCTTTACCCATTTTGCCCACTTCACCTCTCCTCCTCCTTTCAATAAAACTGGGCAGATACTCATGAAAAACTGTCATCTGTGAAAATAAGGACCACTTATATTTGTTGGATTAAATTCTTTTTAGTAAAGTCAATTTGTTAAATCTATAAGTAAATGATTTAATTTTATAGTAACGACTTACCTACCACGGAAAAATATTCTTTCAGACTTTGCTAATTTTTGATCTGATAAATATTATCATAGCTCACATACAATACAAATACGTGATTTTATACAAGCTATAAACACAAAGAAACCTGAAGTGACTTTGAGTTGCTCAGTAGCATTTTTGTAGATATGCATTATTCAGGAAACAAGAACAATACTATGCCATATTCCTTCTGAGATACAGAAATATATGTAGTTGGGTGCTCTGCATATATATTAACATGTGAATTCAGCAATTTTCCCCCAATACAGTGATACCTGTTTGGGTAGTCATGATTTCTGACATTTCAAAGCTAAGAGCAAGATTAGCTTCTCCAAACTCTAATGGAACTAACTTGAAGTTTACTGCCCCTATGTTTATTTTTGAAATTTAAATAAATTACAAAGCCAGCAGTTTAATTTGGGCTACCTAACTCACCTAAGCATCTCTATATAATGTATGTCATAGAATAGGGGCTGGAGGTGCCAAAACCAGTTTAGCTCAGTGGATAGAGCGTTGGTCTGCAGACTGAAGGGTCCCAGGTTCGATTCCGGTCAAGGGTATGTACATTGGTTGCGGGCACATCCCTGGTAGGGGACGTGCAGGAGGCAGCTGGTTGATGTTTCTCTCTCATCGATGTTTCTAGCTCTCTATCCCTCTCCCTTCCTCTCTGTGAAAAAATCAATAAAATATATATATATTTTTTTAAAGAATAGGGGCTGGAGGGGAGGTAGGAAGTAAAACATTTAAAAAATACTGTATTTAACTAGATCCTAGACTAATGGCTATCTTCAAATATCCCATCTTGTCAATTAGAAAATAACCCTATACATAAATTTCCCTGAAAAAGGCCACTTAGGAACTTTTAAAATCTAAAAATCTTACCACATTTTATTGCATTCTTAAAATAAGAGCTATAAAAGTTCATATATTAAATATTTACTGATATTCCAGTAATATCATTACTTACTTTTGCTTCCCACTCCATTCCAGCTACTGAGATACCTAAAAGGATCACCACAGTAATGGCTCCAATAATTCGGATATCATTGAGTTCATCTATCATAAGAATAGAATGTTCCTAGAAAAAGAAAGTTATAAATAAGCAGTATTAGTTTTTAGATAGTCCTTATTTTGAAACATTTTAGATATCATAGTGCCTTACATGTAGAAGATGAATAAATACCTACTTAACAAATGAATAGAAATCCAATGAAAAAAATATTTACTATTGATGTCATTCAAGTATATGATATCAATATGGTCAAATTAATAATGCTATATTTAATCAGATGTGATATATCAAAAAGGGAATTGCTGACAAGTAAACAAAAATCATATAACTAACTAGTTCTAATAGTTACATAGCAGAAATATTTTGCATTCATTTTGATTAGTGAAGTCATGCTTTAGTCTTTTAGTTTGCATAAAAGGTGGTGAATATACCTTCATACAGTAGTCCAAAATACACTGTCCCTATTCTATAAGCAAAAAGTATTTGTGATTGAGTATCAATGAAATTAGTATATTAAATTAAACAATGAAAGGACATGAACTCTTATTGATTATATTGCTTGCTTGCTTACAGCCCTACCTTTCACTCATCCTTTTAGCCTACATGGATAAGGGCAATGCCAATGTAAATGTCAGCGTTTTCAAATTTTACATGTTATAATGTACCACATACTACTGCAGAAAAAGTTACAGCAGCCTGACATGAACAACTATGTCAGTTGAGGTTCCTGTCATTTAACAATATTGAATCCTATTTCTCTTCTACTGCTTTAAGTCAACACATCCTAATGACTCTTTCCAGACAAGTTCTCTTCTAAATTTCAGAACAGTATATCAACTACTTTCTGGCCAGCATAACTTAGATACACCTCTGGTTCCTCAAATTAGACACCTAAAACTAAATTGTCCTATGTTCTCTATCTCAAGTGAATGGCATTACATTCTACCTAAATCCCCAACTCAAAAATTTGTGTATAAACTTTAAATCCTTCTCTTTAATCTCTCTCATCCCATTAATCATCAATTGACTTATTCAACATTATTTAAATCTGTCAAATTCATCTACACCTCCCCAGCCCCACTCATCATTGTTTTAATATAAGCCACATCTCTTCTCCCAGGAAAACTACAGCAACCTTTTAAATGGTCTCAGTGTCCCGTTGTGATCACTCAATCCAATTTCTACCCCATGGTCAGATATTTCTTTAGGTCACATCATGATAATCTGATCAAGTCATGGTCTCCCAGTCCAATCTAGATAAGCTCTATTTTAATAGCAAACAAGACCCTTCCTGACTTGATACTTTTTCCTTTCTCTAGTCTTAAATCTCTTGCCACTTTGTACTCCAGTCATACAGAAATATAATGTGTTGTGTTTTTAACCTAAATATAATACTCTACCCTTCCAGGTCTGTTTCCTTTTCTTCACTGTTCACCCCATTCCACATGCCCCCTCTCTTATCTGCCTGCTGAAGCCTAGACTCCCTTCCTTGACACTCCTCTGTCATCCCATTTCTGGATGGTAAGTCAAGTGAACCTCCTTTGTGCTGCCAAGGTCTCTACAGTTACCCACTTCTGACATTCTATGGTTTTCCTCTTTTTCTGCCTCACACACTGAACTAAAAGGATGAGTTTTGTGTTCATCACTGCTTTCCTAGCATCTAATATGGAGATTGGCACATAAGCCCTCAATAAAGATTTGGGAAACAAGTGACTAGAAGAAAGGTGAATTACCTTAAGCAACTCCACCACAGTTTCTGCAAATCCAACCACATACATAGCAACTGCAACAGCATTGGCAAAAGCGAATATCAAGCCAATTGCACCACCAAATTCTGGCCCTAGACTTCTAGATATTAAATAATATGCTCCTCCTAAAGAAAAGGAGAAAAAAGAATAGTGCCAAAGTTAGTATTTTAAATGTCCTCCTCCTGTGAGGGGCAGGGGAGGGGGTGAGTACAGCTAGAAGGATTCAATGGGGGAGGGGGCGGGAGAAGGGGACGGACATCTATAATACTTTCAACAATAAAGATGAAAAAAATTGTCCTCCTCTATGATCAGCTGAAGGCCTGAATAGAATAGAGATAGACATTCCCCAAGGAAGAAGGAATTCTGCAGCAGATAATCTTCAGACTTGGAACTACACCATCAGCTCTTCTCTGGGCCTACAGACTGCAAACCCACTCTGCAGGTTTTGGACTTCCCAGCCTCTATAATCATGGGAATTACTTCCTTCAAATAAATCTTCACACACACACATACACACAAACACACACTGTTCTGTTTCTCTGAAGAATGCTAACAGACACGTTACAAGGTAAATATATAAAAATCCACCATTTTCCAATGTACTAGCAATGAACAATTAGAAACTGAAATTTTAAAAAGTAACCTACCTATAGTAGTACTTAAAGACAGGAAATGCTTAAGTCTAAATCTAAAAAATAATTGCAAGATCTGTGTACCGACAACTTAAACCCAAAGAAAAACTAAATGGAGACACCATGATAATGGAGTGGAAGACATAGTTAAGATGTTTATTCTCTCCAAATTGATCCCCAGATTCAACACAATTCCTATCAAAATTCCACACAGAAATTGGCAAGGTAATTCTAAAATTTTTAATGAAAAGGTAGAATAGCCAAAACAATTTTGGAAAAATAACAGTTGGAAGACTCATGCAATTGTCTCAATAATTATTATAAAGCTACAGTACCATAATAGCCTGATATCTATAGATAATGGACCAGCATAGATTCCAGAAATAGAATCACAAATGTAGGGTCAATTAATCTCCCCCAGCTTTAATAAATAATTGACATATAACATTGTTTAAGATGTACAATGTGATGATTTGATATGCATAAACACTGCAAAATGTTTACCAAAATGTTAACATTATCCTTCACACAATTACTTTTTTATTATTGTTAAAAGATTAAGGTTTACTCTTAACAACTTTCAAGTATACAACAGTATTGTTTACTATAGTCTCTATACTTCCTATAGATTCCCAGAATTTATTTTTCTTATAAATGAAAGCCCGAACACTTCGACCAACATCTTATCATTTCTCTCACCCCATAGCCCTGGAAACTACTTTTGTACTGTTTCTATGATTTCACTTTTTTGGATTCTACATCTAAGTGAGATTATACAGTATTTGTATTTCTCTGACTTATTTCACTTAGCATAATATCCTCCAGTTTCATCCATGCTGTTGCAAATGGCAAAATCTTCTTTTTGATGGCTGAATAGTTCTCAAGTGTGTGTGAGTGTACATATATTACATTTTTGTCATCCATCCATCCATCTGTGAACACTTAGGTTGTTTCGTTGTTTCCATGTCTTGCCTATTATGAATAATGCTGCAATGAATATAGATGTGCAAACATCTCAACCAAATAATTTTATTTCCTTCTAATAAATATCCAGAAGTGGGATTGATAGATCATATGGTAGTTGTTTTTTTGAGGTTTTCCATTGTGGCTGTACCAATTTACATTCCCAACAATGCAGAAGGGTTCTGTTTTCCCCACATCTTCACCAGCTTTTATTATCTAGATTATCTAGTATTGTTTACAATTGCCACTCTAATTCATTGTGGTTTTGATTTGCATCCCTCTGATTAGTCGTATTGAATACCTTTTCATTAACTTGCTGTCTTCTTTGGAAAAATGTCTATTCAAGTGTTCCGTCCGCTTTTTAATCAGATAGGTTATTTTTTTGCTATTGAGTTATATGAACCCGTATCTATTTTGGATATTAGCCCTTTATCAGATAAATAATTTGCATTTCCCCCCCATTTTTTAGTTGTCGTTTCATTTTGTTTCTTTTGCTGCACCAAAGCTTTTTAGTTTGATGTAGTCCCATTTGTTAATTTTTGCTGTGTGTGTGTGTGTGTGTGTGTGTGTGTGTGTGTGTTTTCTTTAATCCTCACCCGAGGATATTTTTCATTGATCTTAAGAGAGAGGGAAAGACAGAGAGAAATATCCGATGTGAAAGAAACACATTGATGCTTTCTTTTTCTTTTTTTTAAAATATATTTTATTGATTTTTCACAGAGAGGAAGAGATAGGGATAGAGTTAGAAACATCGATGAGAGAGAGTCATCGATCAGCTGCCTCTTGCACACACCCCCCACTGGGGATGTGCAGGCAACCAAGGTACATGCCCTTGACCGGAATAGAACCCGGGACCTTTCAGTCCGCAGGCCGACGCTCTATCCACTGAGCCAAACTGGTCCCGGCTCATTGATGCTTTTTTGTTCTTGTGCTTTTGATGTCATATCCAAAAATAAAAAAATAAATTTTCAGTCAATACTCCTGGCAAGGAGCTTTTTCCTTTTTTTTAAATTATTTATTTATTTATTTATTTTTTCTGGGAATTTTACAGTTTCAGGGCTTACATTTAAGTCCTTAATACTCGTTGAGCTAATTTTTATGAATGGTATAAGAAAAGAGTCCATTTTAATTCTTTCACCTGTGAATATTCAAT
Source organism: Pipistrellus kuhlii (assembly GCF_014108245.1). Classification (NCBI taxonomy): domain Eukaryota; kingdom Metazoa; phylum Chordata; class Mammalia; order Chiroptera; family Vespertilionidae; genus Pipistrellus; species Pipistrellus kuhlii. Next base: position 69,204,625 of record NW_023425540.1, on the reverse strand, counting down.
TTTCCCAATATCTAGCTTTGGTCTTTCTCAAGATTGCTTTGACTATTCAGGGTCTTTTGTGGTTCCATATTAATTTTAATATACATTTTTCTATTTCTGTGAAAAATGTCATTGAAATTTTGATAGGAATTTCACTCAATCTATAGATGGCTTTGGATAACTAGGGTCAATTAACTTTTTACAAAAGTACTAAGGCAATGAAATAGAAGAGATAATCTTTTAACAAATTGTGCTAAAGTAACTGGATATCCAAATGATTCTTGATGTTCTTGATTCCTATTTTGTACCATATATAAACATTAACTAAAAATGATAAGAGATATACCTGATAACCTAAAGTTATAAAACTTCTAGAAGAAAATCTTTGGGACCTTTGAAGAGGCAGGGTTTCTTATATACCACAAAGAAATGAGTGATAAATTAGATGTAATCAAAACTAAGACTGCTTGCCCTAGCCACTTTGGCTCAGTAGATAAAGTCCAAGGACTGAAGGGTCACAGGTTCAATTCCCATCAAGGGCACATTCCTCATAGCAGGCTCAATCCTGGCCTTAGTCAGGGTTCATGTGGGAGGCAATCTAATCGATCTCACAATGATGTATCTTTCTCTCTCCCCCTCCCTTCCACTCTCTCTAAAAAAAATCAATGGAAAAATACCCTCAGTTGAGGATTAACAACAATAACAAAAAGCTAAGACTACTCTTCGAATGACACCTTTAAGGGAATGAAAATACTAGAATTTACACTTTCCTCTTATAAAAAGCTGTGGTTGTCCCCTACTTCATAAGTGAATGAGTCCATATCACAGACTAAGGACGGGAGACCTCTGCTCTGTGAATCTAGGAAATGCTGGCCTGAGTGAAAGTGGTTGCTGGCCAGGATCACCTACATCACAGAACCTGCTGCCATAGCCCAAGTAAATTCTGTCAAATCCAAACTTTTACGAAGACTGACAAGATCTGCAGAACAGGAAAGAGCTCTGGGCTCCCATCCAGCCGCAACCATCTGCAGAACATAACTGTCTGCTAAGGCAGGGCTGTGCCAGAGTTGAAGGTAAGGTGTGATACTATTCTTACTCTGTGGAGACAGAGAACTGAGGGGATGGTTCATTAATCTGCTGCCAGTAACTTTAAGCAGTACCCTCGAAAAATCATCACTAAAATCTAATCAAGCCTGAAATCTTTAAGACTCTTTTACTTTCTAAGTTTTGACTTTTTCTTTTCAGAAACACTGAATGTTCCCATTATCATTTTTATCCTAGGCTTCATAATTGAACATTATTACATGTTTACAAGCAGTTCATTTTTTTAAAAATGACTTACACTGCCAATACAAGGAAAAAAAGGTTCCTAGCACTTTCTGTCTGGGTAATCAACCTACACTTTTCTAGATTGGTATCTGTTTAATCTCTAAAAAATGTTGATAAAGCCAATTTAAGGTTACTTAATAATATCAAATCTCTCCTGTGGCAAAAAGGACATAACATTAGGAAAAGTACACATTTCACAAGACTGGAAACACATACCTTACAAAACAAGAATAAAATATTATTCAATATAAAATATAGATAAATGTCATAACTTAAGAATCAAGATAAATAAAAATAAACTATCAAGTAAAGTACTACCTCAATAGTTCTATTAATAACTACACAAGTTTAAAAAGGAACTCTTCCAATAGAAATTACTAAACAACTGCGACCTTTAAGCAAAATTTTAAATATTTCTCTATTAATTCCCTTATTAACAACTTTAAGTTCATAGGAAATTAAGATGGGTCTCAGTAAACCAAAATAAATCCTGTTAGGGGTCTCTAGACATCATTATTCCCAAAGAATCCCTCCATTTCTCCTATCTAAGCCTTTGGCACCTTGATCCTCTGCACAATTCTATTACTCTCTCCCCCCCTGTGCAGACCTTTCAATAAGGAATTAGTCCAAATTAAGCCCTCAGTGGCCGAGTTAGAAGAGATCCAATCCAGCACTTTGGTCCTATCCTACTAAAACATAAAATGGTTTACTGTTAAGAAAAACAAAATCACACTCTTAAAGTTTGTTCTCAATCATAACTCCCTCTCTCTTTTGCTCCTTGGAAAAATTTGAATTAAAATTTCTTGTTCCAGGGAGATTGCCAGTGTGGAATTTGCTGTTATTGTCCTATAGAGTGAGTGAATGAGTGAGTGAGTGAGTGAGTGTGTGTGTGTGTGTGTGTGTATGTGTGTAGTGTAATATGCAAATAGACCGGACGGCAGTCACTATGACACGCAGTGACTACCAGGGGGCAGACGCTTAACGCATGAGTTACCCCCATGCGTTAGGTCCCTCCCCCTGGCCAGCAGGCTCCGATCACCCAATGGTGGACCAGGGAACCGGGTGGGTGGTGGCAGATGTGAGCTGCACCAGGACAAGGCAGGTGCAAAAGAGCAGGGCCCTGATCACCCCACTGGTAACTCCACACACAGAGGGTGACCGGTGGCAGTGGGAAAAGCCAGCCAGTGGGCAGAAACGGTCCCTCCCCTCAGCCAGCAGGCTCTGATCACCCAATAGGGATCTGGGAACTGGGGAGTGGGTGGCAGGTTGGATGCGAGCAAGTGGGGCCCAGATCGCCACACCCATTGCCCCACGGGTGGCGGGGGCAGGGCTGGCAAGCAGGTGGGAATGGCCAACCTCTCTGTCCTTCTCCCTGGCCAGCAGGCTCCGATTGCCCTGGCCAGCAGGCTTCGATTGCCCGACAGGGAATGGGGAGGAGGCTGGCTATGAGGAATAGGGCTGGCTTCTGGCTGCCGGGGAAGATCAGCACTGATCACAGGCCAGACCTAGGGTCCCTACCCATGCACAAATTTAATGTGCTGGGCCTCTAGTCATTTAATAAATCCCTTGCTCCCCTGCATGCATATTCTACAAAATGATTCCTGAAGCTACAGGCATGATACATTTCAGATTCAATTTGTTAGGAAACAATACTTTATAGGTACTCCTACCAAGTAAAGGGTTTACAGAGTTGGAATCTTCTAATTCTCTTTCCTTCTTCACTTATGTAAATTATATAAAGAAAAAAATCATTTATTAATTTATTGGTTACATTGAGTTCAGACAAAGAAATTTTCATTTATGAAAGCTTTATTTGACATCTTTATCAATTTCATAGCATTCTTCAAAGGTGAAAAATGGGATTTTTTGTTGTATCTGTGATCTCATGGATTTTTAGATGTTCTCATCCAAATCAGTTATTAGTAGTAGTAGTATTGCTGTTCAAACTAAAAAAACTTCAGTCATTATTAGTTTTTTCAAGCTGGGTCCTTATGGCGTGAAATTAGTAGTTTTTGTTACCGTCTTTACTTTCCGATGTGAATGATGTCTAGACTCCTCTAGTGCATTTCCTGCCCAGATCTGCAACCGTTCCCTTTAATAGAAATACACAATGTGGGCACTGGGGGTGCTCCTTGCTACTGGCTTGATCGTTTGTTTACAGGTAATTTTTGTGAACAAAGCTAAGTAACGTGTCCTTTCTCGATAAAATCTATGAGTCATACTGACTTGATACTTTCAACTTAGAATTATGAGTTCAGGATGCAATGTAATTTCATTAGTTTTATGCCTGTATTTACTTTCTTCTCTGTGGAAAGTATGGTTTTCTTAAGAAGCCAGTAAATCCTGTTAGAGTTCTCCAAGTGCATAAAGCAGAGAAAACAGAAGGGGCTTATATTCATTGAAGGAATCTTCATTTAGTATAGATGAGGCAGCTCATTTATATTCTGTAAAGGACCAGCCAGGTGTCCAGTCAACAACTGGCAAGTGAAAAATGAATACCGTCTAGCATAGCTTCCAAATACTTGGTTATTTCTTTTTTTTTTTTTTTTTTTTAATATATTTTATTGATTTTTAACAGAGAGAAAGGGAGAGAGATAGAGAGCTAGAAACATCAATGAGAGAGAAACATCGACAAGCTGCCTCTTGCACACCCACTACTGGGGATGTGCCCGCAACCAAGGTACATGCCCTTGACCGGAATCGAACCTGGGACCCCTCAGTCTGTAGACCGACGCTCTACCACTGAGCCAAACTGGCTTCGACCTATTTCTTTAAATTAATGCCTTTCCCCTTTTTCCTTTATTGGTTTCATTATTTCAACAAGTGTATTTACTTTCTCATTTGTATGAATATCTGAAAACAGAAGAATTCTGAATTGTATGATCCAATGGGTTTTTCCCTGTAATTTCTTCCTTAGCTGGTTCTATCATTTTGAGGGATTGCAGGCAAAACTGCAACATATAAGTTGTTGGGACACACTCCATGTTCTCAGACTTCCTTAATATTCCAGGACAGAGGACTAGACAGTCTCTGAGATATATTTGTGAATATATATAAAAACTTTTGGTAGTATTGAAAGATGAAATGGGTTTTTAGTCAGAATGCAAGAAAATCAATACTTCCCATAAATTTGGATTCATGTGAAAAATTGTTCAGGGTTCATGCTGACAGTGGCTTCATGTCTCATTCCCCTTGAGGCTCACAACCTAGATTTGAAGAGCTAAAGGAGAAATTCTTTGATGATTTTCTGATTCCCTCAAATAGCTAATACCCCATTCCTTTTGTCCTTCCACTTAAACACAGGGCATCCAGTACATAAGCCAAAAGGCAACTTCCAGTATTACCTGATAACTCTTTGGATATATACACATCTTATACTCCACTGTCACTCAATCCAGACTCATGTACACATGAAACTTCAGCAAATAGTGATACATGTTCAGCATAGTCATGATCATACTGATGTGAGCTATCAGCTTCCCTAAGGACCACAGTGATTTGAATCCTCTGGTAAGCTAACAGGGGACAATGAAACACTCAATCTGGGTATCTCTCTCAAAGAAATTTAAAAAAAAAATCAAATACAGATAAATCAGAAATTATGTGTATATAATTTCCTATACAGATCTGAAAAATAGTGGAGGCAGATGGAACAGGTTGATCTTTTTCTCAGGTGACCTGCTATGATGATTTTACAGAAGCTGGTACATATTTTTTTTCTATTCTCTAGCTGGATGATGAGCTTTGTTTGAAAAATGGAGTTTTTTCTTCTTGCTCATAAGGATTCCATGGCCACTCTCCTGGTCTTCTGGATGCTCTTCCCAGGGAGGGTAAAATCTTACTAGACAGATCTTGTGAACTCCAATGAAAGAGACCTCAGGAACCTCAGAGTACAGTTAGAGTTGAGGATGTGAATTCAGGGTCACACATATAACTCACTAAAGTTGTTAGATAATGGGGAAAGAACTGTGCTGTTTCCTTCAATGAGAAGGAATGAGGTAATACTTGCACAATATGGACCAAATGCAAGACGATCCTTTAGCTCTATTGATCCAAGGCTAAAGCCTAAGAGGAGCAACAAGGGGCAGCCCTGTGGAGAAGAAACCCACCCAGAAACTCCATTCCTGCTGCCAAATACACTCAGCACCCTAAAAACTAAAAGCATACATGTTGGGTCAATATAAAATTTTATATTCAAATATACTAGTTTGAAAGTGCTTAGTAGCAACTTTCTTGTCTATATAGACCAATATGCTGCTTTTTAAAGGTAAAAAAAAAAAAAAAGATTTAAATCTCATTTTTTTTCTAGTAACAGTAATCTGATTACAATAATGTGAAAAGACTGAATTTACCTCCTCGTACAAATCCATTAGTAGCTATTGCTGAAGTAGACAATCCTGTGATAGTTGTCACAACAGTGGCCATCATTATTACAAGGACCGACAGACCTTTAGAGAAGAAGAAAAGGGACTGAGAAAACTTACATCTTATTTAACCCTGCCATACTTAGAAATGATTAGTCCAGTTATACGGAACTTCTTAATAATTACCTTATTTTTATCCCACTTTTGAGAAATCAAATGAGAATTATGAAAAAGGAACATTAAAACAATAATCTTATATAAAGGAGAACAAAGCTTAGAGTGATTCCAGCTGCTTGTATTTTATGGGGTTTGGAGCCTAGACCCACACACAGCTACTTTTCTTTATTCATTCTCAAATGAAACAAGAAGTATGTAACTTCACTTACCTATTCCAGCCTGACCTACAATCCATGATAATCTAATGAAGAGCATCACACCCCAAATGTTTAACATACATCGTACCTAGGAAAGGAAAAAAGGCCAATTCACTGATGAAAAAAAGTGATCAAGTATATAATACAGCAATAAATGCTAAACTAGCCATTTAAGATGTAGAAAGTCATTTTAAGAGGGTTTTTTTTAAAAGAGCTTAATGAGAACTTAAATGTGAGCTAATGTAAGTGTAATATGTGACTGTGTATTACACATACCCATCACAATTATCGGAAGCAGCAGAGGCAACCGAAGTAGGTAGATTTATCCTTAAAAAAAAAAAAAAAAAAGTAGTTCATGCTCCTCTCTATCAATCCACGTAAGCTTAATTTTTTGTTTGTTTTATAACATCCTCATTTCATGATTTCTACAGATTTGTTTTATACTTTTATCAACACAAAATGCCAATTGCTCACATATCTTTCAAGAATCCTAACTATAAGACAGTTTACTTTTATTTTGTTTATTATGTTCCTTCATAGAACATAGCCTTCTAAAATATTAAAATCTAAGAATAAGCAAACTAAATATTTGAACCTTCACATTTACTCTATTAGCTAGGCAATAAAATTACTACCAGAACTGGGATTTCCCTCTACCTCTCCCCTAAATTCAGTACAACTCTAAGTGCCTTCAAAGTCCCAATGAGCTTATTTTAGCTTATCTACTCTAATCAGATCTTTAGTGACTTTTCAAACATTAAAAAACAGAATTAAATCTAAACCTTAGCCATAACCAGTTTGGCTCAGTAGATATAGCATCGGCCTGTGGACTGAAGGGTCCCAGGTTCGATTCTGGTCAAGGGCATGTACCTTGATTGCGGGCACATCCCTAGTAGAGGGTTGTGCAGGAGGCAGCTGATCGATGTTTCCCTCTCATTGATGTTTGTAACTCTATCCTTCTCCCTTCCTCTCTGTAAAAATAAATAAATAAATAAATAAATAAAATATATTTAAAAATATAATAAATAAACCTTAAATGCTGTCTACTGAAGTGACCCCAACACTTAAGAAAAGGATTTTCCTTTTATTATGCTCCCTGTAACTTCTACACATTTCTCATCAAAAGGTGATGGGGGGATGATTTATTGATTAATACCTTAATCAATAAAGAAATTAAAATGCAAAAAAAAACAAAAAACGTCATGGGGGTAGCAGAAAAGGAAACAGGCATATTTTAGCTCTATTGCCTGTTCAGCTTGCTTGATTGTGATGCTCCTGTCACATGTACTGAAAGGTGACAATATGTGAAATTTGCAAGAGGCAATATAATACAGTTTAGAGGTAATCAAGTATACCTCTAAATTAAAAATATTAAAAATATTTTTATTTTACTAAATTTAATTTGCACAAGGAAAGGAAGTACAAGTTATTAACTTGATCTTCTGTAATACTAAAAAAAAAAGTTCGACGATTGATGAGAATATTAGGAAGATTTTATAAATAATAAAAATGTTATAACTCTAAAATTAAGTCTATATGTACATACTAATACACCCTTGATCCAGCCAAACTTCACAACTCCTTTACTTTCCGCAGCATATGTAACCACAGCATCTCTGGTTGGAGTACTTTCTTCCCCGTTTGCAAAGCCATCCTCAAAAGGTTCCTGATTATAAAAGGAAAAATGTGAATTATGCTTAAGAATTATTTAAAATCACCTGATAAAAACAAACATTACTAAATACACTTAACCATATTTAGAAGGACATAGTACAGATTCCCAAGGACCAAGGTTTTCCGAATATCTTACCTGAGGAAAATGTAAAGCAATAAAGCAAAAGAAACCTTAATTATTGAGTTTTGAAATATTTAAATCTTATGAAAGTAAACCCATTTTAATCATTTCCAATTTTAGTTAACACCTTTGCAATGTCTGGACAACACAGTGAATACTGTTTGTTAAGTACAGGTTAGCTAGATGAGTCAATTCAAAACTTGTCTCTCGAACCACAAATTCACACTGCCTAATTGGCATCTTTACCTCAGGCTTACAGTATCTAGAACTAACCACTCACATAAAAAAAAATTTTAATAACCTCAATCTACTAAACTTTTTAAAAAACTTTTTTCCATTCATCAATTGATGATCATTTGGGCTAATTCCACATTTTGGCTACTAGGAATAATGCTGCTGTGAACATTTGTCTACAAATTTTTGTGTGGAATTGGTTTTCATTTACCTTGGGCATACACCTAGGAATGGAATTTTGGGATCATGAAACTTTTGAAATGACTACTTCTGGTAATTTTTCTCATCTCATATCAGACTATAGACTGTCACTCCTCATTTCAGTCAGTGTGTCTGCTTGTTATTTCTTTCCCTTGCTTACACTCTGTACACATTAAAACCAATAACCATTAAACTTGTTAGATATATGTATAAGTAGAAAAGAAAAATCATTCTTTACAAGAGCAACCCACTTTTGGCTACTTCTGTTAGATATGTTTTAGATGGTCAAGTATGGATGACCCCAGATTTTTTTTAAAAAAAGGTCCTGCATAAGGACTGATGACTTAACTGTTCAATTATTCAAATAAAAGCCAGAACAAAAATGTTTGTGTAAATTCAAATAACTAGACAACAGTTGCTCATTTTTCATTCTGATATTTAATACTGTTCAGTTAATTTATGACTTTAAAATATTACATAATCTCCAAGTATCACCAGAAAAACATAACTGTGCATAGTATACACAAAAAGACATCTCTTTTTCTATCTTTGTTAAAGATGTGTGTATGAAGTAGGCTATTTTCTGCACATATTAATGCGGCATCTTACAATGCAAAGACCTATGCAAGCACCTTAAAATTTTTGTGTGGGTGTCCACCAGAATTCCACTTCAAAGTTAAAGATTTAGTAGTAATTATGCTAATTTTCACTATATTGAGAACTATATTAAAAAACAGAGTAATATTTTCTATAATATATGAAATAGTATTTTAAAATACAGATGGGGTCCACATAAAATGAAAGTTTATCTTCTTCAATATGTTCCGGTAGTTCTATTTCAAAAAGTGTGTTAGTAATCTCAAACATGCAACTCAAAAATTAAAACACAAATGTTATTATTTATAGTTCAATCAGTATATTAAAATGTAATGAAATTGGGTTTACAATTGTGTCAATTTCCTGAAGTAATAGGAAACCAAAGTAGAATACACATACAGGTTTCTCCCACTGTCTAGAAGTAGAGTGTGACTATGAAACCTTTCATAAGCAAAATGGCATAAAGCAAAGAAGCAATTACTTTAAGATGCATCTTGCTAACAAATGCACACAAAAAACTGAGATGCTCAGTTAGTTAGTTCTAAGCTTATGATGGCTTGATACCAAGCTGCTGAGTGCAGTTTCCAGAGAAAGCTACTCTCACTGTGCCCTGCCTCCATAATGGCTTGTTGCAAAACAAATGCAAAACGCTATTCTTGCTTTTTGCCTTTTTTTCATTAAAAGCAAAATTCCTCCTTGGAGGTCGTCGTGTGTGGTTCCCCCCCTCCTCCCCAGTTAGCTAAAATAGATACTAATGCAGGTCTTTTTTATTTATTTATTTTAGAGAAAGAGGGATAAAGAGAGAAATATCAATCAGCTACCTCATGCATGCCCCCTACTGGAGATTGAGCCTGCAACCAGTGCACATGCCCTAACTGGGAATCAAACCAGCCACCTCTTGGCACATGGGTGGCCATTCAACTGCTGAGCCACACCAGCCTGGCTGCAGGTCTTAACAAAGTGGCATAAAACAAACTTTCAAAAGTGGGGGTACCTGTATTTTGTTTCTTTAAATACATCAGTTTCAGAGAAATAAGTAAATTGTCTACACATTAAAACTTATAATTAAGAAAATTTCACACAATTATGAACTATAAATTATGCTGATACCAAGGTACATAGATAAAATCTTCAATCTGCCATTTTCACAGAAATGATGGGCCTATGTTTCTTTTGCTGTTTTTCACATAATGAATAAAATGTTAAAAAAAAAAAAATAACATAAATGATTTTATGCAAAGCACCATATTAAATGAGGTGGGATAAATTAATTTGGATTTATTTGGTGAAATAACCCTTCAAAAAAAGGAGCAGTGATTCTCAATCTACCAAGCAGGGATTGAGGGTGAGTGATGTGAGAATAGAATGGGAAAGAGAGGAAAAGAGAGGGGATAATGGAAGACCTAGATAAGAAGACCCTCAGTAACTAAAAGGATCTCTTAATGAAAGAAATAGAGAACTAGTAAATAAGTATTGTCAGCCTGAAAAGGAAATGATTAATTCAACTGAACATGCTGAATTTGAGGAGTCATGAGATGATTAAAGAATTCTACCAGGGAGTTAAAAAATTCATGATTGGAACTTAGGAGAGGGGCCAGGCTAACAAGCCAGTGGGTGAAGCTATGGAAACAGAATGAAAAGAGAAACTTACAGAGAGAAAGCAGGAGGAGTTGAACATTTTTCTGGGGACTTAGAAAATACGAAGGGAACTTTGGTCTCCATGATCATTATTTCTTTGCAGGGAGTAGAGAAAAGAATTTTTACACTGTGGATAATATCTCTCTTTTATACTCAATTTTCTCCTCAACCTGGTCATTCTTTCTCCTTTAACTATGGTTAACATTAATTATTGCACACCACTTCCCTTACCTGTCACCAGAAGCCCAGCCAAACTTATTAAAATACTTCAGCACATTCCTCAATTTAAAGCAACCTAGCTTTGCCACACAACACTGAACTAGTTTTATAAGACATCCATAGACCTCTCTGCTGCCAAATCTAATGTACATTTTTCAGTCCCTGTCTTGCTGGACTTTTGAAACAATATACAATGTATTAACCACTCCCTCTTTCGTGAAACATTTCTTGAAATACCACATTTTCTCTCAGCCTCTTCTATCAAGCAATTAAAAAGTAAGAGTCCCTTCAACTTGATCCTAAATCCCATCTTCTTTTCTCTATATTTTCTTCCTAAGGTCATCTTACCAGACCTGTAGCTATAAGCAACATCAAAATGTGTTAAGTAATAAGTGATGGCCTCCATTCATTTCCAGATCAGACTCCTCTGAATTTCAGCCCTGTGTAGGTACATACTGATGTTGCCACTTAGATATTTCATAATGTTTACTATTCTAATTCTTATCAAATGAAAATAAGAAATTGTCAATGTGTGATGAACAGCAACTTTTCCTAAATAAAAAGAAAAATAATTTACCTTTTTTGATTAGTTTTTATTTCCTGAATTTTCTAGTGAATATTTAACTATCAGAAATATTGTGGAAAACAGTATGGAGTTTCCTCAAAAAATTAAAAATGGAATCCCATTTGACCCAGAAATTCCACTTCTAGAAATATATCCCAAGAAAACAGAAACACCAATCAGAAAGGATATATGCACCCCTATGTTCATAGAGGCATAATTTACAATAGCTAAGATTTAGAAACAGCCTAAGTGCCCATCAGCACATGAGTGGATTAAAAAACTGTGGTACATCTACACAATGGAATACTATGCTGCTATAAAAAGGAATTTTTATTATTTGCAACAGCATGGATGGAACTGGAGAGCATTATGCTAAGTGAAATAAGCCAGTTAGAGAAAGATAAATATCACATAATCTCAGTCATATGTGGGATGTAATGATCAACATAATTTGATGATTAAATTTCATTTAATTTTCATTATTACTCTGATTTTTTTTTTTTTTTTTTTGTCTAAATGTCTCCTTTTCCCACAATTGATCCCCTCCCCAACCCCTTCCCAGCCCGGGCAAGCCCCCACTGCCCCACTGTCTGTGTCCATTGGTTATGCTAATATGCATGCATATAAGTCTTTTGGTTGTTCTCTAACCCCCCTTCCCTACCATTTGTCTCTAGATCGATCTATTCGTATTCATCAAATTCTGTCCCCTCACTGGGTCTCTGAAATACATATCGCATTAACTCTTGGTCATGGACTCATTGCTTCTGTATAAAGGTCCGTTTATTTAAAAGAACAAAATCTGCTTTTAGCATCACCTCTGCAACTAGCGAGTGGGTCTTAAAACTAATACATAATTAGTTACAGTTGGCCCTTGAATAATTTATGTAGTTAATGTAAATATTGTGTAAGATAAGATATTGATTTACAGAAAATAAACAAGGGTAAGTGCTCACTTCAGCAGCACATATACCAAAAAACAAGGTTGATTATTTATTGAAGATGAAGAAATCTAGAAACAAAGAAAGAAAAAATGAGGTCATTTTAGTTTTTCATTAAGACAAAGTCATATATATTATTATAGCTAATCAGCTTCAGGCTGTCACAAAACATGGGTCAACAATGACTAATCCTGCCAAATAAAGATTAGGAAACCATACTGTGTCTAGCATTCTGATCTGAGAAATACCATTTAGATTCCAATCTTCATTCATGTATCTTTTTACACAGTAAATCAACCTTACTCAATAATCTAACGTGACAGAAAAAACATGAACGGGGGAAATGGGGGCCGGGGGGTGTTACAAAGTTTTAATGCATTTAACAACTGTTCATTCAAAAGAAGGTGCTATATTGCTATGTGCAAGGTAATGGCTATTGTAGAGCATTCAAAAAATTTAAAATATACATAAATGTTGACCTCATTCAGGTTATCCAAACTCAAATTATTCAGGAAGACCACATCATTTAAATGTTTAAAAAATCCTACAACTACCAAAAAAAAATTACAAGTCCAACATTAAAGAAGAGAACACACAAATAAAGCCAATAATACAGCAATCTCTTTCAGAAGTTAATTTTAAATTCTAACCCAATTAATACTTGCACTGGATGAAAAACAAGATAGAAAAGCCTAGTTATCAGTGTAACAAACTGCCTTAGTAATTAAATATACCTTATTTCTATATGTTTCTTAGCAATCCCCTTACAATTTCTATCTAATAGAGTAAATATGCAAATTGACCATTATTCCAATACACAAGATGGCCAGCAGGGGAGGACAGTTGGGAGAAGGAACCAGGCCTGCAAGGGAGAACAATTGGGGGTGATCAGGCCAGCAGGGGAGGACAGTTGGGGGGACTCAGGCTGGCCGGGGAGGGCATTTGGGGGGAAACAGGCCTACAGGGGAGGAGGCCAGCCAGGGAGGGCAGTTATGGGCTATCAAGCTGGCAAGGGCGGGCAGTTAGGGGTGATCAGGCCAGCAGGGAAAGCAATAAGGCATTGATCAGGCTGGCAGGGGAGTGGTTAGGGGGTGATCAGGCTGGCAGGCAGAAGAGGTTAGGGCAGGCAGGCAGGTGAGCGGTTGGCAGCCAGCAGTCTTGTATTGTGAGAGTGATCTCAGATTGGAGGGGGTGCAGTCTACACTGAGGGACACACACACCCATGCACAAATTTCATGCACCAAGCCTCTAGTTTGATATAACTACACAAACACTTTGGAAATACAATGGGAAGGGATGGTTTTTTTCACATATCAATGAACTACACAGTATAATTCTTGATAAGAACTGGTTTGTAGGTTAGGAAATAATTTGGCTTTCCAAATTTGGGGATGAAGTGAACCCTAACACAATTCAAGTTTACTGTGATATACACCAGATTTTGTTTTTCTGCTAAGTAATATTGCAAGATATAACAAAATAGTTTTTCTGACTTCAAGAAACAAGAGTTTCCTATAAAATCTGGTTGTACATCATCTAGGTTTGGTTACTGATAAACCAAAAGTTCATTTATGAGATCCTCATAATCTGCCAGGCTTACTTTAATAACAACTACGATTTACTGAAAGCCTATTGTGTGTCACACTTCCCTAATGCTTAGGTGTCCTATTGTCCTGAATTGAAAATGATCTCATATTTTTTTTTCTTTCTTTCTTTGCAGTGTCCTATTATCCATCTTTGAGAGATAGGTACATACTATGACCCCCACTTAACAAATGAGGAAACAGTCTTTTAGAGGTTATCTTACCCCAAATCATATATCTATTACTGTGGAAGTGCAGAGAATCTTTCCAATGGTAGAATTACACAAGGAAAATTATTTTATTTACTTATTTTATTTACCTATTTTGGGCAAGGGGACAAAAGATAGATAACTCAGTCAACTCAGGAAACTGTCCCATCTATTTTCACTCATCACCTCGCTTCACCGTTCCTTCTTTCCTGTGCTTCCAAACCTAAGGGCTTCTGACATGGTCCTCATAAAAATGACATTAGTTCTGCACTGGATGGCACTAGGTGGATTTTTTTTTTTTTTTTTTTTTAAATCTCTGTGCTTTGTAGAAATTCCTCCAGGATTTATAGTATCTGTGATACTCTGCCCTAGAGAATTACTACAGACAATTGCCCCAACCACCTATTGAGGAGAAAGAATTGCTAGTGTCCAGACATAATCCATCTGGAAGGCATGTCCAATGTTTAAGTATGAAGTTGTGTAGTAGATAGAGTTATGTGTTTTATTTAACCTGGTAGAGAGGGTAGGTAAAATAGGCCAGTCATTCCCTTTCTATGTACCTAGGATTTTCTTTTTCTAATTAAAACCACATATAAGTGGACCAGGAACAGTTCAAACCTGTGCCACTCAAGGATCAACTGTAATATTCTTCAACAATACATAAAGATAGTAAAAATCATTTTGGGTGGGAAAAAGTCAGGACAAAGGCCCAAGGGAAATTATTACCTTTAAGTCATGACAACAGCTACTTTGATGGAGGGATCAGAAAATAGTGTACAGAGGCTACGGGTGCCAGCAAGGAACTGTTTCTTGACCTGGATGATGATCATTTGAGTAAGTTATATATTTATGGGTTTCTCTCTGCTCTATTCCACAATAAAAAGCCTTTTAAAAAAGTAAACAAAAAATATGTTAAGTGTTTGGTATACTGCCTGACATTAACAAAGTAAGTGCTAAATAAATTTTGGCTAATATTATGAACAAGAAATAAGTGATCTATTATTACAACTGCCCATGTAATGAGTTTAAATAACTGGATGTTGAACAAACACAAAAAATAAATACTGCAAAACGTCATTCATCTAGACTAGGGGTGTCGAACTCAATCAGAGAAGGGGCCAAAATCTAAAATCCAGCCTAAATCGCGGGCCGAATGGTTTACTGAACAGTCATAAACTGTCATTGTGATGGAAACGCAGCGGAGTGCAGTGATGACAGCGCGGTGCGGGCCACATTGCAAGGCCTGGCGGGACGGATTTGGCCCGCGGGCCTTGTGTTTGACACATGTGATCTAGACTCTACTACATACGTCGTATAATTTGATATTGGCAGAGTTTCAAATCACCTCTGGAGGAACTTTACATTTAAACATGGCATCACCATTCTGCCTGTTGAGAAAGGATTTGTTATCTACTAGAGGCCCAATGCATGAAATTTGTGCAAGGGGCTCGGCCTTGAAGCCCTGAAGGTTGTCCAGAAGGACATCTGGAAGGTTGTTCGGCTTTCTGGTCTAATTAGCATATTATGCTTTTATTATTATAGACACCATTGGCAAGTCAGTAAGGTATAGTGTGAAGAATGTGGGTTTTAATGATCAAAGATGGCACTACTAGAAATATATATTTTTTTAAACAGGATTGGAGAGTGAATTATGTCCCCCCCCCCTTTTTTTTAAGACTTTTTGATGGGAGGAGGAGAGGTAAAACATCAATGTGAGAGGGGAATATTGTATTGATCCACTGCCTCCTGCATATCCCTTCACAGAGATCAAACCCATAACTGAGGCATGTACTAGAAATGTTTTGCAACTTCTCTGTAACTAAAAATGTGCTTAGGCCCTGACTGGTTCGGCCTGCAGACTGAAGGGTCCTGGGTTTGATTTCGGTCAAGGGCATGTACCTTGATTGCGGGCACATACTCAGTAGGGGGCGTGCAGGAGGGAACTGACTGATGTTTCTCTCTCATTGATGTTTCTAACTCTCTATCCCTCTCCCTTCATCTCTGTAAAAAAGCAATAAAATATATATTTAAAAAAATTAAAATGTGCTTAATAAATAACTTCCTTTCTTCCCTATGTCCTTTAGTGGCAACGGACATGCACCTTACAGCAGGGCTAGCTTAGGTTCATACTGGATTATCAAAATCTCTGGACTCAGCTTTAATTAAGCAAATTAAATCTTTGCTAATGACAGCCAATGGAGTGGAAGTCTTTATTTCAGGGCACTGTTAATATAAAAGAATTTATTGTTTTATTTACAAGCATCTTATTGACTTAAACTCCAAATTACACTTCAAAAATGTTCAAGGTCACCCAAAATTATGATTAAAATTCTAAAAACAAGCCTCTGAAATCAAGTATTAATAAAGTTACTTTAAAGATAAAAATTTCTAATATATTTTAATAGCATCTGCTTGATACTAAGGTAAGCAAAATGTTAATACCATGACACACAGCCAAATGAGTAACTAAAAATGATGCACACACATGCAAATTTAGATGCCAAAGTGGCTGGATTTATTCTAACAGTTTTTTCACCAACCCCTAGCCAATTACTTCATCCCAAAGCTACCAACTTTTCCTATCCGTGCTGTCGGTGATTGGTGTATTCAGTGTAATGCTCCCCATACAGACTACTCTCTCAAAACCAAGTATTGTTTTACAGGAATCCAATCTGCTCTGGTTAACAATGGTCTATTAATACCCAGTGGAATTAATGCAAAGCTCAAAACTCAAGTGCCACAGATAAAAGTGATGGTGTGGCCATGTGACTTTACAATAAACCAAGTCAGAACTGCTAATTGCAGTCAAAGAACTCAGTCCTCTACCTAGCCCATCATGTTCTTTATTAATTATTCAAGACTAAGTTACAACAGAATGCATTAAGAATAGCATAATTATCATTTCAAATCCCATACAACTTATTGTCAACAAGCTAATAACTTGAAAATATTTTAATTCAAATTACCAGAAAATTTGTACCTTCCAGTCAGTATTAATTAATAATATATTGATGAGCACTGACAGATGTGGCTGAGTTGGTTGAGCATCATCCCATGCACTGAAAGGTTGCTGGTTCGATTCCAGATCAGGATACATATCTAAGTTGTGGGCTTGATCCCCAGTAAGGGAAGGGGAAAGGGGCAAGAAGCAGCTGATTGGTGTCTCATTCTCACATTGATGTTTCTCTCTCTAACTCAATAGAAAAAAATATTTTTTTTAAAAAAAGACGACTTTGGGGAACCTTACTAAAGTTATAAGAAAAAAATGTAGCTGGTATGGCTCAGTTAATTGAGTGTCTTCCCATGTACCAAGAAGAGGTCACCAGTTCAAATCCGGGTTAGTGCACATGCCTAGGTTTCAGCCTCCTCAGGAGGCAACCAAACAATGTGTTTCTCTTATTGATGTTTCTATCTCTCCCTCTCACTTCCTGTCTAAAAATAAATACAAAAATAAAATTAAAAAATATTTTTTAAAAGGGCCACTTAATACAATTCAGTATATAGTTATCTAATGGTTAAAGCCAAATCTTTGCTTGTTAACACTTGTCTATAATATATAGGGTATTTCAAAGTAGAGAATCAGCACATCCAAGAAAATAACTATGTACTAAGTTACAGGGAAAATCAAAGTGTACAACTCTCTAAACATGTTCTAGGATACTGCTTCTCAAACCTGGCTTTCTGAGAATCACCAGAAAGTTTTTCAAAAACTACCTATATATATATATATATATATATATATATATATATTTTAATATACTTCATTGCTTTTTCACAGAGAGGAAGGGAGAGAGATAGAGAGCTAGAAACATCGAAGAGATACATCGACCAGCTGCCTCCTGCACACCCCCCACCGGGGATGTGCCCGCAACCAATGTACGTGCCCTTGACCGGAATCGAACCTGGGACCTTTCAGTCCACAGGCCATTGCTCTATCCATTGAGCCAAACCAGTTTCAGCAAAAACTACCTAAATATTCTTTTGAAAGAGAAACGTCTATAATTTTTCTCCAAGTGATTCTTTTAGAAATTTGGAGATCACTGGTCCAGAAGAAAAGAATAGGGAGACAGAAACCTAATTTCAAAAAAAAAAAAAAAAAAAAAAATCAGCTTCATCAGGTATTAGTTATGTGGCTGTAGGCAAATCACAACCTTGCAAAATGAGTCTGCTACTCCAAGACCTTCTGAAAACCCAACTCCTCCAAACTAGATTTGAAGACCAAATACAGATATAGTTTAAGAGTGCTTTAGAAACTCTAACAATTTATACAATATTAAATTCCACAGCCTTTCCAATTAATTCTCAGAAAAAAAATGAATTCCCTAATTCAATAAATACTTCACTGAGAGCTCTGTTCTAGAAACCTTTTAAGAAGAATCCTATACAAAATTAGATGAAAATTTGAATGTGAATAATTTTAATGTGGAAGAAAAAAAAAAGAAGGACCGAAACCGGTTTAGCTCAGTGGATAGAGCGTTGGCCTGCGGACTGAAAGGTCCCAGGTTCGATTCCGGTCAAGGGCATGTTTGGTTGCAGGCACATCTCCAGTAAGGAGTGTGCAAGAGGCAGCTGATCGATGATTCTCTCGCATCGATGTTTCTAACTCTCTATCCCTCTCTCTTCCTCTCTGTAAAAAAAATCAATAAAATATATTAAAAAAAGAAAAGAAAAGAAGGAAAAGGAATGTAAAATACGTAGTAACCTCTGTGATAATAGAAATTTTCTATATCTCCAGTGTTTAATACAATAGCCACCAGCCAAATGTAGGCAATTAGCACTTAAAATATGGCTTGAGTAATTTAGCTGAAGCTTTAGTTTTAATTTAAACTGAGTTTAATAGCCCACATGTGACTAGTGACTTCAGAATTTAAAAAACACAACCCTAAAACTTATAAAAATTTAGGTTGCATTTTTGAGAGACATGGATAAGGAAAGGCAGAGGAAATGGGGGGTAAAAAAAAAATTAGGAAGATTCCATTTATAAGATACTTTTTTGTATTTCTTTTTGAAGATATTTCTATTAGGAAAATATATATTCATACAGTGAAGCTGAGGAATAAAAATCTTTGAAGTAGCACCAACTGGGAGTCAGAATGATTGCTACAAGTTCCAACCCTGGTGCTGCCTGTTACAGGCCCTATGACTCTGTAAGGGTTCCTTAGCTCTTTTTGTGTGTTAAACTCCAAATATGCAAATTGGGGCAATAGGCCTGTCAAATGAACTATAGAGAGTCTACATAACAAATATAAGATATATATTTTTAATAAACAGCCACATAGGCCAAAACCGGTTTGGCTCAGTGGATAGACCATCCGCCTGCGGACTGAAAGGTCCCAGGTTCGATTCCGGTCAAGGGCATGTACCTTGGTTGCGGGCACATCCCCTGTAGGGGGTGTGCAAGAGGAAGCTGATCGATGATTCTCTCTCAACAATATTTCTAACTCTCTATCCCTCTCTGTAAAAAATCAATAAAATATATTAAAAACAAACAAACAAACAAAAAAAAAACAGCCACATAGTCTGTTTCCCATACAGCTTGAAGTCCAATCCAGTTGAGTCAAATAACCACATTAATAAATATACATGAAATAAGTGCTTTAAGAGAAAGGGGGCTTGTTCTGAACTGGAGAATAATAAGGCTTCCTCTCAGAGGAAATAAGGATTAAAGTGAAATCTCTAAACTGAAATGTTAACTGTGTGTATAAGGTGGAAGAGAGGAAGAGTTCACAGTATCACAAATAGTTCCTATGGTTCCTATTATGTCTTTAAGTAATTTTAACACTCAGAGGTAGAAAATGCAGGACTAGTTTTAAGCTAATGGATGACATAATCAATTTTCTGTTTTGAAAAGATCCTTCTGGGCACAATAGTGATGGGAGGGCACAGTGAATTTGGGGAACCCAGTTAGGTTACTGTAGGGTGTGTGCAGCAGTTGGATCTAGGATGGTAGTAGTGAAGATAAAAAGAATATTTAGGAAATAAAGATGACAGGACTTGGAGATGAATTGGATGTGGAGGAATGAAAGAAAGTGTCAAGGATGACTCATGCTTCTCACTTGTGCAATATGATGCATGGTGGTACCATTCACAGAGACATAGGACACGCTGAAAGAAGACTTGGGTGGTTTTGTTTCTGAAGTGGGAGGGAGGCAATTATAGGTCTGTGAGTCTGGGGTGCCTTTGAGATACAAAGCAAAAATATCAGCAGGCATTGGATGCCAAGAACTCAGAAAAGGGGTAAGGGTAGGTGACAAAATTAAAGGGGAGAGAAGAAAGAAGCCAGAAGTAAAGCCAGAATCAAGCCCTGAAGGTGGCTCAGTTTAGAGATAAAGGAAACTGCAAAAGACACTGGGCTGAAAGAGCCAGAGAGGGAGAAGAATGAAAAGAGTAATGCCTTGAGCTGGTAAGTCAGCACCATCACGATGCTCCAAGGTTGTGGGTTCCATCCCCAGTCAGGGCACACACAGGAAGCAACTAATGAATGCAAAAGGGGAGCAACAAAGTGATGTTACTCTCTTTCTCTCTCTAAAATCAATAAATGTAAGTTGAAAAAAAAAAGTGCTATTATGGGAGCCAAGTAAGTGATGAAAAGACTGCAAAAGAACATCAAATGCTGCTGGAAGGTTAAATGCTGCACGGGAGGAAAATAAAGTGTCCTGGAATTGGTGATAAGAATGGAGATGACTGGTGACTTTAACAACTATTTAGGTGAAATGATGGGGAAGAAGTCATATTACAGCAAGTCATGGATCCTCTAAGTTTCCCTCCACAGGAGTAACCAAGCCTGTCCTACCACGCCACCTGACCACAAAAACTCCAAAATGATTTGCATACTAAACTTACATTGCTCAAAGAACTAATTCACACCAACTGACAACCCTGCCAGTTGGTTTTTAGAATTCTTAACCTCAATGAATATCTAATTCGTGAATGTTCAGGAACAACATAGTGAACATTTAAAGCAGAGAAATTTCTGAGCCCAAGGTGGTACAAACACACCAGCCTGTTACTAGCTTCTGCAGAGAGATAACATTCCACTAAGCTATTTTTGCTTTTCAGATTTTCCCCTTCTTCCAATTAGAAATCACCAAGTTCTTTATCAGCTCTATGGTTTGTATTATTGCTTTAAGACAGTACTGATTCTAGTAAAAAATGAAATAATAATAAAGCCACTGACAGATGACAGATTTCATATTTTAAATAGGAAGCCATTGATGTTTTTAACTTCAGTATTTTAAGTAGTTTTCCCTATAGTCCGTCCCTCAACACTTTCATTTTATGTTTCTGCCTATTCACCACCCCTTTGTATTCTATTTGAAAAATTGATTTTCATGGCTTTACCTAAATTTGTAGCATAAAAGCACATTTTTATGCAACTATTTAAAACCCATTTTCTTAAGTTATTTTCTTTCACTAATCAGTAGTTGCAATTTTATGTTTGAACAAATTCTAGAATTTATAGAATGAAACCCAACTCTTTAGTCCACCTCTCAAACTTGCTCTTCCCAAGGACCTCCCCATCTCCATCACTATAGACTCCATTCTAAAGTGGGAAACCTTGGCATTATCTTTCCATACACCCCTTCATCCAAACCATCAGCAAATCCTAACAGTTTTACCTTATAATATCCCAGAATATGAACACATCACTGTTTCAAACACAATTACTACCTTAATAAAAGTCCTATCATCTTGACTGAAATCTTGGTCTCCCAGCTTCCACAATTACCCACTTACAGAAGGATATTTTCCACAGAGCAATCAGAGTGATATTTTTTAAAAGTTAGTTGAATTATGTCAAGTCTGTGTATTATACCCTCCACAACTCCCTATCTCACTCAGAGTAAAATTCTAAGACTGTATCATGAGCTACTTCTTTTTTCCTCACTACCTCTTTGACTTCTTCTCCTCTCACTTTCCCCCTTGTCACTCATCTTGCTGGCCTTCTTATTTCTCAATCACACCAAGCACACACCCATCTCAGGATCTTAGTGTGTGCAATTTCCTCTGCATAGAGTGTTCTTCCTCCAGGTATTTTGCATGGGGTGATCCCTTACTCCCTTCTAGAGTCTGCTCACATATCAGAGGCTTTCTCTAACTACTCTAAAACAGCACCACCCCAGCCATAACCATTTATCACCTTCAGTTATATCTGACCTATTTGTTCATTGTCTCCTACCATTAAATGAAAGCCCCATAATTCTACTGTGTTCATTGCTGTATTATCCCCAACTCTTAGAAAAGTATTGCTGGTACTCAATTTGTTCATATTCATTTCACTTCAGCAAGGAACCGATTTAATTAGTACCACAGACTTTCCAAACACATATATAAAATATGTAATTAAATATTAATGAAGCAAGCATACTCGATAAATTTGAACCAAGAAACACTACTCCGGTCCTTGAGATCCCAACTGCACAGAATTAGAAATATGAGTCTAAACACAAATATACATAGAGAAAGCATCAATTATGATAGCAGTGCACATTTTCCACATTTTAGGTCCCCAAATTTATCTTTCCTTTTACCCAGGCAGTCAGTTGGTGTATACTAGGAGAATGTATATTTTATTATGGGTAAACCAGACTTCAGCGCTGGTGGCATGGGTTTAACCGGGTGAAGCCTCTGGCAAAATTGTGAAATAATCCAAGCTTGACTTTGCTACATGCAAGTATTTCTTATCAGGGTTCCAACTTTACTCAATCCTGGAACTATTCTACTCCCTAACCCCAGGGATATGGGCCATTCTTGTTCTTTCAGGGTGACTTTTAAGAACTCAAGCTACATACTGAATTAGTGTATGAAATTTCTTGTCCAAGAATCAATAAAGCCTATTTGGAAGCAGCTACAGGCATTAGAGGAAATAACATACTTGTTTATGTTTTACAGGAAGTCTTTGTTAAATAGGAGGAATTGTCCACCTTAAGACATTCAATGAACAAATCTTTATTAAATACCTATTCTCTGTATGGAGATGACCGAGATACAAGTTCAGATCCAATGAAAGAGGCAGTCAAATCATACATCATCACAAGAATTCCTACTTATTTCTGTTATGTAATCACTAGAGGCCAGGTGCACGAAATTCATGCACTTGGTGGGGGGCGGGGCGGGTCCCTTAGCCTGGTCTGTGCCCTCTGGCAGTCCAGGAGCCCTCAGGGGATGTCGACTGATGGCTTAGGCCCGCTAAGGTCAGACATCCTTAGCACTGCCATGGAGGCAGGAGAGGCTCATGCCAGCTGTGAGCCCGGCTTCTGGCTTCGCTGCACTCCCCCTGTGGGAATGCACTGACCACCAGGGGGCAGCGCCTGTGTTGAGTGTCTGCCCCTGGTTGGCAGTGTGTGTCATAGTGACCAGTCATTCCACCGTTCAGTCAATTTGCATATTAGCTTTTTATTATATAAGGATTCCATTCTTGGGACGTCACTGTAGAGAGGTGATGGTGGTAATCCTCACTGTGTCCCTCTCAACACCCCTGCCATCTCAGAGTAGGTCAGGGGTATAGGTAGGAAGAAAAGGTAATAAGAAAGCCCTGGCCTGTGTGGCTCAATTGGTTGAGTGTCCTTTTGTGCACCCTCCTATGCGCCAAAAGGTTGCAGGTTCAATTCTTGGTCAGGGCACATACCCAGGATTGTGGGCTAGATCCCTGGTAGGGAGTGTGTAGTAAGCAGCAGATCAAAGTTTCTCTCTCAGATCAATGTTTCTCTCTCTCCCTCTCCCTCCTTTTCTAAAAATCAATTTTAAAAAATCTTTAAAACAAAAAAGATAATAAGAGGATACTATGTTCTGGCATTGGAGTCAGAAAAACCTGGGTGTGAATTCCATCTGCATCACTTTCTATGAGAGTGACACTAAACAATTTCTTCAGCTTCTAATGGTCCCATTTTATCATGAGTAAAATGTGATAAGACCTATTTCATAATAATTAAAAAATCCACAAGCTCAGTAAGACATAAAAGACATGTGATGATATAGTTCTCTTTAATGCTCCCTTTGTATTAATGAAAAAGGCTAAAATAGGCTACATATCACCAGCAAAAGGCTCCCAAGCCATGGCGTAACGATAACTGTGCCAAAGTAATGCTACCTTTTAAAACTGTTTTAATAATGCTTTACCCTGGCCAGGCATCTCAGTTGGTTAAAGCACCGTCCTGATATGCCAAGGTTAGGGGTTTGATCTCTAATCAGGGCACATACAAGGAAAAAAACAATGAATGCATCACTAAGTGGAACAACAAATCGATGTTTCTCTATCTCCCTTCCTCTTGATCTCTTAAAAAAAAATCAATTTAAAAACAAACAGTGATTCAAATAATAACATTAATGCTTTAGATCCAGTAGGAGCTATTATAGATTGTTTATATCATATTTTTCCACATTTGATAATCATGCTGCTCTCCCTCCACTTTTTTTTTTCCTGTAGAGGCAGGAATCACTACTTTGAGTTGATTTTTTGAAATACTAAAAACACAAAACACACACACACACACAACACAATTCCAGGCATTAGCTTTGAAGTTTCCGCCTTCTTGAAAACTTTTCTCTCAGCTTCCCTGAAACAGCTCTCCTAGCTATTTCTAACCAGCATAGCAACTCCTTAATTTCCTTTGCTAGTGTCTCCTCAATCTCTAACAGACCTTTCCTTTAGATATTTTCTAGGCCTAATCCCAGATCATATACCTGTTCTCTTATCAATGCACTCTCCTTAAATAGGTTCATGCATAACCTTAGACACTATACAAACACACACACACACACCACTACACACAAACACATACGATTTTTTATAATGATTTATACTTTTCTGCTCCCCTCCCTCATAATGATTCATGGACTAAAATGTCTTACAGGCTACTCAGAATTCTTTTTTTATACCTCAAATCTATTCCTTCTCCGGTATTTCCTATCTTAGGCAACAGTACTGCCATCTATTCAGTTGCTCAAGACCAAAACCTAGGAATCAGCTTCTCTTCCACTCCTACATCCAATCCATCTACATCCAATTCAGTCTGCCACCAAGCCTTCCTTATCTGTTACCCAGACCACAGTTAATAGCTTGTATCTCCCTGCTTCCATTCTTATTCCTGCCATCCACTCTCCACCCAGCAGCCAATTTTAAAACAAAACAGATCATGTTACCACCTCACACAAAATCCTTCTATCACTTTAGACTACATTTATGGTAAAATCTTTCACTGGTCATTTTATTGTTTTTGAGATCTATCCCTCTCTCACCTTACTACCTTCATGCATGCTGTTTCCTCAGCCTGGAATGTTTTCCTACCATATCTTCAAAATCCTTCAAATTTCAGCTTCAAGATTTCTCCAATCCAATTAAAATTAGGTCCTGTTATATCATCACTAGAAGCCTATACTCTTCTTCCCTAGCATTAAAAATATATATATAACTATGTTATGTGCAACTATTTGATTTATGTATGTTTAAGCAGAGTCAGTATCTGTTTCCCTAATCACTGCATCATTTCACAGTGCCACAGTCATGCGTCCAACACCTAACTCTTTCACCAATAAATATTTGAAACAGAAAACTCATGAGTTTTGGCCCTAGAATGGCTGCATAATACAAGATATGCCATGGATATTTCCCTTCAGTTGAATTTTTAGGCAAATACTTTTTAAAAATCCAGTGCTAGGCAATGAAAGGAATTCAAGTAGGAGGAAGACAAATTCCCCTAAGAAGTTTCTGGAGTGCCTGTCTTTTACTTTTTTTATTCTTCAATAGTTCCTAGCACACAGTCAGATCCCTGATAGTTATGATAATCAAAGTGCTAAAATTAAATGTCATAAAATTCTACATAATAGGGTTCACTGAAGGCTAGAAGCATTAGAAAAGTGTTTAAGGAGATAGAACTCAATTTAGACAGGGCAAGGAATAACTTTTAGGGATTTGCCCAACTTATGCTCATATCACCCCTCTGATCTGCCCTCCTTCAACAGCAGTATGGCCAGATTTGTACTCCTTAACACAAAACACTTCTATAATCCATTTGCTGAATTCTAAGCAAAATTATCTTCAATATGAGATTCTATGCTTAGTTATCATATATTAATAAAACTTTTTTTTGGCCATAAAGGACACGAGTTGTATATGATAAAAACTTACAAAGAATTCATTACTATCTGTTGCATAAATGAAACTTAACAAAACATTTTACATGCTACATTCATTTAATAATGTAGGTATTAAGAGGATCTAAAACTGAAATCCTAGTGTTTAACTATGTACTTTTTGAAGGACCAATATAAGATCAAAATAACTACATTAGCAATTATTTTCCAAGCACATGGGCCTTTCTGTGCATTTTTCCCTCCTAATATTCAAAATAACCCTGAAAGTTGAAAAAACTGAACCTGAAAAGCTGGGTGACTTCAAGTACAATGCAGCTTATAATACAGGTGTTCTTTTTTTAGACAATGTAAACTGAACCAAAATGCCAAAACAAACATAAAAAAACCTGAAGTTTTGTAAAACTTCAAATGCTTGGTTACTGAATTTTAAAATAACAAAAACTTTCCTAGGAAGCAAACAAATTCAAGGAATATAGCATCCTTTAATTTGAAAAGTCTTTCTAGATCAGCTGATGTGGTTCTGTGGTTGAGCATTGACCTATGAACCAGGAGGTTATGGTTTGATTCAGGTCAGGGCACATGTCTGGGTTGCAGACACCATCCCCCAGTAGGGGGCATACAGAAGGCAGCCCATCAATGGTTCTCTCACATCATTGAAGCTTCAATCTCTCCCTCTCCCTTCCTCTTTGAATTCAATGGTATATATACATATACATATATATGCCTTTCTAAAACTCATGGGTAAATATAGAGTGCTTTACTGCCAAACTGCTCAGCTTTGGTGAAATATACCTGAAATTCACCTGCATTAATATTTCCAATAAAAGTTCTCTAAAGAAAGAAAAATTACCAGCTACATAGCTACTCTACAAAGAATTTTAGTTTTAAAAGGAAAAAAAGTAACAGATTTGAGAGAAATTACAGAATGTTATAAAAAGTGTTTTTCTTCTAATATAACAAAATACCACAACAGAATAGCAGTAGCATTATCCAAAGCTAAATTATGTCAAGCTTCTAATCAATAAGCTGTTAAGGGTTGAGACATCTATAATTATTTCAAACTGTATGAATGTTACATTATCTAACATTGAGACAACTAGTTTTGTATGAAATGACTGTATGAGATCAAATAATCACATCAAAAAGAAATTACATACTTCTGTATTTAAACTTTCCACAATATGATTTTTTCAATTTGTATGGTACCAACTCTTTGCATTCACAAAATTTCATCAATGTAGCCAAAACCAGTTTGGCTCAGTGGTAGAGTGTCGGTCTGCAGACTGAAAGGTCCTGGGTTCGATTCCGGCCAAGGGCATGTACATTGGTTGTGGGCACATCCCCAGTAGGGGGTGTGCAGGAGGCAGCTAGTCAATGTTTCTCTCTCATGGACATTTCTCGCTCTCTAACTCTCTCCCTTCCTCTCTGTAAAATATCAATAAAATATATATTTTTTTAAATTTCATCAATGTAGTCATTACACATTGTAAAAGCAAACTTCAAGTATTCCCATAAAATAGTTAAATATTGGTTGAATCTCAAAAGCATCAAAGTTATCTCAAAATAAGAATTTTGCACCATCAAGAAATAAAAGTCATATGTGGCCATAAAATGGAATTACAGAAACAGTATAGGGATTATTTTCTGTTAACAAAGTATAACCATCTATGCAAGACCCTAGAAAGTTTTTCTGGACTTCCTCCACAGAAGAAAACAAAAACAAAAACAAAAACTCCCCCTCAATCTTCTCCTGTGCGCCCCCTCCCCCATCTTATTTTTATATCCCTCTCCCAAAAGGCTAACATTAAAAATGGATTTATAGCATTATCAAGAACAGCATGTCTCTAAACTTATGATCTTTGAATATTTGAGGTTGCAGGAATTGAGCTTTAATAATTCATGGACCACAAACACGCCCCGTTAAGATTTTTCCCTCCAACACTAAAGTTCCTACACTCTTGGGATCCCTAATGGGTGACCATGAGCCATACAACAATACAACCTTTAAAAAGGACACAAATAGTAAGCGTGCTCTCCCGAGATGTCCTCACTTAAACCTCCTGCACGTTCACAACTGTCATCCAGAGAGGCAGTAATGGTTAACCGCGGCTGAGAAACCCAGCGGCACTGACATCTGACATCTATAACTGGACCTGGACGGGGAAGGTTAAGGGCAGCCTCTCCAGTATCGCTGCAAACTTTTAGGAGATTACGTTACATTCCTCTGCAATTCCACCCTTGACAGCTGAGTGCAGAGACGCCAGCGAGTGGTGCACATCCATCCCCGCCACCTCACCCACCGGCGGAGAGCGGGCGGCCACATCCCAGGGCCAGCGCTGCCCTGCGGCGGGGAAAGGAGGGCGGGCTGGCGAGAGGGCTGCAGGGGCAGGGCCGGGAGCGCTCACCTTCTCCAGCTCGTCGTGCAGCTCCGCCAGGCTGGGCCGGAGCAGCTTCTCGCCCAGCTGCGCCACGGTGTGCCGGTAGTGGTCGATCCTGGGCACGGCGTCCATGGTGTTGTGGCCGAAGGTGCGCTGGTAGTAGGTGTTGGTGTGGGTGTCATAGTAGTAGTGCTGGTGGTGCCCGCTGCCGCCGCCGCCCGAGTGCAGGCTGCTGCCCTCGCTCAGCACCGTGTCCCCTCCGTTCTGGAAACTCACGTTGGGCCCGTCGCCTCCGACCCCCGCCGCCTCCGACTGGCTCTCCTCCGCCGAGGAGGCGGCCGGGTCCACGAAGTTCACGCGGAAGCGGCCCTTGGCTTCCTCGCTGCCTTTGGCCGGCCCGCTCTCGCCGCTGGCTTTCCCATCCACCGAGGTCTCCCGGCTCCCCGCCCCGGCCGCCGCCGCCGCCGCGGCCGCCCGCCCCGCGCCCTCGGACACCACGTCCACCTGGAAGCGGCTCAGGCTCGGGGTGGGCCCCAGCGGTCTGCCCTGCCCGTCCCCGGCCGCCGAGCCGCCCTCGCCGCCCCGGCTAGCGGCCGCAGCATCCTCCGGCGGCGCGGACACGGCCGCGCCGGGCAGGTTCACCCCGGAGGCGGCCGGCGGCGTCTCTCCCGCTCGGGCCAGCCTGGGGACGCCGGAGGAGGGCGCCGGAGGCCCCGGATCCATCGCCTCCGACCCGCGGCGGACCGGCGAGCCTGGCGGACTGGGCGGGCTGCACGCTCTCCGCGCCTCAGACCCGCGGCGGCCGCGGATGCGACACCAGAGGAAGGAGCCGGCTCCCCGCCGCTAGCCCGGGCCGGCGCGGACCCACCGGCAGCCGAGTCTGCGCGAGAGTGCGGCCGGCGCGGGGCGGGCCGCTGTTTAAAGGCTCGGCGGCGCGGCCGCGGCCGTGGCGGCTCCCGCTGCAGCACGCGGGAGGCGGGGCCCGAGCTCCCCTCCCCTCGGCCCGCCCACCGCGCTCCAGCGGGGACGCCCGCCGCCGCGCCCCGGGCGCCCGGCCCTCCGGGGCCGCCGCGCTAGCCCCCGCGAGAGCGGCCCGCGCGAGGGGTCGCGGCCGGCCGGCCCGCGCCTGGCTTCAAGCGGCACCAGCCACGCGATCGGGGGGCGGCCGCGCGCCGCCGGGCCGCCGTCGCCGGGAAGATCTCCGCGCCGCCGCCTCCTCTTCCGTCGTCGCCCTCCTCCCGCCCCTCCGCCTCCTTCCCCCGCCCCGCTCTGCGGAGCTGAGGAGTGGGCCCGCGGCTGTCGCCTGCTCTCCCCGCCTCCCGGGCTGCGGTCCACGGCCCGGCAGCCCGGGCCCGGATCAACCAGGCTGCGGCGGACGGCGCCCGGCACGGCCGGCGGAGAGGCGCCGGGCCCCGCGTCAGCGCACGCGGATCGCGGATCGCGGACGCTCCCGCGGCGGCTCAAGGAGCTCGAGCCCACTGGCTTTTTTTTTTTTTTTTTTTTTTTTTTTTTTTTTTAAGTTCTCAACTCGCAGTACTCGTGCTGAGCCGGCGAGATCTCGCGAGATGCTGCAGGGCCGCTTCCCCTCAGGCGCGTGGTACCCGCGGCGGTGCAGGACCCGCCGCCCGCCCGAGCTCCTCAGGGTGACGCCGGGGGCGCTCCCGGCCGGGCGGCCGCAGGTGCTTCCGGGTTTGCGGGGTGGCCGGCCCGGAGCTCCCGCCGGCGGCGGCCCTCGCCCTGGCTCCGGGCCTGAGCCGCGGGGAGGCAGGGTTTCCTCCGCTCACTCACCCGCAGGGCAGCGTCCCATTTGCATAACCTGAGCCTGACACCCGCGGGGATGCCGTGGGTGTGTCCAGACTTCCGAGGACTCCGTTCCTCTAAAGCTGTGATGTTGGAAGGTGAGAGAAGAGAGATTAGATATGATAGATACCTTATGATCTCCGGACCATTTTTAACTGGCGGCATTTCCAAAACTGAGAGGAAGTTTTAGAAATGAAAAAACGAGAGCGGTAACTAACCGGGAAGTTTCGGCACGACGGAGGCGGTGAAGAGTCCTCTGTTTTCATTAAAACAGAACAGGTCCTCTGCAGGTCTGTTTCCTCTAAGGGAAAACAATTATTTTGCCACTTCCTTAACAGAATCTATTTTAGCCTAGATTCTACCCAGAGCCCTCCATGAAAACATAACAATGAATGATTTCTTCAACCCCTTTCCAGTCACTTGTGTTTGTGTATTTTTTTGTTTTATCTATCAGAACAAACACCGTCCTGTGCTGAATCCTAGCAGTTATGATCTAAGAGCTGCGGAATCTGCAGAACTGTTTGAAAAATACAGTCCTGTGAGGGAAGCTTCAACCAGATTGTTTTTAAAAGTTGTCATAACCATGACCTTATTTGACCTGCACAACTTTTCATCTGGGTTTATCATCTTCGCTGTGAAGATGGAGAGAGGAAGGAACCGTCCTTGGGTCATGTAGCTGTAGTTCTTAGATCCTCTCTTGAGCATTGTAATAGCAGCAGAAAGCCATGAGGCCAGAAAAATCAGGCTGTGCTTTAGGCAGTGCTCCTTCTACTAGGGGACTGCTGCCTTGGTAGCTGACCTGTGTGGTACCTCTTAGCTCCAAAGCTAATTAGATGGCTATTTCAACATCCTTTGACCTGCACAAATGGTAAGCACCCACTATGAGGTGCCCTGTGTTCTGTGGATATAGCCGTGAGCCCAAACAGACAATCCCTTCTCTCATGAAGCCCATTGTCTTGGGGAGGAGGAAGGGGAAAGACAATAAATGATAAATAGGTAAAGTATATAGCATGCTATAGGAATATAGAAATATAGAGCATGCTTTGAGGGCTAAGGAAAGAGGACTAGGATATGTATGTGAGATTGGATGTGGTAAAATGTTTCACGGTGTGGCCCCACTGAGAGGGTGACATTTGAGGAAGTGGGTGATGTAACTATCTGGGAAAAGAATATTCCAAGCAAAGGAAAAGCAAAAGCCCAAAGGTGAGAGCATGCCTGACATGTTCCTAGAATTTCATATGGGCCAGCGTGGCTGAAACTGCTTAAGGGATGGGAAGAATAAAAGCCCTTTAGGTCCGAGAGTTCTCAGATTGGGGGTATAACAGACCAAATTGTGTAGGACTTGTAGGCTATTAGAAGGACTTTGACTTGTACCCTGAGTGGGATAGGCTATTAGTCAACTTGGGCTGCTCTAACAAAATACCATAGACTGGGTGATTTAAACAGAAATTTATTTTCTTGCAGTTTTAAAGTGAGATCAGCATGCCATCATGGCCAGGTTTTGGTGAGGGGTGGGGTGGTGGGGAGAGAGAGACACCATTCCATCCCTGGCAGATGGCAGTGTATCCTGAGTAGAGGAATGACACAATTTGAATATATTTAAATTTACAACAAGTCTCGCTGCCTTGTTGTAAATATAGAAGGGAGTAAGTGGTGGGGACAAAGAGGGAAGCAGGGAGATCTGCTAAGAGGTAATACAAAAATGTAGGAAGTGGTGATGTGGCTTGACCACA
Organism: Pipistrellus kuhlii; assembly: GCF_014108245.1. Taxonomy (NCBI): domain Eukaryota; kingdom Metazoa; phylum Chordata; class Mammalia; order Chiroptera; family Vespertilionidae; genus Pipistrellus; species Pipistrellus kuhlii. The sequence goes on along the minus strand of NW_023425540.1, from coordinate 69,172,596 downwards.
ATGGGTAGCAGTGGGAATATTTGGAAAGTGGTTGAATTCTGAGGGGGCAATAGAATTTGCTGATGGATATAGAGTATGAATAAGAAACCAAGGGTTTTGGGTCTTTGCATCTAGGAAAGTGGTGTTGCTGGTTTCTTAGATAAGGAGATGGTAAATGGAGCAACCTTGTGCAGTAAGAATACCAGTTCATTCTGAGATGTCTGTTGGAGAAAACAAATAAATGCCTAGTAATAATAATAATAAAAAACAGTCACTCAAAAATATGTAAGTGCAAACTGAGACATTCTAAGACAGGTTCAGCTGGTGTGGCTCAGTTGTTGAGCATTGACCTATGAACCAGGAGCTCATGCTTAGATTCCAGCTCAGGGCACATGTCCACATAATGGGCTCTATCCCCATAGGAGGCATGCAGGAGGCAGCCAGTCGGTGATTCTCTCTCATCGTTGATGTTTCTATATCTGCCTCTCCTTTTCTGAAATCAATAAAAATCTGTATATTTTAAAGTTTTAGGATAGAGAAGAACATGGTACAATGAGAATGTAAAACAGAGGGATTAGACTTAGAGAGGAAGTGACTTTTCAGCTGAAGTCTGAAGGTTGATTGGAATTAAACTAATTTGCGGGGGAGTTTCAAAAATGGAAACATTGTGGACAAAAGCCTTCTTGGAGTGAACATGACCTTTCTAGGGAGCTTGAAGCCAGTTTGGTTAAAGCATAGTGATTAAGGGGCAAGAGTGCTAAGAGATTAATGGGTCTGTCTATTCTAAAAGCCCTATGAAACCATTAATGGGTTTCCAGGGAGATAGAGAGGCACGTGACCTGATTTACATTTATTAACAGTCTCTGGTTATTTTGTGGGGAAAAGATTGGAAAGGAGCAAGAATAAGCATGAAAAGATAGGATACAATTTTAGTAATGTAGGCATGAGATGATGATAATAGTAGCTAACATATTAGGGAACTTAATATCCTGCCTACTGTGCTCAACTCTGCATTCATAATCTTTATTCTTAGAACACTATGAAGAAGATCTTATTATTTCCTCCATTTTACAGATGAAACACTTGGTTAAGAAAAAAAAGGTTGAATAACTTGTCCCAGGTCACTCAGCCAAAACCAAGATTTGAATCCAGGGTGATTTCTCCACTAATCAAGCTATAGAAGTGTGGATTATAGAGGCTGCCAGGGATATGGGGAAGGAGAAAATTTGGAAAGATAACTCAGAGAACTTGGAAATGACCCTCCTCCATTTCAGGGGACAAATATAATATTTCAACAATGAGGTTTTTAAAAAAGAAAGAAAGACAGAACTTGGAAAAGGGTTGACACTATGAGGGAAAATAAGGGATAAATGAGTTTTTTAACTTACATTTAACTGGGTTTAAGTGGTGGTGATGTTATAGGAAAAAGAGAAGACATTCTAAAACTAGGTTTGGAGAAAAATAAGAGAAATTTGTTCTTGAGAATGCTGGGTTTGAGGTATCTTTGAATCATCCAAGTGAAAAAGTGAGGAAAATTATTTGACTACCTGGGTTTTGAGCTCAAAAGGGAAGTTTGTACTAGACTAAGAGAGTGTGTAATGTGGAAGACTTGTGCAAATAGATAACTGACACCATGGACATGTCGACATAAGAAAAATGCAAACCTATAGATAATTTTTTTACTAGTTTATTGAGCCAATCTGATGACATATGCCAGGGAGCAAGATCTCAAAGGCTCCATAGAATTACAGTTTTGCAGCTTATTTATGCATTTGAAATTAAGGAGGGAATGTAAGGAACATTGCATGGAGGAGGAAGAAAGCAAGGCGAGGATTGGATTGCAGGATAGTTGATAAGAAAATGTGCTCTCTTAAGAATGGATGGTGTATTTCAAAGGTGTGTTAATATAGACACACAGAAACAATGGACAGGGCTTGCTTAACCCAAAGATAAACCTTTTACTAAAATAATATATGCCAGGGGCATGACTACCCACCATGACCTGCCCAGTTAGGAATTTATGGTCATATCACCCTGAGAGGTAAATTTCCACAGAACCCCCTTTTTTCACCCACAGACATGAATGAGATCGCTCGGGGCTGGTATGGAGCAGCACTATTCCAGAGAACTTCCTGTGATGATGGAAGTCCTGCTCTGAATGATAGCCATGAGTCACCTGTGGTGATTAAGCACTTGCAGTGCCTAGTGCTATGATCGGCATACTGCAGCTCGAGAGCCACATGCAGCTCTTTGGCCCCTTGAGTGTGGCTCTTCCACAAAATGCCACAGCCTGGGTGAGTCTATTTTGAAGAAGTGGCGTTAGAAGAAGTTTAAAAAATTTAGCTCTCAGAAGAAATTTCAATAGTTGTACTGTTGATATTTGGCTCTGGTGACTAATGAGTTTGCCAACCACTGGCCTAGTGCAACCAAAGAAGTTAATTTTTAATTTAACTTTAACTTTATTATTTTAAGTTTATTTAAGAGCCCTATGGACTAGAGGCTACCATATCTAGCAACTTAGGTATAGAGTTCAAAAGATGGCCTAAGGCCTCATATTGTATAATTCCTAAGGGATGAGAAGAAAACCAGATGAAGGCATTTTCAAAGAAGGATTAACTGTTAAATTGGGCCAAGAGGTGGAGAAAGATGATAGGTGAATATAGCATATTGAATGTATTAACATGTATTGTGCAGTATGATAGGAGGGTAATGAGAGGGAGGGCAAGTGTTCTAGGAGATATAATAAATATATATGCCTAAGTGACCATTATGACCAGTTGACTGGTCACTATGATGTTCACTGACCACCAAGGGGCAGACGCTCAATGTGCTCCCATGGCTAGCCAACCTCCCTTGGTCCCTCCTCCCGGCCAGCTGGCCCCTATCAGCCCTAATCACCGGCCAGGTGGAGGGACCCCACCCATGCACGAATTTGTGCACCGGGCCTCTAGTCAAAAAAAAAATGTGAAACTCATAGAAACGCTTTAGGAGAGGTCTCCTTTTATAATAGTTTACTGAGTGAACATTTGGTTATTTCACCACATATCCATTTAAACACTAACCCTGAGGAGAACAAACTCATTGTTAGTGCCATGATGAAGTACCTAGGCCATTTTCCTCATTTTCCTCTTTTGTCAAAAAGTCAGCCTTTGGCAATATTCATTTCAATGTACTTAGTACTATGTGTTGAATGTACTGAGAATTTTATAACTAGAAAGGACTTTAATTTCACAAGTGCTAAAAGGAGATATAAGTTATATTAGACCTACACATCTTTAGCATTAGAACAATGTAGAATCTTTAAAATCAGCTCTTTTGTTTGTTTGTTTGTTTTATAGTGAGTTTAATGTGCTATGCTTACATTGTACCTGATATGGTTTTCCTTTTTAATAGCATACAGATTAGGTCAATGGTATTTCCATTAAGAAATAAAGTGATTATACTATCATAGAAAAAAAGTTACTGAGAGAAGCTTGTTTATTCTGAATCATAAATTTATTTACCGTATTTTTCGGACCATAAGACGCACTTTTTCCCCCCCAAAAGTGGGGGGGAAAATGTCCCTGCGTCTTATGGTCCAAATATAGACTACACATATACTTTTAAAAAAAAGTTTTTTTACTTGCCTGGCTCTGTGTGGTCTCTGTGTGCTTACCCGGCTCTAAAATGGTTCTAAATGCTGCTGTTTACTTTACAGGGTTGATTACATGTGTTTATGACTGTGATGTTGGGTTTTAATGCACATAAAATATTTCAGGACACTATTTGTTTCAGAATCTTTTTTTCTTCATTTCCCTTCTCTAAAAACTGGTGTGTCTTATGGTCCGGAGCGTCTTATGGTCCAAAAAATACGGTACTTGCCTAAGACCCAATTATATTCTTCTTTAATTAAAAATATTATTAACATTTTAGTCAGTCATGTAATTAAATAATCAAAATCTGACTGTGCTTTTTCTTTAATATTTAAATATATATTTTTATTGATTTTAAAGAGGAAGGGAGAGGAGAAAGATAAAAACATCAGTGACCAGAGGGAATCATCCATGGGCTGCCTCCTGCACACCCCCCAATGGGGATTGAGCTGCAAGCCCAGGCATATGCCCTGACCAGGAATCAAACTGTGACCTCCTGGTTTATAAGTCAATGCTCAACCACTGAGCCACACCAGCCAGGCATCATATTTGTGAATTATGTCTTTCAAAACAGATAGCCCAAGATTCTATCGAACTTAAATCTTATCCAAGCAGTAATTTCTTGGCAAATGCCTTTAAAATAAATGTACCGGTAATATCTGTCTTTTCTCATTCTTCACTCTACCAATGTATGTATGTCACAAAGCTAGTCAAGAAAGCTCTTCTGTTCAGATTTAGAATTGGAAAAGTTACCTTTCATCTCCACTTATTTACTTTTATACATCTAACTCTGCAGGCTATAAACATTTGCAAACTTCAAAATTGTTATCAAATATTAATATGTAGAAGTAAGTAGTTTAGTTGTTCCAATGATGTGGTCTCCATAGCCAGACTGCCTGGATTTGAATTTCTGTTTCAGTAGTTTCTGGTCATGTGAACTTGGGCTAATGTGACTTCTGTGCCTCAGTTTCCTATTATCACTGAAAAATAGTGATGATAATGGTACTACCTCCTAGAGGTACGAGGGTTATATGAATTACTACTATCTAAGGCACTTAGTGCCTAAAACATGGTAAGCCCTAATGTATGCAAACATTAAATAGGTATTTAAACTTTTAATATGTTATTCAAAAAAAGAAATAATGCTAAACAAACCTTTACAATTGTATTCTTTTTGTGACTGTCCTGTTTAGTGTTTTTTTTTTTTTTTTTAATTTTTTTGAGAGGCATTTGAGTGCATTTTTGAGTTTCAGGTAAGCTATTCTTTTTTTTTTTTTTACTTCTTTTAAAAGGTCTTACATATTTATTACTGAACCAACCTACTATTGCATGGCGGGGAAAATCAACAGAGCAAAATCACAGATCCATTAATTATCCAATTAAAATGCCCCAACTGTCCAGACAATAGCATCTTCTTGATCATTTAAAGGTGTAGGCAACCTGGATACAGCATAAATATTTGAATCATCTCTCATGTGTGATTTCTCATAGGCCCAATTTGGTTCTTCAATGTTTCCTCTTAGAATTGTAAGGTAAGCTATTCTTTACTGTTACAGATTTTCGATTTTTAAAGCAGTTAGTAATGTCATTTTGCTGCCACTTTTTGGGGAGATGAAACAGCCTAGTCTGGGGATTTCTTTCTTGTTCATCTTAAATTCATTTTTCCTTATAAGGGACCCTTTAAAACTAATGGTTTGTCTCTGAAATCATTACATACTAAATGTATGTTATATACTAAAGTATGCTACAGGATGCCAAAACTGGTTTGGCTCAGTGGATAGAGCGTCGGCCTGTGGACTGAAGGGTCCCAGGTTCGATTCCGGTTAAGGGCATGTACCTTGGTTGCAGGCACATCCCCAGTAGGGGCTGTGCAGATGGCAGCTGATCAATGTTTCTCTCTCATCGATGTTTCTAGCTCTCTATCACTCTCTCTTCCTCTCTGTGAAAAAAATCAATAAAATATATTTTTAAAAAATAAAGTATGCTACAGGAATGTTTTGTCTGCATTGACTTTCTCAAAAAAATAGAGGTTTAAAACACACCAATACAAAACACGCACATACCTTAATAACTACTTTAAATGTCCCCCTTTATGGAGTCAAATATTGTAGTGCATCCCACAACTAAATTAAATACCTATATTTTCTTCACTATTAATGAAAAATACCTAATTTTTTTATCTTCTATTACATTCCTTTATGATTAATTAATGTTTTCACTTTCACAAAGCTGTAAGTATAATTGAGAAAAGATGCCTGAAATTCAAAAAGCCATAAACATAGAAGGGATCCTAAAGGATTATGTAAGTCCCTACTTTAAAAATTAGAGTAATTATGTTGACACTTAAAGAAAAATTCTACCGTTGACACAGAAAAATCAAAACACTTTTTAAAAAGTTTTTTTGATAGTATATTTATTAAAACTAGAAATGGTGAAACAAGAAAAGCTTCTGGGTTAGAAGAAGCAACAAGAGAGAGCCTGGAGGTGGCCTGGGGGGGTGGGGGAGAGGGCGAGGGTTTGGGGGGTGCTGATTTGATTCCTAAAAATTTATAGAAAATCAAGGTGGGACTGCAGTCAGCTCACTGCAGAATCAGAGAAAAGGGGATTAGGGGACTGAGCCTTCAGGGGGTTAGCCCAGGATGAGCTGCAGCTGCTTATTGCTCCCCTGGTTGCAAGCCTTGTGGTATCCTTTAGAGTTTGGGAGATAAAGGCCTGTGGGGGATGAAGAAGGGGAAGGGGAAAAAAGGCACAGGGCATGCTCCCAGGAGGGAGAGCACGCCAGAAATATATTCTAAAGGTTACAAGTTCTTACAGCCATAGTATTAGACATGTAATACACTAAAAAAATAGGCATTCTTCCTAATGGCTAAACAAAATTATTCTTCTAATTATCCTATTTATTTATTTATTTATTTGTTTGTTTGTTTATTTATTTGCTTCTTTTGTTCTTCAGAGGTTATGGTAACCCATAAAATGTAAGGTTATTTTTGGTTTTACTTTTCAAGTGATTTCCTCCTGCATGTCATTATAGAGCCCAGTTTCTAAGTACATAATTATTTTTATTACTTTCCTCTGGGCTCTTTCCAAGTAATTTATTCTTCCTTTAAATGTGGGCCAAAACTATTAGGTTCAATGTGCCAGTTAAAAAAACAGCAATTGGTGATTATGAAGGTAAAGACAGGTATTTTTACAGTGCAAATAATTGTTTTTACTTAAAACTGGGCCACCACATCTGACTTAGGCTATGGCCCTGGGTATCAGCTCTTCCGATTAGTCAAAAAAATATTTTTTGTTTTTTTTTTTAAAGGAAATTTGAACCAGAAGTCCATCTCTATTCTAACCAATTTCTAAATGGGTGTCCCCTTCACACTGGATGGTCAGGATTGGAGCGTGAGAGCCCTGCAAGCCAGGAGAGCAAACCAAGAGGCTAGCACATGTGTCAAACACAAGGCCCGCGGGCCAAATCCGTCCCGCCAGGACTTGCAATGTGGCCCGCACCGCGCTGTCATCACTGCACTCCACTGCGTTTCCATCACAATGACAGTTTATGACTGTTTAGTAAACCATTCGGCCCGCGATTTAGGCTGGATTTTAGATTTTGGCCCCTTCTCTGATTGAGTTCGACACCCCTAGGCTAGAGCAAGAGGGCCAGGAACACAGGGAAGGCCAGATAATATAGCCATTGTTTGTGCAGCTTTGCCAGAAAGCTGCAATTCAGACCCAAGCCCGGTAAAGGCTGGGTGAAATAGGGGAGGTCCTTTCTTATCAGTCACACTTAGGAGCAAGTCATTAGCCAGAGTAGGCTTGGCTACTGCAAGTGCTGAGATGCATAAGCTAAACAAAAAAGTCCCCTCTCTTGATTCACACTCTGGGCCCTCATACTCTTGCCTCTTGGTTCGGGCTCCTGACTTGCAGGGCCCTCACACTCCTGAATCCACCTCCATGGCCCACAGCCATGTGGATCCCCCACACCATGGACTAATGGACTGCAACCAGCCTAATGTTAAACCAGACCAAGCTCTGCTAGCAAATGGTAACTTTAGACTCTGACTCTGCTTCTAGCTCTGCTGAATCCCCAAGGCACATTTCCAGGACTGGGTTAAGGGAAATGGGACTTTAAAAAAAAAAAAGGGGGGGGGGGATGTAATTCCATGCAAATAAGAATCATTCATCCTGCCATGAGAATCTCAGAAAATTCTTTTTCTCAAAATAGCATAGGGACCAAGACTCAGTGGGGAAAGGGATCCTCCACTTCCACCAGTGGGTACTATACTTCCACTGATAGCATAAAGACACAAAATTCTGAAATATAAACTCAAAAATTTCATATAAGAGATTGATTAATTTGATATTGATAATATTTTTCTAATAAAGGAAATACATGTGGGTTTTATTTTCATTTTTTCTTTTTTTGGGTGTGTGTGTGTGTGTCTGGAAATACATGTTAAACAGAAAAATCATAGGAAAAATAAAAGGAAAATAGTACTTCTAATCCCATCATCTAAAATAACATTTACTTTTTAGGATATTACAAAATGATTTATTATATGCTTTGTTTTATAATTTTTAAAACTTACCAATACCATGAATATCTTTCTGTATACTATATAAATATCTTTTTTTTAATTTTTTTAAATATATTTTTATTGATTTTGTACAGAGAGGAAGGGAGAGAGACAGAGAGTTAGAAACATCGATGAGAGAGAGTCATCGATCAGCTGCCTCTTACACACCCCCTACTGGGGATATGCCCGCAACCAAGGTACATGCCCTTGACCAGAATCAAACCCAGGACCTTTCAGTCCCCAAGCCGACGCTCTATCCAGTGAGCCAAACCGGTTTTGGTGTGTATACTATATAAATATCTTGAAGCTATTATACATGACTCTCAATGGTTTCATAATATTTGCATCATTTGGATTTGTCATAATTTACTATTTTCTATTGAATTTATTGAGGTGACATTGGTTAATAAAATACATGGGTTTCATGTGTACAATTCTCTAGCATCTGTATATTGTGTGTCCACTACCCTAAGTCAAGTTTCCTTCCATCACCATTTATTCCCCTTTACCCTCTTCTCTCTTCCTCCCCCTCCCCCCCATCCTGCTTTCCCTCTGGTAATCACCATACTGTTGTCTGTGTCTGTGAATTTTTTGTTTTTTTCTAATCCTTTCCCTTTTTTTTTTTTTTTTTACCCAAGCTCCCTATCACCTATTTTTGAATATTTAGTTTATTTCCTTCCTTTTAATTATAGCAAACACTGCTGCATTGAATATGTTTGTACATATATATTTCTTCATAATCAATTGTTTCCTTAGTATAAATTGCTAGCTGTGAAATCACAGGGTGTGTCTATTTTTAAAACTTTTTACGTACATTACAAAATTTTCAGAAAGAGTATGTCAGTTTAGTCTTCTAACAGCATTGTATTTGAATGTTTATCTTACACCATCCTTACAACTATCCTTACAAATTCTGAGAAAGATCCTTCTTTATCTTTGTCAATCTGACTGGCAAAAGATGTTTACTCTTCAAATCATTGACTGCTAGTGAGGGTGATCTTTTTAAAAGTTTGTTAATCATTTGTATATTGCTATTTCTGAATTGCTTGTTGATAGCAATAGTAGACATTTGCTGTATCCTGGAAGTCTGGTATCCATTCTGCCTTGTTTTGATAATAGCATATAACTGTCTTTGTTTATTTTGGTGGGGTGTGGGGATGAACCTTTGTGCAGTTTTGGAAGGACATTGTATTAGAGGATCTTGCCTGGCCCAGCCAAATTGTGAGCACGTGACCAATATGCCAGTTTGGCTCTCTTAAGAGTTTTGAATTTTGAGTGGTGTGATGCAGTCAGAAAATAAATCCAGTTGCCAGGACTCTTAGCTGCTCATATCTCACCACCTCCCTCACTAGAGAATTGCCTTGCCTGGGGCAGCCCAAGGGAACTGGTTAAGGGGACAGACAATACATATATAGGCCTTTGCTTCTTTTTGGGACTACTCCAAAGAGTACCCTGTAGGATTAACAGAGGCTTCAGCTGCATCCTCATTGTGGGTCTCATTCTCCCTCTGCATAGCCTTCCTTCCTTTCTTACAGGTGCATCTCCTGAGAGCACACCCTCTGTACCTCCCCCAACCCTGCTTGGAGCAGTCCTCCAAGGCGTCCTCCACCTCCGTCTGTTTCTAAGGTCTGTCCGTTTATTCCAGTGGCAGCACTGAAGGAACACTGAATAGTAAGTAGTTCCCACTACCAGCCTCCTCCCGAACTACCTCTCTTGACCTTCCTGCCACCCAGGTCTTCCTTTTAGCATTCCCATATTCTCAGTAATTCACTCTAAATTAATCAATCGGTTCGTATGGCTTGCAACCAAAGGTCAGTATTAATACATTCTTTGCAAATTTTCTGATGTCTTTTACTTAACGTTTTTAAGCTTTTTATGTATCACAGACTTAACCCTTAAACTAAATTGGTTCTCTTCAGTTTGTCAGTTCTATTGTAGTTTTTTCATCATATTGTTGACATTTGATTATATTTTAATATAATTTAATAATTTAATATAATTAAATAATTTATTGCCAGGCCCTGGCTGGGTAGTTTGGTTGGTTAGAGCATCATCCTGATACCCAAGGTTGCAGGTTCCATTTTCAGTTAGGGCACAAACAAGAAAGAATCAACTAATGAATGCATGAATGAAATGAATGAATGGAACAGCAAATTGGTGTCTCTCTCTCTCTCTCTCTCTCTCTCAAATAAATAAATTGAAAATGTATTGCCAACAAGTATCTCAATCTTTTTTTGTGTGATTTTTACATTGTTATAATGCTTGGGGGCCTTTGCCATCACACATAAAACTAATTTTATAAAGTTTTTATTTTTAATCCTCTGATTATTCTAACACTTATTTTTTTCTTTGATTTGAGGCAGTGATTTAACGGTTTTCTTGAAATGATTTAACTGAGTATTTAAGCTTTTATGTTAAAATCTACTTTATCAGTAACCTCACATTCCAATGCTTAAATGAGATAGACATTTATCTGTTACTCAGACAACAATCCAGAAATGATATGACTCAAGCTGGCCAGGCAGCTCTGCCATTCTCACCAGAAGGCTCTCATTTCTGGGTCAGAGGCATGTCTTTCTATATTCCAGTCAGTGGGAAGGAGGAACTAGAGGGTGAAAAAGAGCAACTTATACACACACACACACACACACACACACAAACACACAAACTTATACACACACACTTGGAGTTCTGGAATTCGCAATGATGATGAGTCCTGCCAATGGGTACAAACCTGAATTTTAAAGGATTATAAAGGTTCTGTTACTAAAATTAAAATGGTAATTATGTTTAACACTAGAGGCTTGGTGCATGAATTCGTGCACAGGTGGGGTTGGCTGGCCCACCTCAATTGGGGTGGATGGGCTGGCCAGAGGGAGGGGCCACGGGTGGTTGGCCAGCAGGCCCCACCCCTGATTGGAGTGGGAGGAGGGGGCCAGTCAGGGTTGGGCCTGGCCAGGAAGGAAGAGCCACGGGCTGTTGGCTGGCTGTCCCTGCTCCTGGTTGAATTCACTGTTGAACTTCCTGTTGAACTCCTGGTCCAGGGGACAATTTGCATATTAGCCTTTTATTATATAGAATGGAACTGAAAATGAGCCTACAAATATTAAGTGAAAATTAACACACAGCTCTAATATTTAAAGGGTTTTCCCTTGTAAAGTGGTTGTGTGTGAGGGGTACCATATGAATTCAAAACGTCTCTCCTCTCCACCAGATATTTTGATATGGGACATGAGTTGAGAAGAGACTTTTCTTTTAACTAGATGATTTGAAGCCTCTTGACATGCTTCATGTACTACTTTTGTTCAGTTCTCAGATTTCTTTCTGTGCGACTATGTGAATGTGAGCAATGATGATAGAAATGATATATTAATTTTGTTAATTTGTGCACAGGGGTGGGTGTCCCTCAGCCCAGCCTGAACCCTCTCTAATCTGGGACCCCTCAAGGGATGTCAGACTGCCCGTTTAGGCCCTATCCTGTTTTGGAGGATCAGGCCAAATGGACAGTCTGACATTCTTCTCATAATCCAGGACTGCTGGCTCCCAATTGCTCGCCTGCCTGCCTTCCTGCTTGACCCTAACCGCTTCTGTCTTCCAGCCTGATCACTCCCTAACCACTCCCCTGCCAGCCTGATTAATGCCTACCTGCTCCCCTGCCAGCCTGGTCACCCCTAACTGCCCTCTCCTGCTGGCTTGATCACCCCCAACTGCCCTCCCTTGCAGGCCTAGTCCCTCCCAACTGCCCTCCTCTGCTGGCCATCCTGTGGTGGCCATCTTTGACCACATGGGGCAGCCATCTTATGTGTTAGACTGTAGGGGTGTCGAACTCAATCAGAGAAGGGGCCAAAATCTAAAATCCAGCCTAAATCGCGGGCCAAATGGTTTACTGAACAGTCATAAACTGTCATTGTGATGGAAACGCAGCGGAGTGCAGTGATGACAGCGCGGTGCGGGCCACATTGCAAGGCCTGGCGGGACGGATTTGGCCCGCGGGCCTTGTGTTTGACACGTGTGTTAGAGGAAGACAGCAGACTCTGGCTGGAGTCTGCAGCGAAGACGAAGATGACAGACTTCAGCCGGAGTCTGCAGCAAAGACGGCAGATTCAAAGGACTGGGTCCCGGGTGCCGAAGGAAAACTGGTGCTAGAAGCCAAGGGAAGGAAGGCCTATTGCACGAATCTCTTCATGTAAAAGGCGTCAATTGTAATATATATTTATGTATTAATTAAAGATATATTTATAAAATATAATTATGTAATATAAATATAGAGGTCAACATATATTATAGAGATAAATATAAAAAATGTAATATAACAGATATATAGTAGATTAATATACATTGATAAATATATATAGTAAAATAAAATGTTATTAATATATTAGGCAAAAAAGTATAAAGTGAATAACAAAGTCTCTATTAACTTCTCTCCCTAAAGTTCTGCCTTAAATGTGACCCAATAAGCAGCTTTTGTATGCTTTAAAAAAAATTTTTTTTTTTTGTTTTAGAGAGGAAGGGAGAAGGAGAGATAGAAACATCAATCATGAGAGAGAATCATTAATTGGCTGCCTCCTGTACACTCCACACTGGGGATTGAGCCTGCAACCCGGGCATGTGTTCTGACCTGGAATCATCACCACCTGGTTCATTGGTCCACACTCAACCACTGAGAACAGCCAGGCTGTATGCTTCTTTAAAAAATATATCTTTATTATTGGAAGTATTGCAGATGTCCCCCCCTTTATTTTCCTATTAACCCCCTCCCCCCACCACACACACACCCTTGGCCTCACCACACTATTCTCCGTGTCATGGGTTATGCATACATGCATATAAATTCTTTGGTTAATCTCTCCCCCACCCATCCTTCTTCCCTCTGAGATTCATCTGTTCCATGCTTCTCTGTCTCTGGGTCTGTTGTTCATCAATTTATTTTGTGCTCTTGCAGGGGCTCTGCCCCTCCTAGCCAATTGTCTTTTCCCCGGGTCAGACTGATAAACACCTTCTGTATGTCTCCCCGACTTCACTGTGCAGGTGCCCATTTCTCCTTTGGTCCCTTTGCCCAGTGATTTGCAGGGAATGCACTGGCGGTTCTCTGGGAAGTGTGAAACTTGCAGCTTCCTACTGAAGCTGCCCAGATGACTATGCTTATAATGTCTGGCCTCTCCTTTCCTTTCTTCATATTATTAGTATTAATAACTAGCTAATTACGATGATAACATAGTTACCTAATATGAACATTTTAAAAAAAATTTACAGGTCATCAAAACCAATTAAAGATTAAAAAAAAAAAAAGAAGAAGAGTTCAGGCCTTCAAATTATCAATTATTGGTTTGCACTTCTTAAGTCTGAGGTAAATGTGATACTTTTATAAGCTCTTGATAAATAAGAGAATCAAAGATAGGTTAGATACATTAGCACATGAAAACAGTCAACTGATTTACACCCTGCTTTAAACCCACAGGAAATGAATTGATTAGCATCTCCTAGAAGAGAAATTGACACACACTATTCCATCAACAATATAGATGTTGTATTCTACAAGGATTTCTCTGATATACAGAAAGGTTCCAAACTATCTTCATTTTGCATTAGTTATAACTGCATTTTAAACATTTCTTTTCCCAAAGCCAAAGCTATTCTTCTGGAAATATAAAGGATTTAGACTTGTAATAATTTATCCAGAACTGTTACAAGATAGTTTTATAAATTCAGTTTGAAAAGGACAGCAATTATTTTTGAGTTCTAATATTTTATTTGTAGGTAGATTATAATATTGTACCAATAAACACTAAAATTATTCTACTCCAGCATGTCTGTACTTACCTTTTGTAAGTAGTACAAATGACCATTTTTTCTTTTAATGTTAGAATAGTTATACTTCCATAAGCAGCAGTATGGCATAGTGAAAACGAACTTTTAGAATCAGATATACTTGGAGTTAAATTGTCTGCTATTTATCAACTGTGTGGCCTTGGGCAGGTTAACTTCTTAGTACCTTAGTTTCCTCAAATCTAAAATAAGAATAGGACTCATCTTGTAGTGTTGCAAGGATTAGGTATGGCAACTACGATCCTTCTTTCAATTTGCTTCAGAATTTTAAGTTATACAAGTAAAAAAATTAGTACCCTTGCCGGTTTGGCTCAGTGGATAGAGCATTGGCCTGTGGACTAAAGGGTCCCAGGTTTGATTGTGGTCAAGGGCACATGCCTAGGTTTCAGGCCTGATCCCCAGTAGGGGGTGTTCAGGAGGCAGCCAGTCAATGAGTCTCTTTGATGTTTCTATCTTTCTCCCTCTCCTTTCCTCTCTCTGAAATAAATGTAAGTATATATATATATATATTAAGATGAGTAAATGTATTCCCCTTATAAGTTAATAAAATATTACAAATAAGGGAGTTAGACTTTGATGTCCATACCTTTTCCCACCTGTCAATAGTAACCACTAGTATCAGTTTGATGCATTTTGAGAGAATGGACAAGGAGGGCCAGACTGTACATGTCAATGGAACTCTGACACTCAAGCTCTATTGCAATGGTCTAGAAGTGTCATAGCTTAGTCAATGACTGTCAGCTTTCAACTCAGGAGCAAAGAGAAAGTCAGCTTCTCAAACCAACCACATAAGATGTCTACTTCTAGTTAGTCCATTTCTAGCTTCCCATACCATCAATATCCAATCCCAGCATACCCAAAGCCGCCTCTTTTTTCCCCACTATAACACTTCTTTTCACCACACCGCTTCCTGTTCTTGAGTCCCTACCAAACACAGTGATGATGGCTGACCCCTATCAGGGTCCAGAGCTATCCACTCTGTTACTGGTGGTGGAGTTCTTGGGTTCCCCAAAATAGAATTCAAGAGGAAACCCCAGAGAAATTTCCAGACAGGTTTTAATAGGTGTATGCTCTAGCACAAAGGAGGCAGCACAGAAGGAAGAAAGGTTCCTCTGAACTGGCTCAGGGCGCCTCTGCTTGGCTGCTGTTGTAAGCAGGGATAAAGTGGGCTTTTGAGAAAAGGAGGGCTTTTTGAAAAAGGCAGGCTTTCCATTTGGGGTGGAGCTATTTCCTCCTGGAGGGTTGCTTAGCAATTATTTTCCAGCCTGGGCCAAAATGAGGGAGTGCTCATTGCTGCCACCCCAGGAAGGTCCTGTAGGAGAGAAATCTTGATCAACTCTGATTGCAGAACAGTGCTGTGTTTTTGTTTTGTTTTGTTTGACATCTGGTGTACCTTCTGGTCATTTGGCATTCCTTCAGCTGGACCCATATCCCTATGCTCTTTTCAACCCCAAGATGCTCTTCTGTGGAATGTAGATTGTTTTGAACCAAGGGCAATTTGAATTTGGCTTCAGGAGAAACTTCTGACTACCTGGAAGAATTTGCATTAGGGGCCTTCCCCCTAAGGGAAGACTATCAGAGATAACCTCTTTTGACCTGTCTGGACCTTTTGAAGCCTCCAAGGCACCTTACTTACCTCATTCCTAGCTCAGAATATTTTATATGCTCATGTTCCTCTTCCATCTCTAAATCTCTCCTGTGTGTGGGATCTCTCTCAGGCATGACCAGTTTCCATGCATGATTATTTAATTTAGTTGTTTCCTCCTGCTAATCTGTCTCTTGTCTGTTTGATTATTAGAGCAGCCAAAAAGAAACTTGAGGGTAGAGAAAAATATGTCCTCCTTTACACTTCTGCACTACACTTATTTAGCAAGCCCTAAATAAGTAGCCTGAATGTGCTCATTTGGTGGTCTTTGTTTATTTTTACAAGAGCCTTCCAATCTTTTTTTTACTATGAATTTATAGATGGAAATTTATATGTCCCTTAGAAAATGCATACCACTCTATGGATTTTTAAAAACAAAAATGATGTTAGACATATTTTTCTGGAACTTGATATATTATATATATAATTTTTTTTTTTTCCTTAAAAATGTTCTGTGAATCTACCCAAGTTAATTCATCCCATTTGTTTTCACTAGAGGGAGGTAGTAATGTTTATCCTGGCTTCTTGTAACAAAGTTGGCTTTGTGGTATTAACACAAAGTTTAGTTTTTAACAGGCTGCTTGCTTTCCTGTGTCCATCACAGGACACTTCTTTCTGCCTTTGCACTTCCATTCCCTCTCTTTCATCCTCATCTTCAGGGCACTCTTCCTTTAGTCGTCACCCACTGAGCTGTAGTGGATTTCCCAAGACCCTGGTTGGCTTCAGTGGACTAGAGTGTAGGTAGGGGATCTATAAAAACAAATAAAGGAGTTAAATGTTTCCTCTTTCTGAAGGCCTTAGGGCTGATTGCTCTTGCTATAGATATGCTAATTAACCAGATGACTTCTGCTTGAGGCTTGAGCCACCCAATGGTCAGGGAAAATGCACAAAGTAATGTCTCCAGAACTGGACTGAGATCTAGGTGGTTGGGGGAAATCAGTAATAAAGGGATTTAGAAATTTCATGCTTTTCCTTGGACCATCCCTTTCAGTGCCTGGTTGTCTCCAGTTTCCCACCTCTTCACTTCACTCATATTCCCTTCCTTTGATATATAAGATGCCTGAACTTCTGAGCTCTGATAAGATGGATCTTCTCAAGCTAGGTCTCCTCAATCAATAAAACCTTATCTTACTCCAAAAATCTGATGTATTGAATATTGGCCTTTCTTTGGAAACATATGGCAAGTAACCTCACAGGGTGATCTGATCATTAATTCCTAACTGCCGGTCACGATGGGTAGTCATACCCCTTTTTAGTAAAAACATTTATCCTGTCTTAAGCAAGCCCTTCCCATTGTTTCTGAGCATCTAGGTTAGCACACCTTTGAATAAGCCTGACCAGCCCCACCAGTATGGTTGAGCATCGACCTATGAACCAGGAGGTCATGGTTCCATTCCTGGTCTACTGGGCTCAGTCCCTAGTTGTGGGGTGTGCAGAAGGCAGCCAATCAGTGATTCTCTCTCATCACTGATGTTTCTATCCCTCCCTTCCTCTCTGAAATAAGTTTAAAGAAAATGTATTTTTTAAAATGTAAAAACAAAAAAGAAATAAGTCTAACTGCCCTCACCTGTAATCCAATGCTCACTTGCTTGCTCCCACCTTCATGTAATGTTCCTTACGTAATTCCAATGCATAAAAGAAGTTGTAAGACTGTTATTTGTTAGGGTCTCCAAAGAAGGAATGCATGAGGCTGAAGTGGTAAAGAATTATAAATTTATCAGAGGCTCAGTGCATGCCATTTGTACACTGGAAGGGGCAGGGTCCCTCAGTTAGGCCTGTGCCCTCTTGCAGTCCGGGACTCCTAGGGGGATGTCCACCTGCTGGCTTAGGCCCGATCCCTTCGGGGATGGGGCCTAAGCCAATAGTCACACATCCCTCTCACAGTCTTGAACTCTTGCATTCTGGGGCCCCTTGATCCTTACTGACTGCCTGCAGCAGAGATGGGAGAGGCTCCTGCCATCACCACTGTGCTCACTAGCCATAAGCCCGGCTTCCTGTAGGGTGATCAGTGGGGCGATGGGTTGGGGGTGGCCCTGCTGTCACCCACCTTGGCTGGCCTGGGGCCTGCAGGCTGGGGACAGCTCCTGTGTTAAGTGTCTGCCCCCTGGAGGTGAGTGTGTGCCATAGCGATTGGTCATTCTGCCAATTCCTCCACTGTTGAGTTGATTTGCATATTAGTGTTGGATTATAAAGGATATATAGGATTAGATCATCTGAAAACCAGATGGGCTGAGCCCAAAAATGGTGCCAGCACCCAGGAACAGGGAGTCAGATATTTTAAAGGACTCTAGGCAGGCTTTTTCTGTGGGGAATTCTCTGGGTAGGTCCATTTTCTGGGCAAGTCTGGAAGAGAAAGTTACTGGTCTTAGAAAATGGAACATGATCAAAATTAAAGGGAATGTTGGTTTCCCAGGTGATTTGATTATTTGATCAGATCTAACATTATTCTGTGGAGCATTTGAGATCTTGCTCCCAGCACATGTCATCAGTTTGTCTCAAATAATCTCATAAGAATTCTTTACAGGTTTGGACATTGTTTTATATTGATGCTACACCTTCCTTCATGGCTGCTAGTAATGGCTGTTCGAGGACTGGTTCTTCAGCTACAAAGTTAGAGCCTATCTATGTGTTCTGAGATATTGGTCTCTGATTGATCTAGGTTCTCTGTGTTATTTGCTCAACTTCTTCCTTATGGGCATGTGAAAAATGAAACCCTTACTCATGCTGGATTTTTTCACCTTGAGTCATTTTTCCAATTCTGTATAAGAAATTTATTCCAATGAATTAAATATAACATGGACCCTACAAAGTAAGGTCCATTTGATATGGATCCCAAGAAGGAATTTATCTGCTGAGTTGGACTTGGACTCCCCCAGGGCAATCAAGGGGGCAAAATTTTAATTGTCTAGGGGCCTTTGCTGACAGACTCCTCAGTACTCTGTGTACTGGGAAAAACCTCACAGTGAATCCTCAGCTTCCCACATTATGCCTGGCTTGTTTACACTGTGTCAGTCAACCACTGCAGATCTGCCCCATCTAATAAGAACTACATAATTTAGGTACCTCATTTACATAAAATGAACTTAGTTGATAACCTGGGCAGAAACTTACTCTGTAACAGGTGGCCTCCCCTCTGTCTTTGTGAAACACCATGTAGAATTTAGGTTGCTACCTAAATCTGTGTCTCCTGGCCTGTAGCTATTTTTGCTCAAATAACTGCTTATTATTCTTTATTACAGTCCAAAATTAATTTTAGTTTATAATATCAACCTTAAAAACCAGTTTGAGGGAAGTAAAATAATGTTAAATACTTCATTTATCTTTGCTTTTCCCAAATAATTTAGGTACACCTTGCAGTCTTCCAAATAATATTCCTCCTGGTAAATACCAAAACATTCAGAATTAAGACATTAATGGTAGATTCTTGGAAGAATTGCTTTTAAGATTTGACAGTTCACATAGGTTGGTAGAGCCTCTAGACCCGGTATACACAATGTAATGAGTTGATACTAGCACATATACTATCATGGTAAGATCTTGACTCCTCTGTTCAAGTGAACTTGGGCAACTATTCCTAATTTCAATTCAT
This sequence comes from Pipistrellus kuhlii, assembly GCF_014108245.1. NCBI lineage: Eukaryota > Metazoa > Chordata > Mammalia > Chiroptera > Vespertilionidae > Pipistrellus > Pipistrellus kuhlii. The sequence continues at coordinate 69,153,357 of NW_023425540.1, read as the reverse complement.
TTAAGGGTTCTCTCAAGTCTACATTGAGGATGAGGTTTACTTACATGATAGGATTTGTAGGAGAAAAATTTTTTTCCTCTACCCTCGGGTTCAATAATTGGTGATATGGGAATTAAATTGATAAAGGACAAATTAACAAAAGAATTGACAGCTTTTCTCACTTGTGTAGTGGGAGCACACAGAAAAATGTGACTCTCCAAATAGCTAAAGACAGGGTTTTTATTGCACTTTGCTTTATTGGATTTCACAGGTATTGCTTTTTTTGTTTGCAACTTGAGACGAGACCCTTCACGAGCTAAAAGATTACTATGTGTTTTAGAGCATTATGGTGGTCTGGAACCCAACCTCATATCCTCAAAGTTTGCCTACCTATACCTAATTTAATAAGGGAAGGAGTGGGGAGAAAAGGCTTATGGGAAGAACATGGGTTTTTAGGGGAACAATGGGAGATAAAGTTTTTGATTATGTTTGTGTAGATGCAAATAGTCTTTTCCATTGTTCCATCCAATAAAACTCCTCTGGTTGGGGATTTATGATAGCCTCAGTTCTAGAAGTTTCTGTCTGAGGTAAGAGAAGTTTAGAAAAATCTTCTTTCTGCACGTTATAACTCAGACTAGAGGCTCAGTGCACGAACTTTGTGCATGGGGTAGGGGGTTGGGATCCCTCAGTCAGGCCTGCAAAAATGCAAGTGTTCTGCACCAAGGCCAGATGTGGAATGAGGCAAGTGTACCCCTCCCCCTCCAGTTGCTCCATGCCTGCTGCCCAGAGGCCCTTCACAGCCAGGGTGGAATGCTTGCCTTGTCACTGCGGCGATGAAGCAAGCATCCCCCCGTCAGGCTGCTCATGCTGCCCGCTCTCAGTGGCTGCCCACCCGGGACTGGCGGGGCTGAGAGAATTGGGCACTGCCATCCTGTGGCTATGGGTGCTGTCATCTTTGTGACAGAGTGGCGGTCAATTTGCATATTCCCTCTTTATTAGATAGGATGTCTTTAGTGTAAAATACTCTTCATACCAACTCTGGGGGTTTCAAAAGACTTTTTGAAACTTCTCTTACCTGGATTGAAGTAAATCTGGTGAAGCTGTTAGTACAGCTAGCACTCCAAAAATATTTAGTTATTACTGATGTTTGAAAATTAGCCTTTCTGTCTTAACCAGTACCAAATGGGAAATTATTGTGATTTTTAGTTCTAATAATGACCCATGTAATAGATACCAATTAGTCTGCTTAATTCCTGGATTAGCATTTCCTATATAGTTACTCAGTTGCTGATTTATCACTTTTTGCTTATACTCAATCAAACTCTAAACCTAACTCTTCAAAATCAGTGTTTTCCTGATTGTTCAGTTTGCCTTAGAATTCATTGTAGGTGTGGGTGACTCAAGACATTAACATCTGCCGAAACTGGTTTGGCTCAGTGGATAGAGTGTTGGCCTGTGGACTGAAAGGTCCCAGGTTTGATTCCAGTCAAGGGCATGTACCTTGGTTGCAGGCATATCCCCAGTGGGGGGGGGTGGGGGTGTGTGTGTATAAGAGGCAGCTGATCGATGATTCTCTCTCATTGATGTTTCTAACTCTCTATCCCTCTCTCTTCCTTTCTGTAAAAAATCAATAAAATATATTTAAAAAAAAAAGAAAATTAACATCTGCTAAGATTTATTTCTATCTTTCTTAACTTCTTTCTTGCTTCCTGTGGATGCCCTGGAATGTCACATGGGTGCGTTTTTGTTTTTTGTTTTTAATCTATATCCTCTTCATCTCTTTGGCTTTTTACCCTTCAGAGGAGAAGCAGAAAAGTGATACCTTTGTTTATGTAATCCTCTCATGTCATCAGTTGTTTATAAATGCCTAGAATTTAGTGGGTCACTATGGTTTAGTGGGAAAAATGCATCTTATCTATGGATATCATCTTTTTTTGCCATTTGATAATGTCATGAATACCAGGTCCCTTTAGCTGAAGTGAACAAAATCCTTATATATTTAGTTTAGGTTTAAAGATCTGGATATTGCTTGCAGGAGTTATGTAATTTCCCTTCAAATTTACTTGAAACAAGATATATTGCAGTTTTCTTCGGCTGCCTAAATTTACCAGATACATATTTGGTTTGCTTTGCTTGGGAAAACATTACTCATATTAAAAGTATCTTAGGTGTTCTTTATACAACTGTGGTGGAGTATAAACATGCTCATTAATTTACTACTTTAAATTGGTAATTGCTATTTTATTTGTCAATGAATGTTTTATGTATTATGGTATTAAATAATTTGTATATATATTAATAGATTTTTTGCTAGATTCTAAAAATATATACTGTATATTATAAAAATGCATTTTAAAAAACACTTGAGTTGGTCACTTGACATGAAAGCATTATTTCATTTTGCATTCAAGTTGTCAAGTTGTCAAGAGGTAAATACTTCATGGTGCTCTCTGAAGACTAGCAGGCTTACAATTTGTTGGCCCATCATGGGGAGTAAATACCAGAGCTAAGAATACCTCACTGTTTATATAGTATAATTGGATAAAATTAGGTAAACATCCATTTAGTTTACCAAACAGCCTGGCAAAATGTACAATATAAGAAAGAACTAGATTGGCAGCCTTATTAATAATGATAATAAATAATTTCAATTAAATCAACCATTAATTATAAAAAAGACAAACCAGTTATATTGTCCTGGGCAGTGTTGCTCACTTGTTTGAAGCGTTGTCCTGTGAACCAAAGGTTCATAGGTTTGATCCCAGGTCAAGGTGTGTGAGGGAGGCAACCAATTAGTGTTTCTCTTTTACATTGATGTTTCTATCTTTCTTTCCTTCTCCCTTTCTCTCTCTCTCAAACCAATAAAAACATATCCTTAGGTGAGGATTTAAAAGCAAACAATCAAACAAACATTAAAACCAGTTATATTCTCATCTCATTGCCAGTGGGAATGAAGTCCTTTCAATGAGTCATGAGAAAAGCATTTCAGAAGACTCATATGGGAGGATGAGGTTTTGTGGTAAGATTCATCATGGAGGCAAAATTAAAGGACTGCTTCTGGGTTTCTAGGGTCCCATCTCTGTCTGTCAAACCATGGAAAAAGTCCATTTTTGTCTTTATCAAGCCCAGAACAAAGGCCAATGTCCAAAAGTCCAATCCAAGTCTAGCCCCCGTCATCATCTGGCTAGCTTAGTCTGTATTCTGGGCTGATCTCTGGCTTGGGAAGGACAGAGACCCTTTCAGACTAACTAATCAACTTCCCAAGTACTGTCCTAACCTATTCCCCCTAACCTATCCATTTTCTAGGTTTTCTGGTGTTCTGTGTCTCTTATCCTATGCAACCCTTTTCTCAGGCTAGATAGACAGACCTCTATGGTCACCATCTTTGCTCCTACTGAGCATACTTCAAAATGGAAATACCTCCCCAAGCTGGACTTTCTGGCATGTGTCCAGCAGAGGAATTTTTCCTTTGTTTTCTTATCCATCCCCACCAGTAATCTGTGAAGATGGGACTGGTAGTTTCCTGGGGAGTGTGTGAAGCTGTAGCTTCCTAGTGAAGTAGGCCCAATATTAGAATCAACCTCCTAGTTTATTAGACTTATTAATGTCTAATTCCTTTTGCTTCCTTCCTTTATTAATATATAGCTACCTATGCTAACAATCTGACTACTAGTATGTCTTTTACTACTAGAAAAGTAGAATTGTAGAATTGTGACTATGTCATATCAGAATAGACATCAACTTTAGACTTGGCCTTCTGGATATGGAATTTGTTCTTGATTTACTGGTATCTATTACAATACAGAGGTTCTCTTTCTTAAGTTTTCTCTGTCTTCTAAGAAGTAAGTTGAACTCTAGCATGTTATTTAAAAGATTGCCATCCTAAGTCACAGCATCATTTACAATAAAAAGACAATAGCTCAGGTCTACAATTATAATTGGACTAGTGGCCTGGTGCACAAAATCCATGCACATTAAAAGGGAATTAATTAGAGGAAATATTTTAATATTGCTATTTGCCCTTTCTCTGTAATAGAAATGTCAGAGAAGAAAGAAAATTAGTAAAATGCATATGAAAATAACATATAAATTTATTAATAAATAATCACAACATGATACAACAAAAACAAAGACATGATATTAAAACAACAAAAACATAATATGAAAACAACAAAAACATGATATAAAAACACAATGTAAAAACAACACTGATTCAAACAATGACTGATAAATTGATTAACCTTATTCTAATATCTCCTTGTATACCACATTAAGAGTGAAAACACTTTCAGAGTGCTTGACTAATTTTCCTTGTGATGAAGTATTCACAACTTTAACTTTAACATCACAGCTCTTCAAACTTGAGAGAAAGCAACATATAACTGACCATGTACAAAAATAGGTTCAGATAGGAATATTCCTACTTTATCTAGAGTTTGTCCTTGTGATTTATTAAGTCATCGCAAATGCTGGATGGCATCATAGGAAACTATCTTCAAATTAATTTAAATGGGAGGCCAGTGTCAGACAGGGACAGATAAATTCTTGGAATCAGAACAGCCTTCTGCAGAAGATCCTGTTACTACTTCAGCTTTGATAATGTTAGGTTGCAATCTTTTGATAATAAATCTAGTACCATTATATAGCAATAGATCCCATTTACTATTAAGATTTCTCAGTAGCATGATGTTTGCTCCCACTTTCAATTTTAATTTATGACACAGCATTCTGTGAGGAATGGGGCTTTCTCCTCCTTCCTCCCTCCTGCCAGGGTCCAGTTTGAAGGCCGGCCACACCCTGATCATGTGAGACCCAGAATTCCACCCCAACTGGACCCAGGCTCCGTTCTGGCACACCGACCAGACCCAGACCCAGACTGACTCCCACCACATTGCTCCATGCACCTCCTGGTGACTGGTCGTTTGGTCATTTTGGTCATTACAGCCATTGGCTTTTTATTATGATGATAATTCAGTACAGGAAGCACCCAAAGAGAACAGTAAAATCCTATGTTTTTCTAAAACAAAACACAACACAACCCAAAAACCCTATATTGGCAACATAAAAGCTGGTTTAATTTCCTTAAGGGGAAAAATAACTTACTTTTACAAACCGAGACCCATCTCTATACTTTAAAGATATTAGAAATATTTGTTTTATTCCCTGAGGGTGCAAAGATAAGATAGAGGAAAGGTATTCTTCCCCATAGATTTATTAGAATCTTCCTTCTAATACTAAAAATAAAAGGGGAAAATATTCTGTATTAAAACAGGCTAATTATTCATATCTAGCATACAAATAACAGCTGGAAAACATATTTTTCTGACTGAAAGACAGGACCATGTCATTTCCCAAATAAAATAATGGGCATTGTTCTCACTCTTTTTAAAATTTTCTGGTTAATTTTTCTAACCCTTGAGCCTTCTGACAGAGATACTAAAATGATAATTTCACTAGTACGGTCACTGTCAGCAAAAGTGAAAAACAAGTCACTGACATGATAAATTAATCCTGGCCTCACCTCTGATTGGGGCAAGATGAAGGAGTGTGGAGAATTTGACATCATCATCCTTGTGCTCCAAAGGATACCACATTCCTGATTTTTGGTAACTGCCTAAGTATAGACTTTTCTTGCCTATGCCACCAAATTCCATTTCTAATTAAACACCAAACTTTGTTATTATGATGAACATAGAGAAACACTACTCAATGTTGGTGAACATCTCTTTATGATCAGAAAGAGTTCATGTGATTAGGCATTCTAAATATCTCATTTAGTAGCAGGCACTGTGTGGGAATTGAGCTTTATTAGTATAGATATTTTGTTTTGGTTTGGTTTTTAATGAGACCCAGGAACTATCCCCTAATGTTTTTATTAGCATACTATATGTGTCATCCGTTGTGGTAGACACCTTGAAGAGTAAGATATAATGACAGTATATGAAAATTGTAGAGTTTACTCAAATAGAGAGTCTTGAATTTTTTTTTTTAACATCTAATCTGTTTTAATGAAAGCATTTTTGAGAGGAGTCCGCCAAAGAAGCAATAGAGACATCCATCAGAGGTTAACAGTCTTTATATTTGAATGACGTGTTTATAGGTACTTTTATATTTCTAAGTTTTTCCCTTGTTTACTTGTTTTGCATAGAGTATATATAATGTTTTGTAAGGGGAAAAATAAACACTAGTTTTTAAAGTGATAAACAAGCTCTTACAGAACTTTTTCACAATAGAGTGCTCAATGAATATTTGTTAAGCGAATGAGTACATTTTTCAAATTGTCAAAGTCTTCTTTAAAAACATTAAGGACATTTATTTCCGGTCAAAGAACTCCCCAAATTTCTGATAAGGGAGATATTCTGCTAACTTTATCTTCAACATTTGAAAACCACTAACAGTACATTAAGAACTTGACAAATTCTAAGGATGTCATATTGTCCCCAAAGGATAGAAAAGGTAGATCTGCTTTCTCTCTTATCAGTTTTAGAACATTTTATAAATAAACACTATTGGTGTGTAGGACATAAACATAATGTCATCATGGCTAGGACTTAATTCACAACTGCAAAAGTCTTCAACTGATCTTGATGAAATAGATTAGAGAAGAGAATGCAAAAAATATTTATCTAAGCTATAGAATGTGAAGATAAGTAATTGTAATAAAAAACAAACTTAAATTACTAGGATAATTTGACTTCAATCCAGGGAGAGAAGTTCAAAACAGCTTGTAAATTTAAGTTAGTTATCTGGACTGCAATGAGTCCAGTGTTTCAACTTTAGATAGTCCACTCACTTTATTTCTTTAGCCAATGGCTATGCTGCTAAACTGGTCAGCCTTCCTACACAGATGTGCCCTAGTGTTAAGGAAATTTGATATAGGAACACAGCAGTATCATGAGAAAAGAATTCAAAATACAATCTTTAAAAACAGTGGGTGGGGAGTTCTTTGACATCAACATTAAGGGCTGAATCAGGGAGGAGTGGTAGTAATTGTTGGTAAAATTTTCAACAGAATAGCTGTATGTCACCGAGATACTTAGAGAACTATTGAAGAGACAGGGACACACATAGAAAATGAATTTTTAATATATACCATGCCTTTTATAAGCCATTCAGTCCTATTTGTGCCATGTCTTATGGATACAATTAAATAAAATTTATCTAAGCTCAAAACATTCTCCTTCTCCTCCTCCTCCTTCTGTTTGTCCTACTACTTCTTGCCTAGGGCATCTCTAATGCCTCAGTGAAGGCCAGAGACTCATGCATGTGCAATCAAGAAGTGAAGGGGGAACCCTGGCTGATGCAGCTCAGTTGGTTGAGCATCATCCCATGTACCAAGAGGTTGCAGGTTCAATTTCCTGTCAGGGCACATGCCCAAATTTGGAGCTTGATCGCCAATAGGGGGCATCCAGGAGGCAGCCCATTGATCAATTCTCTCTCTCTCAAATCAACAAAAGCATATTTTAAAAAAGAAGCACAGGGGAGTTATTGCCATTAGAACCATCTTTAATCAGTGGGGGGACAGGAAGCTTATCTATACTAATAAAAGGGTAATACTGGGAGACCTTCCGAACGTTCTTCTGGACAAAGCCATGATGGTGGGACTGAAGCTGAGGTGGTTAGGGGTGATCAGGCCAGCAGGAGAGGGCAGTTGGGGGTGAGTAGGCCGGCAAGGGGGGCATTTGGGGGCAAGCAGGCTGGCAGGGGGTGGCAGTTGGGGGCAAGTAGGCTGGTGGGGGGGGCAGATGGGGGCGAACATACTGGCAGTGGGGGGCAGTTGGGGTTGATCAGGCTGGCAAGCAGAGTGTTTAGGGGCAATCAGGCAGGCAGGCAGGCAGGTGAGTGGTTAGGAGCCAGTGGTCCCGAATTGTGAGACCTGTGGGATCAGGCCTAAACTGGCAGTTGAACATCCCTCGAGGGGTCCCAGATTGGAGACGGTGCAAGCTGGGCTGAGGGACATACCTCCACCCCTTTGCATGAATTTCATGCACTCAGCCACTAGTAAGTAATTTTATTTTCAGTGGATTTTCAGATACATTTTATAAGACTCATTAGAAGATCAAGGTGAGACCTGGCATCAATTACTTGTAGTGTTGGCCAATTCATAAGTTATCCTTGAACTGACTTTCCTATCTCTGTCCCACACCCTCAGGCTGTCAAGCATGCTTCTTGGGATCACTTCCCACCAATATGCAAGTCTATATCTTAGCTCTTCTTTTGAGACAACCAATATCAGACATCAGATAGGGAGTAATTAGTGTGATAATCAGGCCATAGCCAAAGAAAGGAAATTGCAAAGAGAAATCAAGAGATGGATTTCAGATTTTATAAAAGACTTAGTAAACTTAGCAATAAAACAATGAAGAATGAGGATAGTCAGCTTGGAGGGCAAGGCGATGGGTTCTATTCTACATGAGGTCCTAACTTAATATTAACACCTAGCAGGCAATTAGGACTAAGGTTTAGGGATCAAGCGAGAGTTGAAATCTTGAGGGTGAATGAATTCTCTAAAAGAAGACTATGAAATTCAGGCCTTAGACTAAATTTCAGATAATCATCAGGTTTCAGGGGTCAAGAAGAAAAAGAAGGGCAGCTATTGGGCACTCAGGAAAAGAGAAGAATTTAGGGCTTTGAGTAAGGGCAGGCGAGTGGAGAGACCATACAGTTCAATTCTACCGTCAGGTCAGTGTCCAGACTGAAGAGGCTTAAGATTGAAATAGATAATATACAGTGAAGAGATGAAGGCAGTAATGTAAATGGCTTATTGTACAGATAATGTATGGAGCTAGTTCACTCCTGACACATAACAAACTTGCTATGAGTGAACAGGAGGGACGTTAGAAGCTTGTAGACCTAAGTAAAGTAAAATATCCACAGGATTTAGAAAAATGGATAAAGGGTAGTGGAGACAACCTTTATATATATATTAAAAAAAATCCTGAGCATATTTTATTTCTAAATGATCTTTATTGAAATTAGAGATTAACTACATAGAAAATGTGAGATTTATCTTAATCTCACTTTTATTCCTTTTTATTTTTAAGAATACTCACTTTTTAAAAAGGCGAACACTCATAAGCACTATCCCCAAGATATTGATCAGCAGAGTGGCATTGTTGAAAAGTACCTCTCACCCTGACTGGTTTGGCTTAGTGGATAGACCATCAGCCTGCGGACTGAAAAGTCCTGGTTTGATTCTAGTCAAGGGCGTGTACCTTGGTTGCGGGCACATCCCCAGTGGTCGGTGTGCAGGAGACAGCTAATTGATATTTCTCTCTCATTGATGTTTCTAACTCTCTATCCCTCTTCCTTCCGCTCTAAAAAAATCAATAAAGTATATTTAAAAAAAAAGTACCTCTCTTCCAGAAAATATTGGAAGAATTCCACTTGAATAAATATTGCATATCTCAGTGCCTACTTTTACATACTCATATTTGTGTTACCCTAATCCTAGTTTCTAAAAAAAGGCTTTGGTACAGTTGAAAAGCATTTCTGAAACACTGCCAACCCTATCTTGTGATTGGAGTCCTTTGGTAAAAAACAGGTTAGAAGCGATGAGATGCCAAGCATGTAGTAAGAGTTTGATTTTGATGTTTTATATTTGAATGGGTCATAGTTTAGACAATGTGTTTTGGTACAAATGTTTTCAAAATGCAATCTGATCATTTTCTACTTTTCCATGGAGTGTTTTCTTGTTGGTTTTTTAAAACCATCTGCTTTAAATCTAAATGATAGTTTATCGCAGCGAGCTTAGATTTTAGCAAACAATACCCCGCTAGCGGATGTTTGTCATCTGTTGGACTTAAATTTTGGATCAAAATATGGTACTGTGTGAGTGAGACTTGAGATAGTGGCTCATTGCCCACAGAGAATGAGTGAGCCTTACTAACCACACACTGTTTACTCAATTTGTTATTATAAACTTGTTGTTTATCTACACAATGTAACTGTGATAGTCAAACTGTAATTAATTTGCAGGAGGATTTTTTCCCCCTACTTCAATTCTTATGATTATCATATTATATCATTTCAATCCATATTAAGCTATTGCTGCGTTCTGTCTTTTTTAAAGTTTTATAGATTTTAGTTTTATTTATTCAATGTGTGGACTGACAAACATTCCACATAATATTTTAAATTTACTTTTAGTGTGAAACTTTATTTGTTCTTAATGCACAAGAAGTGCAAGTTCATATTGCTAATGAGATCTTAAAAAAGATTGGAGGATAAAAATTTTGCAATCTCACCATTCAGAGAGAACCACTGTTGACATTTTCATCTACAATATAATATATGATGCCATACTTTTTGTATGCCTATATATGGATAATTAAAAACAAAAATGCGATCACATAAACTTCTAAAACTTGCTTTTTTCATTAACATGTACATAAACATATAATCCTACCCTAGTATTACCCTACACAATGACTTATAATTGGCACATTATAGGTGTTATATATCAAATGTTAAGTGTTTTCAATGTTGTGATCAATAACTGTTTAGGTAAATATCTCCTGATTGCCTTTATTAAAATACTAGAGGCCCAATGCATGAAATTTGTGCACAGGGGAGGGAGGTCTTCTCAGCCCAGCCTGCACCCTTTCCAATCTGGGATCCCACGGGGGATATCCGACTGCCAGTTTAGGCCCTATCCTGGGGATCAGGCCTCAACCAGCAGTTGGACATTCCTCTCACAATCCTGGACCGATGGCTCCTGATCACTCACCTGCCTGCCTGCCTAGTCGCCCCTAGCTGCCCCCCCTGCTGGCATGATCACCCCTAACTGCCCTCCCCCCCCCAGCCTGGTCGCCTCCTACTGCCCCCCATCAGCCTGGTTGCCCCCAACTGCCCCATTCTGCTGGCCTGGTCACCCTTAATGCCCTCCTACCCCCCACCCCCCTCTGGCCTGGTCACCCCATGCAGCCTGCTGTTCAGTCATTTGGTTGTCCCTCACTAAACTCCCTGATGGCCTGGTCATAGGCAGCCATCTTGTGAGAGTGTAGGGGTTAATTTGCATATTGCATCTTTATTATATAGGATATCACTATATTATTTCTGTATCATAAACCTTATTTTCTAGTAACATAAGCCCATTATATATCACAGATTCAGCCATCCTGAGAAAAACTAAATCAATTCCAATCCTTATTCATCTGGGCCTAGGGGTGATGTTTGATGAACATGGTTGGTAGGCTTCCCCCTATAGTCATGTAAATGATAGGGAGGACTGGGGAGACACACTATGTATACCATCACATTTTCATCACACTCTCATCACACTAATTTTTATTTGGAGATATTTATTGCAATACATTGTCACTGTTAGACCAGTAAAAGAAAGGAAATTATTTTTTTTCTTTGATAAGAATAGCTTTTTCTAAGAGTGAGTTCATTTAATCTGACAGTAGGTTGCAACACCTTCAGAGATTTTTTTACTCATGCATGTACAAAGGAGATACCAGAAGCAGTCATACTTAGGTGACTCAACTAGAAAATTATCTCTTGTCACAATCATAAAAGTAAGAAAATCCTATAGTGGAATTAAAATGTATAAGCTGTTCTCTTCTAGATTAAACACTTAAATATATATAAAATCGTGTTTCTCATGTAATGAATTTCATCGTAGTTATAAGAAAAATACATCTACTATTTCAGAATAGAACATTGATATTTAGAGTAACTTAAATCTAACTCTTCTTTGGACTTTCATTATGCCATTAAAAATATATTTTCATAAGAGAGTGAAATCTTCCAGTCAGGTGTGTTGAAAACTTTTTGGAGAGGAAGGAATTAATAGGATGGAAGACCCAAGGCAAACCAGGAATTATAGAATTTTATCAGTTCCATCTTATATAATAAAAGGCTAATATGCTAAATATTCGGTTGTCCATTCAATCAATCCAAGCGTGATATGCTAATGGTATGCTAAGGCAACTCAACTGCTCACTATGCCATGCCCTGACCACCATGGGGCAGACAGTCTGACCTGTAGGTTAGCTTGCTGCTGGGGTCTGGCCAATTGGGACTGAGCAAGACAGGCTCGACATGCCCTCCCTCAGTCCCTCCTCAGCTGGCCAACTTCCTGCATCTTTCCCTGGCCCCAATTGTGCACCAGTGGGGTCCCTCGGCCTGGCCTGCACCCTCTCGAAATCTGGGATCCCTCAGGGGATGTCAGAGAGCCAGTTTTGGCCTGATCCTGCAGGCCAGGCTGAGGAACCTCACTGGTGCTTGAATTCGCCTCTAGTGTTTTTAGAAAAGCCTATAATGTTGCATAAGTCTGGGATCTCTACTTTTTCCCCCCAGTTCTATTCTCTATTGTATTAGTTACCTATTGCTACATAACAAATTACCCCAAGGTTTAGTAGCTTACCACACCAATGTTTATTAGTACATAGGAAGCCAGGAGGAGCTTAGCCGGCTGGTTCTGGCTCAGAGCCTCAGCGGGGCTGCAGTCATCTGAAGGCTTCATTGAACTGGGGTGTCTGCTTCTCAGCTGACATGTGTAACCCTCAGGAGGCCTCATTTCATTTACTCCATAGGGTTGCTTATGCCATGGCAGCTCATTTACTCAGGGGGAAACTATCTGAAGAGAAGGAATTTGTAGGGAGGGGACATAGAAACTGCACTGTCTTTTATGACTTACAGTATTTTTCGGACCATAAGATGCACTTTTTTTCCCCCAGAAGTGGGGGGAAAAAGTCCCTGCATCTTATGGTCCAAATATAGCCTACACATATACTTTAAAAAGAAGTTTTTTTACTTGCCCGGCTCTGTGTGGTCTCTGCGTGCTTGCCCGGCTCTAAAATGGTTCTAAATGCTGCTGTTTACTTTACAGGGTTGATTACATGTGTTTATGACTGTGATGTTGGGTTTTAATGCACATAAAATATTTTAGGACACTATTTGTTTCAGAATCTTTTTTTCTTCATTTCCCTTCTCTAAAAACTGGTGCGTCTTATGGTCCGGAGTGTCTTATGGTCCGAAAAATACGGTAATCTTGGAACTAACAATCCATCCCTTCCGCCATTCACTATTGGCTATGTAGAACTAACCCTAACATGCCTGGTAATGATTTATGTTACATAAGACATGAACACCAGGAAGTAGGAGTCACTGCGGGGTCATCCTGGAGACTGGTTACCACATATACTGTTGTCAGATCTTTAAAATTACCCTCAAAACTTGATTTATATTTGGATCTCTAGAGCTCAGGTTCCCTTCCATTTTTTTTTTTATACTCAGAATAATGTTATAAGTCAATTCTGTTTTTACAGTTTGCATGTAGAGGCTTTCTTCAAATATTCCTAAAGTTTAGGGATTGGGACCCAGCAGATTTTCATGTTTTTACCAATGATATAAATCCTAAATTATATAAATATGTGATTATTTTTTTAAAAGAGGGCTGATTAAATGTCTCTATCCTAGGCTATCATTCACTCATTTACTGATTCATTCAACAAATAATTATTGAGTTCAGGGCACTGTGTTTTCTTTTTTAATCCTCACCGGAGGACATTTTTCCATTGATTTCAGAACGAGTGGAAGAGAGAGAGGGAAAGATAGAGAGGAATATTGGTGTGAGAGAAACACATTGATTGGTTGCACGGGGCTGGCAGGGGAGGGGTCTCCAACTGATGCGCCCTTGACCGGAATTGAACATGGGACCCTTCGGGTCCACAGGCCAACACTCTGTCCATTGAGCCAAACTGGCTAGGGCTTAGCTATTTTTTTTTGTTGTTGTTGTTAAAGTATATAATTAGTATGTGTACATTGCTGAAATAATAGAAAATACACAAATGCAAAAGTAAAAATTTGTAAGCACCCTTACTCCTGTTATATTGGTGTATATCCTTCAAAAAACTAAACAAATTTGTGAGGGGCATATATTTATAGAAACTGTAAATGAGGTTTTGTAAGCTTTAAAAATCTGTGATTAAAAACTGGGTCTTTGTTGATATTTCTAATTGTGGTGCAGTCACCTGTTCTGATCTTCAGGAGGTATCTAACCTTCTATCCTCCCTGCCAGCTGGCTCTCCTGGGTCCATGCTCACCGACTAGAATAGTCTCTGAAGGTGCCTCACCACCGCCATTACTCATGGCTCCCCTTGCCTGTGTGGAGGGACCTCCCACCTCACAGCGCTCAGAAGGATGCCCATCGCCTCGTGCACCTCAAAGCAGCACCGACATGTGCCATGACTTTAAAGAAAACCAGAGCAAACAGGTTTTTCTATCTCTCAGAGCTCAGCAAGCCTGAAAACAAGCACACTCACTCAATTTATAAGAACAAGTGGCATTTTTACGACAGTGAGATCTCAAATCAAAGATATAAAACAAAATATTTTTCTCAAATAGAATAATACCTGTCACGCATTAAACACCATATGTGTGTTAAGCTACTTAGCTTACCCATATGGGCAGCCTCCTGTGTGAACTTCTTTGTACTAAAACATGAAAAGTTGGGGGGCTCATAATTTTAAACACCTGTTCAGATGAGGGATTAGTTTAATACTTACATAATGGCCTACTCAGAATTTTCAGATCAAAGAAGTGGTTTACCCTGAAAGAAGATTCAACACTGCAAAACAAACAGTAAAAACCAGTTCATTCCTTTGACAGTTTTGTAGGCTTTTATCTTCTTTATCTAGGTTTCAGTTGGCCAAGTTCCAATAAAGGTACAAGTTCAAGGTTCTTCTTCCTTGATTAACATCTCAGCTCTTACACTGACTCCTCTGAGGAGGGTCTTAATTATGGGAGTAGCAAAGAGGGACTGCATTTTCATGCTTTACACACACACACACACACACACACACACACACACACACCCTATATAATAAAAGGCCAATATGCAAATTGACCAAACAGTGGAATGACTAGCCGCTATGATGTGCACTGACCACCAGGGAGCAGATGCTTAACGCAGGAGTTGCCCCTGGTGGTTGGCATGCTCCCACAGTGGGAGTGCTGCTCAGCCAGAAGCCCTGAGCCAAGCTCATGGCTAGTGAGTGCAGCAGTGGTGGCAGGAGCCCTGATCACTCTGCCAGTAGCCCACAGATTGGCTCTGATTGCCTAGGGACCCTACCTATGCATATGCATGAATTTTGTGTACCAGGTATTTTAATATACTTTTATTGATTTCAGAGAGGAAGGGAGAGAGAGAGTTAAAAACATCAGTGATGAGAAAGAATAATTAATTGGCCACCTCCTGCATGGCCCCCACTAGGGATCAAGTCTACAACCTGGGCATGTGCCCTGACCGGGAATTAAACCATGACTTCCTGGTTCATAGGTCAGCACTTAACCATTGAGCCATACCGGCCAGGCAGACTCACACTCACACACACACACACACACACACACACACACACACACACTTATTTTTTAATAGATATATTTACACATATGTATTTTTATTGTTGCAGTGAGAATATATTCCTGTATTAGTAATATAATTTAAAAAAACTGCCAGCATTACCACCAACAACACAAAGGTAGAAAACTGGCCTCAAACAGATTGAAACATTCAGAGAGGAGCTCTTGGTATATCTATTTCTAATGCCTGGTCCATTGGGAAGGCTAGTTCAGAAGCCATTCACTTGGCTTTGTAACATCTGTGCAATCCATGGGCATGCCACTAACTCTCCCCTTTCCTTCCTCATCCCATGGTAGGTGGAATGATGAGGCTTCTTTGGATCCCACAGTTCTTTAGTGTGTGTGATTCTCACTTGAATGCTCTGGTTGTAACAAATGTCGCATTGTTTTATTTCTCCTAATAAAATGTAATCTTCTTGATTTTTCTTTTGCTGGGTTACAGAAAAATTCATTGCCAACCTTTTTTCAGATTTCCTGTCCCCTGTTGTAGGATTCTGACAAGAATCTCGGACACTGTGCAGCCTACACATCTAGCCAAAGGTAGACAGATGGGCAGTGGACATGTTCCTTATCTAGTTCTGTGAGAGTTTGAATGGTGGTTCCTCAGCTTCTTTTTACCGTATTTTGACCATTAGGATCCTTTAGCAACCCTCCAAGAAACTTCTCTTAAAGCTTTTTGTACCTTCCCTGTACTGGTCATATGGGGTTTGCTTGCTGCTCTGCTCCTGATGTTCTTCTTTGTTCGTTTACTATTCCAGAGGGCTGAACGTCTGCACGTTGCATTTCCCAGGGTTCCTTGCCAGCAGGCTTTAGGGTAGGGCAGCTAATGGGAGGCCCTGACTAAAGTTAGGAAGAGGGATTCACCTAGGCCAGTGGTCGGCCAACTCATTAGTCAACGGAGCCAAATATCAACAGTACAACTATTGAAATTTCTTTTGAGAGCAAAATTTGTTAAACTTTAACTTCTTCTAACGCCACTTCTTCAAAATAGACTCGCCCAGGCCATGGAAGAGCCACATTCAAGGGGCCAAAAAGCCGTATGTGGCTTGTGAGCCACAGTTTGCCAACTAAGGACCTAGGCCTTCCAGTTTCTGAGTGTCTCAGGCAGCAATGATGAAATTTACTGCAGTAACGGTGTTGCCAGAATTCCATTCCTGGGTGAGGCAGCACCTCATCAGCAGGTCTGGAGCTGCCTGCAATGGGATCTCACTCAGTGTGGTGAGTGGGAGGTCCAGGCTGGGAAGCCGGGCTCAGGAGCACTGGCAGTTTCTATCTCTTGGGCATATCCTTCTTGCTTTTCACCCTCCACCTCCCCTAATTCCCTATTTTTTCTCTTCCAGTACTGAGACTTAGCACTGTATAATAACCCGAGACTTGGAGGTGTAGTCACTGGGTTGGTTGGGTAGTTCTGTTCATTTGGGCTGGGCTTGGATGCGCTGGGTTTTTAATGTCTCTGTGGTCAGCTGCTGTGTTAATTAGAAGCTGGCTGGTTAGGACGGCCTTGGATGGGGCATCTTTTCTTCCTTCTCCTTCCAGCATACTAGCCACATATGTCCTCAAGAACTGAATGGGTCAAAGAGAAAAAGTGGAAACATACAAGTGACAAGGTCAGCCCAGATTCAAGACATGAGATACTACAAGGCTCTGCCTCTTGGTGGGAAGGATAACAAAGCCAACCTGTGAAGGGGGTCGTATCCAGGAAGGGGAGTGGAGAACTACAGCCAGTTTAGCAATCTATCTAGTAGGATAGGAAGTCATCTCTGCTTTTCTGTCAAGTTTTGCTTTATTTTTCTTTCGCCAATCTCACTTTTCTCTTACCTGTTCCATGTGGTAGAAAATGTCCATGCTACAAGCTTCCAAGTTTACATGTTTGCTCTTCAGTAAGATAGTCAGGCTAAAACTGGAACCTCAACCAATTCTCCATATTCTGGAAAAGGTCTTGGGGGCTCATCTTGAGTCAGGTGCCCAAAAAATGGTTGTCTAGAAGACAGGATCAAATTGGTGCTCCCACTATTGCCATATGGAAGGAAGAAGAGTAGAGAATAGTTATCAGAGAAGGAAGTGGCAACCCAAATATTGTCTAAATGGAGCCACAAAACTTACAAATGGTTCCCATATATCTTCAATTTTACTTTTAAGAAAAATACCTTTTTCCAACTCTGAGTTAGGTCTTGAACAAAGGAGGAAGATGAATTAGTGTCAAGAGAAGAAAGAGTGTGGGTTCTGGATTAAGATTGTTTTTATAGGCAGCTCCCATCTGCAACATCCCAGCTGTTTGAACTTGGGCAAATTCTTGACCTACTTGTGGTCTAGTTACCTTAATCATTACAATGAAAAAGAGAATGATTTTTTCCTTATAGGTTGTTTTGAGTGTTTAATAAGAAAATATATACTGTACATAGAACAGTGTCCATATATAGTAAATGTTTGATAAATTCAATAAATATTAGCAACCAATACTGTTATTAACACTAAAAATGTGTTGAACCTTGAGGATAAACATTTAGCAGGCTGAGAGCATATAATTTTTTAAGGAAAAAGTTTATCCTTATTTAATTTTTCTTCAACTCTTACACAAAACCCAGAATCCTAGAAGTGTTAGTGATTGTAAACCCAATAGTCCTGGCCAAAAAGGTTAAAAAAAAAAAAAAAAAAAAAAAAGCCCACACATTTAAATAGTGAAAGATTCCATATAGGTAATTAAAATCATATTACATAGAACACAAGTAAATAGGAATTTAGAGGACACTAAATCGGAACCTTATTTTAGCGAAAATAGGAAGAACTATCTTTTTTTTCCTTTTGATTTTCAATGTAATATATATTTTTTTAAAGATCATATTTCACTCAATGAACTCAGTTTAAAAGTATGAGCAAGATGTTATAAATATGTATTGAAATAGCTTCTTTTGTTTTATTTACCACACCTACATTCTTCGTGCTTATTCACATAGGAAGCAGCTAAGACTGAAGGCAGGCAATTCCTTTATAATCTTATCAAAAATAGAAGCTGATAGTTGTAATGACTCACTTGTTTCCTCCTGCTTTCAATCCTTATCTTGGGACCACAGATTGCATTACTGTCGGTAAGTAATTGTACATCTTTTGTGAAGCACCTTGAAATCCTCTGGCATGATAATAAACTGGTCACGTGTTAGAATTCCCAAACAAAGCTAAGTTTTGTGATTAAATCCTGTCCCTTTATGTAACTCTTTTTTTATTTTGAGAACCTACAGGAAATAACTAGAAAAAAAAAAAAGATCAGAGCCAAGCACTTAATAAAAAGTAAATTAATTTAAATAAAAGATTTCCCTATAGAGAGACCTATTTATATAAATATTTTTCAATTTTAAAATATATGATGAGCATGTCTTATTGTAAATTCTAGGTAACCTAATGCTTATAAATATGATGTTTTTGGGTTTTTTTTTTCCTATATTGACCTTGGTGCCAATTTATCTTTTCTCTGCATGAAGTACAATGGAGTAGTTTGAACTATGAATAATGTTACTTTGGGTAAGGGTCCAACTAAAGATTAAAGAAATTCCTAAGATGGATCCTAGGCATCCGATTTGATTATTAATACAATGTTAAAATGTGTGGTGTGGAATGTGGAAGAGACTGCTAGTTCTTCCCCTAAATCCATTTTCTACCTTGTATTCATCTGGGCACATGGCTACCCCTCATGAAGGCTGCATTTCTGTACCCTTCCTTGCAGCTGGGTATTGCCAACTAATTCAATTCTCGATAATGGATCTAATTAGCAGTCAGGTATCATTACTGCTGGAATTTCGCTTTTGAGAAAAATGAACCCCTCTTACCCCACATCCCACCATCTCCCTGCCGCTCATTGGATAAAGTTACTGGGAAGTGACAATAAAGTGAGTTCTCTGTCATTAGGTACAACAGAAAGAGAGGACCAGGAGAGGAAACTGTATCTCCGTCTGTAATCAGAGTGAAGGTCCTGAGCTTTCACCAGCAGATCCAATGTCAATGGAAGCCATGTGTTTCTAAGCCCTCCTTAACAGTATAAAATGTGGGTTTGGAAACTGGTTATTGCTCTTCTGTATAACAGGCCCCACCAAATGGTTCTATCTCTGTTGAAGGTGGAAAATGAAAATTGGACTCAAGTTATGGGAAGAGAGATTTGTGCTATTAGGAAAAATTTGAAGAAAAATGTGAAGATGATAGAGTGAAAAAAATCTAAGTAAAAGATTTAAATTATGATTACATTTTAAACAGGACAAACAGCTACAGTTTTTTATTCTAGTCTCTCCAAATATTTTTCTGACACAGACTTACTTACCTAAGTCCCCTAACTATTGCACATATTTAAAATTGTAGAAGTCCTCTTTTGAGAAAAAGTATAGTATCTTTTATTCTCATTTCTCTCTCGTAAGCATTGCTTAAAAAAGGCATTTGACTTCAAACATAAGTAATTCTTAGAAAAACTAAAAAAAAAAAGAAAATACTGGCTTGCATTTTTTTTTTTTCTGTGATGTGAACCTTAGTTAGACAGCTAAATATATATTTAATCATATCAAGGCATAAAGCTAAGCTGTAATTTCTAAGCTGTTTTACAGGTCATAAATAGGACAACAACGTCCTCATTGCATGTTCTAAATATTTTGTTTATAGCATCAGGTAAGATTGGCTGTAATTATAGTTTTCTTTATTAAATTTAGAAGGCTATCAACTACAACACACATTTATTTCACCAGTCACGTTAATCAAGTCTGAAAGCCATAAGACAAACATCACTGCATTCAGTCATTTATTCCCAGTCATCATCAAATATGCCTAAGCAATTCTTATTTCTCTTGGGCATGAGAAAAGAAATGAACGTGAAAAGTGGTTAGAGCATCCTCCCGATACCCCAAAGTTGTGGGTTCAATCTCTGGGCCCGCACATGTAGGAATCAACCAATGAATGCACAAATAAGTGGAACAACAAATCAATGTTTCTCTCTCTGAAATTTTTTAAAAAAGAAAGACATGTTAAAATACCTCTTTTTTTTTTTTTTTTTTTTTTTTTTTATAATGGTGTAAGCAAAGTGTTGAATGTTGGTCATCTTTTTTCACTGAAAAAAAAAAAAAAAAAGAAATGATGAATTTCTTTTCCTCCTACTACTAACTATACTAACAGTGAAACTGACCCTAATTTTTCTCTTGTTGCTTGCAAAACTCTCCCAGAATAGCACTCTTTATATATATATAACTTATATCTGGGCAGCCGAATTGCAGAGTTTTTTCCCTAAGCTTGACAAACACATTATCAAAATATGGTAACTATACCAGCATATGTTTCCTCTTTGTATCTACTATCCAATTTTAATTATAGTCCACTTAAACTGAACACTGGGTGGGATAAAACATAACATTACCATTGGAGCATTTCTGACAATATTTTAGCATTATAGTGTTCACTGATTTAAAAAAAATATTTTTCTAGTAAAGTGTAGTACAAGGAAAGGAATTAGGAGACCTGGATTCACCTTCTGACTTTGGCCTTAATTTGCAGTGTGAGCCTGAGTGTTTGGGGTGTCAGTGGGTATCATTGCCTTGCCTGTACTCCAAAGGAAATTAGACTAAAAGATCTCTAATTTTTTTTTCTCTAAACTACCATATGCTAAAGTTAAAATTTAAACAAACATTTAAAATGACATTTCTTTACTTGCTATACTGAACTTATATAAATTTCCCTGTTTTTCGCTTTAAAAACCATAAACCTTTGAAATAGTAGCACTTGTAGGGTAATTTAAGTGGAAATTGGAAGTAGATTTTCATTGATGTTTTTGAAAAAATACTAATTACTCATATCATCTTTTTAAATGAGTAGATGTGTATGTTTATCTTATACTTAATGAGAATTTAAATATAGATCCATCAATTATAGCCCAAAGTTACACTTGGAGTAAATTAAATAATGAGAAAGTCTGAAAATTCAATGCTAAAATAATATAGAAGGGTTGGCAAAAATAGGTTTACAAAAAATAATACAATAATAAATACAATAAATAATAATGCATGAATAAACTCTTTCGTACTCACAACTGTAGACTTCTCCACTGCTGTATAAAATATACATTTTGTTTGTTTGTTTGTTTGTTTGTTTGTTTTACAAGCTCTATTAGTATATCCTCTGATTTTACTGATACTTTAACTTTTGGAGAAGAAATTTGGAATTATAGAGGATCTTTATTTAGATTATCAGAAATTATTGAAATAAAACAATTCCAAGGATGAGTCACATTTCATCATAACTCAAAGTTTGGACATGAGCTACTCCCATAGTCTCACCCCTTATCCCCCCATTGTTGTTTTTTAAAATTCAGAACCCATTAATTTATTTTCTCAGAACTCTTTCCTCTTCTTATTCCCACTATTAAGTCTCTCCTCTTCCCCAACCCCCAGCTACCCACTGTGTCTCTTTGTTTATTAATGGTGCAGGTCACTCTGACCTTTCCTCCACCAGCTGACCACCAGGCAGAGACATCTCAAGGGAATGCAAAATCCTGAGGGCCTATGGAATCAATGCAGTCTGTCTGTCCACGAAATTTCTCTCTTTGTCGGTTTTAGCTGCAGAGCATTCACCCGTTGTCTCTGGAAGGTGCTGATGTTCATGTTGTATAATAAATGCAGGTAACATCTGCAGGTTCAAATTATTACAGATTTCACCCAAGTATAAGCATCAGTTCACATGGATTTGTCCTTGACCTTCAAATGAGAGCAGTTACCTAAAAGCTGACCTAAATCAGAATTATGCAGCAGCAACCATAACACTCATAGAATTTGCCTCAGGACCTTTATTGCCGCTTCTAAAAACATTTGGCTGATTTATATTAACTTTACAATTCTGCAGAGAAAATGCCAAATACTTTAGGAGATATAGCACAGTTTCAGCAGCTGCTGAATGAATACAGATAAGGAAAGGATGAGCTGAAGTTTAAGAAGCACCTGATTTATATGCAAAAGGCAAGTGTTTCAGGCTGAACACCCAGTAGTTGTCTTCATTTCTCTGAGGAAAATCATTGCAATGTAGGATCATAGTTTAGCTGATTTTAGCTGACTGATATAGACATCAGGGATAGGTCAACTTTAGGTAACCAAAGGCGCTAGAGGGCTAAAATTTGAGGGTATTCTGAATCATGCTTAGCTTCTAATGATAAGTTGAGCAATGATGAATGCTCTAAAATAAACTAAAATTTTTTGTGATGTTGAGAAATGAAAACAAGAAAGGAAAATTAGGTAAGCAAAAAACCCAAATGTGTAGACAAAACATTGTTCAAAGCCAATTCTTTAACCAATACTGACTAACTATGTTTTGTTTATATAATTCCCAGATGTACATGAAAAATATATACTCTCAGTTGGCAAATATAATCTTTTATGTGCAAAACTCACACATAGTTAGAAAGTGTCATGAATCAATCACCTGTCCTTGGAGAAGTAGTTTGAAAGAAATCAAGTTTGGGGGCCTTTTCTTTAAGAAACTCTGCTGAATCTATCCAAAAAGAAGAGAATTTAAGATGTTAAAAAGATGTAGTATTACTATATTAATTTCTAGCTGTGCTTTTAAATTACATGATCACTCTTTGTTAGCAAATGCATCACCTTCTATTGTAAGTCAGATTTTTGCCTCACTACTGCTGTATTCACGAATGAATGCAAATTATTTAATAACCTGCCATCATTCTTTAACCAATTCATTATTTAAGATTAAAGTGCTAAATGTTCATTCTGTTGCTGAGTGGGATTTCTTCAATTTCACCTGAGAAATTTTACAGACAACAGACAAGGTTTCTCTAGCTTTATAAATACATCAATGCACTATTGAATTATTCATGCTGTCATCCAATTATGTCTTAAATTTTGTTAAGAATTCTGTCTTAATTTTGTTAGAGCAATTCATTTCTATGTCACATGAAGAATGGGTGAAAAGGCATTTAAGTAATGGATGATGTTGGATTATTTTATCTTTAATGTCCTTTGTAACACAAAACTAATATAATAAAACACAATTTTCTAAAAAATAAGTAATATTACTCACAAATTAAATAACATTAACTGTTCATATGCACACTCAAATCTTTTTTTAAACATCCTTTAATGCTGTGAATTCCTGGTATATGCTTAACAGAGGGCAGCTTTCCTAGAGACATCATAATTTTGAACTATTTTCTATTTTCAAAGCTTAAATATTTGTTGGAGTCACCTTTTTAAAATTTTTAAATTTAATTTTGTGACTTAAAAATAGTATCTATGTCACCACAGCCATATGGGTAGATTCCAGTACAAAAAGGTGGATAGCCAGCATTAAAAAAAAAAAAAAAAAAAAAAGTTTGTTTCAGAGCAAGGAAGGGAGAGGAAAAGAGATAGAAACATCAATGATGAGAGAGTATTATCCATCAGCTGCCTCCTGCACACTCCCTACTGGGATCGAGCCCGAAACCCAGGCATGTCCCCTGACCAGAATTGAACCATGACTATCTGGTTCATGAGTTGACGCTCAACTACAGAGCTACACCAGCAGGGGGGAAGCCAGCACTTTGACAATCTCTAGGAACTTTGTAAACTGGGGAAGGAGGTGTGGCCAAGGATAGAACAATGTTCCAACCTACAGCCACTCCAGCCAGGCTTACTTTCTTACTAGAGGCCTGGTATTTCTAATGATGTTTATTTTAGAGCGTTCATCATTGCACTGGTGGGGTCTCTTGGCCTGGACTTCGGGAATCAGCTGAAAGTGGCTCTCTGACATCCCCAGGATTGTGAGAGGGTGCAGGCCAGGCTGAGGGAACCCACTGGTGCACAATCAGGCTGGGGAGGGTCTGAGGGAGAGCTCTAGGGTATATCTGGTTAATCCTCACCTGAGGATATTTTTTCCATTGATTTTTAGAGAGTGGAAGGAAGGAGTAGAGACAGAGAGAAACATCAAAGTGAAATACATTGATTGGTTGCTTCCAGCATGCCCCCTGACCAGGGCTGGGTATTGAGCCTGCAAATGAGGTACATACCCTTTTCCAGAATTGAACCCAAGACTCTTCAGTTCTTGGGCTAATGCTCTAACCACATAGCAAACTGGCCAGGACTGAAAAGGGATAATTTTGCCATGGGTTTCTCTCTACTAGATGTCTAGATCTCTGGGATCAAATTCTTTTCTTCACTTTACCTTTGCCATGAACCCTAATGCTTTTTACATCTTCACTGTTAACTTTAGGCTCCTTCTAAATCTTTTAATCTCTATAACATTTTTATCTCCCCTGCATATTTTCCATATGACATTATCCTAGATTTTATCATCATGACATTACTCTGGATTTTATCATCAATAATTTTCTTTTGTAAAAAGCATTGTTTTCCGGGTAAGAGAAGATAATGCTTATTTTATTGATTTTTAGAGAGAGAGGAAGAGAGAGAGAGAGAGAGAGAGAGAAGCATTGTTGTGAGAGTGTAACTTTGATTGGCTACTTCCTGCATGCTCCCTACCAGGAGTCCGAAACCCAGACATGTGACTTGACTAGGAATTGAATGGCAACCTTTCAGCGCATAGGATGATGCTCAACCAACTGAGCCACACTAGCCAGGGCTCATCATGAATTTTTTCAAAGACTCTGAACAGAGCCATTTCTCATTCAGGGCCACATTCTCATAGCTGCTATCCTCCTAGTCCTCCTTTTTCAGGCAGCTATTACCAATTTACCCAGTCATTGAAGTCTTCCTTGGCTCCCTTAAATTCACTCTGCCTGACATCCATTGATTCTGACTATTTCAACATTGTAGAATACTTTCCATCTTGAACTTTCCATGACATGGGCACCCGTTTCATGACTTTATAGACCTTCTTCGGCACTTGTTCTTGGCAAGAGATCTCTGTTGAAGGAAATAGGACACTGTGGGCTAGATCCCTTGCAAAGACAATTGTGTCATTAAAAAGATTGTAGGTTATGTGTAGAGCGAGACCAAAGCATGCAATATCCAAGCAGAACTAAAAGAATAGAAAGGTTTGCAGAATCCTAGCAGGGAGTAGAGAGAGTAATGGAATCAAATCAAAGCATGAAGGAAATTAATTGCAACAAGAGTGAGGGTACAGAATTCTAGCAATACCAGTTAGGTAATTAAAATAGAGAGGATGAGTGGCATGGGCTTATTGACATAGTTTGTACAAAAAAGGTGCAGTCCATTTGTGATTCCTGCAAAATCAGGGAGATATAGATCTCAAGTCATACTTCCTGGACTCAGATGTCTGAACAATAAAAATAACTGTATCAAGGTCCTAGTTATGTTTAAATCCTTAGTAAATTACATTTCATTGCACATTTTCAATTACACATTTAATAGATTTGATTTTTTCTAAGCATTTCAAATATCTAAATACTAGTAGATACACAACCCTAACAAGTAAGACTTTCCTTGGATCCTTCATAACACTTACAAATTTACTAAATTATATCTATAAAAAGTGTGAATCACAATTGTTCTTAAATATTACAAAGCTGATTTTTTTAAATTTTAAAATATGTTTATTGATCTCAGAATGGAAGGGAGAGGGAGAGATAGAAACATCAATGATGAGAGAGAATCATTGATTGGCTGCCTCCTGCAATCTGCAGGCTCTATCCATTGAGCAAAACTGGCCCGGTCACCCCTAACTGTTTTCCCTTGCTGGCCTGGCTACTCCCAACTGCCTTCCCCTGAAGGCTGGTTCCCCCTAACTGTCCTCCCCTGCTAGCCTGGTCACTCTCAACTGCCCTCCCCTGCCAGTCATCTTGTGGCAGCTATCATGTGTCCACATGGGGGCAGCCATCTTGTGTGTTGGAGTGATGGTCAATTTGCATATTGCCTCTTTATTATATAGGATGTTGCCATGAACATTTGTGTACAAATCTTTGTGTGAATATATATTGTGACTTTCTTGGGTAGATTCTTAGGAGTGAAAATGCTGGGTAAACTTATGACCAACCTTTTTTTTCTTCTTCTTATGACCAACCTTAACTACCAGAGTAGTTATGCTATTCATAATTCCACAAAAAAACATTCTGAGGCTACTACTTTTCTAGATTGTGCTGGTTCATTGTTGTTTTCAAGACTATCAAGCCACAATTCCTGCTTTCTAGGGTTACAAATGTAGTAAATTATCATTGACTTGTGGGTTTTTTTTTTTTTTGTTTTTTTTTGGCCCTATAGATAATAAGAATACATTTGACTGTAAATCACATATTATTTGACTAGCAAATGATTACTATTTAAATATTAAAGATATTTAATTATCTCAGACAAGATGTCTAAAGATAATTACCTCTATTGGGTGCAGCAGTTGAACAATATGATCAATGACTACCACTCTTTGTACCTGTCCTCTCTGCCATCCTCCCTTCAATGCTTGTCATAGTGAGATTCCAATGTGACTATTTTAGCTCCAGAAATTGCATCCTTAAACTACTGCATTCACAACCAGAAGAAGATACAGTTCTCTTCATTCTTTCTTTTTTTTATTATAGTTAAAATCCCTTCCAGAAATCATCCCCCATAGAAAGTTTCCATTATATCTATTTGACTGATGCTTGGTTATTTACTCACTTGTAACCTAGTCTCTACCAGATGAAGACGTGTTACCATGCTCATTTAGACCAGCTTTGCTTCATATACTAGCACTTGATGAGTAATACAAGTCATGTTATGTTGAATCCCACTGTTACCATGATTCCTTTGATGTCTTTGGAATCTATGTTGGAACTGTTACTATTACTCTCTGAGCCTCATTTCTCTGTGCTGTAAAGCAAGAGGATTGGAGTAAGACTAGGATTAGGGGAATCACTGAATATTTTTTCCAACTCAAAAGATACCTTGACCTATTAGATTTAAAAAAAAATTTCTTTCTCCATTCCAATGGGAATTTTATGGAAACCAGTTCCTTCCTATTTGATTTCAGGACTTGCAGTCAAGGTGTTGAAGTGGACAGGTAAGGAAGAAATTTTTATTTTAAGTTGTATTCAGAAAAATTCATCTTTTCTCTTTTTGACTTTGGAAACACAGGCTTGTATTATCTTGGATCTTAATATACTTCTATTAAAAGAGCATTGAAAGAATTCAAATCATGATCTTTAATACTAAAACCCCTTTGTTTAAAGTATGTCTTTGTGGTTAGCTTGTCTGCTATTTTAAAAGCACTAGGGTGCTTAAATATTCCAGTTGTTAAATAGGACAGGTGTCTGATGATCCTCAGAACAGTTGTCTAAAAATAGAACTTGTGTCTGGAATACATTCTCTGGCATAGCCATAGGCAATCACCACTATAATTAATGTAAATGAATCCCAGATAGGTTTTTTTTTTTGTGCGTGTGAATTTTAATGTAGCACAAGAAGATTTTCATTGCTTACCCCCAAACTGGCTTAGCTCTTTGAGATTAGAATATAGAATTTTATAATTTAGGGGAATTTTTTACAGCCAAAAGGGAAAAGCAAAAAAATTGTTATTTTTTTGATATTTTTTCTATAAAATTCTTAATAGAAGTGATATGATGAAATTAATTTTCTTTTGTTTTCATGAAAATGAAAAGTGGGTGAAATGGGGGGTTGGGAAAGGAAGCAGTGATTTTTGCAAGGTTATGGAGAATTGATAGAGATATGAGGACAAAGGAGGGGCATTTATTTGGCACTTACATTGAACCCACTAATATCTCAACCACTTTGCTTAGATTATCTCACATAATTACACAGAAAACCTATACAGGTACATGCTATTAATCTCATTTTAAAAATGTTTTTCCACCATATGTCACACCAGTTTACAAATGGGAAAATTGATATGAGTAAGCAAATTTCCCAAGATCACACAGTTATTAATTGGTAGAACTAATATTCAAACCCAGATTTAACTAATTTCAGAGTCATTCTTTTAATCACTGTACTATACTACCTATTATGAGGCTATGGTTTTGTTAGGTTAAAAAAAGTATTCTTGAGGTATGTTATCTATCATTTTAATGTCAGAGAAGTGCAGTTTAGTTGCTGTTAAAGTGTGTGATAAAATTGTAAAATAGATATTATACAAAAAATATCAAAATACTTGTGTTTGGTAAAAGATACCAAAATAGCCAAGCTCAGTAGAGGATAAGGAACCTCTAGCGGAGATTATTTGGGGAATTTGGGAATGGGTTGGAGATGGAAAGTTGTATAGTATAAGGGGAGATAACATAGTACTTAGAAAAAGAAAAAGAAATGGAAATAAATGTTAGAGTTCAGTGAAGAAAAGGAGAAAGAAAGATACCAGAGAGGAGCAATGAATGTAGCATGGGAGAACCAAGATGGCAGATCAGGAGTTCAGGGTCTTGTTATGTCTGAAGAAATAGAAATAATGTATAGGCTGGAAACAAGAGTTGGTACAAAGGTGCACTCCACTATTGTCAAGCCAGAGATAATATCAGTTAAATGAAGAATTTGGGTCCAATAAGAAAGTTATAAGGGCTAGAAGGAGAAGGAAGTTTGTGGAGAAGGAGGTGGACAATATTACATAGTACTTTTAAGCTTAACCTGACATTTATAGCAAAAGTGACATCCTTGAGCACACAGAATTAAACCAACTGAATGATGTTAAATGCACTTTGTTTGCTTTTTAAGTATTTTTTAATATATATATATTTTCTTAGAGATAGAGGAAGGGAGAGGGAGAAATAGAAACATTGACGAGAGAGAAATATCTATGGGCTGCCTCCTGCATGCACCTTACTGAGATTGAGCTGGAAATCCAGGCATGTACTCTGATTAGGAATCAAACCAGCAACCTCTTGGTGTATGAGATGATGCTCAATCAACTGAGCCATGCTGGCAGGGCAAATATACTCTGGTTTTATATCCATTTGGTTTGTAGAAGTTGCAAAAAATAAAAATAAAAATAGTGTCATTGGATATGAAGCCCAAGAATGTGGGTCCAGTACTAGGTAGGTTGGCTGGGTTACTGTCAAGCTATGTGACACTGTACTAGCTTATGGTCTTTGATCTTCAGTTTCTTCATTCATATAATGAATTGTCATTTGCATTAAATGTGACAAGGTATGTGAAAGAGCTGACTCATGGTGATACTGAATTGTTTTCTGTGATACTATTTTTAAAAGATTTTAAATAAAAAAATAATGAATTTATAAAAGACCCTAAAAGAATAAAAAATGATAAATTAAAAGATCCTAACAGTGAAAAGCAATTCTCTGTTTACCTATAATACTCAGTCCTATTCCCTAGGGAATAGACTCTTGCTTCTTTCCAGAAAGACATACTATATAAATCTCCTTATTTATTTATTTTTACTTCAATGGGGATATTCTATAAAATGTTTTCTTCACTTAGTAGTATATTCTGTAGATTATTTTGTAATAGCACATAAACGTACTTCATTATATCGATTTGACAGTGTTAATTTATTTTACGAGTCTCCTCTTGGTGGACACTTAGGTTCTATCTGGTCCTTTGCTTATAGCCAACCACTGTGCAATTTAAAATTACAATGCAATTTAACGAACTTTAAATACTTACTGTGTATAAAGCCCTATTTTTAGCATTATTAGATAAACTAGACATGTTTCTTGCCATTAACCTGTTAACCAGGGAGTTCGCTTTTTAATTTCGCAATGTATAATGGGCGCATAATCTTTCACTAGGACGTGTCAGTACGTCACGCCTGGTGGACGTAATTTCATATTATTATTTTTTTATTTATACTTAATTAAAATAAATGAAATGTATATTTTTTGTTTATTTATATATAAAGCACAAAGGAAAATACAAAATTACAAACAAATAGAAAAGAATACCAACAAAAAAATGGAAACATCGAATTAAAAAATTATAAATTTTATCATACAAACAATTATAAAGATTACAAAAAATATATACTGTCCGTTTCAGGACACAACATATATTTCAAGGACGTATTCATATGTCCTCCTTGTTCCAGATATTGTTTACGTTTGACGTATTTATAAGTCCCGCTCGGTTAACAGGTTAAGATACTTTTAAGCTATTAAGTGTAGTTGGCTGTCAGTTCATGACCTATATACACAAGAATTCAACCCAACCTCTTGCATAAATATCTCTCTTACTCAGAAATGTGTTTTTGCCTCCAGGTTGCCACTTTACTTAACAAATTCCAGTCTTACTCTGGTCAGTTTTCTCAGTGGTTAGAGCATTGACTGGGACCAAAGGGTTCTATTCCTGATCAAGGGCACATTCCTCAGTTGCAGATGTGATCCTCTCCCCTGTCAGGGTGTGAGTGGGAGGCAACCGATGGATGTGTCTCTGTCATGTTGATATTTCTCTCTCTGTCTCCCTCTCTATCCATCCTTTCTTTCACCCTCACTGAAAAATCGATGAAAAAACATATCCTTGGGTGAAGCAAAAAATAAGTAAATTAAAAAAAAGTACATAAATAAATAAAATAATAAAATTCCAGTTTGTCTTTTTCAAATATTGTTGTAATATATTGTATAATTGGCATATGAATTATAGATGCAGCTATGATTAAAAATCCTCTGAATATAGACCAAATGCAGGTAAATTAATGAATATAATCAAACAATGATAATGCTATTAATACATCAAATTCTCAGAATAATTTACTTTTAAAAGTATTTTAACACACACAACCTAATCCTCTCAGATTATTGGATAGATAAATGGATTCTTGCAAATACTTTGGAGGCAAAACTCTATGTATAATTGTAATTTTGAGGAAATAAAATAAAGTTAAAATAAACTTTATGGTTTTAGAATCATAGAATTTCAGTGTTAGAAACAAGTTGGTTCAAAAAGTTCATAGTCTCAAATTCCTTTGAGAATCTGATAAAAGCCTTATTAACTCCTCTTAGAAAAATAAAATTTATGATATAATTTCTCAGGATCTATAGATATTCTAAAGCAAATCCATGGCACTCTAGAACAGTTTTATCTTATTTTTAAATAACTTTATTGAGATGTAATTTAAACATCATAAAATTTGCCCATTTTCAGTGTACAATTTAATGAATTTTAGTATATTTATAGAGTTATATAACCACTACCACAAACTAATTATAGACCCTTTCCATCACCTTAAAAAGAAATCTTAAGTTCATTTACAGTCACTCCTCATTTCTAGCCCAGACCTAGCCAACCACTAATTTACTTTCTGTCTCACTATATTTGTAACGTAGAATCTTAAAATGTTTTATTCTAGTCATAACAAAAAATATGTTCGACATCCAACTCAGATGCATACATAGACACAACAAAAGTTTCATAGAACAATACTCTTATTCTGTTCAATATATTCTGATATATTGCATTCTATTACAAAAACAGATTTTTATCAGCCACTACTGAGTGAGTTACAACTCCCAGTTTGAAAAATTGTCCTAGAGAATCCATCTTAGGTAAAAATAACACCAAACTAAACCCTGAAGCAGATGGCTCCCTTATTGAACAGCTGAAGAAACAGGTCCAGAATTGTGACCTGACCAAGGCAACAGTCAGGATTAGAATTAAGTTCTCTTTTGCCCTAGGACACTTCATTAGTTGTTCTACTTCTGAGTCTCACAACCTAAGAACAAACACAACAGGGGTTTGTAAGAAGTCACCAAACATTTCTAAAACGTCAGAACGATTGCTTAATGTGTGAAAATGTGGGGCCGGAGAAAAGAAACTTCATTATTCCTAGGGAAGAGAGGTACATGAATGGCTGAGTGGTGTGGGGTTTTTTTCTGGACCCCATGAGGAAGGCTCGCTTGTTGCAGAGTGACCAAAAGCATACCCTGGAGGCCACAGCCTGGGCTAATTGCCCTATAGCCTGTTCAGGTTATTAGAGTTTAAGCCAAGCAGCCTTTCCCACTGAGACGTCTTCCGTGATTATTGCCCAGGAGGTTCTGGCACAAGCAAGGATGTTTATAACCTTCTGCAGTGACTTTGCAGCCTGAGCAGTAGCTCCATTAGCTTTCTGAAGTCTGTGGACTGCGACCCCATCTGCCTTTAGAGCACATGCCTAGGAGTGCGTCATCATTCTTGTTTGCCTTTGCTGTTGGCTGACATGTTAGCTCTCCATTAGACCATTGAGTATTCTGTGTGGTGATTATGAAACCCATTGCCTATGATCCATATTTTGGGAAGCAAATAGCAGATTGAAGGGTGATGGTGGGTGTCAATATTAAGAAATTGGGTGCTGTGCAGATAATCATTCAAATAATTGACTATAACTGTGAACAGGGGTATAAAGAGCCCCCTGAATTCACATAACGGGCTAGTTTACAAGATGGGAGAGGGGAGTGTTTTATATATCTGAAGGGGCCCAAGACACCCACTCCTGAATAGGTGGATAAAGTACAATGGGTATTTTCCAGAGCAGTTTTCAGTTTCTTTGGCAGGAAAATATATTATTAGTTAATCATTTTGTCAACCAAACCAGCCATGGGAAGGGGGCACAAAGAATGAGGATTTCTTTTCTGATTCTAATCCTGATTCATCAAAGAGGCCTTAGTATTGGGTGAAAGTTAATCTTTGAAGTAAAAATGGAAGTTGTGACTCCCTGTTTGTGGCTATATGCAGATTTGATGTGGCCTATTGCTTGTCTTTTTTGCAGCACAACAACTGGGATGGAAAGTTTAAAAACACTTGTTGAGCCCATTTTCTGGAAAAGGAATGGATTTGAAAGCATATTTGGGCAATAAGGATTTAAAAGATAAGAACTGATGACCAAGATGGGATCTGAGAGTGGGATTTATTTTTATTTTTTAAAATATATTTTTATTGATTTTTCACAGAGAGGAAGGGAGAGGGATAGAGAGTTAGAAACATGGATGAGAGAGATACATCGACCAGCTGCCTCCTGCACACCCCCCACCGGGGATGTACCCACAACCAATGTACATGCTCTTGACCAGAATCGAACCTGGGACCCTTCCGTCCGCAGACCGACGCTCTACCCACTGAGCCAAACCCGTTTCGGCCTGAGCGTGGGATTTAAGTCATGGATGCAAATGATAGGAAAACAGACTTTTGGCTAGGGATGGGGTACATCTTACTAGTACAGAGAGGAATGCATTTGCCTGGTCTAAAGTACTTTGAATTCAATATGGAGGGCTGAAGCCCTCTGGGAACGAGTTGGTTGACAGGAAGATTGTGGGATCAGTTCAGATTTTGACAAGTGACTGTTAGCAGGAGATCAAATATAACACTTGAAGCCTTAGACATCCATCCCTGGTGTAATAGGAATATACAATAGATAGCAAACAAGGTGCACAAAATGAGTCTGGAAGCATAATCAGCAAGTGTGAATTCAGATGCATCACTTGGTCTACTATGCCAGAGCCCCATTGGCAAAGTGTAGTGGCAAGGGTGGGGTGTGTGTGGCTAGAGTGGAGGTGATGTGGGTCAAGAGGCTAAAACAATCAGCTTACCTATCTGTGCAAGCGTACTGCAGAAAAGAGCAGAGGATGGAGGAAAAGAAAAGCACTTTATTGTTCTACAAGTAGAGTTGAAACCATCTGTGAGAAAGAGAAAATGAATAATGCACTCCTCATACAGGTCCTAAAAATGGACCTGTGTTGGAGATGAGGGTTTCAGCTTGCCAGTCCCATCTGCCTCGATGTTTCCCTTGGATCAAGTTAACCAAGTTCTGGTCTGGCCTTATTGACAACTACATTCACCCAAAAAGTTATTTCTATAAGTCAGTGGTACTATTTCCTATCCAATATGGATCATATGATGACTTTTGCCCATTTGAACAGTATTTTCTACCTGGAGAGTCAGAAGACAAACTCTAGGCTACAGCTTTCTCAGAATCTAAAAATGTTTCTTACAGTTCACTAAAACAATCAAAATAATCTAAAATGCTACTTTCCTAATTTGGTAAATTCTTTTGTTATTCAGATAGCTTCTGGAGTCTGTTTCTCCCCCCCCCCCTTTTTTTTTTTCTTTGAATGGAAAAGAATTATGATTTTCCATTTAACATTACATGAAATGCAGAGAAGAGAAGAAGGGCACTTCAAGAAGGGGAAATGTGGACAAGATTTGGTTCTTCAAAAATAGTGTGTTGATTTGGCTATAGTTGGCTGTAGTGTTGATACACAGAAGGAAGCAGTGGAAAATAATCTTGGGCAGGTAGTTGGCAGTCAGAATGACAAAGCCTTGAGTGTCGAGTTGTTTGAATTTTATATTCAAAGTCTGGAAATGTTAAGCAGGACGTATCAAGATGAGAATGGTTTTTAGGAATATTAACTGGGTTTCCATAGGTAGGGTAAATTTGAGGGGTAAGGGGGTTTGGGAGATACTGAAAGCAGGAAAACCATATGGGAGAATAATATATTAATGCAAGCATGAACTGGAAAAGGCCTGAAGTAATCTGATGATAGTGTCAATGGAAAAGAGATTATGGAAGACAACTGTCAGGACTTGGTAAGGCATAAAGAGGAAAGTCAAGTTATGCTGAAATTTTGAGTTCAAGTGACCAGGTTAATGAAAGAGAAGATGAAAAACAAACCTATTGCTATATGACTTCCTGGTGCTGGCAGGAAATCCAAGTGTAGAACTCCAGGAAGCAATTTGAGATAAGAGAAGGCAGAAAGGGTCAGAAGTTAGAGGTAGAAATACAGATTTTGAGTTCATTTTCACAGAGCTAATAGCTGAAGCTACACGAAGATGAACTTTAAAACATTCATGGTGATAAAACTATTTTTACTAATTGTTTCTCTTCCAGCAACTGTGGTTTAAGGTAAGTTGTTTGCGTTCCTTTAGCAGAGTTCAGTTGTAGGCAACGGAGTCCAGCCTGTTTAAGCAGAAAGATACTTTGCTATTAAGAGCTTTGTGAAATCATTGTGGACAAGGGGACGGTAGAAACAGACTCCAGGTTGAGCTTCTAGGAGTGACTCTTGATTACAGAACTGGGCATGGGAGTGAAATGCAGCAAGCCTTCCTCCACCAGGGCCAGCGAGTCCCTGGATCAGGAGATCCCTGCCATGCTGCTGACCATGGGACAAGTCTGTGTCCATCACAAACATTGCCAGGAAAATGGACACAGAACCCTGTCTTGCTCTCCACGAGGGTCTTTCTACAATAAATAGAAATCTAAAAGAAACCCTACATTTAAAGGGACCAGGTAATGTTTCTTAACTTTCCAGCTTCTGGATTCTAGAAGGGAGTTGGTATGAATGCTGACTAAGCCAATCCTCAATATCCAACTCAGTGTCTCAGCTTCGTTTTACAGTAAATATTTAGCCTAGTGGAACTTTAGGCTTATGCAGATGATTCCAAGTGGATGCTGGCAAACTCACCAGTGAGTAGCTACACAGCACTCTTAATGACACCAATGAGGCTGCAATCCTGATCTTTCTGTAGGCACAATAGAATGTTCTTCATTGATTTATTTTTATTTTTATTTTTATTTTTTAGCATATTCTCTATAGAGCTACCAGTTCAGGCAGGACAGTTAAGGGCCAAGATTCCCAGGTTGAATCCAGGATCAATGGGAAGCCTGCCAAGATTGATTAATAATGTCTGCCTGGGAATGGGGAGAGGTCACTGGTGCTTTCAATTGCCATCTTCATACTAGCTCACTGCTTCATTAGTGATAAACTTACTGCATTGTGACTATAGATTGCTGTTCTTATATGTTAGAAGCAACAGCCACTCCAATGGTGACTAAAAATGTTTTCTGCTATTAGAATGCATACTAAGTCCCAGGTACGCTGAGTATTTTGTGTACTTTATTTTGTTTTTTACCTCCACATTTATCCAATAGTTCTCCCTGTTTCTTCCTATGATTCATCTGCTACCTCAGGGGGGTTAGGCCCCTCAGTGTATATTTTAGGAGTGGGAAGAAATGGTCACAGGACCAGATAGTGTGGAGTAAAGCTAGAAATGGCCTACCTCAGAGCAACTTCCAGCTTCTAAGACTGAGAACATAGCCAGCCTGAAGGGGCGAATTTTCGGCTGCTATAGGGAGAGGTCTCTTACTTTCCAGGGGCCTGTGGATTCAGTCTTAGCCTTTCTGAATGTCTCTTCCTGCCCCTTTATTCATACTTCAAGGTCACCTGCTCTTTGATGCTTTATTGACGACCTCCCCCCATCCCACTCCAGACAGCTTTAGCTACCCCCTTTCTCTATATTCTCATGTTAATTGGTTCATACCCTATCTGTTGTAGCAAATATCAGATTACATTTTAATTTTTTATGTGCTTGTCATATTTTTAGATTGAGCTCCTCAAGGGCAGAGGTTGTCTTTAAAAAAACCCACTATTTATTATTTCACCTATATTATCTCACTCAGTTATTATAATGAACCTAAGAGGAAACAGAGTCTCAGAGGGGTTAAATAGCATGCCCCACTCACTGTAAGGTAAATACTTGGCAGAAACACAGCATAAAACTAGGTCATGCTTTATACCTAGCATGGTGTTTGGCATGAGGTGTGTGTGGGGAATGTCAATAAATGCTCATCAAATGAGTAAGCAATTAAATGAATAAACTGCATGCTATGAACGACAAGGAAGCCTTTGGCCACCAGCTGAAAACAAGTCCTTTCAGTTACCCTCACAGTTCGGGGCATGCTGCACACTTTAATTCAACCAGAGTCTCATACCTAGGAGAAAAAGGATATATCACAAAACCAAATTACCGAAACCATGCAGCTGACTACCTCACTGAAGGTCACCTACGGAGCCTGGCTTCCCAATAATGCGGTTCTCATCATAATGATTATTTAAAGATTCAATTGAATAAGTTAACACAGCAGTGTCAGGAACATACAACCACGAAGAAAAGATGGAGTAACGATTCTGTCTGTTGACATAATTAATAATTATTTTTAATATCTAAGTTATTTTTTTGGCTTGCCTTTTCAACTGTGAAGTGGGTTTTTCCGTCACATTTACCATCCCTAGGAGTGGAGGCTGGGAGTGGCCATGTACTTCCAGGGTGCTGCACTGGGAATGCTGGACTCTCTAGTCCCCTGGGTTCATGAGCTCACCCTGTTTCCATGTGTCACTGCACATGTGCTGGATCCTGGTGGAAAAATAGTTGGGTTTGAGTGGAAATAGCAGGGAGTGGGACAGCTGCATTTCAAAGCTTTTCATTTCCTTTTCCTCTGCATCCAGCATATGGCTCAAATAGGGCTCCTGAATATATTGTTCTGTGTAGTTTCCCCCTCAGTTAGCTTTCTCTCTCACCTCTGTGCAAACACCACCCCTAACTTTAAAAGCCAAATAGCATTCTTACTGTGGGGGAGTCAAAAGTTATTTGCTAATTTTCAACTGTGAGCAGCATCCCTGACCCCTGTGTTACTCAAGGTCAACTGCAATTGGGAATGTGCATTTTGAAGTCAGAACCCCCATTAAATTTCACTGTATCACATTCTAAACTCATTTGATGAGCATTTATTGACATTCCCCACTCTTGGGATAATGAGTATCATTTGAATTAAAAAAATATTTAGGCTCTTAGGAATTATGCTCATGTAACCTAGAACTATTTTTCAATGTGATTATCCATTATAAGATCTCCTCCCCTCCCCCTTTATCTTTTATTGTTACTAGAGGCCTGGTGCATGAAATTCATGCACTGATGGGGGGAAGGGGATGGATGTCCCTCAGCCCAGCCTGCACCCTCTCCAATCTGGGATCCCTTGGGGGATGTCTGACTGGCAGTTTAGGCCCCATCCCTTGGCCAGCAACAGGGATCAGGCCTAAACCAGTAGTTGAACATCCCTCTCACAATCCCAGATTGCTGGCTCCTAACCATTTCTGCCTGCCATCCTGATAACCCCCTAACCACTCCCTTGCTGGCCTGATTAACACCTAAATGCTCCTCTTCTGGCCTGATCACCCCCAACTGCCCTCCTCTGCCAGCTTGATCTCACTCCAGTTGCCATCCTGGTCACCCCTAACTGCCCTCCCCTGCAAGCCTGATATCCCCCAATTGTCCTCCCCTACTGGCCTGATCTCATCCCTAATTTCACGCCTCTGCTGGCCAATTTGGTTCTGATTGGTCGGTTTCTATGCCAGTCAGTGTCAAAAGCTCTGCCTCCTAGACAGCCATTGGATCCTCACACTTAACCCAGATCTGGTTCTGATTGGTCGGTTTCTAGGCCAGTCAGCATCTCTGGGCCTATCAACAGGGCCTGATCAGAAAGGCGGGGATGATCAAGTAGCCCCTGTGGAGGAGGCCTGGAGAGAAATGGAGGTGTGGCTGCTGGCCAGGCCCGGAGGGAAAGATAGAGGCAAGTGCTGATCAACAGTTGCCACAAGGATATGGATCAGACCATGCTTCTCTCTTCAGACCTCTCTCCAGGCTTGATTCGCAGCCCCCTCAGCAGTCAGTGCTGGGTGTCCATGGCAACCCAGTGCTGCCTGCAGGACTGAGTTCCAGTTGGTAGAGCCTCTGGTCATGATGGTCCCAGGGTCTTTATATATAACTAGAAGCCTGGTGCATGAAATTTGTGGATGGGGGGTGTGTGTCCCTCAGCCCAACCTGCACCCTCTCCAATCTGGGGATGTTTGACTGCGGGCCTAAACAGGCAGTCGGACATCCCTCTCACAATCCTGGACAGCTGGCTCCCAACTACTCACCTGCCTGCCTGATTGCCTCTAACTGCTTCTGCCTGCCAACATGATCACCCCCTAAACACTCTCCTGCCAGCCTGATCGTCCTCAACTGCCCTTCCCTGATA
The DNA here is from genome assembly GCF_014108245.1 of Pipistrellus kuhlii. Lineage (NCBI taxonomy): Eukaryota > Metazoa > Chordata > Mammalia > Chiroptera > Vespertilionidae > Pipistrellus > Pipistrellus kuhlii. The sequence goes on along the minus strand of NW_023425540.1, from coordinate 69,114,327 downwards.
GCCTAGTCACCCCCAAATGCCCTCCCTTGCATATTCCCTCTTTATTAGATAAGGTTTTTTCTTTAACATATTGGACAACCCTAACTGGTTTCGATCAGGGTCCTAGATTCAATTCCAGTCAAGGCCATGTACTTTGGTTAGGGCACATACCAGTGGGGACTGTGCAGAAGGCAGCTGATCGATGTTTCTCTCTCATAGATTTTCTAGCTCTCTATCCTTTTTTCTTCCTCTCTGTAAAACATCAATAAAATATATATAAAAAAAGAAACATTTAAGATTCCTCCATATCTGCCTGGCTGGTGTGACTCCGTGGCTGAGAACCCAGACTGGGCCAGGAGGGGATCTCTGCATGGGTGCAGGCACTGCTGATGGCCTGAGACCCCAGGCTTGGGGTGTGGACCTAAACCACCGCTTGGTGTTTTGAAATATTCCCAAGTGGCTGCAGGTGGGATGGGAATGTGTGATGTGGGGATGTTCCTGCCCTGCCCCCAGCCACTTGGCGCCTGCACTCATAAGCTTTGAGTGGCCAGGGGGCATTCTGGGACCCCTGAGGCTCAGGGTCTATGGGCCTACAGGGTGGGAGCAGCCTGAGCTCGGAGGATGTTCCTGTTGCTGGGAAACCCAAGCCTCCCTTCCTGCTCTCTGTAGCCGTAGCCATCTTGGTTGGGTTTATTTGCATACTCGCTCTGATTGGCTGGTGGGCATGACTGGTGGACGTGGCTTGTGAGTGTAGTAGAGTGATGGTTAATTTGCAACTTATTCTTTTATTAGGTAGGATTATTATTATTATTATTATTATTATCAGGAGATGAGTACAGGTTTGGAAAGAGGCAGTGTGATATGTGATAGTCTCATGGTAGTAGGAATGGAGATTTGTTTTTTGGTTCTAGCTCTGCCTCTAGCTAAATGACTATTTCAGACAAGTCATTTAAACTTATCTGTAGAACAAGAAAGATAAAAGATGATTAGATGATCTTTGAAATCTTCTCCAGATTTAAAAAAAAAAAAGAGAGAGAGATTCTTGGATTTTATCCATCTAGTTTTAGAATTTTTTTCTTTTTTAGATTTCCCAGAATTTGAGTGAAATGGAATTTGGAGGAGATACAATGTGAACAGGACTATTTTTACACAGTAGAGATTTTCTACCAGAAATACATTCTCCATTGATTTGTTGTTCTGTACATTTTCTGTGAATCAAATTCTTCAAAATTATCTGTAGTTTTTAGAACCATGGGAATATAATTAGATCCACTCAAATGACTCTCAGATTGGCCATTAAATTGTCTTTGGGGCTATATTAGTTTATTGAAAACAGGGGTTTAGAGTCTTCTTCAGAAGAAAGAAACAATAATTTATTTTAAGAAGAAACTTACTGGAATGGATTTGTCCACAAATTTGTGTTCACAATTCTAGCTTCTACTCCCTTTCTCCCCCCTTTATTTTTACATTTGTTTATCTCTCTAGGTTACAGATTGTCCAGCTAATCAACAGTAGTATTATTTCAGAATTATCTAGAATTTAAGGGTTACCAAGTTTATTTCTATATCATGTTTTGAGATATTCTGATAAAATGTGATAAAGATGTCTTATTTTAGTCTCATTTCCTCTTCATGCTATTAAAAATATTTAACATGAGAAATACTATTTCTGCTTTCCCAGAGGAACTTTTGAAAGTGTTGATGGTTATAGCAAAACCTTTTAAAATCAATCAGATATTTACTAAGCATAAGCATTAACATTATTTATTAAGTTTTCAATCATTAGCATTAAGTTACCCCTCTCCCCCTTTTTCTTCAGGGAACTATCCAATTTCTTTGCATATCTTGATCATTGAAGGTATCTTATATCCACTAAAAAGAAGGTGACTTCACTTTGTGCCAGATAGAAACTAATTCTCCCCAGAGAGTTTAAATTGTTTCATGTTGTGTAGAGTGGATCAGAAGGATGTCTTTCTTAGTTCTATGAAGGCCACTTTTATCCAAGGACTTTTATTCCCTGGCTTAATTTAGCCATAGACATCCTTTAAAGTTGAATAGAATCAATGATTGATAAATATTGCTGCATAACTAGATATAACTAGTAACAATCTAGAGACTTTGTTCTTTATCTTGGCAGTGGAATTTCAAATCCACATGTCTTTCCAGATTAATTACTTATCTCCTGGAATGAATAATTTAAAACATCAAAAACTTATTTTGCTTTGAAATGGTTGGCATGTGAACTAACCACATTATTGTCATCTTTATCCTTTATTATTTTATTTTTTCATGGTTTTTGAAAGTTATATCAACAGAAGTTCTATTGGGTCAATATAAGACGGGCATTTTACCTACTGATGTATACCCATGCAAGAATGAATGCAGGTTTTCAAGGGCCAGTCTTAGTCCATTTGGATTACTATAACAGAATACCATAGGTTGGTTGGCCTATAAACATAAATTTATTTCTCACAAATCTGGAGACTGGCAAGTCCAAGATCAAGGCACTAGCAGAGGGCCTGCTGCCTTGTTCATAGATGGCTGTTTTGTCATTGATTGTGTCCTCACATGTTGGATGGGGCAAGGGAGCTCTCTGAGGTCTCTTTCATAAGGGCACTAATCCCAATCATGAGGGATCCACATGTCCAGGTTGTGGGCTCAATCCTCATTAGGGCTGTGCAGGAGGCAGTGGATCAATAATTCTCTTTCATCATTGATGTTTCTAGTGTTCTCTTTTTCTCTTTTAAATCTAAAAAAATGATTTAAACCCCCCCCCACAAAATAGGCTCTGGCTGGGTTTCTCAGTGGTTAGAACATCAGCCTGTGACCAAAGGGTTTCAGGTTTGATTCCCAGTCGAGGGCACATACCTGAGTTGCAGGTTTGATCCCTAGCCCCATTCAAAATGTGTGCAGAACACAGCCAATTGATGTCTCTCTCTCTCTCTCTCTCTCTCTCTCTCTCTCTCTCTCTCTCTCTCTCTCCCTCCCTCCCTCTCTCTCTCTCTCCCCTCTCCCTCCTTCCCTCCCTCTCTCTCTCTCTCCTTTTTCTCCCTTCCACTCTTTCTAAAAATCATTGGAAAACAAAAATATCCTTGGGTGAGGATTAAGAAAGCAAAAACAAACTGGCAAGCAAAAGAACACAAAGTAGGCAAGTACATTCACAAAAAGAAATCACCCAAAAAAAGAAATTTAAGAGCTGACAAATACCACAAATTAAAATAATTGAATTAAATACCTGAAATTTAACTGCCCCTTTCCCAATATTTTTGGATATTTGCATTTGATTGCCTCTTCATATACCAACAATTTAAAAATTTTATATCACTTTCTATAGAGAAAAATAGAATAAAATAAGATTTTCCACTAGCATTGTTTATTTTATTTATTATCTATAGTTTAAAAAGTTTGTTTTATTTCCACCACCCATTATTAATCATGAAAAGTATAGATTGGCGTAAAATTTTGGAAACCTCTAAAAGTTTCATCTACTGTGTACTCTCTGTAGTATTCCTGTAAACACAGAAATTGTAATAAAATTTTATTTCATATAATTGACACCAAAAGAAAAAAAAATATGGTGTTTATAATTGCACATACTGCACTACTTAGAATATTCCTGACAGAAAGAGGACTTCTGCTTTGACTAGACATTTATGAGAACTGCACATGTTTACAATTTTACAAGTCTGATGATTGGGATAATTTTCCAAAGATTCACTTCTGACTTCCTATGTTTCTTCCTTCACCCACTTCTGTCACTGGGTGTCACAGGATATGCTCAGGTCACAGTACAGCCTCTAGTTCTGCACACTAGGTGTCAGCTAGGTGTTAGGAATATTCCTGAAAGTCAGTCCTTATTCTAGGATGGCTAGTGATAACTTATTTATGCATGGAAATGATTGTGAATCATGTGAATATACCTCATTGAAACAGAGGTAAATATATATTGTATTCACCTTTTTCTTAACCAAATCTCAAACATGCCTATAAGCAGGTTACCTCCATCAACACACAAAGTTAAGTGACAGTCAGAATATAGGCGTGGAAAGAGACAGTGGTCTTAACTAACTGCTTTTATAAAATCTCACTTTTCCATATTCTATAGAAACATGATATTCTCTGAGTACATTGCTGGCATCCCTCTCAGAGCCTTGGAAGGTGCTTATGAAAGTGAGATTCTGAACCTTAAATGCTATTAGCTTCCTAGAAAACCTGATTCTGACCAAGTGTCTGGGCTTTTATTTATTTTTTTAAATATGTTTTTTATTTATTTCAGAGAGGAAGAGAGAGGGAGAAAGAAACATCAATGATGCAAGAGAATCATTGATAGGCTGCCTCCTGCATGCCTCCTCCTGGGGATGGAGCCTGACACTTGGGAATGTGCCCTGACCAGTAATTAAATGGTGACCTCCTGGTTCATGCTTCAATGCTCAACTATTGAGCCACACCACCAGGCTGGGCTTTTTTGCCTTTGGAAATATTGTTCTTTATATTTTTGGTCAGGCATGATTATCCCATCGAGGCACCATGCTGTCATGGTCATAGAAGTGGACTTCTCTCTTTCCCCATTCCCATGTGTTTCTGATATTCCCAGAGCACAACATTATACTTGGCATACAGCATGTGGAGAAGCAAGAAGATGCGCCCATCCAGAGTTCAAATCCCACTTTTGCTATTTATCTTTTGGGAAATTTGTTTATGTTTATAATGCCTCAGTTGTATGTCAGAGTTAATAATACATACCTTTAAACATTTCTGTGAGCATCTGAAACAATACATGTAAGTTAGTTCATTTTTGGATGAGCCCTGGTTTACTCATTTGCAAAGTGAAATTAGTAATACAAATCTTTGAAAGGTTGTTTTGAGGATCTGAGATAATGCATGTAAATTAAGCTAGCACAGTGCTGGGAATATAGATAATATTGATCAATAAATCATCACTGATTGTGGGACTCACTAAATATTCTATGTTCTTCTATACTTCCCAGACTACCTTGTAGTTAGGTTGGAGTCATGTGACTGACTCTGGCTGGTGAAATGTATGGGGGTGTGGCATTTATGGGCTATGACAGTTAAAATCCAGTGTATTTCCTGCATATCCTTCTACCTCTGTAGCAGCAACCTTGGTGATATATAGCTATAATATGCAAGGAGTCCCAAGTCACTTTCGAAGGAGAACTTCTCAGGAGGGCTCTGGACTATAGGGAGCTTTGTGTAAACGTGAAATAAAAGTTGATTATGTTGCTGAAACAGGTTTGGCTCAGTGGATAGAGCGTCTGTCTGTGGACTGGAGGGTCCCAGGTTCGGTTCTGGTCAAGGACATGCGCATTGGTTGTGAGCACATCCCCAGTGAGGGGTGTGCAGGAGGTAGCTGGTTGATGTTTCTCTTTCATCAATGTTTCTAGCTCTCTATCTCTCTCTCTTCCTCTCTGCAAAAAATCAATAAAAATATATTTTAAAAAAAGTTGATTGTATTAAGGCACTATGATTTGGGTGTCTTGTGTTTTTTTTGTGTTTTTTTTTTTTTTTTTACCGCAGCTTAGACTAGCATCATGGTATTATTATTGTTGTTGTTTTTATTATTATTACTAGTGAATTGAACAAAACTACTCACTAACATTTGCACTTTCAGTGGGACGTGGAGCTAAAGCATTGGCTTCTGTCATCAGTCCTGGGACATAAAAATATTGCTGCTGCATGTTTTTCCACAAACAAAGATTCCAGGAATGTCAAATTAAAATAAAATAGGTGCATTAAATTTTCCATTTGACTCACCAGCTAATCCTCTTTATTCAAGCTACCTTATTTCCTTGAAACCCTGTCAATGCATATTTTCATGACATTAAACAATGATGTCCTTTTCAGTCAAAAGTTTTTGAAATTATGTTTTCTTTCTTCTCAATTTCACCGGCTTAGCAATCCTCCACACCTTAATAAAAGGTCTAATTTGAGTGTTTTGCATTATCCTTCTCATTAAGAATAAATTCCAGAATCACAGATTTTCAGATAGGCAGCTGATAGGTCACCTTCAGAGTTTAGCTGTCAGCAGGCACCAGAGTGAATATCTTTGTTTTTATTTTTGTAGGAACCATCTCAATCTACATCACATGTGTCAAACACAAGGCCCGCGGGCCAAATCCGTCCCGCCAGGCCTTGCAATGTGGCCCGCACCGCGTTGTCATCACTGCACTCCGCTGCGTTTCCATCACAATGACAGTTTATGACTGTTCAGTAAACCATTCGGCCCGCGATTTAGGCTGGATTTTAGATTTTGGCCCCTTCTCTGATTGAGTTCGACACCCCTAATCTACATGGAAAACCTCTACTTAACCGCTTTTTAAATTTTATTTTCTTATGGCGTGATTCTACAATAAAGATGGTTCCTGACGCCCAGCTCTCTTTAGAAAGATTGGTAGAAATGCTTGCTTGATGGGCTGTTTCCTAGTTCTTATGCACTTTTTAACCAGGAGCATACAAAATTAGACATAATTCAAGGAGCCAGTAAAATGATCACAAGGGGTTGGTATTTGAAGGAGTTTAGGATCTGCCACCCCAAAACACGCAGCTTTGCATATTAATTATTTTGAATTGAGACACTTAAAATGTAGCAGATGAAGGAAGGATTCTCTGGCCTACCCTTTTCGAGCAAAAAAACAGGCCATAAAATTCCCCAGTGAGAAAGATGCCCTCCCTGTACTATGAAGAGAAGAATGTCCTTATCAGTAGAGATTGAGAATTGATGCTGAAATGAAGCTGTACAAACTTACTAAAATAACCTTATTTTTCAATAAATCACCTAGTCATTTCCCACAATTTGTTGCCTCTATCTTAAACCCTTTGCCTTATTCTTATAATTAATTGTTTGTCTAAAAGGTATAAAAAAAAGCTTTCTTCCGCAGTTACTTCTTCAGGTCTTCATTGTCTCGTGTCTGGGTTTTTATTATTTTGTAAATATGTTTTTATTGATTTCAGAGAGGTAGGAAGAGGGAGAGAGATACAAACATCAATAATGAGAAAGAATCATTGATCGGCTGCCTCCTGCAGGCTCCAACCGAGCCCGCAACCCAGGCCTGGGCCCTGACCAGGAATTGAGTCTCCTGGTTCACAAGTTGATGCTCAACCACTGAGCCATGCCAGCCAGGTAATTCCAGTTCCAGTTCTTTCCTAAGGCCCTGGTTCTCAAACTTGAGCATTTGAATCACCTGGAGGATTTACTAAAACACAGATTGCTGGCCCCACCCCAGGAGTTTCAGATTCAAACCAGCGCCCTGGAGATGCGATTGTTTCTGGTCTTGCAGCAACCAACCTTGAAGAAACACTGCTTTCAAAACTATAGCAGAGGTATTTTCTGTAGTGAATTATTTTTTAACAAAAGTAAACCCTTTTCTGTGACCCTGGGGTGTGCTTACCAATCACTGTTTACTGCTAGATACTGTACATTTAATGTTTCTAAAGACCTTCCCCACATCACCAAACCACTGAATCTCAAATATTGGACACACTACACAGGGCCAGATTTTCTAATTTCCTCCTTTTTGCCTCTTTCTTTACTGGGCATTAACTACTGTTTTACACTTTGTGCTTTAACCCAGTTCCCTTGGACTCTGCGGTAAAGACTCTGTCTTCCTCTGCAGTTAGCTGTTTATCAGGGACCATCCTTGTTTTTCCTCTTCACGGGGAAGGATGACGGTCCAGCGAATACATTGACTTTAACAAAAGTCCTGTAAATAGACAAGCTATTATTTAATCAGTTCAAACTAGGGTCACATCCCATCTCAAAATAGCGGTACTTTTTGCTAGCTGATTTCTTGTTTCTTTTTTCTTCAAACTATAACAGAAAGTTTATTTAGAAAGTCACAGGGGTAGAAAAAGTGAGCCGTAGAAGAAATGGGCTCTGGGAATAGGTTACAGAGGCAAAAGATGGGCCCGTGGATCTCAGGAGAAAGAGAGGTCAGGCAATGCACCTGGGAAGGGGGTGGGGAAAGGCGCTGGCCTGCTCCACTGAGAGAGCCGCCTGTTCTATGATTGATTACTTTTTCTCCGTAGAAAAAATGATACAGCTCTGCAGATGAGAATCCAGTTTAATTTCATCTTTTTTCTAGTTCTGATTTTTTCTTTTTCTTTTCCCCAGGTTCATGACATTTTAGCACCAGTCACTCCCTGCTTGGTCTTTTCATTTGTTTGTTTTCATTACAGATAATATTTATTGTGGCAAAATATGCATAGTACAGTTTACCTTTTCAAACCAATTTAGAGTGTACAGTTAAGTGGCATTAAGTACATTTGCAGTGCTGTGCTACTACCCTGTTTCCCCAGAAATAAGACAGTGTCTTATATTAATTTTTTTTCTCCCAAAGTTGCGCTAGGTCTTATTTTCAGAGGATGTCTTATTTTCGGGGAAACACGGTATCACCACTATCCGTTTTCAGAACTTTTTCATCATCCCAAACAAACTCAGAGCCCATTCAATTTCCCATTTGCCTCTTTCCCCAGTCCCTGGTAACCTCAGTTCTAGTTTCTGTCTCTATGGATTTGCCAATTCTTGGTATCTAATATACATGAGATCCTATGATATTTGCTCTCTTTTTGGTCTGGCTCATTTCACTTACAGTAATGTTTTCAAAGTTCATCTCTGCTTGCTTTTATAATTTGCATTTCTTTTTAGATCTCTTCAATACAGCTTGTATTTTCTACAGTGCCCTTTCCAAAAGTAAGCTCTTCTTTTTATTAATATTTTATTATTTATATGACTACTTGTCCCCCTCTTCCCCACTTTTGAAAACAAAGTATAACTATCACAAAGGTAAGAATTCTAGAACCATGTCTTTTGTTTGGCTTTTACCAGCAGGTGAATGGCGTTTTGTGTGCTGATTATTCATTCTGTGACTCATGTGTGGGCGTCACCAAAATCTCTATCATCTTGTTCCATAACCAGCCACAGCAAGTAGAGTATTCCAAACACATTCTAGGTGTCTCTTAGAATTTTGCCAAGAGCTCTCTTTGTAGATCCTTCTAAAAGAAATCTTTACAGCCAAGAGCCTCAGAAATAGGAAACAATACAAGTACCCATTAGAATTAGACTTTATCTGCCAGACAACTGCCTCTAGCATTCCGTCATTAACACAGCTCTTGCTTTTCCCCTCAAACAATGACGGAAGAAAGTAGATGCTAGGGTTGTGAAACAGTTTAGAAATCAGAAGAGTCTTTTGGTCATCTTTAACTTGTATTTTATTTCATAGGCCGGTGCCTTATATTTGACAGGGCAGCAGCACAGGACTCTTTGCCAAAGGGGGAAAAACAGCTATCTGATAGGGTTAGAACAGGGTGATAGCAATGTCTTTAATTACATAGGAGTTCAGGCTGCGCATCAGTTTGTTATAATAGTACTACTTCGTGCTAGCTGATTTTCTCTGGTGTGGAGAGTTTAAGTGTGCCTCCAAGGAAAGTAAATTGTGCAGCCCAAGCACTAGAGTGGGAGAAACCACGTTTTTATCAATAACAATGGATTTCTTTTCCATTATTTGAAAGTCACACCAATTTATACACTGCTTAAATTAGGCTTGTACTCAACTACTGCCCAACTATCAGTTGGATATCAATCATAAGTGTTTTTGTTCCTAATAATCTCATTTATAGATATAAAACTGTGCACATATGATTTGAAAAATCGAGGTAGGTATTACTTCCTTCTTTAAAAAAATTGCTTATTGGTACTAATTGGGGAATGATGCTTTAACAAATACTATACTTTCTTTTCTTTGACATATGACAGATTCCATGTGTACAGAAAGAATAGAGACTATGTTGTTTTTACTGGATTTGAAATTTAATAGGCCAACGTTGGTTTCATTTCCAAGTTTAAAATTATTTAAGCAAACTGGGAAAAATAAATAACAGTTATACCTTTTGTAAGAAAATAAAATAAAAAGTACTTTTATAAAAAACACTAGTTTTAAATACTCATTTTGCTTCAACTCTTGATATTACCCTCCCTCACCCATTATCATGCATTTAGAAAATTATATTTAAAAAATAGCTCATGACACAGAATAAAGGAATGAAGAAATGATTGTGGGGGTAGAACTTTAATCCCTCAGTCTATCTTGAAAGTCTGCTTCCAATTAAAAACTTGTAGCATTCCATCTACATTTCTACTATATTTTTCAACATGGGACTTCTTAATACAGGTATATCTCAGAGATATTGCAGGTTTTGTTCCAGACCACCACATTGAAGTGAGTCACACAAATTTTAGGGCTTCCCAGTGCATATAAAAGTTACGTTTATACTGTTGTCTATTAAACATGCAATGGTATTACATTTAAAAATATATATACCTTAATTTAAAAAAAAAGTTGTATTGCTAAAACATGCTAACCATCATCCAAACCTGTTGAAAAATAGTGCTGAAAGACTTGCTCCATTTAGGGTTCCCATAAACCTTAATTTGTAAAAAAAAAAAAACACAAAAAACCCAACATCTGCAAAGTGCAATAAAGTGAAGCCCAATAAAATGAGGCATACCTATAGGTATTAAAAAGAAATTTGCTCCTCTATTTCTAGTTTTTTATTTAGTCTCTAATACCTTGAGTACTAAGATAATTTGATTCAATTTAGTCAAGTAAATATTTGGGAGAAATTTTGTTAAGCTCTGCTTCCTAGATTAGTAACCAATGTTCCTTCTTGTAAAAAGTTCATAATTTGGCAAGGGTAAAGAGGAGAATAAGGTAAATATAGGCATATGGTTAAGGCAGTGAAGGGAAGATAAGTGCTAAGGGGTGGTACAGAGTGCTCTGAAGGTGTGACGGGAAGAGATCAAGTATCCTGGGAGGGAGAAGGGAGGAACTGGGCAGTAGCATTTGAGAAGGATCTTGAGTCTCCAAGTTTAGTGCCCACCAGGATTACCTGGAGGCGTTGTTGAAACACACATGGGGGCTTGAAATAAGTATCTGTTTCTAACAGTTCCTAACTGACCCTGCTTTTTCAGAGACAACACTTGAAGAACCATTGCTCTAGACTCGAGACTAAAAAGAAATGGCGAGTGTTTAACCCAGAGAAAGAGTATGAGCAAATTTGAGAGGCAAAAAACAACAACAAACAAATAAACAAACAAAAAAACAAAACCCACAAACAACTGAAGAGCACTTTAAATAATAATAATACTTATTTTTGGAGTTATTTTATTTTTTAAAATATATTTTATTTATTTCAGAGAGGAATGGAGAGGGAGAGAGAGATGGAAATATCAATGATGAGAGAGAATCACTGATTGGCTGCCTCCTGTATGGCCCTCACTGGGGATTGAACCTGCAACCCAGGCATGTGCTTGATCAGAATCGAACCCAGGATCTTTTAGTCTACAGGCCGATGCTCTATCCACTGAGCCAAACTGGCTAGGGCTTTTGGAGTTATTTTAATTGTGCCAATGAGGAGATTAAGTTTCAGAGGGATTAAAAAAACTTTCTTAAAGTCATAGAGCGACTAAGCCACAGATTCTGGATTTCAACCCATGGAGGCAACAACCCAGACCATTAAGTCTAACTACTATAATTAAGAGTAGGAGGCAGTATATCTTGATGAACATAGGCATTTTGTTGGGCAATAATGGGAGTTAATTCTCAGCCTGGAGGTTGCAGCTACATTTCAGAGGGCTTATATGCCAGGGTAAGTAATTTTGTACTTAGTACATTAATCGATATATATTGACAATTTTTATCAGGATTAATTGAAAAGCAATAATATAATTAAGAGAGGCAAAAGGATGGAAGTCTAGTACAAGTCTTTTATAACAGCCCAGGGAAAAGGAAAGGAAGTAAATGAGGGTGAATGTATTATAGTTGGAATGGGGAGAAGCGGATGGAGGTAAGAGCAATTTGGTAGGCAGGCTATACTGGCAATTCTCATCTTCCTACCAACTGTGATTCTATGATTCTAAATATTGGTTTATGAAGCAAACTGGATTTATCTACATAGAGAGAAATATGTTCCATATGAGATCATTATTTTTCCCGTTATAACACATCCGCATTGTAACTAACAGCTCATAATCATCAAAGGCGCTGTCCTGGTGGTGATAAGCACCAAACTTGAGCAAGTGAGCAGACATTTAAAAATACTTTACTGCTTTCAGTTGCAGATCTTTGTCACTGTGCCCGTATCCAAGGTCAATCACATGATGAGCCTTTAAAGTGAAGTCTGATCTACATTCATGTTTCAGAGATTCTGATGCTATCAAAAGCCAGTGGGATATTTTAATGATTCTGAGGTAAGTTACCATACTGATGTAAAAGAATTCCAACCAAAACAAAAAAGTTCATGTGGTTTGATGGCAAACACGTAGTTTCCATTAGATATCTGAAAAAAATGATATACCTTTCCTGTCTTTAGAGTTCGAAATGTGCAAGAGTTTGCTACCTGATGATGTGTGTGTGGGAGTCCATGAGTAGGAGTCAATGAAGACTGTATAGGTTCAGGTCTGGGTGTTCTGAAGGGTTGGGGAGTATTGACCAAGACGGGAAGTTCAGGAAGAGGTCTGGGTGGGGAGAGTTGGTGCTGAACATGAGGTGGTTTTGAACAGGCATACGGGCATGTCTCTTTAACTCAGCACCCCAAGGCAGGATTTTGTTATGAATAAGCCCTTATGAGAACAAGAAGTACTGAAATTTTTTAGAGTTCAGAAAAACCACATTGATATGTTTTAACCTGATAAACTTTAGCCAACTGGACTAAGTGGCCAGGATCCAGATACACTTTAAGAATGCAATTTTCAGAAAAAATAAATGTTTTCTAGTGTTGACCTAAAAGTTCCACTTAAACTTTCTGTCACTGTTTATACCATGGAAAAAGAATAAAAAAGACTGAGGTTTCTTTTAGACATTGCAGTGGTAACTGACATGTCTGTGGTTGTGAGCTAGTTCAAAACACGCCTACCATAACTGTAGCTGGTGAAAGTGCTCAGTACAGCGATCCATTTATGCACAATAGAATCTAGTTTCTCCCTCACAATAGCATCCAGCCTAGGAGTTGTTCTCATGCTGTTGTCAAAAGCCAGGGCACCTGGACAGGGAGTGATTCACAAAAGCAAGTTTTTTTTGTTTGTTTTGTTTTTGTTTTTTGTTTTTTTACAGAGAGCACAGGAAAGGAGAGTACCTATCTCTCTTAAGTTTCAGTATCTGTTCCATAGCAAATTAGGAAGAGCATTAGCTAGAGCTATACATACAACTCATTATGTATATTTAGAAATTGAATTTTGAGCAATTGCCATCAAGGATACTGGGTATGCTCTGTGAATTGTCATGCTAACCTTGCTAAAGGAAATACTAGCTCTGACAGATACCTGAGGTGGGAAGTGGAGCAGCATAAAACAGAGGAATTCCAGCAGATAATCCGTAACCAAGATGATGAAAAAGAGGACACAAACATATATTATTCTTAACCACACATAGCTAAGTGAGTCACCATTCTTAATTAGAAAGAATGCTAAAAGGGAGTAATTCAAAACTTTATATTACTTACAGTGAATATATGTATGTATGTATGTATTTTCTTAAATTAGCTGTTAAGGAAGAAAGCTCTATTTAGTTTATTCCTCAGGGGGGGCTGAGTCAACAACAATTATATTTTCACTTTCTTTTTATTATTTTAATTTTTTAAAATTTGTCCTAGTTTTTGAACGTATTACAGATGTTTTCCACTTTACCCCCCCCCCCCCCCCCCATTAATCCTCTCCACTCCACACCTGTCCCCCACCCCTGGCAGTCACTACACTATTGTCTGTGTCCATGGGCTATGCATAGCCTCTATCAGTGGTCGGCAAACTCATTAGTCAACAGAGCCAAATATCAACAGTACAATGATTGAAATTTCTTTTGAGAGCCAATTTTTTTAAACTTAAAATTGTTCTAATGCCACTTCTTTAAAATAGATTTGCCCAGGCCATGATATTTTGTGGAAGAGACACATTCAAGGGGCCAAAGAGCCACATATGGCTCATAAGCTACAGTTTGCTGACCACAGGCCTATATAATAAAAGCTTACCAGCGGGCTCTGTAGCGCAATGGATAGTGCATTGGACTTCTAATAAAAGCTTACCGTATTTTCTGGCATATAAGATGACCCCCTAATTTTACAGTTTAAAACATAGGTTTGGGCCTATATTCGCTGTATAAGACTATCCCCCCACTTCCGAGGCAACACCAGTTCTTTTTTTAATAGACCGCCTCTCTGACTCTGGCCAATCTGAGCAGGCTCTTTATGCATGCAAATTATACATGTTCTGTACCCGAAGCTACACCTTGTTCTAGTAAAAAGCCTACTCAGATTGGCCAGAGTCAGAGAGGCGGTCTATTAAAAAAAGAACTGGTGTTGCCTCGGAAGTGGGGGGTAGTCTTATACAGCAAATATAGGCCTAAACCTATGTTTTAACTGTAAAATTAGGGGGTTGTCTTATATGCCGGAAAATACAGTAATATACAAATTGACCAAATGGCGGAATGACTGGTCTCTATGACACACACTGACCGCCAGGGGCAGAAACTCAACACAGAAGCTGACCCCAGCCCACAGGCCTCAGGCTAGCCAACATGGGTGCCAGTGGGGAGCCCCTTGATTGCCTGGCTGGTCGCCCCACAGGTTGGCCCTGATTGCTGGCCAGGCTTAGGGACCTTACCTGTGCACAAATTTTGTGTACCAGGCCTCTAGTCTGTCCTATCTACCGTGTTTCCCCAAAATAAGACATCCTCCAAAAATAAGACCTACTTACAGGTTTCCTTCTGAGAGAAATATAAGGCATCCCCCCGAAAACAAGGCTAAACATGAGAGATTTGGTCCACTGATTCTGAAAGAAATGGAATCACAAGAAATTCACCAGGAAATTCAGGAATTGGATTGTTATGATGATGTTCCAGAAGATGATGACATGATTATCATTGAATAAATGAGTAAATTATTGATACTGTAGGATTCACAGTTTGTCTGGTTTGTGTTGACAACTACCATACTACCGTACCGTATACAAGTAATAAATTTCCTTTACTTTCATTTAACAATAAATGTGTACTGTATTCTTCTTCATGGAAAAACAAGACATCCCCTGAAAATAAGACCTAGCGCATCTTTGGGAGCAAAAATTAATATAAGACACTGTCTTATTTTCGGGGAAACAGGGTAATAAAGAGGAAATATGCAAATTGACCATCACACCGTCACGAAGATGACATGCCCACAGCAGAGGTGGGGTTTCCATAACAAAAGATGGCTGTACCCACAGTGGAGGCCAAGTTCCTGTAATGAGCCTTAAGGAACAATCAGCAGGGACATGAGGCTGTGTGGTGCTGGGCCAGGGCAGGGGACCTGAGGTGCACCCCCTGCCTGGTGGGACTTGACAGGGGACCTCAGACCATGCCCCCTGCCCAGCAGGGCTTGATGGGGTAACTCAAGGTGCACCTTCTGCTCAGGTGCTGAGCTGGGGGACCTCAGGCTTCTCCCCCTGCCTTGGGCTGGGGGACCTCAGGCCGCACCCCCCACCCTGGTGCTGGGGATTAGTGGGGCTTGATGGGAGCTCTGAGATTGCACCCCCCGTCCAGCAGGGCTTGATGGGACATCTCTGACTGCACCCTCTGCTCAGTGGGGCTTGATGGGGGATCTCAGGCCATACCCCTGGCCCAGCAGGCTTTGATGGGATACCTCCAGGTTTGCTGGCTGCCCTGGTGCCGTGCTGAGAGTCCTCAGGCAATGCCGCCGCCCTGGTCCGGGGGACCTGAGGGTGTGCTGGAGGACCTGAGGCTGTGCCCCCTGCCTGGTAACAGGCTGGGGGATCTGAGGCTGCGCCCCCCACTTGGTGGGGCTTGATGGGGGCCCTGATGCTGTGCCCCCTTCTGGCAGGGCTGGATGGGGGACCTGAGGCTGTGCCTCCTGCCCAGCAGGGCTCGATGGGGTGGGGCCGGCCTGGTTTGGATCTCACCCAATGAGGGTGGGGCCGGCTGAGTCTGAGTCTTGCCTGATTCTGAGGCTCCGCTGGTGGGCTGGGATTTGACTCTGGTTCCTGCAGCATGCCCCAGACTCTGATAGGAGGAAGGTTTTCATGTATATTTTACTGATTTTCTTTCATCTCTGATGCTTCTATTATAGAAAAAGGGCAAATAACAATATTAAAATATTTCCTCTAATCCTCTTTTAATGTGTACCATTTTTGTGCACTGGGCCACTAATATATATATATATATATATATATATATATATATATATATATATATATATATGGCTATATATATATATGGCTAAGTGACTGACCGCATGTACATCTGACTGACCAGCACATATGACACATTGGCAATTTAAAAATAAGCATTGACTTGTGCATGTGAGATACATATAAAGCTCTTGTTGGCGCCAATTTCATGCATATGTTTTGATCTATCATTGTCAATTGTGAATTTGGTTGACACTTCTATTATAGAGAAAGGGCGAATAGTAATATTAAAATATTCTAATTAATTTCCTTTCAATGTGCACAAATCTGTGCACCAGACCACTAGTAGGCATATAAATTCTTTGGTTAATCCATCTCTACTCCCCCCCACCCACTTCCTTTCCCTCTGAGATTCATCAGTCTGTTCCACGCTTTATGTCTCTGGGTCTGTTTTGTCTATCAGTTTATTTTTTGTAGAGTCTATGAGCAGCAGAAACTTTAGGGTATTGCTAAGCAGGACTAGGTGGATCCAAGCAGTGCTTTCAGCCAAGCCCTTGCTTGGTACCCAGCTCAGAGAAACAAGGGAGCATCCCTCCACACCTAACGCTGCAGGAGGACTCAACAGAGTCGTCGCAGCCCCGGCAGCTGGCACAGCATGACCTGGGGCAAATGGGAGCTTTAGGAATAAACCTCTGGTTCATGGTTAACCAGAGAGACTACAGCTGTTATATCTTGTAATTAAAAGGGTTTTCCATATGGTTACCTGACAGAGTTGCTAAATGGCTTGCATGAAATAACACGCAGCATTTTGCAGTTGCTGTGCAATTACCTTATATTATCACCATGCATTCAAAATACAAAGAGAAAACACAGAGAGAAACTTTTAACAGCAATTTGTAGTGAGGATGTTTGGAATGAGAACACACATTGCTTGTTACCACTGGCTTTTAACGTTAATCACCTAATTGCAAACTGGCTTTCATTAATGTCTGGATACCACTAACATAATCTTATACCTTCTCTATTTCCAATATCCTGCTATTTACACTTATAGTGAACATGCCTGTATATATATATAGATTTTTTAAAATGTCCACAGGTATTTAATGGCTCCATTTATTCTTTTCTGTTTGGATGCAGGGAGATAAGTCCAGTGGTCTATGAGGCTGTGTTCTGAGCCCATAGCTCATGGATAGAATATAATATAAAAATGGAAGTGTTCTGAAAAGCGATATACAGATCTTTGATAGACATGCCTACCACAGAATCCAAAGTTCTAGAGAAGATATGTCCACCATATTGGCATGATTATTGCCATGTCCATCCTATCATTGTGACCCTCTCTTTTAAGAGAGTCAGGCATAAAGCCACACTTTGCTCACTACATTCTAAATGTGACAGTCATCTTCTGTGAATGAAAAAGGACATGAAGCACCCATTGCTCATTGCACTTTAGTGTACAAAACCAAGAGAGCAATCTGCATGGTCCTCCCTGGCCCTCAAGTGTGTACCATTCCAGACACTGCCATGGGACATACAGTATCAACCCTTAATAAATAGGGCTTCAGTGAACTAGGTTTGTGTAAGCTATTTTTACAGTGTTCTAACGAAGGAAAGTGACAAATATACAAGTGGGGCTGGGCAGGTATTCTTCTTTTCCTCTCCTCCTCCTCCTCCTCCTCCTTTTCCTCGTCCTCCTTTTTTTAACGTATTATTATTATTGTTTTCAGAGAGAAGGGAGAGGGAGAGAGAGATAGAAACATCAGTGATGAGAGAGAATCATTTATCGGCTGCCTCCTGCACGCTCCATTACTGGGGATTGAGCCAGTAACTTGGGCATGTCCCCTGACTGGGAATCAGACCGTGACCTTCTGGTTTATAGATTGACGCTCAACCACTGAGCCATGCAGGCCAGGCTCCTTCTCTTCTGATAATACAAATCTCTTTATTACAGAAAATCAAAGTGTAAAGAACAAAACAAAAATTACCTGTTCCCTCACTCTGAAATAATCCATATAAATGCTTTGCAATTCTTTTATCCATTCTTTTTCAAGATTTATTTATATTTTGATACTTCTGGATATATTCACTGTTTCATTATCTAAAAGGAATGTATATGTTTATCAGAGGAAATGTTCCATGCTTATAAGGAGCAGTATTTTAAAAAACAAATTTTAGCTTAATATAGCACATAGATTACAGATGGTCTTTTTATAAACAACTGGAAAAGAAAATGCAGAAATGTATATTCCATTTGTTGCATAGTATAGTATAATACAAATATATATCTTTCTAATTTTTGTTATTTTTTTAGGCAAGTTAAAATACCATGGTCATCTTCATTTTAAACCTATTCCCATAATTTTGTTTTCCATGGTGTTGTATTATATATTTTAATTAATTAGCTTAATGCATTTATTTTTAAGTAAAATTTTTATTAAAAAATTTTTATGAAAATATTTATGAAAAAAAAATTCTTATAAAATATAGCCTTAAGGAAAAATAACACATACCCAAGTAATCAATAAGGAGGGTAAAAGAAAAGCTGTGAATGCAGTTTAAGTTCAGTCTTAATTGCTTAGTTAAAACTCTCTTTACACTGTAAAACACAGAAAAAGAACTATTTTTTGTTGTTTTAAAATCACAGCTGAACATAATATCAACAAAATAGTTTCATTCCTAGCAACTAAGAAGATTTTTCTCTTCTTTATAATGGGTTAACCTTGTAATCACGTATTTCAAAGCCTTTCTAAAATTTAACCTCCTGAATAAGGTGATGAACCTGTTTGGCTTTGATTAAAAATTTAGTAACTTTAATGAAAATGTTGAAGGGAAGAAATAGGTTTTTGGTTGATAAATTCTAGTGGGATGAATAAAAAATTCCATTCTTGGTCTGTATATATATTTTTCAAGTTAGGCTTTCCAGACTTTCTGGAGACTTTCACAAATAACTATCACCTGGAAATACATAGGTTAATCTGGCTCCCAAACTAGCTTTCTTAGGATATCTTTTAATCAGGGGTCTTAGGGTAAGCCTAACTAAGTTCACCCAGCATTCAGGCACATGAGAATGTCTGAAAAATTTGCAAAGAGGAGGTAGGGAATAGGCTGTGCTCATTCCCAGAAAGAAAGGGAGACCAGTGCTGGAGAAAGGGGGTGACACAGTGGCTGCCTTTTCAAATCAGACCCTAATACCCAGACTAATCCCTGGTTTCTACATAAGAGTTTCATCAACCTTGCCAAAAAGGTGCATCATGGCTTCAGCTTGTGGCCTTGGCTCAGAGTGTGGGGCGTCGCACCTTGAGTGGGCATCGGTGGTGGCCCCTGCTTTTGGTGTCCATGGAGCGGGCAAACATTGCCCTCTCTCTAGGACAGCAGACACAGAGCCCAGCCAGGGCTATCATGGAGGCTGGGTTGTAGAACACAGAGGAAGCCATCTTTGAGACTTTGTATGCTTATTGAGTGGGGCAGAGTCAGAAAATACTGTTTTGTGACCATTGTTTTGACAATATATTCATTTTCAGGCTGCAGTGACCTACAAAACATGAGTTTTCCTCCAACTTAAAATTTGTGCTGGAATTAAAGTGAGTCAAGGTGAGAGGAAAAGGCCTCTGAGGCATGGAAATAGGATTAGAAGCATTTTAGACACTATTTATTGTCCATTTAAAAAATATATATATATTATTGATTTTAGAGAGGAAGGGAGAGGGAGTGAGAGATAGAAACATCAATGACGAGGTTGTATCATTGATCAGCTGCCCCCTGCATGTCTGGGCATGTGTCTTTGATTGGACGCGAGGCTGTTGTTGGACCTCGGTTCCTCACTGGCTGTGTGTAGGCCGGCAGGTTCTGGTCCCGTGGACCTCTCTATGAGGCTGCTCAAACAAGGCACACTGCTTTTTCCCAGAGCAGGCGGTGTGTGTGTACTTGTGTATAAGAATGAGAGAGAGAATGAGCCAAAATGGAGCCACTGTCCTTTATAACCTAATATCAGAAGTGACACGCGTGTACTTCTGCCATACTCTTGCTCACACACACCAGCTGGGAACAATGTGGGAGACAGCTATTGCAGTGTGTGAGTACAAGGAGGCAGTGATCCTCAGGCCATCTTAGAGCTGGCTATAGTAATAGCTGTGGACACAGTTCAAGGGAGTGTGTGGTCCCACAGCGGAGAGAGGAGTCTGATCTCAACCCTCAAATAGTTTATAGTCTATGTTAGGTTATAAATATTTTAATAATACAATTTTTTTAAAGTAAGTTATTTACAAGTTTAAAATCAAATCCAAAGTTATCTCCCATAACTTTCTGCTACAGTATGGGGTATACTGTATGGAATGTTTCTGGAGTCTTCTGAAACCATCTAATGGTGGTTATGAAACCATGGCCAGAAAGTTATTTCCAGTCTAGCAACTCTGGATCACTGTATTCAACCTTTAGAAGGGGCAGAAAGAAGTCACATTTTCAATTCTACTTCTATTAGTTAATTTCATGGGCAGGAAGAGGGGCGAATCCTTATCCCAAACCCCCTTTTCTGGCTTGCACAACCTCTTTTTGACGTAAGATTATCTTCACAATATGGGCTCCCTCAAGCCTCTAGTACAGTCTCTAAAAAAAGCCATACTGTCCTGGTCAGTCTTACTCAGAGCATCTGCCCCTGGACAGGGTTCTCAGGTTCAATTCCTGGTCAAGGGCATATACCTCGGTTGCTTCCCAGCTCTAGTTGGGGCTCGTTTGGGACGCAACCAACCCATATATCTCTCTCATGTGAATGTCTCTCTCTCTCTCATGCCCTCCTCCTCCTCCCTCTCTCCCACTCTCTCTATAAACCAATGGGAAAAAATATCTTCACGTGAGAATTAAAAAAAAAAATTTTTTTAAGAAGCCGTATTTCCATGTAGATTAGGGGTGTCGAACTCAATCAGAGAAGGGGCCAAAATCTAAAATCCAGCCTAAATCGCGGGCCGAATGGTTTACTGAACAGTCATAAACTGTCATTGTGATGGAAACGCAGCGGAGTGCAGTGATGACAGCGCGGTGCGGGCCACATTGCAAGGCCTGGCGGGACGGATTTGGCCCACGGGCCTTGTGTTTGACACATGTGATCTAGAGAATGTTACATCTACACTAGGGGTGTCGAACTCAATCAGAGAAGGGGCCAAAATCTAAAATCCAGCCTAAATCGCGGGCCGAATGGTTTACTGAACAGTCATAAACTGTCATTGCGATGGAAACGCAGCGGAGTGCAGTGATGAACAGCGCGGTGCGGGCCACATTGCAAGGCCTGGCGGGATGGATTTGGCCCGCGGGCCTTGTGTTTGACACATGTGATCTACACAGTCTCTCAGCTTGTGCAAATAATCAAAAGTCACCTGACAAGCAAGGCCATTCACCTGAGTCCTGGTGCGACTGGAGAGACGTGCGAGCTCCAACAGGCAGGGCTTTCCCGCGGGCTGAGCTCAGTACACTGTCCCCTGTGTAGAGTGTTTCCATCTTCTCAGGGCTTCGCAAGGTGTGGTTTCTGTGGCTCCATTTCCACAGGGGAGATTCTGCAAAAGAAGAGTCCCAAAAAGGCCTGTTTAAAATCCACTATTAAGCACACCCATGGGCTCAGTCTGGGATTCAGCTTGGGCAGCCCCCTCTCTCTCTCCCCAACAATGATGCCAACAGGCTGGCTGGCGCCCCAGCTCTCACCCCAGCCAGCCTCGCTACACCACAAGGAGTTAATGCTGCCCAAGCAACAGGGCAGCAAGGGAGACTCTAATTGCTTCTCTAGAACCGGCAGGGGGATCAGTAGCTGAGGTGACCTAATCGTTTTTTTCCACAGCTATTGTTTTGATCACATGAGAGCTATCGGTAGTCCTTATAATCTAACATTTCCAAACCCTGGCAGTTATCGTGATTTGAGTTTCAATTAATCTTTAAGCCATTTTGTTCCTTAGATCTTTGAAGCCATTAGACAATAAAAGTGCAAGTTGCTAAACCTCGGCTGTTTTGTAAAACCACACAGTAGATAACCATTACAGTGGCCTTTCCCATTGCTTAGATAAGCTCTGCTGGTACGGATTAATACACTTGATCTCAGCATTCCAATGAGGAAGTGGTTTTATTAAACCAACGAGTTTGATTCTGGCAACATAATTCTTCACAGTAAAATTAATGTAGGAAAATCTGATTCTTGCGTAAAGGGACGGTGAGGTTACTTATCAAAATTTTACTTTCACCTAAATTCTAATTTACTTAATACATAGTCTTACAATAAATCTTATTGTAAGGGCACTTACAATAATAAGTGTCCCAATTATAGATGTTAATTACAGAAGCCGTTTCTGTCAATTCTGTGGGTGCTGAGAAAGTCACAATTTATTTATTTATTTTTATTTATTTATTTATTTAAAAATATATATTTTATTGATTTTTCACAGAGAGGAAGAGAGAGGGATAGAGTTAGAAACATCAATGAGAGAGAATCATCGATCAGCTGCCTCTTGCACACCCCCTACTGGGGATGTGCCTGCAACCAAGGTACATGCCCTTGCCCGGAATCGAACCTGGGACCTTTCAGTCCACAGACCGACGCTCTATCCCCTGAGCCAAACTGGTTTCAGAAGAAAGTCATGATTTAAAGGACTGTTTTCATGTAGGCCTCTGATGAGAGAGGAAATGGTGCCTTTATTTAATAAATGGGGGGAAAGTGAGTATTTTTAGGGACCACCTTCTTCTGCTCTTCTTTGTCCCCAGTAGTTTATTTCCTGATTTTACCCATTGGCCTCAGATAAGACTGCTTGTCAAAAGCCAGTCTGCTTAGTATAATCTTAGTTTCCAGTGAAATTACACAAACGGTTGTCCTACCTTTAACAAAATTGCCTTAGCCCTTGATCTAATGCTCTAAGAACTCCAGGCAAAGCATGACAAAAATGACTGCGTTTGGGAGTGTGGCTGCAAAGTATCCCCAACAGACTACTGCCACTGGTGTGACTTCGAGAAATGTATCACTTGGTTGCTGTCAGTGCCTTCACAAAGGTCACTTTGTTCATCTGTTAACTGTGTCGTGCCCCGCCCCCCTCGCCGGAGGAGCGATTGTGAGAGGATGTTTATTAAAGCTGGGGGCAGTGAAAAAAGGAAGGGTTTAGGATAGAAGAAACAATAGGAGAGAGCCTAGGCGGGGCTGCTTTGCTCCCTAGAGATGTTATGGGAGAGAAGTGAACCAACGTGGGCTGCTGTGAGCTCACTGCAGAGTCAGAGGAAAGGGGGCCTTGGAGATAGGCTCAGGGGGTTTAGCCCAGGAGGGCCTGCCATTGCTCCTGGGTTGCAAGTCTCGTGGGGTCCTTTAGAGTTTAGGAGATGCAGGCCTGTGGGGAGAAGAGGAGAGAGAAGGGAAAGGAAGGGGGTTTGTTCCTCAGAGGGACAACACACCCATCTGCTAACATTTAATAAGCACTTGCTGAATTCTACTCTGAGCCGGCAGAGAAGTAGGTGCATTTAACGGCAGATGTGGAGCATAGTGTGAAGAGCTTAGGTTTTGGACACTAATTGCATAAGTTAAGATCCTCTGTCCGACATGCTAACTGTGTAGCCTTGGGCAAGTTACTCGACTTCTCTGTGCCTTGGTTTCTTCAACTGTAAAATGGGGGTAATGATTATCTCTCTCATAGAGTTGAGGAGAGGGTTAAATGAGTTAGCATAGGTAATGCTTCTATAACGGTGCCTGCTATATAGTAATACTATATGTTATAGTTATTATAAATCTTATTATTAAAAACAGTCTCAATTGACTATTTTCATCTAAATCTTTACCCATCCACTCTTCATATAGCATTTCTCATGGTTACTTTTTATTAGGTTTAAAGTAAATATTCACAAAAGCTTCAAGAATTACAACACTCTGCAATGTGAGACTTTACTTTATAGATGACAGTCAGCCTGGACAGGTAAGGTGAATGGCTCAAAGACACAACTTAGCGGTCATTTCCAGGATTCATATCCTATTTACACCTCTAATATCTTAATTGTTGTGTAAAGGTCAGGACGGCGCAGCTTTGGGAGCCAGAGGAACCCAGGCTTCTTGCCCTCTTGCCAGGGCCACTGCCCTGTCAAAACTCAGCATCCATCCTTACCCAACAAAGCCAGAGACTGTGGCTTTGAATCTCCCTTACTAAAAAGTTCTGGCCACTTTCCCTGCCCTGTTCTTACAGGTAGCCTTAATCCAAGAGCAAAGGAAATGTATCCGCTTTTTGCCATGGTTCAGCCAATGCATTGGTGATGGAAACCAATCCAAATTAGCTTGTACATATTATAAAAGGAGGCTGGACGTGAGAACAAGCCCCGAGAAAGTCTCCAGAAGACAGAACTGGTGCACATCCCATCAGAATTATCTTTGTCCCTCATCTCTGTTAGGGAAGCAGAGTGTTGGCCTAATTCTCCCCCACCAGCTTTTTTCCACATGGTGTGGACATGGCTGCCATAGCTCCAGCTCACCACCCAAAGCCCTGGTTATGTGACACAACAGGCCTGTCTTGCACTGTGTGTCCATTACTGTCAAGGGGAGGAGGAAGGTATTTCAAGTGCCCATTTCATGGGCAGTAGAGCAAACGGGAGGCTGGGATTATCAGTAATCCCTTTCTGTAACAAAATGTTCTCTGACATCTGTCCGTATGGGATTTAAGAAACCTTCTCAATGGAAAACATAGCAACTTGCTTAATATTTATCATCACATAATTTTATAAGCACTTATATTTGGCCATACGTGTTTTCAAGACCTTTTTCAAACGAGAAAACCAAGGATCTAATTTGCTCATGATCACATATTTAATAATTAACCCAACATGACCTAGACCTGCATCATTTTGTCTCATCAAAGGTTTTTTCCATCTATGCTGCTAAATCGAGGAAAACAAGGGTGTTTGTTTTTTCTTCATTAGCAAAAAATAAAAATAAAAAAATAAAAAAAAGGCATTGAATACAGTATGCGAGGGGTCTGGTTCAGTGTATACATCACCACATATTTGTTGAATGAATGAGTGTCTTGCCCACACCACAGAGTGAAGGCTGAACAAGGTGGGGAGTAGAAAGGATCCATGCAACCGTGGGCCCCCCACGAACTTCCTTTGACACACGTCTACAAGGGCTGGCACCTTCTGGAGTGCTGGCAGAGGGAAGCTCTTCCTTATTTTCATTCCTGACTCAGATTGCCAGGTCCTTGTATTTGACTTGAAATTGGTTATGACAGCACATCCTGTTTACTTGGATTAGTTCACAATTATTCTTTTTTTCTTTCTGTTCTATAACACAAGGGTTACTTTTTCATAGCTCACCGGATGCTTAACATATCCTTTATGTGTTGGAGTTTGTTTAGTTCTTGCGAATACATTTCGCAACTGTATTGAAAAACTCAATTCATAGGATTAGGGTGGAGGTTGGTGAGTAGTGTGAAATTCTACAAGCTCTTCTGCTTGGCTATTAAAGAAATGATTCATTCTTTATTAAGTATTACTTAAAGCAATTCTTAAAGGGATCCAATTCACTAATTAGATTAATCATGTTTTCATTGAGAGTTTTGGATTTCCAAAATCAGAACTTGATGTGGGAAGGACTTGAGAATATAGTTTTGCAAAGAACGTACTTCTGTTTCAAACCCGAGAAACCACTGACCAGATCTTAGAGAAGTTAGAACTTAAACCTTATGCTGCATAATTATCGCTGAAACCATTTCTAAAAATGACACTTTACCAAATAACCAACAAAATTGGTAGCAACTAACCCTTCTCAGCTTTCATTGAAATGAGATGAGATTTAATCTGTAGTTTTCCCTTTGAAGCCACAAAGCTCTTTGTAAAGAAATTAATTTACTTTCCATGAAAGTGAGGGCCCAGCCTATAGGCAGTGGAAAGTTCCCACATGCCATCTGATTGAGCTGTTCACTAAGTGTTAGAGAACTCAGTTGATATACTTACCAAACCTGTGAGTGCTTTCATGGTGACTCAATGTGCCAAAGCACTTATTACATAATTATAAATGTAAGCATCGGGCTATATAAATACTGGTTTTGTATCCTAAATAAATTATTTCTACATTTAGAGCCTTATGCTAACATTCTCACTCATTTTTTTTTCCTCCAATGTAAACACATTCATATATCTTGGCTTCTTTTGAAGGTGTTTTCCCCCTAAAATCCTATGTAATAAAAGCCTAATATCGTGTGTCCAGTCATCCATTCAACCAATCAAAGCATAATATGCTAATGATATGCTAAGGCAGCTCAACTGCTCGCTATTATGTGTACTGACCACTAGGGGGCAGATAGTCGACCGGTCGACCAGTGGCTATGATATGCACTGACCACCAGGGGGCAGATGCTCCAACTGGTAGGTTAGCTTGCTGCTGGGGTCTGGCCAATCGGGACTGAATAGAATGGGCCAGATGTGCCCTGGAGCCCTCCCCTGGTCCCTCCCCAGCTAGCCAACCTCCCATGTCCCTTCCAGCCCCAATTGTGCACCTGTGGGATACCTCAGCCTGGCCTGCACCGTGTTGCAATTTGCAACTCTTTGGGGGATGTCAGAGCCAGTTTCAGCCCCATCCCACAGGCCAGGCCAAGGGACCTGACTGGTGAATGAATGTGTGCACCAGGCCTCTACTTATGTTATAATATCAGTAGTTTTCTCCAAGCATGTGCCATGTATGGAGTACCTTTTAGGTTCTTTCCATCTTCCTTGTTCTGTATAATTTTAACCTGCATATCTTGCTTTGTTTTTTAATTAATATTAATAACATTTGTCTTCTCTATAAATTTTCTAGTGCTATTGGTTTTTATCCATTCTTCTTCACTGAGTCTCATGTGAACATTACTAAACAATAGAGGCCATTTTGTTTGCATTCCACAAAGGATGATGGTTTTATAAAGCTTGCTGTGCAGGAAAGATTTTTGGGGCTCTCTTCCAACATGACTCAGCTCTTGACTGGCTGTACCTGTGAATCAGTTACCTGGAAAATAATGGAAATTACAAGTAGGGACAACTAGCATGCAGGTCATTTAGCATTCAGAAAATCCCTACCTATTGAGTTAGGCATGTAGGTCCATTGGTGATGTAATGAGGCAGATGTCTGGGATCATTGTAGTGTTTATGAGTGAGCACATAACTCTCACAGTGTTGGATACACGTTGCAATGCCTGGACCCGGGCACTGACCACAATCCTACCTCTGCCAGGTATCCGGAGAGGGTGGAACAGGAACAGTACAAATTTATCATCATTCCTGAAAAAGTACAAATTTATCATTATTCCTGAAAAAGTAACTCAAAGCTCCCCTAATTCTAGAATAGACCATGTAGGTAAACAGCTAATTAATTACATGCTGCCTCTTGTTTTCCTTGTTTCACATAGGAGAGTCTTAGCTCCCCAAATATATTGTTAAAAGGCATAATCCCAGGCAAAGGTATGAGTCCTCTCACTTGGTATTCTCCCCCACCCCAGCATTACTATCTTTAGTTATGTCCTCTTTTCTCTAGTAAGACACTCTACTCTAACGTGATCTTTCCAAACAGGCAAATCTGGTTAGAATTCCAGCTCAGTACTTACTGGGTGACCTGTGGCAATTACTTATCTCCAGGTTTTCTCATCCTTATAAGGCTAAGGATGTAGGGTGTTGCAAGGATTAAACAAAATAAGGAACTGAAATGCCCTACACAAGGTTAACAATGTAATAAATGCTACTTCTTTCTGCTGCTTTTTCAAATTCTATCTATACTATACTCATTGGGGCTTTCAAATGTAGCACTATACTCATTGGAGCTTTCATTTACCTAGTTCTCATAAATTACATCTAGTAACTAAAAAATATGCAGTTTTAACTGTGAAAAGGCTTTAAAAATATCTGGACTAGAGGTTTTCAGAAGTGTTCTGTGAGGCCTAAGGTTCCCCTGGGGAAGCCTGTTGTGTTGCCCAAGGAGCGGAGGGGTGGGACTCAGCCCTTGACCTCCTTTGACCAGAGAAATGCTGCTTTTATCAGTTTTAAGTAGTAATGAGATTTGCATGGCTGGTGTGGTTCAGTGGTTGAGCACTGACCTATTAACCAGGAAGTCATGGTCGGGGCATATGCAGGCTCGATCCCCAGTGAGGGGCATGCAGGAGGCAACTGATCAATGATTCTCTCTCATCATTGAAGTTTCTCTCTCTCTCTCTCCCTCTCCCTTCCTCTCTGAAATTAATTTTAAAAAGTATATATTTTTTAAAGTGAGATTTTATTAATATTTCATCTTGGGGATACAAAAGTGTTGTATTCCAAAAAAAAAAAAAAAAAAAGGAAAGAAAAGAAAAAAGTGAAAAAAGAGTTGGCAAAGCTGCTTTGGCCAATAGCAGCTTTGGTTTCATAGATAAAGAAAATGAGGCCCAGAGAGGTTAGAGTTCACTGCCGTGCTCCTTCCGTCACGCCAAGTCACTGGACTCCCGTGTAGCACTTCTCTAATGCCACGTGAATGAACTCTACAGTGTACTCATGAGCTTGGTCAGTAAAGATTTATTAAATTAAAAATAAATAAAATTAAATTCCCCCAAAGTTTCACAACTGTTTAGCATTAGAGCCCCTTCTACAAGTGTTGACATAATTCTTTCTAAGGCATTGGTGAGTGCCTCTAAGTTTCATTGCATTTAGTTTTTAAAGAGTGAAAATATCTTTAAAAAATTTTAAGATAATTACTTAGTAATACATAAAAATATGCTACTAAGTATTCAATATAGGAATATTGGAGTAAAAAACAGAAGTACTTTAGACACCAGCTTTCCCCTGAACAAGACCCACTGACTCCCTGTTGAACTGGTTAAAGGTTAAATGTGTAGCTTACCAGATACTACTCTATGTTTTTATGTAAATTCACATATAGTTTTAGTGTTTTTCATGTAAATGACACCAAACTCCTCATATTATCTTATGACTTGATTTTTTTCCTTCCTAACAACATCGTAGAGATATATTCAATAAATATACACAAGGCCACTCGCTTAACTTTCTTTACAGTGTTCCATTTCATGATGCGCCACTAAAAATGAGCAAGTAAATGGTTGCCTTTGCTTTCTACCTTGCAAATGTCCTTGCAATGAACATTCTTTCATATACCTCTGTGTACACATTTGAAAGTATATTTCTAAATAAATACCTGGAAAATTCCAAAGTCAATTTAAAAAATTAACAGATGTAGGCATACTGCTTTTTAAATGTTGATATTCATTTATGTGCCCACTCGGATTATGAGAGTAATTTCCTCATAATCTCAATCAGTACACAATATTGAAACTTGTATATTTTTATTATATTTTAAATTTTATATCTTTTAATTTTTCCATCCAAAAAGACTAAAGTGATATCCTATTATTTTATGTCTTTCTTTATTGGTGGGTTGAATGTTTTTGTTTTTGCATATGTCATTGCCCTTTGTATTTTTTTCCCCTGTAAATTATCTCTTTATATCATTGCACATTTTTCTATTGGGTTGTCTTTTTCTCATTGATTTACCGCTTCTTAATATATTTTGGATTTTAATCCTTTTCTTATATATGCCATATATAATTTTATCTTAATACTTTGTTATATGTTTCACATATTTTCTCTTAATTTATTTAACTTTTAACTTTGTTTATGGTCCTTTTAACATATAAGATTTACATTTTCATCAAAGTTTTTGTCGTTGTGACTGAAATTTCTTCTTGGGAAAGGAAAGACTTGTGTAGTTCTGTTTAGGATTCAAGAAATCCAGGTAGCTCAGACATGAACTGAGGTAAAACTAAAACTGCTAGAGAGTATCTCAATTTTGTTGAGGCTTTTCTTTGCAACCTAAGGTCACCACATTATATAAAAACAATCCAAACCACGTGTTGGAAGAGCTGCTTACTGTGTTACCTCAAGACAAACCAAGGCATAAGTCAAAATGGCTTAAATCTCTAACATGAAGTGCCAGAGTCGTCAATGATTAAACCAAACTCACCAAATTCCACACAACCCAAGAAAAATCAGAGTTAGATAAAGAGTGTTTGACCTTTAGAAGAGCAGGGAGAGTGATCTTACTCAGTGTTTCCACTCTGTTTTCTTACGAATCTAAGAAAGGAAAGTGTTTATACAGGAAGTATAAAGATTTGAGTTTCCTGATTTATATTCCTGGGTTGTTCTCAAAATCAATTTCTGCTTTCCCTGTTTGTTTGTTTTTGTTTTTGTTTTTTTTTACTCTTATTAACCTGCTAAATCTGAAACAACCGAGTATCCCTTTCAGTTGTCTGTTTTAAGAATTTTACAGCTGTGAATAGGCAAATAAGATTTAAGGCTTAAAGGCAAGTGTGATCTTAGGAAAGAACATTTGCTTTTGGGTAAGACGTTGGTTCAAATCATTGCACACACATAAACAGCACTACAGCGATCTACCTAAAGTGTTTGAAGCTCAGAAATGGGGTAAGTAGGGGTAATAATATTTACCTTCTCATGTTGTTGTGAGGATTAAATGGCCCCGTCATGTTGACATTTTCACCCTAACGTCCCTGGATGAGATCCTCTACAAACTTACTGCTGAACATCTCAACAATCGTCTTCCTCTTCTTCAATTTCCTCTGCTATTTGTTTTCCTCCAGGTATTTCTGGAACTTCCCAGTGATTCTACACATACCCACACATGGAGCTAAGGTCTCAGAGCGTTAGAATAAGGAAATACCCACTTCAGCTTCCAGGCCCTCACCCCATAGGCCTGGTAGTTAGACATACAATAATTTCCTCTTTAAAAGTTTTTTTTTTTTTTTTTAAGAATATCTTTTTATTATTTTAGAGAGAGGGAGTGAGAGATAGAGAGAGAGAGACATTAATGATGAGTGAGAATCATTGATTGGCTGTCTCCTGCATGCCCCCTACCATGATTTAAACCCCCAAACCCAGGCATGTGCCCTGACTGAAATCAAACCATGACCTCTTGGTTCACAGATCCACACTCAGCTACTGAACCACAGCTGCCAGGCTAATTTCCTATTTATAATACTATTTTTCTCCTCTTCCTGACTTACCTTCCTGTTCAAGTTCACAACTACCTCTTACTCATATGCAAATCAACTCATGCAATAGACTTGGGAATCACCAGACCTCCTACTTCTTAGGCACAACCAGTAATTTGGATTTACTGGGATGCCTGGCACAGAGTGTCCCCAGACAGCATCTAATTTTACCCTAGGGGAGGCTAAGTGACACATCCAAGATCACACAGTCAGGATGCATACTCGGGTCTTGTGATACTGCAAAGGCCCTTCTATAAGAGCTGGTGTCAGTCTTTTTCTCTTCGGTGAATTTGGAAGAGTATTCTCTGGGCCAGGAAACCCAAAGACTCTTGTGGCTTAGCCTGGTCGCTGCCCTCCGTGATACTTTCCTCTAAAAGTCATCCTGAAAAATCTCCCATGCCTTCTTAGTAAGAAAAAATAAAATCACATCTTTATTTTTCACCCTTGGCAAATATTAAGAGTGTACTTTTCCTGAGTAAATAATTGTTCTTTGTGTTTAATTTCTATTGTGTATTCACAGTTTCCGTTTATGGGCAGTCATGGTTTAAAATAAGCCGACCCCTTACAATTTCAATACCTTCCCTTTTCAGTACATGTTGTGAAAGTGCTGGGTTATTTCTTGGGAGTATTGGCAGAGAAGGTAGGTAGTGCTGCCACATATACATACAAAACAATCCGGGGATTTTGATCAAGGATACAAGACCAGCTGGCATTCGAATTTAGGTGCAAATAACTTGCAGGTTGTGTTCATGGGAGGCAACTTAGATACTTTAGTCAGCTGACTGCCAGGATCCTCCTGCATCTCAGAAAACGATAGGTTGAAAGTGTTACAGCACTGGTTTCTAGACAGAGACTAATAACTGCACAGTATAATCTAGAGATGCAGAGTTGGTTAAAATAATCCTTTAGAGTGCCTTGTATGACAGAGGTCTGCAGGCCTCCCCAGATCTTAGCCAAATATTTCCTACATCTTTGAAAGGTCTGGACTACAGACCTCAGAAAAATATACAAAGCTCTTTCTTGACGCTATCCTCGAGACTCCTGAGGAGATAGGAAAATTATAGTTGTTTTATTTTGTATAAGAAGAAAGAGAATTTCTGTGACTGGAAATAGAACTGTTGTTATAACCAGGACTTTTATTATTATTAGATAGGAAGATTTGGCATAGGAAATGTCTCCTAGGGAATTCATTTATGTCCTTCCTCATTATTATTTATATTTCACTTCATTTCTGTGTCTTTTTAGATTTTTGGGGCAGGGAATTAAACCAACTAGAAACTTGTATAAAACCATAACCACCACACTAGCTTACTAACCCTGAAGCACTGGTAGACCAATCCATCAATATTTATTTAGGACATAGGCTAAATGAAAGGGTTTTAAAAAACATATTTTTTCTCTTTGAAATCCCAATGAATATGTTTAAAATAAACCTTTCTTATTTTTTTAATCAAGAGCACCAAAATATTCTCAGAAATAAGCAGAACAAAATGTATGGATTTTAAATTCCAAGGTCTGTGATCAAAGGGAGAAACTGGGGTCATTGCTTGGGCAGCTAAGCAGATATGTCTTGTTACTTGAGATGTTGGGGAGATTAATAAACTTATTTTGCTTCCTTAATTATTTTACTTTTTGTAGCTGTGGCTCATTTCTTGTCAGGGCCCCCACCCCTTGACTACAGGAAGTTGTCTGAGACTTGGGTTGGCTCCGACAGTCTCCTGATGCTGTATTGTCCTGAGAATGGGTAGGAAACCATTAACCAGTCACATAGTTGTTCTGTGTACTCCTATTAGCTCCTGAAGCATATAAAGCAGATTAGGTACAGCTCCAGCTTCCTGAAAACATAAGAGAGAGAAAAAAAAGTCTAATTTTGAAAAGGTATTGTGGAAAAGCTCTCCTTCTTATGCTTGCATTATTTAAAATAATTACCATAATACCTGCACTTTGCTTTCTCTGAAGAGACCTCAATTTTTTGTACTAGGCAAAAATAGACCTCAGGACCACTTGTATGCTGAAACTTGCCGGGCAACAGGACTCCATGCAGGCTGACTTTTCCATTAGTGTTCAAGTGAATGCTAGCCAAGCAGCTCACATTAGAGCTCTGTAGACTCAACTCAATGTGGCAGGAAATTACTCTGGACACTTCAGGGGACAATGCTCTCCTCCCCCACCCCATCTTTATATACCAAAAGTCCCTCTCTAATTACTTATATTTACTTTAGTACAATTAAAAAAATACTTTATTGATTTTTTACAGAGAGGAAGGCAGAGGGATAGAGAGTTAGAAACATCGATCATCTGCCTCTTGCACACTCCCTACTGGATATGTGCCCACAACCAAGGTACACGCCCTTGACCAGAATCAAACCAGGGATCCTTGTGTCTGCAGGCCAATGCTCTATTCACTGAGCCAAACTGGTTAGGGCTACTTTAGCCCAATTTGTGCTACAGATAGGAATTTCCATTTTAAAATAACAACTGGCATTTATTGAGTGCTTACAGTGTGCTTGATAATGTGGCAAGTACCATATATATTCACTTAATTTATGTTTAGCACAAAGCCATGAAGGAGGCACAGTCATTCTCCTTTCATACAGGAAGAAAGTAGAGACATAATGGTTTACATTCCTTGAGTATGTAGGCTCTGTGAGAGCCTGACTTGTTTTGCTCATGCCATATTCGGAGCATCTAAAAGAATACCTGGCACTTAGTAGGTGTTCAACAAACACTTGTAAAATAAATCGATGAATGAGTGAATAATAACAACCCAAAGTCACATGACCAGTGGGACCCAGATTCACCCAAAGATCTATAGCTAACTAGGACCCAGACTCAGTCTCTGACCTGATGCCCCTGCCCTTCCAGTGCTCAGCACACGGTTTCAGCAGCTCAGAAGAGGAAAATGTGGTTACCTTCTCATTGTCAGAGCCTTTGTGAAATCATTGACCAAAGCAGGACCAAACTTAGGTCTTTAGAGCTGCCTTTGCTACTTGCTTGGCTTTAATATAAACAATCTGGTGAACTGATAAAAACATAGTGTAATGGCATCAGGTAGAACTCTGTTTATTTGTTCGTTGTTTATCCTCACCCATGGATTCTTTTCCCAATGATTTTTTTTTTTTTCTTTAAAGAGAGAGAGTGGAAGGGAGGGAGAGAGAGAAAGGGAGAGGGAGAGGAAAAGAGAAAGAAAGAGAGATTGATCTGAGATACTGCTCTTGACCATAATCAAACCTGGGACCCTTCAGTCTGCAGGATGACATTCACTCTTAACCTCCCAGTATTCCAGTTCCATCATCTGTAAGATAGAAATGTGTATTTACCGCATATAGGTATTGTGGGGATTAAATGAAGAAAACAGATAAAACACTGAGCACCGATATGTTGCACATAGCAGGCATTCAGTAATAGTTGACTTTTTCCTTCTCCCATTGAATCTGAGGCTGTATCACCCATTTTTGGATAGGCAACAACATTCTCTGCGCTCCCCCTTTCAAGCAAAATATGGAGGAGAAAAGCCTGAACAAGGACACTTGCCAAGGGGGATTAAGGATGCAAATGTAGTACTCAATTTGTACTAACTGTTCTCCTACAGGTAAAAAAACAAAACAAAAACAAAACAGAACAACCATTCCCTTGTAGAAATTTCAGTGAGTGTGTGAAATACTCTGAGACAATTCTGGCGTTTGTGGACATGGAAAAAACGCTATCCTGACTGAGGGCTGTGGATGCTGGACTAGAGCCTAATTAAATAGGTTATGAAATGCTGTAGGTAATGTGCTGAGACTCTTGTTGTTTTGAGGTAAGGAAGGCAGCCTTTTCAGAATGTTTATTCAGAGGAGTAGAGAGTATAATTAAACATTACAGAGGATTCAAATGTTAAAGCCTGCATTTAAAAATATATTTGTATAGAGTTAAAATACTTATTTAAAAATATTCCTTACAGAAAAAAAGAATGCATTTCTAAATTTCACTGAGATGCCTTTGAAAATTTTCTTTGACTACAACGTGGGATTTTGTATAGGGCTGAAGAGGAATGGAGAGCGCTGGGGGAAAAGAGGCAAGTGGTAGCTCACCTGGCGAGTGAGGTCTTCTGTGCTCTCTGGTCCCGGGTCTGAGGCTCACCTAGGCTGAGCCCTGAGCAGGAGCTAGCTTAGGAAATCAGCTTTAATTGTGGAGAAGAAAAGAAAAAGGATGGGTGTTGAAGCGCTTGCAGCAGAAGCTTCCTGTAGATAGGAGCCCTAAGAGCCTGACGCAGGAGCTGCTGCTGCGGCTCACGATGTGCTGCTCTGAGCTTACAGTGCCTTGCTGTCTAAATTCAGAAGAAAATGGTTCATCCCAATCAAGACACTTTTCCAGAACCTCAGCAAAGTTCCACAGACTGGGAAAAGAGCTCTCTCCTACTTTCCAGTTCCCTTGCCCAAGGTCACCCCAAGGCTTAGCACTATTCCTGATCTCTGTAAATTGTCTTGGAGATTGGAACAACAAAGAAGGTCTTTAGTGCGTGTTTTTCCTTGAAGATGACAGGTAATAAAGCCAGATTTAGGAAGAGGATTTAGGAATGGGAAAGATAAAGTAAATAGGAAGTATCATTTGTCTTCTTTTTTTTCTGCCTTCTGCAGGGCTGCATAAGTAGCAGTTTGGGAGGGGCATTGGCTGTGTTTGTATCTCACTTCCTTGGTGCTTTTGCCTGCCATCTTCTTATATTCTGGTCTTTATCTTCCCACTGCCCATTCCAGCTGCTTAAATTTCCTGTCTTCTCTCCTTCTTGTGAGACTTTCTGAGCTTGATAGGTTTTGGGATTTGCTTTTCTCGTTTTTCCCAAAGGGTTAAAATTAAAAATTTTAAGTTGATTTTAGTTACTCAAAAGATAAATCCAAGAAATTTTTATTTAAAAATTAATTAAAATATTTTTAAATAAAGTATCTGATTTAAAAAAAAATTGAATACCCTTTGAGATAATTTACTGCAGATTGGGGTGTAGCAAAAAAGAGCTGTGCATGCCAGCAATGGAGATCTTAGTAGATCTCACACAAAGTAAATACATTTGTCTTTAGTTAGTACAAAAGTTCTAGAGACAACTGAAGAATAATTTGGAGGTAACCTAATATTTTTCTGTGAGGGTGATAACTGACTAAATTATCAACCCTGTGGTTTCATAATATGATTATCAAGTTTAATAAGAATCTAAAGATATATTTATGTCTCAGTCCTGAGTACCTAAAATCAACTTTAAAATTTTAATGCACAGTTAAAACAAAGCATTTGGTATTCCCCTATTGTCAAATACTCTTCTCCTTCTATAACATATTTAGGAAAGTAACAATGATACAAAATCCACAATATTGTTTATATAATATAACTGCATGTCTAATGTTAATTATTTCATTGGGTAACTATCTTTGAGTAATATACCTTTTCTCTTTTCCGGAAACCCTGTTCACTTTTGTTGCTGCACATCTTGGCTTGTTCATGTATTCCAGACCCTGAGTGCCAACAAGCACATGGTGTATGTGGTGAGCAGCCAGACCTGGCTGGGTCATCCTGGAACTTAACATCTACTTGTTCCTTAAGTGCCTTGTTTTTTAGCAGCCTCACAATGACTTCAAAGAAAATAACTAATTTTTCTTTTTTCACTTGGATAGCAATACTTTCAACCACAGCAATGCTAGTCTCCCAAATATTTGAATCTTACTTGAAGGCAGAGACAGTTTGGCTTGTAAGAGCATACCTTAAAATTAATAATTTATCAAGCTTTGTAAAATACTTTGTGAATTATTAGGTAAGTTCTATCATAAGTAAAACCCCAATGAAATCTTTGAGGAATACATGGAGTATGTACACATACATTTTCAGCTTTGTGTTAGCTGTTTTTCTTTTCTTTCTTTTTTTTTTTTTTTTTTTTTTAATGTGACAGGTAGTTTTATTTTCATTAGCTTGTTTAATCTTTATGCATTCTTGTAAATTACATACACTTATCATGCTCATTTTATAGATGAGGGAATTTAGATGACTCAAGGTCATATACTGTATGTGATTCTAGTAGTTGAATCCAGGCAGTCTGGTCCCAGATTCTATACTTTTCATCATTCTACTTTATTTTATTTTATTATTATCATTTAAAAATTGAATTTGTATTATTAGTCCACAAAAAATCATACAAGTCTCAAGTGTACAAGCCAACAAAACATCATCTGCACACTGCATCATGTGCCCATCGCCCCAAGCAAAGTCTCTTTCCCATTACACCCCACTTTTGCCCAGCTCAAACTACCTCCATCCCCTTTTCCCTCTGGTTGTCACTACAGTCTTCTCTATGTCTCTGTGATGCTTAATTCCTTCACCTTCTTTCATCCATCCACCCAAACTCTTCTCTCCCTTAGCAGCTGTTGGTCTGTTCCATGTATCCATGCCTCTGTTTCTACTTTGTTCGTCAGTTTATTTTGTTCATTAGATTCCACATATAAGTGAGATCATAGGGTATTTGTCTTTGTCTTTGTCTGACTGGCTTATTTCACTTAGCATAATAATCTATAGATCCATCCATGCTGTCACAAAAGGTAAGATTTCCTTTGTTGTAACAGCAGAGTAGTGTTTCAGCTTTTTAAAAATCTTTATTGTTGAAAATATTGCAGATGTCCCCTTGTTTCTCCCATTGACCCCTTCTAGCCTTCCCTGCCCCCCCCACCAGGCCTTCACCACACTGTTATCTGTGACTATGAAATGCATATATGCATACTAGAGGCCCCATGCATAAAATTTGTGCAAGGAAAAAAAGGTCCTTTCCTTCCCCCAGCTGCCAGCACTGGCTTCCTTCTGGCATCTGGGACCCACGCTCTTCCCCCCCAACCCCCCCACCTCCCAAGCACCCAGGACTGGGGCTTCACTCTGGCCAGTGACAGGCACCCAGGACCGGTCTTCCCTTGAATCCCTGGCTTCGTTAGGAAGGATGTCCAGTCTAATTAGCATATTACGATAATAAAATCGTAATATGCTAATTAGACCAGATGTAAAACAGGCTGTAAAATCAGTATATACCATATAAATCCAATAAAATCTAGGATTTTTATGGTTTTGCAACTTACATTTAAGTCTTTAATTCATTTTAATTTCATTCTCATGTATAGTTTAACTTAGTGTTCTACTTTAATTTCTTTTTATGTATCTGTCCAATTTTCCCAACAGCATTTATTGAAGATACTGTTTGGACCCCATTGTGTGTTCCTGCCTCCTTTGTCAAATATTAACTGACCATAAAGGTGTGTGTTTATTTCTGGACTCTCTATTATGTTCCAGTGAACTATATACCCTTTCTTGTGCTAGTACCTCGCTGTTTTGATTACAATGATTGTGTCAGATACTGTACAATAGTTTAATATCAGGTAGTGTGATACCTCCAACTTTTTTTTTTCTTTCAAGATCTCTGAGGCTATTTGGGGTCCTTTCTGGTTCCATATAAGTTTTTGATTGTTCCAAATATGTGAGCTATTTTAATAGGAATTTCACTGAAACTGTAGATTGTGTTGGGTAGTATGGACATTTTAATGATGTAAATTCTTCCATGAATATGATGTATACTTCCACTTATTTGTACCTTCCTCAGTTTCTTTTTTCAGTGTCTTATAAGTTTCTGAGTACAGGTCTTTTACATCCTTTGTTAAATTTATTTCTGTGTACCTTATTTTTCTCGTTGCAATAGTAAAGTAGGATTGCTTTTTTAAAATTCTTTTTCTGATAGCTCATTATTTTTATAATAAATGCCATGAATTTCTGAATATTAATCTTGTATCCTGCTACTTTGCCAATTTTGTCAGTTAGATCTTATAGTTTTTTTGGCGAAGTCTTTAGGGTTTTCTATAAACATTATCATGTCATCTGTGAATAATGACAATTTAAATTCATCCTTTTCAATTTGGATGCCTTTTATTTCTGTGGTTGGGACTCCCAGTATTATGTTAAATAAGATGGTGGTGAAAGCAGATGCCCCTGGCAAAGATGTCCCCTCTCACCATTCCTTTTTAACATTGTGCTATCAGTTATAACTAATGCAGTGAGACAAGAAAAGGACATAAATGGCGTACAGATTGAGAAAGAAGACATAAAACAGTCTTTGTAAATGACATCATTGTCCATGTTGAAAATAAAAAGGAATTGTGAAGTCCTGGCTGGGTGGATCAATTGGTTGGTGTATCATCCTATACACTGAAGGGTCTCAGGTTCAATTCTTGGTCAGGGCACATGCCCAGGTTGTGAGTTCTATCCCTAGTCAGGGTGCTTATAGGAGGCAACCAATGAATGTTTCTCACATCTCTCTCTCTCTCTCTCTCTCTCTCTCTCTCTCTCTCTCTCTCTCTCTCTCAAAATAAATAAATAAAAATATAGAGACAGCATGGAGGGACCTGGAGAGTATTATGCTAAGTGAAATAAGCTAGTCAGAAAAAGACAAGTGTCACATGATCTTATTTAAATGTGGAATCTAATGAACAAAATAAACTGATGAATAAAACAGATCAGAGACAAGGAAGCATGCAACAGACTGATGAATTTCAGAGACAAGGAGGGGAGGGTGTGGGCAGAGATTAACCATTTAATTTATACCTGTATGTACATAGCTCATGGATAGACAATAGTGCAGTGAAAGCCTTGGTGGGGTGGAAGCAGGGTGGAGGGGGTCAATAGGAGAAAAAGGGGGTATATATGTAATATTTTCAACAATAAAAATAAATATACTTTAAGAGAATTAGAAGACAAACCACAAAGGGGAGAACATATTTGTAAAAATATACCTGAGTTATTCAAAATATAAGAAGAACTCTTAAAATTCAATAATAAGAAAACAAATAACCTAGTTAAAAAAAATGGGCCAAAGACCTTAGCAGACACCTTGTTGAAGAACATATACGGATGGCAAACAAACATATGAAAAGATGCTCGACATCAGATATAATTAGGGAAATGCAAATCAAAACAAGATATCATACAACTACATACCAAAATCCAGAACATCCACAATCCCAAATGCTGGCGAGAATGTGGAGCCATAGAAACTCTCATTCATCACTGGTGGGAATGAAAAGTGCAGCCTCTTTGGAAGCCAGTTTGATGATTTCTTAGAGAAATAAGTATACTCTTACAATGCAATCCCACAGTCATGTTTCTAGGCATTCAAAGGAGTTGAAACTTAGGTCCATACATAACTTGCATATGGATGTTTATAGCAGTTCATTGATGATTGCTAAAACTTGGAAGCAATCATAATGTTCTTTAGTAAGTGAGTGGTTAAACTCTGCTGTATCTAAAACAATGGAATATTATTCAGCACTAAAAGGAAGTGATCTGTCAAACTATAAAAAGACATGGAGAAGCCGTAAGTGAAAATCACTGACAGAAGCTAATCTGAAAGGCGTATTGTATTATTCCAATTATGAAGACAATAAAAAAGACCAGTGGTTGCTGGTGGGGAAAGGGGCAGGCACAGATGAATAGGTGGAGCACCAAGTATTTTTAGGGCAAGAGAAACACTGCATATTATAATGGTGGATGCATGTCATTATGCATATGTCTGAACTCATAGAATGTATAATATCAAGAGTGAATTCTAAAGTAAACTGGACTTTGGGTGATTATGATCTGTCAATGAAGGTTTATACTTGGTTAAAACAATACAATTCTGGTGAATGATGTTGATATGGGAAAGGCTATAGATGAGGGGGGACAGGATATATGGGAAATATCTGTACTTTTCTTTCAATTTTGTAAATTTAGACCTGCTCTGAAAAAATCACCTCTTTAAAAAAAGGTTTTCAAAAAAAGTGATGTTAAAGAGAGAGGAAAGGAGGAGGGAAGAGGAAGAGAAAAACCCCCACAAACACATCATATCAATGTGTGAAATACCCATCTGTTGGCTCCTGCATGCACTCTGACTGGGGATTGAACCTACAACCTGGATGTGCGCTCTGCCCAGGAATCAAACTAATGACCTTTCTGTGCACAGGATGATGTTCAACAATTTGACCCACACCATCCGGGGCTAAAAGAATCAAGTCTTTTAAAAATATCAAGTCTTTTTAATCAAGTGTGCCTTCCTAAAAGTGATTCCTTCCTGCTGGCCATCAAGTTCCTTTCCTTTTTCCTAATTGGTGTGGCTCAGTGATGGAGCATCCACCTATAAACCAGGAGACTGTGGTTCATTTCTCAGTCAGGGCACATACCTGGTTGAAGGCTCTATCCCCAGTGCGGGACATGCAGGAGGCAGCCAATCAGTGATTCTCTCTCATCATTGATGTTTCTATCTCTCTCTCCCTTTCTCTTTCTCTCTAAAATCAATACAAATATTTTTAAAGTTCCTTTCCTTTTGAACATTTTTTCCCCTCATTGATAATTCTGTTTTACATTTGGTAATTCTGAGCTTGCATATTAAATTCTCTTTTGCGTCTCAGCACAGCTCTATATGTCTTGTAGAAAATTAAGTACTAAAAATAGAGGGGGGGGGAAAGATAAAAAAAGACATATGAGATCTTAATGGGGCTCTAAGTAGACAACATATCTGAAAATGAACCCCTACTGGAAAGTTGAGAGGCTCATTTATAAAATTTCAGTGTCTTTTACATCATATCTGTATGTCTTAACTAACATTTGCTAATAGTCATTGAACAAATTTCATCATCTGCCTGCAGATTCAAATTTCCCTCAGTTTTGCAATAAATATACTCAATTCTGCCAAAACACAGTCTCTTGTGAAAATAAATTTAATAAAAAGAACAGTGAAAGAAGGAAATTGAACTTACTCTAGTTTTGGCTTGGTGTTCAGTAGAGCCCTCAATCTGATTTTCCTTTAATACTACCCTGTTTCCCTGAAAATAAGACAGTGTCTTATATTAATTTTTGCTCCCAAAGATACACTAGGTCTTATTTTCAGGGGATGTCTTATTTTTCCATGAAGAAGAATACAGTACACATTTATTGTTAAATGAAAATAAAGGAAATTTATTACCTGTATACGGTACGGTAGTACGGTAGTTGTCAACACAAACCAGACAAACTGTGAATCCTACAGTATCAAGAATTTACTCATTTATTCAATGATAATCATGTCATCATCTTCTGGAACATCATCATAATCCAATTCCTGAATTTCCTGGTGAATTTCTTGTGACTCCATTTCTTTCAGAATCAGTGGACCAAATCTCTCGTGTTTAGCCTAGGGGGGCCTTCTTTTTGGAGGGATGCCTTATATTTCACTCAGAAGGAAAACTGTAAGTAGGTCTTATTTTTGGAGGATGTCAAATTTTTGGGGAAACACGGTAGTTAACTGTGCCAATTCACTAAAAATAAA
Organism: Pipistrellus kuhlii; assembly: GCF_014108245.1. NCBI lineage: Eukaryota > Metazoa > Chordata > Mammalia > Chiroptera > Vespertilionidae > Pipistrellus > Pipistrellus kuhlii. Next base: position 69,071,811 of record NW_023425540.1, on the reverse strand, counting down.
TAAATAAATAAATAAATAAAACACACACACACACACACACACACACACACACACACATACACACTCACACAATAACTCTGAATCAGTGTTTGACAACCTAATAATAGACTCCTTGGCTAAATATTTATATTCCTTGACCAGTGGTTATTGTCATATAAACCCAGATTTTCCATTCTATTTTCTGTTTGGCCTAGAACAAGTAGCTTGCCAGTTGTATCTAGTTTTAGAATTCTTCTGGAGTCTTTTATTATTATTATTTCCCATTATCTGTTATCTATTACCCTTCTGGAGTCTATTATTATCCTTCCAGCTTCAATTCTTCCTTTAAATTGTTTTAGACCAATGGACAAGTATTTTAACCCCAGGGAAGAATATGATTTTGTGACCTAATCCAGGATTCAGTAGGTTGCACTATTTCAATTTAATAACAGTGAAGGAAATGCAAGGCATAAAAGTCACTGCCCTCAAGGACATATGCATCTAATTATGGAGGGGAAAAAACCCACAACTACCACATTAGGTTATTAAGTGCTTCAAGTAGGCTTTTGAATATGTGCTATAGGAATTCAGAATCAGGAGAAATTCCATTCTGCTTCTATTTCTCCTGTGGTCACCCGATGGACTCTGGCACATTCCTCATACAAGTCCGGGCTCTTCCTGATAAGAGTTGTGACCAGGAAAGCAGCGTGTTCTGGATGAATCTGGGAGCTAGAAAGGAAGCGATTTCTTGTGGAAACATCCTCTCTGACCTCGCCGCCTTCGTGCACAGCAGGGCAGCGCCTCTGACTGCTGGGCTCCCTGTGGTTCCAGCCTGGCCTCTGGGTTCTCGGACCCTCGGTCTCCATTGGGGAGCTCTCAGTGGACAAGAGAGGACTTGACGGTGAGGGCCAGAGCTGGCTGCGGGGCCTGGGGAGAGGCGATGAGGGAGGAGCCCTAGGCCGCATGCCTGGGGCAGGTGACGTGGCTGAGGTTGGGAAGAGCCCTGGAGCTCCCATCCCAGGACGGTGACCTCTGTCACATAGAGCAGCCTGAGGGTGTGGGCCCTCTGTAGCAGAGTGTGTGTGTGTGTGTCTGTGTGTGTGTGTGTGCGTGTGTGTGCGCGTGTGTGCGCGCGCGCGCGCTGGCCAGTCCGTATCATCACATCTGCTAGACCCACAGCTGCTTCCTCAGCTGAGATGCCTGGAGTCTTCTTTGGGGCCTGGCAGAGAGCCCTGTCCATAGGATGATAAGGGTGATAATTCAATAGAAATCCCCTGAGAAACGTGGAAAAGTGTGTAAACCTCAGGTTTCTTACCTTTAGTCTCATTTGCCCTTAAAATAGTTATGTTATTAAAATAGGACTTTAGGCATTCTCTCTGTAGAAATAAGCATTGGCTCCCTACTACCCACCAAATTAAATTAACTTCTTTTTCTCCTGTTTGTTTTTTTTTTAATATATTTTATTGATTTTTTTTACAGAGAGGAAGGGAGAAGGATAGAGAGTTAGAAACATAGATGAGGGAGAAATATCGATCCACTGCCTCCTACACAGTCCCCACTGGGGATGTGCCCACAACCAAGGTACATGCCCTTGACCGGAATCGAACCTGGGACCTTTCAGTCCACAGGTCTCCACTGAGCCAAACCGGTGTGGGCTGGAGAATTCAGGAAAGATTTTGTAAAAGAATGGAGACTGGAGGATAAATAGGATTCTGAGAGGAAGACAGAAATATGAGGGCAGTCCAGGTGGAAGGTATTGTATAATGAGGGCACAGAGATGGAAAGGCGTAGGAATACTTGATGGAAATGATGGTTAGAACAGAGGAGTAGTTAGAGAGCAAGGTGTGAGCTCAGAAATGGGAGATGAGTTTGGAAATATTGGGTGTAATAAACAGTGGTAGAGCTTGAATTTGGAGTTTGTTGTATGAGATGTAGGAAGCTATGTTTAAGCAGGAAAGAAACATATACATTTAAGCCCATTTTCTATATGGTTCTTATGTCTTCCCAGGACTAAAATTTTAATTTACTGAGTACAATTTATTCAATTATGTCTGACTCTTCCTGGAACTAGATACATCTCTGAATCCATCTTCCATTCTTTGTTTGTTTGTTAATCCTCACCAGAGGATATTTTCCCATGATTTTTAGGAGAGTGGAAAGGAGAGTGAGAGAGAGAGAGAGAAACATCCATGGGAGAGAAACACATCAATTGATTGCCTCCTGTACACGCCTGATCTAGGGCTGAGGTTGAAGCCTACAACCAAAGTATGTGTCCTTAACCAGAATTGAACCTGAGACCCTTTAGTCTGCAGGTCAATGAGGTATTCATTAAGAAAACTGTCTAAGGCTCTCATTCTTTTGAGGGTACACTTACCACAATTCAGAGCCATGAGAAGACACTGTTGTATTTGCTTTGCTGCTAGAAATATTCAGGTAAGAACATCTGACTCAACTCTCAGTTATTTAAGCTGTCTGAAATCAGTGGTGGTGAGACATGAGCTATAGGACCCTAATGTTTGATATTTAGTTTTCCTTTATTTTTTCCTACATAAAAAAATTTAAATTTATTTTTAGAGAGAGAAGAAGGGAGAGGGAGAGAGAGAAAGAAACCTTGATGTGAGAGTGAAACATTAATCAGCTGCCTCCTGCACACCTCCTACTGGGGATGGACCCGCAACCAGGGCCTGTGCCCTATCCAGGAATGGAACCTGTGGCCCTTTGGTGCACGGGAGCATGCAGAACTAACTGAGCCACACCCGCCAGGGATAGAAAACTTTTTGGTACCTGATGAACTCTTCATTGGCAAGAAACAGGTCAGTTTTCTTTTGGTGCTGTAAAATGCCTCCCAGAGAGATGCTGATAAAAAATGGCCCTACTGAGAACTGCTGTGTCTCAGAACAATGGAAATGTCTGAAGTTGGTTGTGCATGGGAAAAGGACAGGAAAACACTCACATCCACTTCTTTGGACCTGCTATCTTTCTGAGAGACACAATACTGGGAGTTGCAAAGATAAGCAGCCTAGTGGTCTCAGCTAGAGAAAGCTTTCCTTTTCTCTTAACCAGCCCTATACTAACCAGGTCACTGCATCCTGCATTCATGGCTTCACAAAGCCCTGCTTTCATCCTAATTAGAGGCTGATCTCTATTCAGGACCTTTGTTGTTGATGACCACCGAATAAAAGAAAAGGGATCTGGTGTTGGCTGGGCCAGGATGGGCAGAACTGTGAAGCGGAAGTCTCTTCGTTTCAAAACGGGGCTGTCTACTGGCCCCCTGTTGCCTCTAAAACTAGGAGAAGCAGTTCCTAGTTTCTCCCAGCTTTAGGTCCCCCCAAAGTGTCAATCCCTTTTGGAGCTTGTGACCCGTCTCTATAATCTTGTTATATAAATCTTATGGATTTAAAATACTGTGTTACATAGCAGAGGCGGTGGCCTTTTGATGCTGGGAAAATTGTGGCATGCAAATAGCCACTGTTTTGATTATATTATATAATTTATCTGTGTTTAGAATTTTAGAGCAAACAGATTTTACAGATCATTCTAATCTTCCCACTTTACAAATGAGAAAATTGAGGTTCACGGACAGCAACCAATATGGTGACCAACCAACCATCCAAATGGCAATGCTTTCAGAGAGAACCTGGGAAAGCCTGAAGCAGATGAGGATGTCGGCCACCCAACAACCAGTTAACTAGCTCAAACTTTCATTCACTGCAGACCAAAACCCGTGCTTTCTTGTCTTCCTGTGACAACATAATGCAACAAAAATATCTCCTCACTCATGAGCAACATATTAAAATTCTAGAGTACTGTAATATCTATTTGACTTTATGTTTTAGGATGTTTATGAAAGTCTTCTCCCACTTCTGATGTAGGCCATCATATCCCTAAGAACTCTATATTAGTACATAAAATTTTAGCCTAATTAAAATATAATAAGGATAGTAGGCTATTTCTATCTTCATTGGATGGAGAGAGAAAAAATCGATGAAGTATATTAAGGTTAGCCAAAGACAGCATTTGTTCTGGAAATTCATTTAGGATTATAGTTAGAGGGTCTAAAATATATGAGACTCAGATAAAAGACATAAGACAATGGTTAGGTGTTCTGTTGTATTAATAAAAATTGGGACAATTAACCCAAGCATTGGTATTAACAATTCTTCCAGCTCAAATTCTTATAGATGTAGTTAGAAAGCAGTGAAGTCAGTTAATGCAGTGGTCGGCCAACCACGGCTTGTGAGCCACATGTGGCTCTTTGGCACCTTGAGTGTGGCTCGGCCTTAGAACCACTTCTTCAAAATAGACCCGCCCAGGCTGAAAACCGACTTCTGCACATGGGCCACGAAGTTTTAATCGCACTGTACGTGCGTGCTTGCACGTGGTATTTTGTGGAAGAGCCACACTCAAGGGGCCAAAGAGCCGCATGTGGCTCGTGAACCACGGTTTGCTGACCACTAAGTTAATGCATACAGTTTTCAAATAGGCACAGCTCCTGTGGCTCCATGTGATAAAAGTAAAATGCTAAAAACCGAGGTTAATAAAACTTGCTGAATCTGTGTGAAGACAGAATTTTCCTATTCCTTAAATTTTAGTGACCTGTTGGATTCCTCTTAATCACTATTTTCTTCTCGAGCTACATGCTGTCTGGGGGCAAACTCATCCTCATTCATCACCTCAGCTACTATTTATAACAGAATGAGTGAATGTACTGCATGTCTGCTATCACCTCTGGCCTATGCCCATGGTACACATTGCTGGTTTGTCCCGGTACTCTGTACCCCTCACCACACATCTTAAATCTAATCCTTAGATTGATCAAAATTGGCACCACATCTATTTTCAAACCCACAGTTCATCAGTCTTGGACCCAGATGAACCTCCAAGCTGTGTTTCTGAATGTCTCACAGCCTATCTCTACGTAGGTGACTTAAATACCTCTATTTCAACATGTCCAAGCAAAATCCTCCTTTTTACCCCCAAACCCGCTTCTTCTCTGTCTTCCTTACACTTTCACTCCAATTAGTCACCAAAGCCTGCACTTTATTTCTTCTTGAATCCTTCTTGATGCCTGCTACCTTCATACCTACTGTCACTGCTTTGTTTAGATCTTGTAAAACCTGCTTGCTTACACAGAGCTGTAAGAAGAACTTCTCTCAAAATCATAAATCTGACCACATCATTCCTCTACTTACCAGGCCCTATAAAAGGCTCTTCCATGACAGTTGGAATTTATTTCAAGCCTCTCACCTCAGTTTATAAGATCCTTTTCACTCGTCTGTGCCTACCTTTCCAGAAAAGTACCTAACTTCTCCCTGTGTTTTTTTTTTTTGTTTTTTTGTTTTTTTTTTTTTTTTTGTATTGCCATGAGTTATTTCCTTTTGATCACAATACCCCTTCTAATCAGTTTGAGGAAATTAGTTTTGGTAAATTAAAGGTAGGTGCATACTTACTTTGCAGCTTCTTTTAATTTCCTTTGTTTATATTTTGTAGTTTTCTTTCATTTGCTGGAATCCATGTTTTCCCTCAGGGGTTAATTCTTGTCCTTGTTCAGTTTAGAACTTATTTTATATATATTTAAAGTAAGTTCTAAACTGAACAAGGACAAAAAGTATATATATTTGATTTTTTTTTTTCTGTTGGTTTTCTTCAGAATATTTATACATTGTAGATGTCTGTTCCCAGAGGAAGAGGTGATTTCTAGCCAAAATAAACATCACCGCTCGTAACACTGAAACAGGTTCTGATTATAGGGGCTGGGCTCCAGCAGGTAGTATGGGGAAGCGTGTGTGTGGGACCATCGTCTCAGGCCCTCCTGTAAGCACAGGCTGTCTAGTCCTTGTTTTGCTTTTCCAGTTTCCTCCACTCTCGAGTTCCCTGTGCCTTAACCGCCACTTTAGAGAGCCACCCTCATGGCTTGAATCTGAAGACCAATCAAGATCTATAGCGCTAAGAAGTAGCCATTCTCTTCACAATAGGGAGATGGGGGGTGGATATTGATGTAAATATTTTGTCACTCTTATTGAATCACCTTGCCAACTGCTCTTTCCCCTAGTTCCCACTGTTCCTGCTCTTCGGATTATTTTGGTACACAGTGGAGAAAACACACTGCCTTTGACCTTCTCTTCTATATGAGAGGGTGACTTCCTTAGTTTTAGTAGGTTTTACTTTCAATCTGGTCTGAATGGCTATATCCTGCAGAAATTCGGTCAGTGGCATCTCTTTCAAATTTACCACTCTGCTAAGATTTATTCTTTTTATGTATACTTTTCTGTCATTTTAGTGGGATTGTTTTTTGTTTTGTTTTTTAAGAGAGAGAGAAAAGCTCGTGTTCAGTTAGCCAAACTTGAAAAAATCAACTCTGTTTTAGTCTTCAATATGTAACCAGGACTTTTCAATTTTATTGTTCCCTCTGTTGAAGAATTCAAAACAAATGTCTCAAGGTCAGGTCAGGAGTATTCCGGGCTTTGCCCCAAGGCTCTTCCTTGGACATGATTAATCAGAGTCCTTTGCTGAGGCACATGCCTTCTTCCTTGGGGTGAGAATGGGCAGACCACCTTGTCTCACCTTTTAGGGAATATAAGGACGGAGTCTCAGACTTTGAACATGTTATCTCAAAATCTGCTTCACATTTATCTCAGGGAATTTCAGGACCTTCATACAACAAGGACTCCAGATTGTTTATCTTTTTATCCCAGAGTTCCTGAGGAGATGTAAGAGATTAGATCCAGGGCACATACAAAAGCAACCAGTGAATGCATAAATAAGTGGAACAACAAATCTATGTGTTGTTTTTTTCTTGCGCGTCCTCTCTCTCTCTCTCTCTCTCTCTCTCTCTCTCTCTCTCTCTTTCTCTCCCTCCTTCCCTTCCTTCTCATTTCTTTAAAATAAATAAACAAATAAACAAGCAAACAAATAACTGAGATTAGGTTCCCTTAAATTCACTTAGGTGTATGGAACATTTTTCCACTTTACCTAGACTTTCATGTTGATATTTCATTTGAGCCTCTTGACAAATTTTCTCAGGAGACGTGGACTATTATCCTCATGACATGACATGACAAAATTGATCCAGACATTTTGTGTGTGTGTGTGTGTGTGTGTGTGTGTGGTGTGTGTACCAAATTATACAAATAAAACATCAAACCCTGAAAATTTTCCTCTGAGTACACTCCATGTGGATTTCTTTAATGACTAAAGTGAGATCAGTGTCTTTAGACAAAAGCTGATTTTAAGTCTAGATATGTATTCCTGAGGCTAGACAGGAATTAAACTAGATTGCAGGGGCTGGATTCAATATGCCTGATTCTGACACATCAGATTTTTATATTTTTAAAGGTTATAAAAGCAATTATTTCTGAAAAAACAATTACAAGCATGATTATAGAACTTATTGCTTTAAGATGCTTGATCACCTACATTAACTCCATGTTTTTGTCCATGTTCCCTTTATTGGGTGTATTAGTTACCTACTGTTGTTTTTAAAAGCACACTCCCCCACAAGGTTAGTAGTTTAAAACAACCACCATTTATTATTCTTCCTAAGTCTACCAGTCAGCTGGCAATTCTGTTGATCTGCCCAGGCTCAGCTGAGCTCAGCTGGGTTCACTCAAGTGTCTATGTTCAGCTTGAGTGGTGACTGGGATCTGGCTACTCGACTCATTGTCTGATGGTTGGCTGGTTGGCTGTTGGCTGGAGCAGTGTCTTTCACCATTCAGCAGGCCAACTCGGCTTGTTCATGTGTTAGCACCAGACTTGAAAGCTCACCAGGCCTCTTGAGCCCTAGGATTATAACTGACTAAATGTCGTTTTCACTGTTTTTGTTGTTGTTGTTTTTAATCTTCACCTGGGAATATTTTTCTCATTGCTTTTCAGAGAGAGGGGGAGGAAGGAAGGAAGGGAGGGAGGGAGAAGGAGCAAAGGACAGGGGAGGAGAGGGAGAGAGAGAGAGAGAGAGGGAGAGAGAGAGAGAGAGAGAGAGAGAGAGAGAGAGAAAGACTAATGAGAAGTCATACATCAAATGGTTGCCTCCCTCCTGTACCCCAACTGTGGGCAGGGAGCGAACCTGCAACCCACGTTTGTGTCCTTGTCCTGGAATCAAACCTGCAACCCTTTGGGTCACCGGCTGGTGCTTTAACCATTGAGAGACACCAGCCAGGCTCCACTATATTTTGTTGGTCAAAATAAGTCAGAAATCCAATCCAGATACAAAGGGTAGGAATCTTCAAATCATATTGGAAGGGGCATGAATACAGAAAGGAGAATATTGGCCTCATTTTTGCAAACAGTCTAGCATACCTATTTATTGTGCCCATGCCTCTGCTTCTGTGACTGATAGCAGCCAAATGCTCTCTGATACCTCCCTTTTCTGGTGAGTTGCCCTCAGTGGAAGGGGACTGCAATGTCCTAGGGATTAAGACCCATCTTTTTGTGAGGGGAAGGAGGTGCAGCTCACAGCAAATGGCTGATGGATGTGGGAATACAGATGGCCAGCCCCCTTGCAGCAGGTGGTAGGTGGTGCCAGTTAAGCTCCGGAGCCTCCCTGTGGATCAAGGCAAGACTAGGCTTCCTCTGGGTCCACATCCTTTTCCTGCTTTTACCCTTCCCTTTTCTTAACTTTCTCACCCCTGTGCACATTTATAAGCATTGTTGCCTACTTTTACTTAGTTGTAGTCTCTGTGAAATTTCAAAATGCTGCTTTACACTTTGGTAAAAATAACGGCTAATGTTTACTTGAGAGCTTACCATGCATGGGCTCTGTGCTAGGTATATAACATATATGACCTCATTTAATCCTTGCCGTGACCAGATGAGATAGTTATCGTTACCAGTTTTTATTTTTTTAATGTTTTCTAAATCATTTCGTAGTTGGATTTTGTTCTTTAGCAACACGAGACTTCTGAGTCTGCATAAAAATAGCTTTTGACACATGGCATGAGGAAACATCTGACAAGACACAGACAAGACAATCTGACCTCCTTCAACCCGGAAAATCAGGCCTCACTGGGTACATCTTTGAACAACATTGATAGGAGAACCTGAGGGCCAAGGAAAACTCCTGTTCCAAACACTAAACCTGTTCAGTGACATCAGTTGGTCATTTTGGTGTGTAATTCTGATATTACAAAGTGGGGCAAAGTGTAAAAGTCATTCATAGACATAACAGCGTGTTATGGATATTACAGGAAGATGAGAAATGAGTCAATAGCAACTGTTCAAGTCAGTGAATTCCTAATTTTAGCAGCTGTAGCAGGAAAGGGGAGATCTCTTAAAGGCAGGGTCAAGGGAAAGGCCTCTATTCTTCGTTAGTTGTGTGGCAATGCTTTGTCTTTTTCAGTTTAGGTGGAAATGGCCTCGAACTCCCAGGGAAAACCCAGAGAGGAAGACCAGATAAGACAATTTGGCATGATGCTAAGCCAGAAACCAAGGCTTAGAGAGTGAGCTAACTAATCCCCACAGTTACACGGCTAGAAAGTGGTTTAATGGGGATTTGAACCAGGATGCTCCGCTGCTCTTGGAAGTAGCAGGAAATGAAAGAGTGGACAGCATGGTGCTCCATAGAGGGTGCTTCATGGTGAACGGCTCCCACAGTGCTGACTTCCAGAGTCTAAGCAAAGTAAACTCAACAGGTGGCATTCCGCCTACCTGAGCTAATTCCCTGCAGGTTTTATTTTTAGGCGATTTCAGCTGGAGTTATAAAAGTACTGTAGATATGTTAGTCACTCAGAAGAGACATTTGAAGAGAGGGGGAGCTTGGGAGAGAGACTGGATAATGAGTGTGTTTCTGAGTTCAGTTCATTTGAAATTGCTGCTAAAACTGACAAGAGCTGCTACGAGGTTTAAATTTGGGAGCTTATGTAAAGAAAGTTTCTCTGGAAAGTGAGTAATTAAGACCTAATTCTTTCAGTGAAATAAACAGAGCCTAATGTACCAGGAGATTGGGTATCTTGTTCTATATTCAACCAGTGACTGAAAGCTACACTCTGCGAATGCCTGGAGAGGACTCATTGGTATCCAGCCCACACGTGACCCACCTGTGTGCACTCCCACAGGACGGAGCCACAGGAATAACTCAAGTTCCCGAGGATCATTTGTGTCGTCCGAAAGAAAAGCAGTCACGCTAGAGCCCTAGCAATGCCCAGTTTAGTCTCACCATTAGTGGGTTTTTATGTGTCCCAGTATCTTGAAGGCGAAACCAACAATTGATTTTTTTTTTTTCACCTGCCCAGCTGATCTTGGCCTGTGCTAAGCAGGCAGGCAGGGAAAGCAGGTCACTTCTATGCAGGAGGTACAGTAAAGAGAAAAATGGGAAAAGGAGTGAGAACATAAGGCAAAAGGGTTGAATGAGCTAAAAAAAAAAAAAAAAAAAAAAAGGACAATAGGGGCCTGGTGAGCAATCCTTGGCAGGCTGCCCCGGAGTAGCTTCAGGAGATGGACAGAGCCCAGAAAGAGCAATTTCCTGCTTTGGGTTAAAAAAATAAATCCAACTACCCTCTAAGAGGTGGTCTATTCATCCTGGGCAGCATGAGGTCATTCATTTGAAAATTGTAGGAAGCAAGAAAAACAGCATTTTCTTAACACCTGAATGAATGGGCCTCTCCCTTCGACACCCACTGCACACCTGGGCTGTATTACTATTATCTTGTGGGTGGGTAGTTTCCAGAAAGTTTCAATGTTGGTGAAAGCTTGAACATCCTGTTGCTTCTCTAAAACTTCTCCTACATGTCCTAGTACCTACTGTTTCTCTCGGCCCACACTTATCTTTGATAGTAAATAAAGGGTAATCACGACATGGGTTAGGAAGTAGCGTTTTTTTCCAAAACTATCATTATTCCGGAATTGGCAGAATCCTTGTCATAGAATCCTAAAGAGGCTTTATGTTTTCTCGACCCTCTAGAACTCATCGGTTCCTCTCAGCAATACTTTGGAAGTTTTCAAAGCTTCACACTATCTGCCTAGCTGGCCTTCCTTAAGAAGCTGGTAAGTCTGGCTTTGTCTTTCCAATTTACTAGCCCAGGAAACCTTGGATTGGGTTTGGCATTAGATTGTCTAGGTTTGTTACTCTGGACCGTTTTCCATGTAAATTTTTCCTGATGCTCATGCAATCTGTAATAAATAACTACAGTCCTTTGAACTCCGAGCAGGTGCACGGTTTTACAGCACAATATTTTAAGATAGAATTTGTCTTAATCTTCAGGTAAGCCTCTTTAAACAAACAGAGCTGCCAAGAGAACAAATGCAATTCACTGACAAGTTGTTTGTCTAGTTAACAGTAAGTACGCAAATCGGTTTCCTGTTCACACAAAGGATTTTCTTGTGTTTGAAATCTTTGACCAAAGGGACTTTGGCTTGGATTTTTACAGGGAATTTACAACTTAAATGATCTATAGTGCTCTGTGCACCAGGATGTGCGGAGACTTATCAAGCAGCTGGTTAGTAGCAAACAAGTATATTGCCAGAGTTCCTGAAAAGGGCCTTTGTGTGCGGAGTGAAGGCATCGCGAGGGCCTGTGCGGAAGCAGACTCAGCTCAGTGGAAGGCATCAGGAAGCCGGAGGGCAGCACTGAGGGAAGGAAAAGGAAAGCTTTATTGTCAAGATAAAATTAAGACAATAGTTTTTTGCTAATGGTCCATTTTCGTCAGGTTTTGTGTTCAAAGTTTTCTGCTTTTGCTTTTTTTTCTTCAATGTCGTCGTCGTCGTCGTCGTCGCCTCCGCCGCCGCCTCCGCCTCCTCCTCCTCCTCCTCCTCCTCCTCCTCCTTCTCCTCCTCCTCCTCCTCCTCCTCCTCCTCCTCCTCCTCCTCCTCCTCCTCCTCCTCCTCCTCCTCCTCCTCCTCCTCCTCCTCCTCCTCCTCCTCCTCCTCCTCCTTCTCCTCCTTCTTTAAAAAAAGAAACCTCAAAACATTTACATTAATGAGTCTTTCCAGTCTGAAGGTCCATAGCAGGTGTGGACGGTCTTTGGAAGATAAATTGTGTACAGCAATCATAGCTGAGGCCTAGCGCTGCAGCCCTGCAGGCTCTGGAAAGATGTTATTTCGGGAGCATTGCTGATGTGTACCCTTCATACACAATAGATACTTTACAGACAGAGTCCCTGTGTGTTAGCTGATGTACTGTGTCCTTTTTGCCCAGCTCTTTAACTTTCTCCTTTTTTACCCTAAGAGGTTTCCAGGCAGGCAGTCCAGGTAAATGAGACACAAGTTACACGTTGCCTCGGGTAAGGTAGTTGTTTTGGAACCTGAATAACAAAGGTAGCATATTCTCGGTTCTTGAGTTCAAAGCTGCCGGTTTAAATGAAATATGGAACAAATCACAAGTATCCTTGTAAAACCAGTTTCTCCTGTGGTCAAGCCGGGAGGATGTAGATATGAGTAAGTGTGCAGTTCAGAAAATAGAACAGTGGTTCTCAGGGAGTTGACCCCTCCCTCCCGCGCCGTTCTGATGTGACAGCTGGTAGGTACCGATGAGAACTGGTGGCATAGTTTATCTAGGCAGTAGGGGGCCAGAGACAGTGTCCTCAACTGTATGTGCATTTGAAGGTGTGGGCGAAGGCATTCAGAAGTCTAAGAGCAGGTCACTGATATAAGCAGGGGGGGAGGGGGGTGTCTTCTGGGCCCTACAGATCTTGTGGCAGGAATGAAGGGTTACGTCTTTAGCAGGAAATCAAGGCCACATAGTTCCATGTTTGCAGATCCCAGGGTACAACGTGGGAACCAGATCAAGGTCTGCAGTCTCCACAAGTACCATGGGAATAAGACAGGGTGAGTCACACCTGAGAGGCCAGCATGGGCCTGACACAGAAATAAACACCTCCTGTTGGCTGCTGACGGAGTGCCATCTGCTTATATCCTCTCAGAGTTTATTAGCATCAACCTGAGGATGAGGACAAATAAAAATTCTTTTTTTAAAAAAAATTCCTTATTGTTTAACTTAAAGTATTACATATGTCTCATTTTTTCCCCATTGACCTCTCCCCAGCTACTCCCACCCTCTCACACACATGCCCTCACCCCCCTAGTATTTGTGTCCCTTACATTCATGCATACAAGTCCTTTGGTTGATCTCTTACTCCCCCACCCCCTGCCTTCCCTCTGAGGTTTGGCGCTCTGTTTGATGCTTCTCCGTCTCTGGATCTATTTTGTTTATCAGTTTATGTTGTTCGTTATATTATACAATGTAAGAAATATTCTTTATTTAAAAAGAAAAACAGACTGAGTTTATTTTTCCTATTAATTTTTTTACTTGAGATAACTTAGATTCACATGCTGTTGTCAGAAATAATAAAGAGAGATGCTGTATATCCTTTACCCAGTCTCTCCAATGGCAACAACTTGCAAAACTGCAGTATGACATCACAGCCAGTACACTGGCAGTCAAGGTACAGAACATTCCCGTCTCCACCAGGATCCCTCACGTTGCCTGCCTGCTTACAGCCACACACACTCTCCTCTCCAGCCCTTAACATCTGGCAGCCACTAATCTGTTCTCCATTTCTATAATTTTGCTTTTATGAGAACTCTTTATTTCTCCTTCACCTTTGAAGAATAATGTTGCTGATATAAAATTATAGATTAGTGGCTTTTTCTTTCAACACTTTAAATTTACTATTCCATTTTACTATCTTCTTGCTTGCTGGGTTTGTGACAAATCCAATATAATTCTTATCCTTATTCCTCTGTAGGTAAAGTGTTGTTTTCCTTTGGCTTAATTTAAGATTTTCTCTTTGTTTGTTCTTTGAGTCTGAGTATAATATGCATTGTGTGTGTGTGTGTGTGTGTGTGTGTGTGTGTGTGTGTGTTGCATTTCTTCTCCTTGGTAGACTGTGAGCTTCATGGATCTGTTTTGGTGTCTGTTATTAATTTAGGAAAGTTCTCAGCCATTTTTACTTTAGATATTTTCAAATTGTTTAGCTATTCTAGTTTGACTTTATGTATAAATTTTAGAGTAATTTCTTCTATATATCCAAAAAAATATTGCTGAGATTTGGTAGGCATTGGGTTAAACCTGTATATTCATTTGGGGAGAGTTGATATCTTTACTATGTTGAGTCTTCCAATCCATGAATACAATATGACTTTCCCTTTATTTATTTATTATTTATTTATTTATTTTAATATTTTGTTGATTTTTTACAGAGAGGAAGAGAGAGGGATAGAGTTAGAAATATCGATAAGAGAGAAACATGGATCAGCTGCCTCTTGCACACCCCCTACTGAGGATGTGCCCGCAACCAACATACATGCCCTTGACTGGAATTGAACCTGGGACCTTTCAGTCCCCAGGCCAATACTCTATCCACTGAGCCAAACCAGTGCTTGCTTCGGCAGCACATATACACTGAGCCAAACTGGTTTCGGCATGACTTTCCCTTTATTTAAGTCTTCTTTGATTACTTTTATTAGCATTTTATAGTTTTCTATATATAAATCCTGTACATGTTTGATTAGATTTACTAGAAAATCTTTTAAATTATAAAATAAAGTGATGTAAATGGTAATGCTTTTTTAAATTTCAGTGTTTTATTACATGTTCATTGCTATTACAGAGAAAAACAAGTAATTTTATTTTTGTATCTTATTTTGTAGCCTGAGACCTTGCTGAATTTATTTACTAGTTCTAGAAGTTTTTTTTTGTTTTCTTTTTTTTTCCTTTTTAAGATCTTGGGATTTTCTGAAAATTTACAAATGGAGAATTCTTCATAAGAGAATAAGTTGAATAAATTTCCCTCTATCACAATTTCTGTGAGAGTATTTGATCATAAGTGGGTATTAAATTTTTGTCAAATGCTTTCTGTACATTAATTATTAGGGTTATGTGATTTTTCTGTTTTAGTTTATTAATATGCTGGATTACGTTGTTTAGGTTTTGACTATCACACCAGTCTTGCATCCCTGAAATAACCTCATTAGGTCATTATGTATAATTTTGCTGAATACTATATTGCTAATATTTTGTTAAGGATCTTTTATTGTAATCATGGCGGATATTGGTCTTAGTGTTCTTTGTCTGATTTTGACATTGAGGTAATACTATAACTTTATAAATTGAGTTGGAAAGTGTTCCTTTCTTGCAGTGGTTAATTTTATGTTTCA
Organism: Pipistrellus kuhlii; assembly: GCF_014108245.1. Taxonomy (NCBI): domain Eukaryota; kingdom Metazoa; phylum Chordata; class Mammalia; order Chiroptera; family Vespertilionidae; genus Pipistrellus; species Pipistrellus kuhlii. Next base: position 69,056,745 of record NW_023425540.1, on the reverse strand, counting down.
ACTTGGCTAGACTATAGTACCCAGACATTTGGTCAAACATCATTCTAGAATCATGTTTCTGTGAAAGTACATTTTAAATGAGATTAACATTTAAAGCAGATTACCCTCCATAGTATGGGTGGCCTTCATCCAAGCTGCTAAAGGTCTTCATAGAAAAAGACTGACCTTCCATGAAGGAAGAGAATCCTGTCAGCAGAAAGTCCTTGAAATTAAACTGCAACATTAACTTCTCCCTGAGTCTCCAGACTGCCAGCTTACCCAGCAGATTTTGGACTTGCCAGCCTCTGTAATCACATGAGCCAATTCCTTAAATTACCCCACGACCACCCACCACATCAAACTTAAAAGCATCTGTACCAATTTACATTCCAACCAACAGTGCACAATGGTTCCCTTTGCTCCATATCCTCAAAAACACTTATTATTATTTCTTGTCTTTTTGATAATAGCCATTATAACTGGTGTGAGGTGCTATCTCATTGTGATTTTGATTTTCATTTCCCTGGTGATTAACGATGTTGAGCATCTTTTCATGTACTTGTTGGCCATCTGTATATCTTATTTTAAAAAATGTCTATTGAGATCCTCCTCTGCCCATTTTTAAACTAAACTGTTTTTTTTTCTCTCTCTTTTTGCTATTGACTCATGAGTTCTTTATGTATTTTGGATATTAGCCCATTATCAAATACATGATTTGCAAATATTTTCTTCTGTTCAGTAGGTTGCCTTTTCATTTTGTTAGTGGTTTCCTTGGCTGTGTAGAAGCTTTTAAGTTGATGTAGTCCCACTTGTTTATCAAGTATATTTTAAGTAATTATTCTCTTAATCATGTGTGGGTTATTTTTGTTTTTTTAAATATTTTTTTAATTGATTTCAGAGAGAAAGGCAAAGAGAGAGAGACATAGAAACATCAATGAGAGAATCATTGGTCGGCTGCCTCCGGCACATCCCCTACTAGGGATCGAGCCAACAAACCAGGCATGTGCCCTTGACTGGAATCGAACCCAGGACCCTTCAATCTTTAGGCTGACACTTTATCCTCTGAGCCAAACCAGCTAGGGCTTTGTGGGTTATTTTTAAGGTGAAAGGTATATTAGTGCCATTTCATGATCCAACCCCACTCTGATGCTGTAAGATTCTTCAAAGAAATGTAATAGAATGAAAAGTATCATGAAGTACTCTCCAACAGGGAGGAAAATTAAGTTGTTTATTTTATAAAGTTGCCACAACACTCCCTTTAGTACAACATGACTTAGGTCAACAGGAAGAATGAAGAAGCATCTCTGGGTATCTACTAGATGTAAGACATGTGCTTTTCTAAGTTGTCTCTCTCTAGGGAAAATTTTAATCAACTTTACTCTGAGGAAAATTCCCCCCAGTCCATCTTATAACAAACCTCACTGTCATTAGTGTTTGTTGGAAATAATGCAAACACATTAAACACTGTGTTTTCCTATATCTGAGAAGTGCTGAGAAGTTCAAATCGGCAGTTCCCTGTTCTGTCTTTGGCTATCATAATCAATTGTGTCTACTCAAATCTCATCTGGAACAACCATAATCTAATTGAACAACTGTAATTTAATCAAGCTCAAGACAGATGGAATGACCATGATTTAATAAAACATAAAGTCCAAACTGTAGTATATCAAGAAAAATTGTCTTTATTTTCCATTTCATTTAAAGATTTATTATTCTTTCTGATGAAATGATGCTTATATAGAGAACCCTAAAGACTGAACCATAAACTACTAGAACTGATAAATGAATTCAGTAAGATAGCATGATCCAAAATAAATATACAGAAATTGAGTATATTTTTATACATCAATAATGAGCTATCAAAAAAGGAAACTAAATAATCCAATTCACAATTGCTTAAAAAAACAAAATATCTAATAATAAATGTAATCAAAGATGTAAAAGACTTGCATTCAAAAGATTATAAGACACTGAAGGAAGAAATTGAAGAAGATACAAATAAGTGGAAGCATATACTGTGTTCAAGGATATGAAGAATTAACATCATTAAAATATTCATATTACCCAAAGTAGTCTATAGATTTAATGCAATTCCTATCAAGATATTAATGGCATATTTCACAGAACTAGAACAAATATTCAAAAATGTATATGGTACTACAAAAAATCCCAAATAGCCACAGAAATCTTGAGAAAGAAGAACAAAATTGGAGGTGTTATAATACCTGATGTCAAACTATACTACAAGGCCATAGTAATCAAAACAGTATGTCACTGATATAATGACAAATACATAGATCAATGGAACAGATAGAGTTCAGAAATAAACCCACAATTTTATGGTCAATTAATGTTTGAAAAAGGAGGCAAGAACATACAATGGGAGGAATGACAGTCTAGTTAATAACTGGTGTTGGGAAAATTGGACAGATATGTGCAAAATAATGAAACTAGACTACTTCCACCATACACAAGAACACACTCAAAATGGACCAAAGACAAATGTTAGATTCAAAACTATAAAAATCCTAGAAGAAAACATAGGCAGTAAAATCTCAGACATTTCTCATAGCAAAATTTTTCTGATACTGGTATATCTCCTTGGACAAGAGAAACAAAAGAAAATATAAACAAATGAGACTACATCAAACTGGAAAGTTTTTGTACAGCAAAGGAAACTATCAACAAAGCAAAAAGACAACCCATTGAATGAAAGAACATATTTACCAATGATACATCTGGTAAGGAATTAATATCCAAAATTTATTAAGAACTTATACAACTCAACACCAAAAAAATAATAATAATAATAATAAATTAAAAAATGGGTTAAGGACCTGAATAGATACTTCTCCAATAGACATACAGATGACCAACAGACAAATGAAAAGATGTTCAACATCCCTAATCATCAGAGAGATACAAGTGAAAACCACAATGAGATATCATCTCACAACTGTCAGAATGACTATTATCAATAAATCAACAAACAACAAGTGTTGGCAAGGGTGTGGAGAAAAGGGAACCCTTTTGCACTATAGAGGGGAATACAGATTGATGTAGCCACTGTGGAAAGCAGTATGGAGTTATCTGAAAAAATAATGGAACTGCCTGATGACCCAGCATTTTCTTTTCTGTGACTATATCTAAAGAAACTAAAACACTACATGGAAGGAAATATGCACCCCTATTTTCATTGTAGCATTATTTATAATAGACAAGATTTGGAAGCAGTCCAAGTGCCTGGCAGTAGATAAGTGGGTAAAAAAGCTGTGTGACTCAGTGGTTAAATGTCAACCTAGGAACGAGGAGGTCACAGTTGGATTCCAGGTTAGGGCAGGGCACATGCCCGGGTTGTGGGATCGATGCCTAGTGGGAGGTGTGCAAGAGGCAGCCAGTCAATGATTCTCTCTCATCACTAATGTTTCTATTACTCATTCCCTTTCCCTTCCTCTATGAAATCAATAAAAATATACATAAAAAGTAAAGGAATTAAGAGAAAAACAACCTCTTAGGCAGAGACAACAGAATGGTGATTACTTGAAGGAAAGGGGGGTGGAGTGATGTAGAAAAGGGTAAAGAGAGGATAAATAGTGATGGAAAGAGACTTGACTTGGGGAAGTATCGATATATACATATGCAATACACAGATGATATATTATAGAATTGTACACCTGAAACATTTATAATTTCATTAACCAATCTGCCCCCAATAAATTCAATACAAATTTTAAAAAGTGATTTATAGCTCCTCCAGAGAGTTTAGTGAAGCAGTGGAACAGATGGGGTTTCTTGGGCTTTACTCTCCAGAAGAGTTTTCCATATCTTTGTTTTGAAATACAAGTATTTTATTTTCTGATTTTAATTACTAAAGAAAAGAAGTTTCAACATAAACACAGGCTTTCTTTTTAAGTCTAATTCTGTTTTCTCAGTATGCATTGAGCTTTCCAGTTCTTAAAAAAAAAAAAAAGCAGATGGGAATGTGTTCCGTGAAATTATATGTCACTCTAGGGGCCTATTCAATTTCCATATTTGATTAGGTTTTAGGGATCTGTCAGTGGGCTGATGCTGCAAACAACTCCTACCAGTATAGCCTGAGCTCCTGATTCTCAGGCTCTCTGACATTTTAGGTGATAACTGCTGTGCTTAGAAATTGTGGAGTAAACAAGATGGAAAAAAACTCTTTCTCTTTAGGATCTCAGTTTATTCAAGTTCTTAACAAGATTCAATCTAGTGAAAAAGCTCATGGAATGGGTTTAAGTTTCTTTGGTAAAATACTAAGATTGAGCAACTCCCAGAGTTTATTCAGGTTAATTTAAATCTCAGCATCTTTGCTAGGTTGGAGGTAAAATAGAGAACAAAGAGTCACAGCCTTCTCTATCCCTAGACCTTCCTCCAGGTGTCTCAATCTGCAGTCTGCAGCAGATCGTATACAACCTGACTCTGTGAAGGTTGTTCACCACATTCATCCACTCAAGAAAGCCCATGGAGAGTTAAGAAAAAATCCCTCTGTTCAATCCCAAATGTGTTTATAAAAGGAATTGTGTTGTAGAAAGCTTCTCTCCTGATTTTTTTTTTTTTTGCCAGACATTTCTTGAACTTACTATTTAACAAACTTAAATGTTAGAGTAAACATCTGAGGCAATAATAAACATTCTATTATTGTATGTGTAAATTTGAGCTAAATCTAGACATTTGACATGACTGATAGAACATTTACTAAGTATAAGCACATAAGTACTCACTAAGTATTTGTTGAGTGAATGACAGAACATATACTCTGGGTCTTACTTTCTTTTAAAATGTATTTTATTGATTTTTTACAGAGAGGAAGGGAGAGAGATAGAGAGCCAGAAACGTCGATGAGAGAGAAACATCGACCAGCTACCTCCTGCACAACCCCTACCGGGGATGTGCCCGCAACCAACGTACATGCCCTTGACCGGAATCGAACCTGGGACCTTTCAGTCCACAGACCGACGCTCTACCACTGAGCCAAACTGATTTCGGCCTGGGTCTTACTTTCTTTTAAAGAAAATGGGAACTTTTACCGGAAATGGCATTGTGGAGAAAGGATGGCTACGTTGATTTGTAGTGGTGCTGCTCTGCATAGTCCTTGGAATGGTAGAGGATGGTATGGCAGATAAAGTGACTTTATTTATTTGAACACAAGAGCTCTAGAAATCAGTACCTGGATTTCTAGAGTCATGATTTTAATTTGTCTCTGAAGATGCCTGCCTTTATGTTAGAAAAATGACAGAAATGCTCATTTAATTACAGAAATGTAAAGCAAGTACCCATGTTTCCTTCTTGAGAATGAAGTTGCCACATATATGATTGGAGATGCGCAGGCTGATTCTTAGCACCTCTGTAAAGTAGTTTATATTGAGAATACTTCCCCCAAAGCATAGATATTTTTAGGACCATTGGTATCCCACAGTGGGTGTTACTTAAGCTTGAATAACTCAGGTTCTAGGACATAAGGTTGGAGTTTATTAAGTCAGACCCCACCCTGTGGACAGGGTGGAGTTTTCTCCTGAAGAATATTTTGGTAATTAGTCATTCTGGAAATCAGAATGAACAGTTTTGGACTAGGGGAAGTGGAGACCTGTTCCTCTCTCTGGAGGAAGAGTTAGGGTATCTGTAATGATATTACAAGGGTAATAGATGAGCTGGTGTTTACTGAGAACAAAGCAAGAACTTGTGATCTTAAGTTTAGGACTATGAGTAAATTAAATTAACTGTGTGATTTTTTGCACTGTATCTTGATTATTCCCAAGCATTTAATAAAGTCTTGTTAAATACCATGACATGGCTTGGTTATGCTTCAGGGAGTTAAGGGAGATGCTTCTGATGGTATCTTGAGCTCATCAGGGTACCAGAGGGAAAGCGTGGGGACATGGGGTGTTCAGTGAGAACATGGCAGGAGATTGCCCTCTCAAGCTGCAGTGGGTCAGGGTGAGAATGGCAGACTGAGGTGCTGGGTCACCCACACAGTGGGATTTCCTTACATTTTTTGGGAAGCAGATCTTAACAGAAAGTTGGACCCAGAACCAGAGAATCCAAGATGGCTGCTCGGGTAGGCAACTAGCCGCAGCCGCACACAACAATTTCAACAAAATACAACTAAAATATAAAATGGACATTACCCATAACTACAGGAAAGTCGACTGACTGGAAATTCTACAACAAGAAGCAAGGAGAAAACCAGAAGGAAGCGCGGAGGAGCTGTAAAAGCCCAAGGTACGGAGACATGCGGCGCGCACGGAGAGGACAGAGCCGGAGAGGAGGGAGGCCGAGTGCCTGGCTGGCGGTCCCAAGCAGGAAGGAGAGAAAAGCTCCGACTGTGCTGGGCCCAGCTCCAACTGCTCTGAACCCCAATTCTAGGCCAGACCCCGGGGACCCAGGCTCATCCATAGGGAGCCGGGCTGTAAGGTGGGACTCCGGGGAAGTGGCGAAAGGAGGTCCCAGAGGTGCGCACTCTGCGCGCAGAGAAGGGCCGGCCGGCTGTGCCGCGGGATTGCCCTGATGGGAAGGAGACAGGGGCTCCAGACTGCTCTGAATGCCACCTCCAACTCCACTTCCAACTGAACTGAACCCCAATACCGGACTCATTGGGGGAGAGCATAGACAGTTTGGCAGCAGGCGAAAATCGAGGGCACCTTTCTCTCAGAGGCGCTCGCAACAAGTACTGAAGGACCCTGAGTCTCAGGAGTCGCATAGGGCGGGGCTGACGGAAGCCAAGGCTGTAGGCTCCACCCTGAAACCTCGCCCCATCAGGAAAGCTGCCTGCGAAAATGCCTAAACCAAATAGATCACAAACGAAAGAAATGGAGGACAAAAAGCGTCTGGATATAGAATTCAAAACCACACTTATAAGGTTGTTCAAGAATCTCCTAGAAAAGGCCGATAAAATAAACAAGACCTATGAGGATATGAAAAGGGATCAACTAGAAATAATAAGGGATCAACAAGAAATAAAGAATACATTGTCTGAAATAAAAAATATTTTATGGAGTCCTAAAAACAGAATGGAAGATTGCAAGAATCAAGTCAAAGATTTGGAACATAAAGAGCCAGAAGACACTCCTCCGCAGACGCAAGAAGGACAGAGAATCCAGAAAGTTGAAGATAATGTAAGAAACCTCTGGGACAACTTCAAGCGAACCAACGTCAGAATTATGGGGGTCCCAGAAGATGAGAGAGAGCAAGATATCGAAAACATACTGAAAGAAATAGTGTCAGAAAACTTTCCCCACCTGGTGAAAGAATTAGACTTACAAGTCCAGGAGGAGCACAGAACTCCAAACAAAAGGAATCCAAAGAGGACCACACCAAGACAAATCATAATTAAGATTCCAAGAGCAAAAGACAGAGAGAATATTAAAAGAAGCAAGAGCAAAGAAGGTAGTTACTTATAAAGGAGCACCTATACGATTGTCAGCTGATTTCTCAACAGAAACCATGCAGGCCAGATGGGAATGGCAAGAAATATTCAAGGTGATGAATAGCAAGAACCTACAGCCAAAGATAATCTATCCAGCAAAGCTATCACTCAGATTCGAAGGTCAGATAAAGAGCTTCACTAATTAAAAAAAAGCTAAAGGAGTTCATCACCACCAAACCAGAATTATATGAATTGCTGAAGGGGGTTCTTTCAGAAGAGAAAGTAAATAAAGATAAAAATTATGAACAACAAATACGTAACTATCAACAAGTGAATCTAAAAACCAAGGAAACTAAAAAAAAAAAAAAAATCTGAGGAACAATATTAACTGTTGAATATAACAGAATCAGAGGTATGGAAGGGGAGTGAACTGTTTATTCTTGGGGAAAAGGGGAGAGGGGGATGTGGGAAGAGACTGAACATAAACTGTGCACCTATGGATGAGGACAATGGGGGGTGGGGAAAGGGCAGAGGGTGGGGTGAGAAGGGGGGGGAAAGGAACATTTGTAATAATATGAACAATAAAAATTTATTAAAAAAAAAAAAAAAAGAAAGAAAGTTGGACCCAGCAGGAATTTCTGGATGGAAGTGTAGAGTCTTTGTGATTTACACTTTTGATGGAGACTTGTAATAGTGTGGCTCATGTGAATCTCAATCTGCAAACTCAAATCTGCACGAATTCTTTTTCTTTATTTTCTATGAATTATCTAAATATGGACTTGGAGTCCCTGTCTCACCAGGGGGGCAGCAAGTTTGACCTCAGTCATTCTGGGTCTCTTCTCTCACTGGCTTCATGCCAGGAATCTTGGTTCTGAGACCCTTTTGTTCTCTGAGAAGTTGAGTCCCTTATCTTCCTAGTCAGCTTGGTCCCCTCAGGTCTGCTGCTTGGTTTTATCCAAGCCACACATGAGGGTGGGACTGTTAGCAGGGCCTGGGCCCCTGGGCCTCAGAATTCATCTGCCTCATGTTCAATGTGGATGATCCCGCTGAGGGCCTGCTACACCCCTAAAACAAAAACTGATGGCCAGTAAATGCTGGTCCCTAACAAGATTACAAGGCATCCACTGTAGCTGCTTCTCTCTTTCACCATAATCATATCAACTTCATTGAAATAGTTAATCAATAAGGTATACCTTTTACTATAAGGCCAAAGATATTATCAGCTTTTTTTTTTTTTTTTTTTTTTTTTTTTAACTAGAACTCATTGTTGTCATGATTTGGACCTCATATGACAAAAAACTTGTTCTGGATACATTCTTTCTCTTTTTGATTTTGTTCTTTAGCTGTGATTTCATCCTATGAAAAAGGTGACATCAGATAATAAACTCTTGGCAAATATGACTTGTGACATTTAGGAAAATGAATTTAAGAGAATTATTAGACCGTATGCTGTATGATTTTTGCATACAAAAACAAGGAATTGGTATTATCGAATTTGAGCAGCAAGAATCATTAAAACACACACACACACACACGCACACACACACACCTCATAGATGAAAATGGTCATTTTGCCACAGGCTCATGTTATTGGAAATGTATTGAGTATCTAACGCCAGATGGTCAATTTCTCTGGGAAGCTGGGAATAAGAACTATTTTTGCTTTTGTTTTATTTCATAAAAGTCCAAGTTTTGTTAGGTATGAGAAACCTCATGGCTAGCTCGGTCTGTTGCTGTGAACTTTGTCTGAGTGTACAAGTACTTTTATTTTAAAAAAAGGTTATTTCCTATTTTGAACTTGATTCTCCTCTATTAGCAAAAAAGCTCTCTTGTGTCTGGGAAATCTAGGAAATATATTTTTTCTCTCTGGGAAATATTAAGAAAAGATTTCATTGTAATAGCAGGGGAAACTTATACTAATAACTTATTCTTTACAATGTATTATTTTTTGTTTTTTGTCTGAATTTTTCAAATTATGAGAGCCAGACTTTTTGAATCTCAGACTTTTGATTTTCTGAGTCCTTCAAAAGTGTTTTCTTATATTTTTTGAAACCATCTCTGAAATCCCTATACTTGATAATTATCAAGTAAATATTATTTTAATGTAGGCCTGCAACATTCATCAACACTTCTCTACTTGTCGCATTAAAGGAAAAATTCTTTACTTCAGTGTAATGTAAAAACAAATGATTGTGTTTTGGGATAAGCACAGCATTTAGGAGATAATTATAACTTGACTGAATCATTCTTTCCCAGAAATGCATTTAGACATAAAGTATTAGAATTTCTTTGCTTTTGCTAAACTTTGCTCCCCCAACCCCTGCCTCCAGAATTCTGGGCATTTTTTCTTCAATGACTTGCTTTTCTGCTAAACTTTAACAAGCATGTTGTTATGATTTCAGCTTACCATGTACATAATAGAGAAACTAAGTTGTTAACTTCAACATTTATTTAAATTATACATATCACACATTCAATTTAACTTTCTGAGAAAAGTTAATGAATAGTAAAAAAGGAAGATTAAAATGATGTATATATTTATTTAAATGTTTTGCAAATATATGAGAATGGCTTAAGTTACTTGTTAAATATTTTTCTGGATATCCTAGTTATTTTCAAACCAGATAACCTGATGATTTGTCAAATTTTCGGTAAGAAATAGGTTCATCATTATGCTAATTGCTTTGTGCTATTTACCCCAGGTATTTTAAAGATCAGTAGACCATTTCAACAACCCAGATTATTCCTAAGAAAATGAAACTTAAAAACACACACATACATATATTGATTTCAGAGGAGAATGGAGAGATTGAAAAGTCAATGATGAGAGAGAATCATTGATTGGCTGCCTCCTGCAAGCCCCCTCCAGGGGATCAGTCCTGTAACTGGGGCATGTGCCCTGAGCAGGAATCAAACTGTGACCTCCTGATTCATAGGATGATGCTCAATCACTTAGCTACACTGGCCAAGGGAGAAAATGAGATTTTGACTTATAATATGGGCTATAATCTGATTTTTAGTTTGTCTGAATCAGGCCTATAGAACAAATGGAAGCTTACTCCTCAAATCCCTGGGGAGAAAAATGGTAGAAAATAAAAAAATAAACTTTGGGGGCATACAATGGAATAAATGTTCCATTGGGGATGTGAAATTTTTTACTTAAAAACGCCTTAGAGTCCAGTAACACTATTTCTTACCACCTCCATACCTCAATAAAACCTGGATATTTAAAGAATTCTTATTACCAAGGTGTCACTAATAGAGATTAGTATATTCATCGTTTGGCCAAATCTCCTTCCCACTTCTGATTTGAAGCTAGACCTCAGTCAAGATCAGCTTCTTGTAAAGATAACTCTGCAGGGTAATATGACCCTGGAGGCTTTCTTCTTCGTTGGCTGGTCCTTGTCTATTGAGAGATGACAGACTCAATTAATTATTAACAGCAGTTTCAGCTCTGCCTGTTATTTTATCTCTGCTGCTTTCCTGTCGAGGGCCAGCTAGGGCACAAGCCAGGGGAAGTTGATCTAGAAGTACCATCACCCTGTCTGGGAACTAATAGGATTTTCTTTTTCTCTCCCTCCCTTTTCATTTACACCAGGTATTTTATGGAATTGAGACAATGTCTAGTAAATAAAGTGATGGAGTGTTGATTATCATAACATATCAAAATGGCAGATGTGATAGTTTGTCTTGGAGACAGTCCACTCTTTTTTTTAAAGATTCCGTACTGTATTATTCTATTTATCTAACACTTTTTATTTTTATATTTTTATTGATTTTGTACAGAGAGGAAGGGAGAGAGATAGAGAGTTAGAAACATCAATGAGAGAGAGTCATCGATCAGCTGCCTCTTGCACACCCCCTACTGGGGACATGCCCTTGACCGGAATCGAACCCGGGACCCTTCAGTCCCCAAGCTGACTCTCTATCCATTGAGCCAAACCGGTTTCGGCGACAGTCCACTCTTAACAGAGATTTAAAGCCTTCTCACTGTAAGGACATGCCAACCTTCGGCCTCACCATGGTGTTAGAAGCAATAGGCAAAATGTCAGGCCTGGAAATGGGAGAAAGGAGGTCCTAGAATTTAAGGAGATAAAAAGGAGGAGCAAGAGAGAAGGAATTTCTGAAGTGGATTCTGTAAGGGTCAAAGTAGATTCCATTTGAGTCACTTTTTGGGCGAGGTTGTACTCATGAACTGGAAGTTGCACATTGATTCCATTTCTGATGATGGTCTGTGCCTATGCATACTTTCAGACCTTTCAGGTGAAACTCTGAGGTTATAAACAAATATAGGCAGATTCTAGCTTTGTATGAAAACAGAACCTACTGGTCAAACTCATGTTTGCTTGTTTGTGTAAGTGAAACTCTAGAGCCAATGTTGCAAAACTATTTTGAGTCCCAAACTCAATTACATCCTTAAGAAAAAGGTCAAGTTTAGAAACTTTGTTTTGCAGCTAGTCAGGATACGTAGTAATTGGATTATAAACTAGTTAAATATGGTAGAAGACTACTCACCTTGGTTTGCAAGGAATGGTTCTCCTTGAGGTGGGGATGCGGGGATAGTCTTTCAATCTGGGAGCAAACAAGTGACAGTTTTGCTTAAAGCCAGCCATAAACCAGTGTGTTTTAAAAGGTAATTCTTGGTGTGTGTGTGTGTATGTGTGTGTGTGTGTGTGTGTGTGTGTGTGTGTGTATGTAGGGATTGAGCAAAGAAGAGAGAAAGAACTCTTGGACATGGACAATAGCATAGTGACTAGGGCGGGGGCAGAGGTAGAAGAAGGTATAGGAAAGATAAATGGTGGGGGAGGAAAAGAAAAGAATTAAAAAAATAAAAATAAAATGTAATTCCTGAAATACATTTATCGGGAATGCCACAGGTGTTTGTTAAAATGCATACTCCCAGGCTATACACATAAGCCTAGGATTATGCATTCTTACTGATCAGCCATGCTTATAAATTTGAGAACCTCTAATAAAGTTGTGCTAATCAGGTTTACCCACAGTCACCCCCACATTCTCTTCTCCATTTTCCATCTCTCATTACAATCACCCCTACATTTAAGGAGACTCTTGTGTTTCTATGAACTCCTGAATGATAAAAGTTGTGACACTCATGTTTGCTGTGTTTTTTGTGGCATCTATTGTTATGCCTGGGGATAGAAGAGTTTTAATGAGTATTTGTTGGACTGGATGAATTAAATAGAGAGGTAGAAAATACAGTCAGAATAATAGAAGAGCTAGAGCTGTAGCCCAAGTCATGCTGTATTAGGACAGTGAGAACTAGGTACCAAAGTCTTCCTTAAAGTTAGTGCCTAACTGTTCCTTTTGGATGAAAAATGGTTCATTTGAGGGGGATACATAGAGAAGAAATATGACTCATTCTATTCCACTGATTATAAGGTAGCTTTCCTTTGCCCATTTTTTATTTTTCTGTTTTTTTTGTGTGTGCTGTTCACAACTTCTTGGTACAATCAGAACAGAGCACTATATTTTGCTCTGCTCTTGGTCTTGTTCCTGAGGGAAAAGTCAGTGTTTTTGTGTTTCCCAAAGGAGATGCTGTCCTAGGACACTTTTCCCAAAGGACTGCAGCTCTGACTCATCATCCATCCATCCATTCTTTCTTTGGATTGTTTTGGTTTTATTTCATTTCTACCCTTGCTAAGTGTTAATAAAACACTGAATGCCACAAACAAATACATTCTAGAGGACAAGAAAGGATAGATCTGGCCATTTGTTTGAGGCTTGCCCTCCATGACACTGTCCGTTCACAACTGAGCTGTATACTAAAATGGGATTGGTGGCCCTCCTCCCTTGCAGTGTGACAAACCTCTCATACCTCTCATCAGAGGATGATGCTAAATTCTTTGACTCTGTCTAATTTTGTGATTTTTCCCTCTCCCACTGTTACCAGAAATGCCTGAGAATGTAGAATGGATTACATGACTACAGATGCCTACAGGGGAAACAGTCAGTGTTTGCTTCTGAATACTTTTTTGTTTGTTTGTTTGTTTCCTTCTAATGTGAACATTATAAGATGTACCGAAACCCATGAATTTGAACTTGAGCTTGCCAATGAGGAGTCTGCTTGGGTTCTGGACTTTACCTCGATAACAATAAACTTTTATTTATCTATTCATTTTACTGGGAATCTTTACATATCCTTATCAGAGACCATAGAAATAATGCTATTATTAAATACATTTGGGGCTTCTTGTAAGCCTTTTGGAGAGTCCTGGACCTCTTGGGCAGGATGAGCCCCCCTCTCGGCTTCCAGCTGCTGAATCTTTCTCTCCTTTTCCTCTAACACTTCTTCCAGCTGAGTGATCTTCTCAGTCTGAAGGGAAATCTGGGTTGACAACTCCATAATCAGGCTCATTCTTCTATCACCTTCTTCCACAGGCGGGAGGCTGCCACAGTACTCTTCCGGTGAGCTGTCCTCTAAAACAAACAGGAAAAGGAAAGTCTGAGCAGTTTTAATTGAATTTCCCAGAACTCAAAGCGAGGGAAGATGAAAAGCTTCTTTTCTCACGTTCTTAAAAGACAACACAGATGTTGCATCATCTGGTCAAAGATACTGAGAATAGAATCTGGATCCCACTGACGGGGAGAGACTCTGGGTGCTCAGGAAAAAAGAACTTGGAAGCCCCAGGAGAGGGAGCAGACTCAGTCTTTGCCAACTCTCTCTGATGTGCATTTAACTTCTAATTAACCCTGGGAATGGGTAGTCCTTGAAAATCCAATCTAAAAACAAAAGCCATCCCAAGTTGCATGTTACCATTTCCTAAGATTTTTCACAGAAGTTACATTCCAGTAGAAATATGCTTCAATTTGAATTTTAATTCATTGGGAATGGAGGTTGAGGATGGGGGAGGAGGGGAAGAAGGTCATTGCCCCTGCTGGGAGAAGTGGTAATGAGAAAAGATTAGTTTCTTTAGCATTGGCAGAGCATAACTTGAGCTGATCTAGAAAAACTCTATTAGCATGGGATCTCCGATAGAGATTCGTTTCTTTTAGGTCTGAAGGCTTCTGAGCATTTCTTAATGAAAATCACAAATACTTCCTGGACATAAAAACTTATACTTTATCAATTTCTATCATTTTAACTCCTCAGATAAGGACAAAGCCCTGAGTAAGGAGGGAAAGGCTCCAATAAATCGGTGAAAGATTAGTGGCTGGCAGCAGGAAATTCTTGAAAAGAAATCTCACTAGACCATCAAAAAAGTTGAGCTGCTGAAAGCAAACCTCATCAGATTAGACTTTAGCAACATCTTCTTTAACACTCTCATCCTGCTGGGACCGGTTTGGCTCAGTGGATAGAGCGTCGGCCTGTGGACTGAAAGGTCCCGGGTTCGATTCCGGTCAAGGGCATGTACCTTGGTTGCGGTCACATCCCCACTGGGGGGTGTGCAAGAGGCAGCTGTTCGGTGTTTCTCTCTCATCGACGTTTCTAACTCTCTGTCCCTCTCAATTCCTCTCTGTGTAAAATCAATAAAATATATTAAAAAACAAAGAAACAAACAAAAAAAAACACAACACTCTCATCCTGAAATTTAAAAAAACCATTAAAATTATTTCTTGCATTATATAAAGAGGCTGATTTCAGAAATAGGAAGAGACACCAACATTTGGGTACAGTTGTAGGAATAATAGAGCCAGGAGCATATCAATGAATCTGATGTTCTTGATAGCTAGTTGTTACAGGAGTAGAAGGTTCAGCATTCACTCAATCACCAGTGAGAACAAGCCCCATAGCTGCACTTCTAATTGAGAATAAAAAAGTCTGCTGAGACAGCTTCGCTGTGGAAGTCATAAAGGCAGTTAATCACCCATTTCTCAGCAAATAGGACTAATCCCTCACTTTCCTGAGGGTGCCCAGGGTGAAAGCTTGTGCGCCCAATTACACAGTGGGCAGGGTGCTTTTGGCCCCATAAAACTGATGGGAAGAGAGATCAGACTGTCTCTGCTCCTATAAATTACTATTAGCAATATACGAGCTTTCAAGGAACCATGAAGAAATTTTTGTTCTGAACATTTGAAATTCTAACAATAATATTTAAGAAATATATTTTTTCTTTTATTACCTTTCTTTAAAAGCTGTGAAATAATCTCAGATCTCAAAGTAGCATTTAGTTTGTTGCCTTTGCAAAAGGCCTGTGCTTTTATGCCTAGATGGGAGTCCATATGGCAATAGGCCAGGGCATCACCTTTCCTTTTACCTGCCAGGCCTGTGCTGTCCAGTATGATAGCCACTAATCAGATATGGCCATTAACCAACTGAATGTGGCTAGTCTGAGTTGAGACATGCTATAATTGAGATGCACACTTGATCGAAAAGACTTAATTTAGCTTGGCCAGTGTTGCCCACTGGTTAAGTGTCAACCAATGGACCAGGAGGTTATGGTTCCATTATAGGTTGAGACACATTCTGAGTTGTGGCTCTATCCCCTGGGTGGGGCATGGAGGAGGCAGCCAATCAATGATTCTCTTTCATCATTGATGTTTCTATCTCTCTCTCCCTCTCCCTTTCCCTTCCTCTCTAAAATTAATTTAAAAAAAACATTTAAAAAAGACTTAGTTTTAAAAAATGTGAAATAACTCATTAAATTTTAAGGATTATGTGTTTAAATGATAATATTTGGGATCTGTTGTGTTAAAATTCATTTCAAAGATTAATTTCACTCATTTGTTTTTACTTTTTTAAAAACGTGGCTACTAAAAAATTTAAAATATTTGTGGCTCATCATTTTTTTTATTGAATAGTGACTTTCAATTGAATAGTTTCCTTTTATTCCTGTTAAACAATTTTTTTAAATTACAATTTTCATTCATATTTTGTATTAATTTCAGGTGTATAGCAAAGTGGTTAGGTAATCATATACTACTCACTAGTTCCCCCTGATATTTCCAGTACCCACTTGGCACCTTACATAGTTATTACAGTATTATTGACTATATTCCCTATCCTGTACTTTACATTCACAAGAATATTTTGTAACTACCAAGTGGTGATGTAGTTGCACAGGTTCAGAAAGGTGCAGAAAGAGGATAGATAATTGAACCCTCTGCCCACAGCTGGGCCAGGCTATGCTTAGCTCCGTAATGTCAGCCTTGAAAGAATAAAAGGCCCAAAAGAAATTGTGACATTTGCCTTTGACCATTTCCAACTTCTCACTCTTCATACTCTCAATATGCTTAGCAAAGTGCCACGTGAGAATTCTGTCAAAATGACTCACTAGTTCATAGCAGAACAAATTATAGTTTAAGGAGGATCTTAGACACTGAGAATTGGAATGTGCATTTCATGAGCGATGTGGTCCCACCTGTTTAGGAGTTTTTTTCTACCAACATCCCCAGTTGATTATTTTCTAAGTGAGTGGCTCTCAGACACTGGTGTCCCTCCAGCTCTTCAGAGTCATCTGCCAATTGGAACCAATGAATAAAATTTGTGTTTTGTCATCATGCAGCTACCCACTGCTACTGAGATATTCGACTGAGAGGGTCATGGGGGGGAAAGCCAGTTACAACTTGCTAATTCGAGAAAGGAGATGTGGTGGAGAGGCAGGTCCAAGAACCTATGGTACCGGAAAGCATTGCCTGGGGAATCCAGGAAGTTGATAGTTCAGTGTAAACAGTGATACAGTTGATGACAGTGGCCCAGTGAACGGTTGGAGAACTCTTTTCAGATTTTCCTAAATATTTCTAAAAAAAAAAAAAGGGTGTTCCCTGTTTGATCCCTTCATTGAACAGAGAAATGCTGATCTAGTTTCTGATTCAACTATCTCTAGCAATAGGAAGCACACATGTTCCCAGTTGGGTCTCAAGTATCCTCCATGGTCATCTTCTCTCATTTACTCAGTAATTGGACACAGGGGCACATAGAGAATGAATCCGATGCGATGGCTCCTACCCTCACAGTTGTGCAGGGAAGAGGCTGCACTGCGCTAGGCCCCACAGGACATTTAGGATTTAGCCTAAACAAACACCTCTGCTGGGTACTCACTGTGAACCCTTACTTTTCTCTCTTCCTTTCAAGCTAATGACCAAGGCTGCCAGCTATTTACTCAAGAAGAAAGACTCTTAAGGGTGAGGTGATTAAATACCTCATTCTGCCAGAGCCACCCAGGTTTACTGTTTGGCCTGAAAGACTATGTCAGCTTCCTCCTCTGTACAAATGCCCATCACTCTGACTCACCTACATGTTGGTTTTGAAAGCTATGTATATTTCTCAGTAACCACAAGGGAGTCCAGTTTCAACTATTGTCAAACTTGGACCTGAAAACTGGCACATCCTTGTCAAGACATTCTTCTCAGTGCTTGCCCAAAAAGCAAAATGACAATAAAAACCTTCCTAGTTTTCTATCCTTTTCTAGACTTTTACAGTGAACACTTGACAATGGTAATTCTCTGGAATAAATTATTCACTTAGTTTTTACACAAATATTTTACTTCTTGGAAATCAGATTAGTTATACTTCATGAATATTTTTCTACCTTCCCCCTTCACTGTTTTTTATTTGTCTAGAGTCCAGTCTCTCTAGTGGCAAATGATAGAGTTGGAAGGGTTTTCGATATCTTTCCACTAATGCCGTGAACACTTAAAATGCATCTGAAGTTGGCAGGTGTTTGTGGATTTGGGAAAAACAAGCAGCATTATAAGAACAGATTTGACTGGCAAATAAGTATGGTCAGTTAAAAGGATTAAAATATAGTGTGATATTTGCTAGGAATTTTCCATATGTATTACAAAACTTTCCATTTCATAATGATAGCCATTCTATTTGTTGTTGTTAATCCTCACCTAAGGATATGTTTTCTGTTGATTTTTTTAGAGAGAGTGGGAGGGAAGGAAGGAGGGATGAGAGAGAGAGAGAAACATAGACGTGAAAGTCACCTATTGATTAGTTTCCTCCTGCCCACACCCCAACTGGGGCATCGTGGATTGAACCTACAACCCAGGTACTTTCCCTTGACCAGGAATTGAATTTGCAACTCTTCAGTGTGTGGGAAGATGTTCTGGCCACTGAGCTGGTAACCATTCATATTGCAGGATTATGCTTTAGAAGAAAAATTTGAAGTGCAGTGGCAGACTGGAGCAAATATATATCTCCACCTATAAACAGTCCAACAGCTCCATATCTAAAAACTTAAAATTATCTGTTTTGGTAAGTGTTTGGGAGGGGACAAGATACTTAGTTGCAACAATGATGGAAAGGCTGCAGCCCTAATTACATGGAGAAGTTCGTTTCTCTGGGAGCAATGAGATCAGAGAACTTGTAGAACACTTGGTGCAAAAACACTTGGGAAAAACAAGAAGCCCAAGAGAGACTGTAGGACGCACTTGTTGCCTCAAGTTCATAGGGCCGCAAACAGACGCTGATGCTGTGCCCCCACCTGTCCCCAGAACCAGCACAAGGGGTCTGACTGATGTGGATGCTTTGAGGATGTGTTTGGTGTTTGCAGACCAGGGCTGAAGATAATCACTCACCGGTAACTGCTAGCATCACTCCGGTGGTGGCAGAATGCTCTCATGGCAGGATGTGCGGAAGCTAAGCAGACGGAGGGAACTGCAGACTCCTGGCCTCCTTCCTGTGTCACTCTGAGGCATATGCTAATTCTCTTGCCCAGCACATGCAGTTAAAGTATCACAGTTGCTTCATATCTGGCCACCCTACTTCTGTTACTGCCCCTTCAGTCTGGTTGCAACTCTGCTCGGAGAGATCTCATTCAAATTATGTTGGGTCTTGACACTCTTGTGTCCAAAATCCTCTACTGATTTTTCATCTCAGGTGACTAAAAACCCAAGTGCTTACCCTGCAAGGTCCTATATGATTATTTACCTCCCGCTTTACCTCTCTGACACTTCTATTCCTTCTCTCCTCAGTCATTCTGCTACATTCCCACTGTCCTCAGCCCTAATAGACCAGGTGTGTTCCTACCCCAGGGCCTTCGTATTTGCTATTTCCTCTGCCTGGATAATTGTACCCCTGATACATACATGGTTAGCTCTCAGTTCCTTCAGGTCCTTCCTTTCCAAAGTAACCTACACACAATGAAACCCTTCCTTGGCCATTTAGCCTACAATTTCAACCTGACTCTGATTGCTAAACATGTCAAATCCCTGTTTCCTGGTTTATTTTCACTGACATGCTGTTTCTGACTATTCTATACTTTATTTCTCCCTTGTTGGTAATCTCTCATCCCACACTAGGATGAAAGCTCCATGAGGGCAGAGCTTTTTGTCATTTTTTAAAAAATTATTTTTTATTGATTTCAGAGATGAAAGAAGAGGGAGAGAGAGAGAAACATCAATGATGAGAGAGAATCATGGATCAGTTGCCTCCTGCACACCCCCTACTGGGGATGGAGCCCACAACCCAGGCATGTGATCTTGACCAGAATTGAACCCAGGACCTGTCAGCCAGCACGCTGACACTCTATCCACTGAGCCAAACCAGCTAGGGCTATTGTCATTTTTTAAGTGAATAAATAAATAAAAGTTAAGTGCATATTTGATAGCAATGGCTGGCCCAAAGGTTTTAATTGGTGTATCATTAGTTTGGTTCCTACATTTCTTAGCAGGCACATATATATTTTTTCCACACACAGTTTTTCATTACTGCATATTTTTTTCCTGATAATAAATTGTCATTATTGTACAACATTGCACTTAACAACTCTGAGTTGTTGTATTTTTAATTTAAAAAATGGAAAAGTTAGAGTAGATCTCTCCCAGATCTGACTTAGACTCTATGACCTATAAAAATGGTTCTCCAAGCCGGCAGCTGAAAGCTTCATTTATGCGGAGAATCCTGCCTTGCTGCTGAAATTCTGCTGAGTGAATCCAGGAGGGCGTCTGTGAATCTATATCTTTATGAAGCTCTCCAGGTAATTCTGATGATCAGCCGGGTTTTTGCAGTTTGATTTCTGCTGACCTGCAACAAGGCATGATGAACTAAGCTTTTGGTTAAATCCTAAAAGGTAGGCCAGAAATCTCTCAGGCAAGTCTCTTCTTGACAAGACTGCCAGCCCCACAGTGAGAGGAGAGAGAGTACCTCTAATACACTCCTTGTGCCTCTGCTCTGTCACCTGACATGGCTCAGCCTGCAAATGTTACTCGCTGACCAAATGCATCCATGGTCCTTCTGGCATCCACTCCTCCTCTCATTAGCTTAAAGCTCAGCAGCACCTTGTCAGTCCTAACATGGCTGAATTATTTCCAGAATACCCAGAGAAAATGAGGAATGCTTTAGGGTTTGTTTCTGTTTTGGCTTCTGGTTCTGCTTCCCAGGGAAAGGATGGACGCCTTTCCTCAGGAGTGCTCTGGAGAGGAGTCTCTCTTTTCCTCATCATAAGGGGTGGGTGGGGAAGGGAGAGATCCCGCCTTTGGGTGGAAGCACAGTGGCTCCCCTGCTTCCATGAGGCTCACAGCTACCTCTGCCACACAGGGAGAAAGAGAATCCCTTTCTGCAGCTCTGAGTCAAGGGTTTTCTGCCTGGAGCGTGCTAGAATCAGCTACTAGCTACTGTGTCCAAGAGGACTGATAAGAACAGAAGGCTGTGTGAAGTCTTGGCAGTAGTGCAGGAGGCTGGGAGAGGCATTTGTGTGGAAGAGCAAGTGAGGATGTTTAAAAAGGAATATTAAAAGAAATATTAGTAAATGAATATAGGTTTGTATATGGAACAGTGGCTACACACTGCCTGCTGGGCAGATGGCAGTGCTGTTTTCCACCTTCGATCTACACCACTGGGGTGAAATGTTTTACTCGGGTGAGGGTAGGACAGCACAGGGTAACTTGGCCTAATAGCTCCCTTTCTGGGCAGGGCTCCTTCCTGCCCCTCCAGGGTCTTGAATCACATCAGGTTATTCTACAGGAGTTCTTTGACAAGGTTGAGAAATGACACAAACATTATTATAACAATTCACCTGAGGTATGGCAAGAGAAAAACCAATCTAAGCAGAATAAATGTGTGTGTGTGTGTGTGTGTGTGTGTGTGTGTGTGTGTGTGTTTGGGGGGTAGGGGGTGGGGTGAGGGTAAGGGAGGGGGCAGCTCTTCTTCCTTTTCCTTTAAATAGAATAATGAATGAGCCCAATGACTGACAGCCTGGCAAGAGGCCAACTAGGAAAAATGGATCCTGATAGGAGAATAGGAAATTCAAGAGAGAGAGAGAGAGAGAGAGAGAGAGAGAGAGAGAGAGAGAGAGAGAGAGAGAGAGAGAGACACCTAAGAGATTGTGTGAAAGGAAGGAAAAGGAGAGAAAAGATGAGGACTGTTTCCATGCTTATCTGACGTGGGATTAGTATGGACTCAGGTCAATCAGAGGAGTATGAATAGAGGTTATGTAACATTATTTGGACTGCATGTTGAGCATCTAACAGTGAGACTTTTCCCTGCATTTCTTCCTGATGCACAGATAAAATGAGAAATGCCAATTTAGTTTATTTGTATTAATTTTCAAAAGATGTCACAGTTTCTGTGTTGTGTGGCATTGAGAAATAAAATAATGCTCTAGTAATAAAAGTATTGTCAGGGTTAGTTTTTTTTTTTTATAATGACAATGAAAATTGGATGTTCTGGGTGCATGTGTGCTGAAAGATGTGATAGAGGATTCATCATTTTTGTTGGTCAGGATTTGCTTGTTAAAACTATGCAAGGGAACGTGGTTTGTGAAGAGGGATAACAAGTCATTTTGATTTTGCTGACTTGACACTGCTCTTAAATATTCCTGACAACAGGACACTTGGATACACTCATTTTTGTGTAGAAAATTTTGAGTGACATGGACAACTAAACCTCTCAATACATGGCTCCCTCTCTTCCTTAAACCTTTCTTATTTTCTTCCTTTTGAGTAGCTTTAGGACAATAGTGATAGCAACATTGAATTTTATGAGTTCCCCAGATAGAGTTCTGGTTCTAGGCTCACTACTGCTTGGCTGGAGTTAAGGGGTCAATGCATAAGATGTAATAAATTGCAAGAATACTATAAGGACAGAGACTTTCTCCTTCACCAAACTTTAATCAGGTTCCTCTGAGCCTTGTCTTGACTAATCTTCAAGAGCCCAGTTGTAGCAAGAACCTTGCTAAGTCATTTTAGAGAGAAACCTCCCATCCCCTCTCATCCTTGGTATCTGATCATTCTCAATATCTGGTGCAATTTCTCCTCTTCCACTAACCCTTCAGGTGATAACTAATCATTGTGGCCCACCTTCCTCCTCCTCTTAGCCATCTTCTATCTGTGCACCCCTCCACTGTGCTCTTTGGCTACAAATACCCACTTTTCCTTGTTATATTCAGAGTTGAGCCAACCTCTCTTCGCTAATGTGATAGTCTATCCCATTTGTCCTGAATATAGTCATCCTTACCATTTTAACAAGTGTCAGAATAATGATTTCTTTAAAGATAGCAGCTGAAGGATCACAAGAATTTATTTGGGTTGTTCATTTATTTTGCCCTGGAACATTTAAAATGATAAAATCAACTCCTGCTAAGTGGGATCTTCACATCACCCAGAACAAATTCTCCAAGTGTTGAACACTCCGTCATTTGAGAATGATCTTGCTGAAATTCATTACTGACAGTTTTACTTATGTAAAACATCAAGAAGTGGAAACTCTTAAGGCTCCATCCATAATTCTCAGCAAGCTTGTCAGAGTACTTGAGAAATAGGGAGGCTTGGAAAGCAAGATCATCTTGAATGACCTCTGAATATTTGTCACTGTTGACAGGTCCCCTTAAAACACCCTTCCCTTCACTTCTGTAATATGACACTCTTCCTCCAAACTTTGTGACTACTCCTATAGTATCATTTTATGGGCTCCTTCTCAGAGCAATTACTATATGGAGATCCCTATGTTCCTGGTCTTAAACTTTCTTCATTCTCTACATAGAGGGAATGTGGCCTTGGTTGCAATCTATTTGTGTGAACGAGGCCCACACTTACCACTCTAGGTTAGATCTGAGAGCTCTGGACTCATAAACATCTAAGATGCAATATGTTCAGGACTGGACTCATTATCTAACTTCCAAAATTGATCTCCTTCCAGTGTTCACTAGTGAGTAAAATGGCATCATTGTGCATCTTTGTGCTAACATCATATCTGAGATTTATATTGGATTGCTCCTTTGCTCTTCCATCCATCTTATTACAGAGTCCTGTTGATTTAAACTCCTAACTTTATCTAATAGGGTCCACCCATTAGGTCAGGCTCCTGCAAAATCCTTCACCTCTGTGATTTATAATTTTCATTCAAAAATTACATCCTTAATCTTTCTAGGGTACTATTGTTGTTGTTGTTGTTAATCCTCACTTGAGGATATTTTTTTCAATTGATTTTTAGAGAGAGTGGAATGGAGGGAAGGGGGAAAAGAAAGAGAGAGAGAAAGAGAAACATCCATGTGAGAGACACATTGTTTTGTTGCCTCCTGCACATGTCCTAACCAGAGTCAGGGATCAAACCTGAAACCCAGGTAGGTGTCCTTGACCCAGAATCAAACCTGAGATCTCAGTCTGTGGGCTTATGCTCTAACCACTGAGAAAACTGGCCAGGGCTGGGTTACTATTTTATTAAGGAGTTTCCCGAACTCCATTATTTCCTTCTCAGATTTAGTCACATTATAAAAATAGTAATTTTTCATAAGAAACTAACAATCTAGTGTAGACCACTTATCAGATGACACAAATGGGCTTTAGAATGGCCCATTTGAGCACTTGGACATACAAGGTTCAATTCAGAAGAGATCAAGAGGAAGTAGGTTGTAGAGAAGGAGACATAAAAGTGGATTAAGTGCACGAGAAGAAATAGCAGAGTCAAAGTAGGTAAAAAAGCATCAAAGTGGGAGGGCCCTTGTGCACTTGACAGAAATCGCTCACAGAAACCAACACTACTTATCAATGTTGCTTTCTCTATAGGTAATCATATCTAACTTTTTAAAAATTAACTCTTTCCCTTTTATTTTGTGCAACTTGCTGTTACTTTACATTTTATACTAATGAGACAACAGTAAAAACTGACTCAGAAATGGATGAGGGCCAGGGATGTCTCTGCTACGTTGCTAAATGGGCAGCATAGAAGTGCCCTGTTCTCAAAGACAGCCTACGGAACACAGTCCTTTCAATTCCTCCTCCCAGTGGAATCCATTCCAATTTTATCAGTTGATTATATGTTTTTTTTAAATTTCAACATGTAATTCAAAAGATAATTCAAAAGTGATGGAGAAATTTCCTAAGAAGGAATGCAAACAAGCTTTTCTTTATGTAGAAAGTCTTCTAATATTTGGTACAAGCATTAATTTTCATAGATGGTTTCCCATTAGTGACATACTTGGCCACATAAATTATATGCCTCAAGAACATTGTTAAAGCTAATGGTAAGGAAGTTGTTTTCTGGTTGAGCTGAAATCTAATGCACTTTAGAGAAGCACAAAATATTGTCTAGGACAGCAGTTGCCAACCAGTGGTCCGTGGACCACTGATGGTCTCTGAGGTCTGAAAGGTTGGTGACTGCTGGTCTAGGAGATTAAGAACAATATTCAGCAAAAGGCTTCCAGGTTTATTCTGGGAAGTTCCATTGTATGTATTTTGAACATATTATACAAAAATATGAGAAAAATATATATAATTTTAGAGTTGTCAAAGAACTTCTATAACTATGGCTTTCCTTTTTCTGTAGCTCTCCCTGCCTCTTTGTAATCTCTATATATAAAAGCCTAAGTGATTGTCATGACTGGAATGACCTGTGGACTATTCGCTAGGATACGCACTGACCACCAGGGGAAGACATTCAATGCAGAAGCTGCTCCCTGGTGGGCAGTGTGCTCCCATAGTCAATCTCCCATGGCCTCTTCTCCCCAGCCAGCCTCCATAATGGCCTTGATTGCTGGCCTGGGGGGGGACCCCACCTGTGCATGAATTCATGCACTGGGCCTCTAGTTATAATCATAAGACAAGAGGTAAAGAGTAGAAGAAAAGGAAGTGAGGAAAGAAATGAATACTTACAGAGCTCCTACTTTAAGACATTTTACTAAGAACTTGTTTAGCAATCACACCAAAGCAGAGTATAATATCGATAAATGTTTACATCATATATCTATTATTATGACCAATAGTACACAAATTCTTACATAAGAGTGAGTCTGACCTGACCAACTTGGCTCAGTGGTTGAGCATAGTTGAGCATGGTTGAGCATTGATCTTTGAAACAGGAGGTCATGGTTTGATTTCCAGTCAGGGCACATGCCCGGGTTGTGGACTTGATCCCCAGTAGGGGGAATGCAGGAGGCAGCTAATCAATGATTCTTTCCCATCATTGATGTTTCTATATATCTCTCCCTCTCCCTTCCTCTCTGAAATCAATAAAAATGTATTATTTTTAAAACGGGGGGTCTGAAATGTGTAGGCTGCTTTTCAACTTCATATCACCCCCTCCCTAGAGTCAGGTATCCACGTAAGCCCATGTAATTTTTGTTGCATCAACATATTCTCCTGGTCTTGGGTTATAGCATATCAATGGGGGTCATATTCTAAGTATTTCTCAATTGTTTATGAAATATTCCTGAATAAAACAACAGGTTCAGTGTCTCTATTATTAATTTTTGTTTCTATTATTAATTTCTGAGCTAGAAAATGCTAAGGTAATAGGAATCTTAAGAATTGGCAGCAGGATTACCATTAAGACTTGTGGCATTTGTTCTGTCTACTTTCCAAGATGATCCTCCCAATGTTTCTGGTTCTAGCCACCTGGATAAACAAAGGCTTAGGAATACAGTAATATCGAGCAGGCCAAGGTTTCAGCTTTGTCTTTGGTTTAAGATATAGTAATTATTTAAATTTAATCTGTATTATGTATTAATTGGTCAATTCTATTCTTTCAACCACTTAAACCTTCAAATAAGAAAGTATGCCTAAAATTGTTAAAGTATCTGTTATTTGTGTATTTTTTTTAAAGATTCAGATTGAGTTTAGTCAATCAGATAAGGTGAACTTTTACTTGCAGTTGGCCTCAAAGAATCAACATCATTTGTGACTTTGTCAGTCAGGGTGATTTCAATTCCACATAACAGGACAAATGACTATCAGCAACTTAGACAATAGGGAGTCTATTATTGCACAGGGTGAAGTCGGGGGAATTCCAGGCTTAGCTCATTCTGTGGCTCAAGAAAGCCAGGTTGAAAAAAAAGAAAGAAAAGAAAAAGAAAGCCAGGTTGGCTTTGTTAAGTTCTCTTGATTTTCTCTATTTGTTGAGGTGGCTATATTCTTCACAGGTCATTGTCTAAAAGTTGAAAGAGAAAGTTTTGTCTTATCTCCCCATGGCCTTTTTTATTTATTTATTTTTTTAAAAGATTTAGGAAAGCTTCTATGATAATCACAGCAGAAATATATATATAGAAATATATATATAGGAATATATATATAGAAATATATATATAGAAATATATATAGAGAAATATATATATAGAAATATATATATATATATATGTATTTCTAAAGCAGCCCTTGACAAGGTAATAGAATCACCATGATTGGTTAAAACTAATAAACATTAACATTCTGGGGTGGATGGGAGGATGCTTGAAATACATTATATGACTAAATTATGAATAAAATTGGGGTTCTTATTAAAAAGAATAGTGTCTTTTGTGTAGGTGACTAACAGTCTGCCATTGTGAACGAAACTGATTTTACACAAAATGCCAATAAGAGAGGGTCATTCACTACCATTTTTGTTGCCAAAAAACCTGGAAGCCCAACTCTAAATGGCCTAAGTAATAAAGAGAACGTATTGAGATAGGGCTAGTTTCAGGCAAGACTTGAACCAGTAGGCCCAGTTAAATAACTGAAGGTCTTTTGGTCTCTCTGTTCTTTCTTTACAATGTCAGCTTCTTTCTAAGCCTGGCACTATTCTGGTAGCCAGATGATGCCACTGTCTTCCAGGGATAAACGTCCATCTTTCTATCTAGTGCCGAAGAATATCCTTAAATATCCACTACAGAAAAAAATAGGAGGCTTTTCTTTCCCATAAGCTTCCATAAATATCCCTCACAGTCCATTGGCTCTAGACAAAGAAATAGAATAATCATGATTGGTTAAGACTAACATATTAACATATTAACATTCTGGGATAGGTGAGGCAGATTATATTAGATTATAAACTAATCTCTGAACCAATGGTTGGGATATGCAATTGATGTTGAAACTTATAACATTATAATGCATTTAAACAGTAATTTTCTTTTGTTTATATATTTATTTTTATTGAATTTATTGGGGTGACTTTAATAAAATTATATAGGTTTCAGGAGTACAATCTTATAATATATCATCTGTATATTATATTGTGTGTTCACCACCCCAAGACAAGTTTCCTTTCATCACCATTCATCTCCTCTTTACCCTCTCCTACCTCCCCTCACCCCCCTTTCCCTCTGATAATCACAATACTCTTATCAGTGTCTGAGGTTTTTCTTTTATTCCTTCCCTCTTCCCTCAACCCCCATCACTTAATCCCTTCTCCCTTTTTCATCACTTCCTCTCTGGCAGCTGTCAGTCTGTTCTCTGTATCTATAAGTCTGTTTCTTTTAAAAAATATATATATATTATTGATTTTTTTTACAGAGATGAAGAGAGAGGGATAGAGAGCTTTAGAAACATCGATGAGAGAGAATCATTGATCAGCTGCCTCCTGCACACCCCCTTCTGGGGATGTGCCTGCAGCCAAGATACATGCCCTTGACTGGAATTGAACCTGGGACTTTTAAGTCTGCAGGCTGACGCTCTATCCACTGAGCCAAACCAGTGTTTCTATTTTGTCTGTATAACAATAATTTTCTGACATAAGTGAAAGGAAGTCATGAAGAGAAGTGAATGAATGAATGAATGAATAATGAATAAAGAAAGATCTCTTCCAATTATTATGAATTTCATATTGTAGCCATTTTGCTAATAAGAGTTTCAATAAATGGAATAAGTCTTGTCTAGAAGATTGCTTACTGTAAAGCAAATAATAAGAATCAAATATATAGGAAACATGTAATAAAAGCTACACCAATATCAAAATTCTAGCGGAATAAGGAGATGATAATTTTGAATACCATTTATTGGTTTTGAAAAATATTAAGAAGTTATTTATTGTGACATTTTGATATTCGGGAAATTGAATTAATTTTCCCCCCCTAAAGAACAGAGTTCAATTAGTTTAGGTTCAAATTTGGCTCTGATATTTGTTTTTCATTTGAAGAGACTCTTTAAATCTAACTAAGAAGAAATATTTTTAAAAGCATGTATTGTTTAGTGCACAGTGATGTTTAATGCCAGAAAGTCAACATTTCCAAAATGGCTACTGTATACATCACAAAGTAAAATTATATATATAATTAATAGTACCTAAGAGCCAGGAAGTGAATTATATGATTCAGTATGAGAAGAAAGGGCAGCTTTCAAAAGATGCAAGAGGAAGGTTCAGGGCCTACACCTACATGGATGGCCACTACAATAATTTCCTAAAGTCTAGGACAAATCAGCCCCTCTGTGTGTCAGCCTCTTTATTTATAAAATAAAAATATGAACCTATGTAATCAATGAAAAATTTTCTTGGCTCTATCATTCTGTAATTGTACTAGGGACTTTGAACTTCTGGGCATATATTTTAAACTATTTTGTTACTTAACATACTGTATTGTATTGTTAGTTTACATGTTGGCACTTAAGCTTTGTATACCTGGTATATAACAACCCATTAGACATTTATATTGCCTAGTAGTGGGTTCATAATAAATGCTGGATTCTTGCTGAGTTAAATTGGAGACAATGATGATGATTGAGACTCTGTCTTCTTCAGCAAATGAGAGGTAGGAGTGAACAGTTTACTGAGTATCCATCTAATGTCACTATGACCCCAAATATCGGAAAACAATCAAAAAAGGACAAAAGGTGGACAGAAATAACTTGGTTAATACTTCGTAGGCTTTCTTAGCTTCCTGGAAACTATGAGCCCTATTGATGATAAACCACTAAGTTACATATTTGCACATGATGAAATTCTCAAGTAGAAATTTTAATTAAAATTAAAAAGAAGATTCGTACAATTGGTTTAATGTTAATAATTGGTATAATAAATGTTTGAAAAGCCAATAAGATACCATAAATCCTCAAATCATCATCTATCTGGAAGGATGGTATAGGTGTGCAGGTGTGTGGGTCTCTGCATGTGTAAATGTTGTCTGTAGGGTCCAAGAATATCCAGAGAGGAAGTAGGTAATGTGACACAGAAAGTAACAGAGGGTAAGTCCAGATAAAGGATTCAATGGGAAATCCTTTACGTGAACTTACCCCACCTGAAAGTTGCACTCTGTCAAAATGGCCCACCCTGCTCCTGCAGCACAGGATAGAAGAAACAAAGGAACAGAGAGAAAGAGAGAGAGGGGGAGAAGGAGATGTAGTGAGGCGGCCTTGAGGGAAAAGCTACAGGAATGAGCAATCCTTGGGCAATTTTACGAGGATGCTTTGAAAAAGTGATTCCCAGCACTGTCTTAGCAGTTGTAATGTAGAATCCTATGTCTAATTTCAGTGAGAAAAATGTTATGCTTTGAGGGAGAATTTTGAACAACTGCTGATAGACAGAGAATTCTGCTTTAAGTACAGAAGCCCTGATACAAAAGAGTGACTCTGCCATATACAATCTGAAACTGGGACAGTGCAGGACAGGCAAGAACAGCGAATCCTGCAGAACCATGGCAATGATGCAAAATATAAACAGGATCAGAAAGGAGCTGGTGTTTATCTACAAATTTGTTGATGAGTAGGATTGGATGTTAATATGAGAATTACATGGTTTGCTTAAGGTAAATTTAGAAAACTGTATACAGTGTGTTTTATAGTATGGTTTCAGGCCTTATCAATCCACTCATCTTTACAAAGTTCTTAGTAAAAAAAGCCTTCAGATCTTGTTGGAGATAGACATGGGAACCAGGTGGAAGCATCTGACCCGAGCAATCAAGTACCTGGAGTGGTAAAACTGGATAAGCAGCATCATTTTCCAAGTGCTGCTTGAATAAGCCTGATCCTATCTGGTTGTGTCACACATTCCATATGCATAATTCTCCCACAACCAGAATTACCCCAGGTCACATACATATAAGCATGACCAGAGCCAGTAGAGACTAGCTAAAATAATATATTCAAGGAAATACAAAGTTGTCAACCACTCCTACATCAAGAATACTATACTTTTATATAAAAGCCAACATAAAAGCTTGGTTTCATAATAAAGTCTAAGGATTAGCATCAACTAAGATAAAAAAGTAAGTAAGAAAGATAAAATAAATTCACATTTTTTAATGAGACTCAGGTTTTTTTTTTGTTTGTTTGTTCGTTTGTTTTTTAGATTTGGACTCACTCATTTATCCCACGAAGTGTCTATTATACACAAGCATCTAAGTCCTCGGGGATAAAACAGTGATTCTAAGCCAGTCTCAACCCTTAAGGAAATTCTCTAATGCTCAATTCTTTATATATATACACACACACACACACACACACACACACACACACACACACACACATATATATATATATTAAATTTAATAAATCTTTATTGCTCAGATTATTACAATTGTTTCTCCTTTTCCCCCCATAGCTCCCTTCCACCCGGTTCCCACCCCACCCTCTGCCCTTACCACCCTCCTCCCTTGTCCTCATCCATAGGTGTACAATTTTAGTCCAGTCTCTTCCTGCACCTCCCACACCCCTTTCTCCCTGATAATTATCAATCCACTCCCTTTCTTTGCCCCTGATTCTATTGTATTCACCAGTTTATTCTGTTCCTCAGATTTTAAATTCACTTGTTGATAGATATGTATTTGTTGATCATAATTTTTATCTTTACTTTTTTCTTCCTCTCCTTAAAGAATATCTTTTAGCATTTCATGTAATACTGGTTTGGTGGTGATTAACTCCTTTAGCTTTTTTTTTTAATCTGTGAAGCTCTTTATGTGCCCTTCAATTCTGAATGATAACTTTGCTGGATATAGTAATCTTGGTTGTAGGTTCTTGCTATTCATCACTTTGAATATTTCTTGCTACTCCCATCTGGCCTGCATAGTTTCTGTTGAGAAATCAGCTTATAGTCATATGGGTGCTCCCTTATAGGTAACTAACTGTTTTTCTCTTGCTGCTTCTAAGATTCTCTCTTTGTCGTTTGCCCTTGGCATTTTCATTATGATGTGTCTTGGTGTGGTCCTCTTTGGATTCCTTTTGTTTGGGGTTCTGTGAGCTTCCTGGGATTATAAGTCTATTTCTTTCATGAGGTGGGGGAAGTTTTCTGTCATTATTTCTTCAAATAGGTTTTCAGTATCTTGTTCTCTCTCTTCTTCTGGCACCCCCATAATTCAGATGTTGGTACGCTTAAAGTAATCCCAGAGGCTTCTTACACTATCTTCAACTTTCTGGGTTCTCTTCTCTTCTTGCTTCTCCGGAAGAGTGTCCTTTGCCTGTTTGTATTCCAAATCTCTGACTTGATTCTTGTGTTTCTCCAGTCTGCTGTTGGGTCTCTGTATAATATTTTTTATTTCAATCAGTGTATGTTTAATTTCTAGTTGGTCCTTTTTCATATCCTCGAGGGACTCATTAAGTTTATTGGCCTTTTCTAGGAAATTCTTGAAAAACCTTATAACCATGGTTTTGAACTCTATATCCAACCTTTTGTTTTGCTCTGTTTCTTTCATTTGAGATATGTTTCCTTGTCTTCCCATTTTCACTGCTTCCCTGAGTTGGTAGGGTGGCTTTGTGTGTTTGGTGTCTTATATGGGCTGGTGGGTCAGCCTCCCCAGTTACCTGAGGTGGACACTCTTGGTGCTCCCCCTTGTGGATGGTGTGTACAGCCTTGTTGTAGTTAAGTCTTGATGGTTGTTGGTATCACTGGGAGGAATTGACCTCCAGGCCAATTGGATGTACCCTGTTTCCCCAAAAATAAGACAGTGTCTTATATTAATTTTTTCCCCAAAGTTGCACTAGGTCTTATTTCCAGGGGATGTCTTATTTTCGGGGAAACACTGTATCAGCTGTGTCTATGCCAGGATACCTTCTGTACTGAAGACAGTCTTATAGGATCAGACTTGCAAAATTGCAAAAGCCTCTGTGCTCAGCTTGGATGGGGTGGAGTCTCAGGGCTGAGCCGACAGTCTTGGCTTCCTGTCAGCCCTGCCCTTCCTATCAGACCTCTGCCTTCCATGGATCCCCTGAGTTTTTGCCTGACAGTCCAGATTCCCCTTGTAAGAGTGTGGGTGCTCCAGGGGCTTGGCCTGAACTGGATTTCAGTGCTCAGTGCAGTCAGGACCTTCTGACTCCTTCTGCTATGGAGAAGCCGCAGTAACCTCCGTGGTCAGACCTCTCTGTGCCCACTCACTGGTATGCGACTCTAGACCCTGCCTGCTGCGGCTCCCGGCTCCCCCGAGTCTCCCAGTCTCTGAGTCTCCGGGTGCCTTTTTCTATAGTTCAGACTCCACCCATATGAGCCTGGGCCCACAGG
The DNA here is from genome assembly GCF_014108245.1 of Pipistrellus kuhlii. Taxonomy (NCBI): domain Eukaryota; kingdom Metazoa; phylum Chordata; class Mammalia; order Chiroptera; family Vespertilionidae; genus Pipistrellus; species Pipistrellus kuhlii. The sequence continues at coordinate 69,023,860 of NW_023425540.1, read as the reverse complement.
GTTTCGGCAGGGGTTGGGGTTCAGTACCATTGGAACTGGGGTGCAGTGCAGTCAGGGGCTTCCTTTCCCCTCCCGCCAGCCAGGCACTCGGCCGCCTTTCTCTTTGCGCACATCTCCTACCTCAGCTCTTTGTGGCTCCCCTGATCCGTGAGCCTCTCTCCTTGTTTCGAGTTGTAGATTTCCCACTCAGCCAGTTTTCCTGTGGTTTTGGATGATGTCCGTTCTGTCTTTTAGTTGTTGTTTTGAAATTGTTGTGTTAGGCAGTATTTTGGGCACTTACCTAGGCTGCCAACTTATTTTATTTTATTTTTTTCCCCTCTTCTTATATTTTTATAATATGCTTGTGTCTATAATCTGTTAATCAGCCTAATTTCAAGATGAAGAATTGCATGTGTTTTCTAATTTGAAAGACATTCCCTGAAGAAAGCAAGCATCTTGAGAAATATATAATAACTTTAAATGTAAAATGTATCCCTTAGCTTCCTATAGTTAAAAGGAATGTGAGTAGATTGATATATAAGAACTGGTTTCTTTGTAAAAAACATAAAACTGAAGTATTATTGTTCAGGAAAGATATCAATCTGTGCACATATGTAAGGTATAATTACACAGCACATATATAGGTATCTATCTATATATAATCACTTGCTATATACTTCAGTTTGTTCATCTGTAAATAGTTCTATCAATACATAAATACAGTACCTCACAGTATTATAAGAGACGTAAATAGGTTAGTGCATGTTAAGCTCTTAGAATAATGCCTGGAAGATAATAATTGCTCAAGAAATGTTGACTATATTATTTTTATTGTTTAACTATGATTTCTAAGCACATTCCCCAAATCTAAATTCCCCATCTTCCTGTAAATCAACTCATGTTTCTTTTCAGTAGAATGGTCAAGTAGAAGTTTCCATTTATATAGTACAGTTCCGTAGCTTTATTTCTAAAATCCCAAATGCTCTGCAAAATGAGTTTTTCATGGTTCATCTGGTGGCAAAATCTGACCTGACCTGATCTTAATTTATTGGCAGCAAAATCTGATCTGAACTAATGAGAAGCTATTTATGGAATTTATACATCTCATTCAGTATAAATATTGATATATTTGGTAATGGAATATTGTCCCAGACCCTTTCAAATGTGAAAAATTCTGCATTCTGAAATATATTTAGCCCCCAATTTTCAGATAAGAAATTATAGACCTATACTAGTCAGGGTAGACAGTATAGAAGACATTTCCATCTGTGGCTCTAATAAGATTTATTAAAGCAAGAATGTAAGTTTCTTTAAACATCCTGTACCAATCAGCTCTCCAAATCCAAAAAATATGAAACTTGTTTCCCCCATGGTATTTATTATCACTACGTCAATCTCTCCTCCTACTTGTTCCCTCTACTATAATTTTTAAGAAGCAGTTATTTTAGTTTTGGAACATTTATCAAGTTATAATAATTCTAACTCTCCTGCAATTATTTTAATGACATACCCCTTCCCTCCCAATCTCCATCCACATTCACATAAATACACCATCAAGGACGGGTCAAAACAAACTCAAATTGTTGGGTGTTCTTGATTACTTTTTCCCACTTTCCCCACCTGGGATAAGTCAAGGAATCAAGAAGGATGAGTCTTGCCGATCACTTCACTTTGTCTCTATGATGCCTGCACCACCAGTTAGAAGGACTGTCTAGTCTCGAGACTGTCCATCTGGTTTTATTTCAGGAAGTTGACAGTAGATCCCAATCTAAAATACCTATTTTATTAAAGAGCCCTAAGATTGCCAGAGATGTCTGGGGGAAAAATTCTTCTAAGGCTCCTTCCTCTTTAACTCCAGGGAGGCTAAAGTCATGTGTTTAAAAATTCTCCAAATAGACTTCATCTCCACATCATCTTTAACCACAGAAACACAGCCAGGTTTTACTAATAGAAAGCAGCAGTCTAGGTAGAAATGATCCTGAAAATCTCTTTTCCAGGGTACTCAGGATGTTTTCTTTCTCTTTTGTGGCCAGGCAGGCTTCAAGATGTAGAACTACTTACTTACCAACGTGGCCAACAGGAAGAGGTAGATATAGGTTTATAGCAGATACTAATCCAAACAGGTAGAGCTTTCCAGCCCCAGTGAGGTGAAGATCCCCTTGAGAAGGAAATATGGTAAAGCACATTGGAATTCTCCCTGGGCCATTACTCATTGTGTGCCTTGGAGCAAACCACTTAATTTATCTGGGCTTCATTTTCTCAGTCAGTACCATAGGTATCGTAATGCCTTTAGCAGAATTACCCCAGGTCACAGCAGAAAATGACTGATCTGGAATTCAGATGTTTATCTGTTTGATTCCAAAAACACTGAATTTGACCTTGTGTCATGATGACTCTAGAAAGTTCACATGTAAAACAGAATATTTTCTCTGCTCTGAACAGACATGGATAGCTACTACCATAGTGATGAAGAGCTTTTGGACAGTTTAACTTTTGATGATGGTACCTAGTGTTGGTCAGGGCTCTATGCAGAGCACAGCTGCGATGTAAAATGGAAAAGACTTCCTTTGACCTACTAGTAAATAGCAGGGTGGCAGGAGGGGCAATCTGAAGCGGGCTGTGGTTCTTCTGTGGTGAGAAGAACCACATAACAAGCATTTAAAAATGTTATTGGCATTATCATGGAGCTCATTGATAGCTGAGCAGAAAAGGAGAAATGACAGCAGAAATTTCTGTTGCTTTAAAAAAAATCTAGAGGAGAACCACGATAGCAGCATAGGTAAACACCTGTACTTGCTATCTCTCATAACCACATCAAAATTACAACTAAAATACATAACAACTACCATCTCAGAACAGCAGGAAAGCTGGCTGACTGGAAGTTCTACAACTAGAGAGGAAAAGAAGAAAGTGCATTGAGCCTGGTAGGAGGTGCAGAGGCTCGGAACAGGCTGGCAACCAGGTGTGCTGCTTTTTTAATTGGGAGGGAGATACAAGCTCCCACTAGCTCTGAGCTCCAGTGCCAGGCAAGATTCGGGGGGACTCAGACACATACAGGGAGAAACTGGACAATCTGGCATCAAGGCAGGAACATGGGGGCAGCTTTCTTCCAGATGGAGATGCTTGCAACAGTCATTGTTCCTGTGCTGGAACCTCCCTGGTGCAGGGATGACTGACAGCCATTGCTATTTGTTCCATCCTGGTGATTCTCTGAGACCCCACCCCACCCAATTTACAACTCCACCCAAGCTGTGTGCAGTGGCTTTTGCATATGAATGGTCTATCCTTTCTCGGCCTAAAACCTGTCAAAAAAGCTGCAGCTCAAAGAGCCCCAAAGCTATCAAAAGAAGGCTCAAGGCCACACCAACACCAGCCTGCCTTGCTTCACTGCTGGGCCTCGTCTGGGCACTTCCATACTTGGTACAAAGAGGAGCAATCTGCAGATCTCTCTGTAGCTCCTGCTGGGTGACCCAGGCAGTTGCTGACTTTGCATCTTTTTGGACATCCAAGAGTCAGTGTACCCAGTGGTCAGTGTGAGACTGTACGAGATTACAACTCTTCACATTCATAAGTGACACGCTCAAGGGGCAGACTTAGCACCAAAGCCCCACTGAAGCAAGTCCTGCCCCATAAGGGTGTCTCCTGTATAGTAGCTCTTCCATTGTAGACATAGTTGGTCCTCATAGCCAATTGGTCTGGAGGTCAATTCCTCTCAGTAATACCAACAGCAATCAAGGATCAACTGCAACATAGCTGTGCACACAGCCCACAAATGGGTGCACCAAGAGTGTCCACCTCAGGTGATTGGGGAGGCTGAGCCTCTGGTCCCTATAGGACACATACTACACAAGGCTACTCTATCAACTCAAGGAGACTTAGCAGCTACCTAGTACATAGAAACAAACACAGGGAAGCAGCCAAAATGTGGAGACAAAGAAACATGTCACAAATGAAAGAAAGGAAAGAAAGCAAACTACTGGATATAGAGTTCAAAGCCACAGTTATAAGGTTACTCAATAATCTTCTAGAAACCTCCAAGGAACTTAGTGAGACCTTCAAGGATCTTAGTGAGAATACAAAAAAAAAAAAAAAAAAAAAAAAAAAAAAAAAAAAAAAAAAGTAAAGGACCAGTAAAAAATTAAGTATACACTGACTGAAATAAAGAATAATATAGAGATTCAACAGGTTAAAGGATCCCAAGAATCAAGTCATAGATTTGAAATATGAAGAAGCAAAAAACACCTAACTAGAAGAGCAAAAGGAAAAAAGAATAAAAAAATTCTTAAGATAGTGTAAGGAGCCTCAGGGACAACTTCAAGTGTACCAACATCCAAATTATGGGGGTGCCAAAAGAAGGGAGAAAGCAAGATATTGAAAATCTATTTGAAGAAATAATGACAGAAAACTTCTATCTATTGAAGGAAATAGACTTTCAAGTTCAGGAAGAGCAGAGTACCCCAAAAAAAGGAATACAAAGAGGACCACACCAAGACACATCATAATGAAAATGCCAAGGGCAAAAGACAAAGAGAGAATCTTAAAAGCAGCAAGAAAAAAACAGTTAGTTACTTACAAGGAAGTACCCATATGACTATAAGCTGATTTCTCAGCAGAAACTATGTAGGCCAGAAGGGAGTAGCAAGAAATATTCAAAGTGATGAATAGCAAGAACCTACAACCAAGATTACCCAGCAAAGCTATCATTTAGAATTAAAGGTCAGATAAAGAGTTTCATAGACAAGAAAAAACTAAAGGAGTTCATCACAACTAAACCAGTATTATATGAAATGCTGAAGGGTATTGTTTAAGAAGAGAAAGAAGAAGAAAAAGGTAGAGATAAAAAATTATGAACAACAAAGTGACAACAAATACACATCTATCCACAAGTGAATCTAAAAATCAAATGAATAAAAAATCTGAGGAACAGAATAAACTGGTGAATGTAATAGAACCAGGGGCATAGAAATGGAACAGAATGACAATTCTCAGGGGTAAGGGAGTGTGTGTGTGTGTGTGTGGGGGGGGGGATGCGGGAAGAGATTGGATAAAGATCTTATATGCATGTATGCAGTACCTATGGACGTGGACAGTGGGGTGGCGAGGGCCTGGGGTGGGGTTGGATCTGGGTGGAGTGGAGCTATGCTGGGAAAAAAGAGAGACATCTGTAATAATCTGAACAATAAAGATTTATTTTAAAAATCTAGAGAATAGAATTCCTCTTCCTGAGAAAGCCTGAGTGTCTGAGACTTGAGAGTGCCAGTGTACACCTTCTTATCACCAAAAGGGTTCAAAATAGAGAGGTCACAGCCCATACCAGAAGCCTCCCAGGATCTAGGAGCTAGTTTCCTCCTGTGTTGGCTGCAAGCACAAAAGCCCTTGGCTTCCTGGAATACTTGAAGTTCCAGTGTCTTTGGTATAATCTCTAAATACCACACCAAATAAAATGTAAAGCACAGCTTCTTTCTTTTCTTCTAAACCCAGGAACTTGTTCTCGTTGGCAATCACAGGTAAACATCTTTATAACCCAGTGGGTGCATCATTTCTGCTTTCAGGGGAGGCTGCTGGGAGGGCCTCCTGGAGGCACTGTCTTGAGACTGGCATTTCTTTACTTGATGTTGTTTCCTGACAAAAACTTTGTGGTGAGAGGTATGGGGGAAGAGAAAAGTGGGTAAAGGACTTAAAATAAATGGGTAAATGACTTAAGATAAGGCAAAAATGGAGAATTGTGGTATTAATTCTCTTCTTCTTTCTCATTTATTGTACACTAGTAGTCCTGCACACAAATCCATGCACCAGTAGCTCTCTGCACCCACTGCCCAGAGGCTCTCTGTGGCCAAGAGGCCCATCTGCGATCGGGTGTGGAACGCTTGCCTTGTTGCTGGGGCAACGACGCAAGCATTTCTCGCCCCAGCCTGGCCAGAGACCCATCCACTGCTGGGCACAGAATGCTTGCCTCATCACTGGAGTGATGAGGCAAGCATTCCCCCCTCCCCACCTCTGGCTGCTCTGTGCTTGCTGCCCAGAGGTCATCTGTGGCCGGGGTGGAACACTTGCCTTGTTGCCACAATGACAAAGATAGGATGGTCACCCCCTCTGTGGATCTAGAAGAAAAAATTCTCTATGCACCCATATCTATCAATAAATGTATATAAATTGAGGATCACATCTACTTGTGATGTTCGGGCATATACAATGCATGCATTTTTAGCTTCCCATGACCAATTTATAGGCGAGGATGTAGATCACATGCATTTAGAACACAACAGCAGCAGGATTATTCCAGCTTCTCTTCATCCATCAGGTCACCCTGGGTCAGTGTTCGTATTTGCCTGCTTACATTCTGTCTCCTCCTCTGGCACGTAAACCTCTTGACTTCTTATTTCCAGGTCTCACTGAATTACGTGGCCCACAATGTGTGTTCTACAAATGTGTGTTGACATTTTTGAAAGATCGTGGGACTCAACATGTGCCTTGCTAGGATCTGATAATGAGACTGTGAAGGAGCATCATTGGGAGCTATTTTGTGTTCTTATTGGATAGTGTTCTCTCTATATATAGCTTGAAGGTCACATTTTACATGAAAGTAAACATACCAGTTGGCTAATACAAGTCATTTGGAGCAAGTTTTTTTTATGTCTAATAAAATTACACACGCACGAAGCTACAGGAAACTCACATTCTGTCTATCTTTGTTTTCCAGCTAAATTAGGCTCTAAGAAAGGAAATAGTCTTCTCTCTCACAGTCTGCCACTTTTAAACAACCTCAAAGGCCTATTCCCCATAGACTACGGTTTGGCAAGACACTACTCTTCGCCTGTATCCGGGGTCATGTGAAATACTGTGATGTGGACAGTCAATGGGCCACTGTTTCCTCCTGGATACTAGCTTTTTTATGGCTCCTGCATGGGAAAAGAACCCCCCAGGTTTATTGCAATGGGAACAATGGGAATGGTGGGGCAATTGTACTCCATACAACTATTCAAACTATCGATAGTTCAACACTGGGCGTTTAATGTTGTCTGGATTTTCCCATTATACACACAACCATTCAGATGCACAGCTGAACTTTTCTTTTATATTGCACCATTGTGTACCAATCAATAGCTAATAAAAATGGAAACATTAACAAATCTGAGAAAGGTAGAGAATTGGTTTCATTTGCACATGAATTCTTTATGATTACTTAGGAGGCCAGTGTAAAGCAGTCATCCATTCTTATCTGCTGAGCTTTTGCATTTTCTATTTATTTAAGTGAGAATGCCAAAGGCTTCTTGGGACCCACTACATAGAGATCCAGCTTAAAGGTAAACAGAAGGTTTTACAATGTATCACCTTGAAAGCCATAAAGATATATAATTTTGCAGATGTGCAAACAAGACAGGAAGGGTCTAGCCCCTAGCTTCAGGCAGAAGATGCAGATCTGAGTGAGGTCTTTGAGGATTTGGAGCCTCAGAAAGGTCAACTTTTCTTCGTCACATTCTTCTTACATGTACACCCTCTGTTTTGTCTCAGTTTGACAGCCTTTCATGCAGGTACTTGTCTTGGCAGACACAGTGGAAGTGAAAAATCTGTGTCAAATTAAAATGAGCACATTTGAAAGTATTGACATTTGATCTTTGCATTGATTATTTTTCATAGGAGAGATAATAAAAACCATCTTAGAGATGAACTGAGATTCTGGTCATCTCTAAGAAGTAAAATGTGTATATAGATTATTCTATCAAGTCTTTTGAGTTTTTCTATTTCTCTTTCTTGACCAGAAAAACACACACAAACATTTGTTATTAGTTTAGTAAACTTCAGGGCATTTTTGTCTTAGCACTTTATAAGTAAAACAGCCTGGCTGGTGTGGCTCAGTGGTTGAACGTCGACTATGAACCAAGGGGTCATGGTTTGGTTCAATTCCTGGTCAGGGCACATGCCCAGGTTGTGGGCTTGATCCCCAATGCGGGGCATGCATGAGGCAGCCAATTAATGATTCTCTCTCATCACTGATATTTCTCTCTCTCTCTCTCTCTCTCTCTCTCTCTCTCTCTCTCTCTCTCTCTCTCTCCCTCTCTCTTCCTCTCAAAAATCAATAAAATTCATTTTTAATATGGTGTATATATACCAGACAAACAAACACTATCAGGAAAAGCACCCTGGACCAGGTGTCAGAAAATATGAGTGTTGCTTCTATTTACTTCTTTCAGTAGCTAGCTAATGACAGTGGACAAATTGTTTAACTTTACAGCTTTATAGCTGTAGAGATTGGGACCATCATATACTAAGATTGCAACAAATTTAAAAGTTGCAAACTTTTCCTAATTGCAAACCATTTCAAAGAACATGTTTATCTAAATCTAATGTGGTATACCTCAGAATTCAATTGATTTCTTTATATTGGTCTATTCTCACATGGTAGCAGGGAGAAAGAGTGAACTTGAACTTGCCTACTCAGGTTAACTATGTCCTTAGAGTTTACAACACTCGCTTCCCAGTCCCTATAGGATCTAGGTCAGTCATTCTGAGAACCCACCATCTCCTGGACTGTTCTATGATAAGGTCTTTCAGAAGTTCATATGCCACATTGCTAGTGTACCAGGAAGATGCTTGATACTTGTGAAGTCCTCCTGTGTTGAGTACTTTCCCAGGGCTCTTCTGAATCCTTTGCTGATGGGTGTCTGTCGAGCTATGACTGCTTTCCCCTGCTTTTCTGACCTTTTGCTGGAACTGTCCACCAAAGCCCTGGTCTCTGAGTAGCACATCTTCTCTAGGTCTCAATGCCACCTCCTTGTCCCAATCCTGGACCACTTCAGGTCTCAGCTCTTTTGCCTCTGGAGAAGAGGCACATGGGAACTGTATATCCTTGACAGTTTGTGTGAGACATGGGGAGCCAGAGAGCTCCTACTCTGGCCAGGGAGCCTGGGGTGTCTTGAAGGGCACAGTCCTCGGGCTTTGTGTGGGAAAGCAGAGAATTAGCCCACAGTCTAACTGGGTGCTAATACCACTGCTCTTTGCTTTCTCCCACAGTCTTCACAGAACTGTTCTATCTTCTCTTTTTGGCTTCTCTGAGCACTAGTAATGTAAGAATTTTCTTCACATTTTCCTTCCTTCTCTATGATATAATCTAGGGCCAATTTTCCAAGCTTGGGTTCTTGATATATATTATAGGTTTAATAATAATAAAATTCATTTTTTTTTGTGGCTCAAAAATGGTTGGATATTTTATAGGTTGTGATGTAAGCTATTAAAATATGATTTTGAGAATTTGAGAAAACTATTCTTTCTCCTCAAAGCCTGATGGAATTTTAAAATTTCAGTTTTAATGCCAGAGTTAATTATTCATTGTATCATACAGTTGCTACTCTGCCCTATCCTGAGAATTAAGCCTCAGATTCAAGGTCTCTACACTTGAACAGCAAAAGAAAATTTGACGGAGAAATAAAAATAAATTACATCAAGGTTCAAAATTACATCAGAGGACGTTTCAAAACATTATTTTTCTACCACTACAAAAATTCAAATCAAATACCCATGTAATAGTTTTAAGTTTTCCTTGAGGAAGTGACCTGATAGCACTAATGTGGTTATATTTTTTTCAGGAAAAAAATGATGTCAAAATGTACCTATGTTCTAGTTTATTTGAAATTTTTATTCTGTTTTGGGAAAGTAAAATCTGAGACAAGAATGACTGATAATGTAATTTTAAGAATAATATTCCCTTAAACTTCTGTAAAAACCATAATGAGAAACCCTTTCATATCAACTACATTTTACTTATTTTTTAGTAAAAACCTGCAAGCCTCTAAGTTCCTAAGGAGAAACTGATTTGGCCCACGTCAAAGAACTGCTAAATGACATGACCAGGGGAAATGACTGGGCTTATGTTTTGAATCTTTTCCTCCTCAAAATAATCATCCATCCTGGATAAGAATCTGGAAGTTAGCTGTTCTGGAACTGCATAAGATGTGAAATGTGTGTAGTCAGTGTGTGTATAAGATGGGGCATCAGCTGGCATGACTCCCACAAAAGAGCAAAATGATAGCTCTTTCATAATGATATTCTTAGAAAGTACTAATCTTTAATAGACAATAATTTCCTGCATCCCTTCACCAATATTCTTCTTATTTATTACAAGCTGACTATCCTATCTGCAGAGCTGATAAACGGTTCCTTTTGTGTCCAGAAAGGCAGAATGCTATGGGTTACCCAATCAAATATCTGCCTCAGCATTTTATTTTAATCCCACTGATTGTAGAAGGGTTCAGGATTCTTAGAGGTTAACTTGGCTGCGCCATTTAGAGGAGAGTCAGCGTCACACCAAAGATTTTTGGTAACTTATTTTTAATGACTTAAAATAGATGATTAAGATAAATCCAATATAAAGTGAAAATTTAAAATAGTTGTCAGATGTTAACATCTATCTATAGCTGTCTCTAAAGAGAAACTAATTGATTTTGTCATATTTGAGACTACTGTGATACTGAATGATAATAGCTAAAAATATAATATGCAAAAAATGTTCAAGTACATAATATAATAATTTAAATGACTTGATATAAATTTATAATCTAAATTAGAGGTTTTAAGTTTGGTGAATTCGAGTTTAAGTTTATTCTCAGAGAACATTTGAAAAAGTTAGCCCCCAAACAAGGGAATTATTTTATTTGCTTTAAAAATAGGTTGCTTTAAAAAATGTTGCTTTTAAGAAAAATACGTTTTTATTGATTTCAGAGAGGAAGGGAGAGGTAGAAAGAGATAGAAATATCCAGGATGAGAAAGGATCATCGGTTGGCTGTCTCCTGTATGCCTCCTACTGGGTACTGAGCTTGAAATTCCAGGTGCCCTGACTGGGAATCAACTGTGACCTCCTGGTTCAAGGGTTGATGCTCAACCACTGAGCAACACCAGAAAGGTCATTTTTGTTAATTTAAAAGGATTTAAATGATTGCTAACTTGTGCGTTTGTTGGACTTTGTTTATTGGTGTGATTTCTCTTGTAAGTGGCAAGTCAGACATTTTCAAATTCATAAAGAATGACATTTTTTAAAAAGTGGCAGGGCTAAGACTTCTCAGTGATAAAAAGATGTGATCCCCCTCTCCCCCCCAAAAATGACATTGATGTAACACATCATTTCCATTAAGGTAGCTATTATCAAAACAAACAAAACAAAAACAGTCCCCCCAAAGTCCCAGAAAGGCTGGCACGGTATGGAGAGTGGGGCCCTTGCACCTTGCTGGTGGGAATGGAAGATGGTGCAGTGTCTGTGGAAGGTAGTATGGCAGTTCTTCAGAAAAGGAAACAAAATTACCATATGAACCAACAGTTCCACTCCTAGTTACATATCCAAAAGAACTGAAAGAAGGAACTTAAACATATTTTTGTGCTCCCCTGGTCATAGCAGCATTAATCACTGAAGCCAAAACATGGAAACAACCCTAATGTCCATTGAGGTGAATGGCGAACCAAAATTTGATATATGCACACATGGAATATTACCTAAGAAAGGAAGAACATGCTGATACATGGTACAACATGGATGAACCTTGAAGACATTATGCTGATATAAACTACTGTATTCTCCCGTATAAGACGACTTTTGAAACGAAAAAAAGTCAACAGAAAATCGGGGGCAAAAGACCAAAATTGCACAAAAATTACCTGCAGATCTTGACAGCAAAGTAAGTCTTTTCTTTGAAGTGGGGGGTAGTCTTATACAGCGAATATAGGCCTAAACCTATGTTTTAACTGTAAAATTAGGGGGTCGTCTTATACGCCGGAAAATATGGTAGTCACAAACAGATAAATACTATACAATTCCACATAGAGGAGGTATTTAAAATAGTCAAATTATAGATACCAAAAATAGAACAATGGTTACTGAGGGCTGGGGGAGAGGAGTTACTTAATGGGTACATAATTTCATTTTGGGATGAGGGCAAAGGTCTGGAGATGGATGGTGGTGGTGATGATTGCACAACAATGTGACTTGATGTAATGCCACCAAATTGTACATATGAAAATGGTTGAAATGATGAATTTTATGTTATGTATATTTTGCCATAATTAATAAATGTGATTTTTGATCATGCATATCCAACTCTCACTTAGCAAAACAGCTGCTTTCTACTTGCACTCAGATTTGCTTTCAGGTATTCTCTCCTTATTGGCTTCTTGGAAGAAATTACTACTTAATTTCTGTGGTTCTCAATTTTCTCTTCCATCAGATGAAGAAGAGGAAGTGGGTAATCTCTGGCTCTCCTTGAGCTGTTATTATCACCTTGGATCATTAAATGGAAAATATTAAGCCATGACTATTTAAAATAGACTATACTTTTGGTTTACTTTTGTGCATTCCAGTTCTCTTAGGAAAGCATTACAGACTCTGAGTATACTTTTCCTTGTCAGCTGGACCTTTTGCTGCCCATAAGCATGCTGTTTTGCTACCATTTGTTAATATCTTGGCAAATGTCTTAAATGTAAAATATTGACTGAAAAAAAGCATAATTCATCATTTAAATATGAAATTTCATCATGTAAACTTGAATGAAAGCTTAGTATCTACATTATCATTAGCAGCCAACGACAGAAAAAAAATTTCATAATAAAATGAAAAACTTTTATTTTCTAAACTGAAATTATTATATATTATAAGCAACACAAATAAGTGAAATAGTCATTGATATAATATTCAATATTTTCCCAATTGCTATGTAAAATTACATTCCTCCAAATTGTATGTTCAGGGAAACTGAACCATAAAAGATGCAATTTACTAGATTAACAAAAGGGATAAAATTAGAAAATAGTTTCTATGTTAAACTTGGTAGGTTGGGTCCTTTGTCTCCTGGGATAGTCTTACTCTAAGTATGTATACTACTACTCTGAATAGACTTGATTATTCTACAGAAACAAATAACTCTGAGAACTTTAGTAACTTAAAACAGAAAAGTTGATTTTTCACTCATGCAAAATCGTCTGCAAGTCCAGTGGTTCTGGCAGCTTGTTTCTTGCAATGTCTCAGGGATCCAGGATGTTTGCTTCTGTTCACCACCATCTCAACATGAGCCTTCCAGCTTCCCCAGGTGGCGCGTGTGCAGAGGCCTTTCCTGTCTCTGCCTGGGATATGTCATGTTTACTTAAACTCACTGTCCATTGGCCAGAGAAAAAGCACATGAGTCTACCTAACTGCACAGGGACTGGGAAAGGTAGACAACGTGTATATTCAGCAGGCATTAAATGTCTCTGCCAAAACAAGGTTATTCAGTCTGAGCCATGTCCTCAGAACCTAGGCCACAAGATGTATGAAAGTGCCCAATAGCTGCTATATTAGTTTCCTTTTGCTGGTCTAACAAAGGACCACAAACAGCAGCTTAGCCCATATGTAGGTCCGAAGTCCAACATAGGTCTCAGTGGGCTAATGTCAAGTAGATGCTAGACTGCTCCCTTCTGGAAGCTGGAGGAGAGAATCTCTCTCTAGTGTTTTCCATTTTCCCGAGGCTGTCCACATCCCTTGGTTCCTGGTTCCCTTTCTCTCTTTTTAAAGCCAGTGATGTGGCATCTCTTTGACTCGTCTTCACGATCACATATCCCTCTGGTCAGAGCCAAAGTTCTCTGCTTTTAAGGATTTGTGGTCACATTGGGCCCATGTGGACAATCTAGGATAATCAAGTTCCTCAGCATTAATCACATCGACAAAGCCATGAAACATAGCCCCTCTGCCAAGTAACATTGTCACGGGTTCCAGGGTTTGGGATGGGGATATCTTTGGTGATGATGGGCTGAGGGTAATTATTCTACCTATCGCAGCTACTTTTCATTATGATGAAATCTGATTTTAAAAATATAATGTTAATAATGGGCTGCCACTTTAGAGCAAAACTGTGTTTTTTAAAAATGTCTTTTACAAACTATTGGTTTATAATTTGGTCACATAAGACCAGACTTGAGACCAAGTTTTTAGCATTTCTATTAGTAGTGGAGAACTATTTTTTTGTGTGTTTCTGTCAGGTAGTGCTATTTTTAGTAATGTCATCCCAATTTTGTTTGGGTAACCTCCCTTTTCTGTTCTCGGGTTGTATGATTTGGGTGCTACTGACCTTACACAAGGCTCCGCTGGCTCATCCCAAATTTCACATCATGCAACCACAATGATTCATTTAAAAATTCCCACAAGACAGTGAATTGTAGGGCTTGACAAGATTGTCTAAAGGAGGAGTTCTTATCCCGCTGGGTTGTTAGGCATGTACATGCAGCCGTGGAGCTGCTGGTGTACACCTCTCTGAAGAGAAACACCTGAGGAGGAGCCCACTGCAAAGGAGAGCAGGGTGGGAGGACCAGACAGAGCCTTGGCCCCCATTGACATCATCCAAGCATCTGGATCTAGCCATGCCTGCCATGTTTATCTCAAAAGTGTATACATTCTTCTTTTTGTTTAAGCAACTTTAATTTGGCTTTCTGACACTTGCAATCATATGAGGCATGACTGACAGAGGCAAGAGAGTGAAATAGAGGTAATAAAGTTAAACTCATATGCACAATTGTAGGTGCGCAAGAATTTTGACCCCCAGGCTCAAATTCACTGTGGAGGCACAAGAGTACTTCAGAGGTTCTATCTGCCTAGAATACCTGGTGTCATTTACAAAAAATACTCCTATTCCCTCATACTTGCCCAGTATGTTACTCCCCCTATAATGCCACATCAACCCAGAAAATCATTTACAGCCCCGGCAGGCAGCAAGCTTGCAGGTACATATCTCAAACTTCAGAGTCGCGCAGGGTGTCGAATGCTATGCTGAAGACCAGTCCAACAGCAGGTACATCATTTGACATTCACTGCCAAGTATGATATATGTTCCATGAATGCATATGGAGAGGAGGTATATAAAAACTGGGGGTGATGACCAAAACAGGAACCTTTGTGAAAGCACATTGAAGAGCATTTAATAAATGTTGAATGAGGGCAGGAAGTGTTCTTTTTTCTTTTCTTTTTTTTTTTTTTAGCAAGCACACTGTGAATGTCAGGACCCAGATCTAAGAATGGAAAAAACACACTTTTTTTTTTTTATAACTTCCTGCTGTCATGTTCTTTCTAGATTATTTGGCTATCTTTGAAGATTTATATTCCTCAATAATTATTCATGCATATATACAATTTATTCATCATGCTTAGGATCCATCCTGACAGTGCTAAAATGGAAAAAAATCTTATTAAAATAGCAGAACACAAAATATAATATTTTGATTATAAAATTACTTATGTGCAAAGAGCTAATATAAAAATGTTGGGGTAGTAAGATTATGGGTAATTTTTATCTTGCTTAAAAATTTATATATATATATATATATATATATATATATATATATATATATATATATATATATTTTTTTTTTTTTTAATCCTCACCCAAGATATTTTTCCATTGATTTTTAGAGTGGAAGAGAGAGGGAAATACAGAGAGAAATACTGATATGAGAGAAGCTCATCTATTGTCTGCCTCCTGCATGAGCTCTAACCAGGGCCGGGGCTGGAGAGGAGCATGCAGCCAAGATATATGCCCTTGACTGGAATCAAACCAGGGACATTTCGGGCCACAGGCTGTTACTCTATCCACTGAGCCAAACCAGTTAGGGCAATTGTTAATATTTTTAATGGAACATTTGTTAAGTACTGTATTTTTGGTCGAGATAAAACTAATCAGCTTATATGTGAGAATGTTGATCTCGAAATGCTCTGCTCATGTGCATGTATGAGCAGTTTCTTTGTGAGTCACTGGGTTGCAGAAGTCATTAACTCTCCAGCAGCATCGCCTTCCTCTTACTCCTCTGACATTTTCCCCTGACCTCTGTTCCCACGGGTCAGCATTAACATGGTCTTGAGAAACTGTCCTGGTTTTGCCTCTTGAATTCTCTAATGACTTCTCAGCAGCTGTGTAAAGCAGTGACGTAAAGATGTTTTGTATTGATCCCCTGGCTCCAGCTATCAGATGTGGACAAAGCTCTGGAAATCAGTTCCTGGACAGCTTGCTGACAGCTCTTAGGTGTCCTTAGAGAGAAAGGCCATAAGCTTTCCCCAGGTCCCAGGAGGCAAAACATAGCCATCTGCCATAGTAGCTTTGCCGCTTTTCTAACTTGATTTTTTTTCTGCACTGAAGTAAATTAGGCAGGAGACGGTCTCCAGAAACATCTGTTAGCAAGTCTGTTATTTCAGAGGCTGCTGGTCCTTCCTCATCACAAAACCCAGAAGGCTTTTGAATATGTAAATTCTGGTCTGGCCACTCAGGTGAATGTGAGGGAGTGAAGGGGGCTGGTGAGGATGGGCGTGAGCTTGGCCACATATGCCCCAAGAAAAGGAGGCTGTCACCCAGCTCTAGCCATCCCTGTGCATGGAATAGCCCTGTGCACAAAGAAAACAAGCGCCTGAGAATCACTTGGAAACTCATTAAACATGGATTCTGTACGCCACCCCCACCCCAGATATTCTCATTCTGCTGGTCTGGGATAGGCCCGTGATTCTGAATTTGTGTCTTTCATCGTTTAAAAAAAAAAATTATTGCTATTTATTGTGTCAAACATATCTCATTTTGATGCAGATGATCCCAGGATCATTCTTTGAAAAACACTCTTAAAAGATATTAAATGACACTGGACAGAATTTTTCAGGTTTTAACTGCTAGATATTGAGGGGGTCAGAACATGACACCTCAAAATATGCAGCTTGCACATATGGGTTACTTTGAGCTGAAGGAGGTTGAGAAATAGCAGATGTCAGAAGGATACTCTTTCCTCTCCCCTTTTTTGCCTAAAAGCAGAGCATAAATTTCCCATGAGAAAGGTGCCCCCCTCCCATTATTATCACTGGAGTCAGGGGATAGATGTCAAGATTGCTCCATACAAACACACCTTACTAAATGACCCTTATCTTCTATTAGTTTCCCTATATATTTACTTCCCCTCAATTTACCACCCTACAGCGCAAACTCCTTTCCCTTTGTCTTTAATGTATTGTAGCATCCTTTCTTAAAGAGCCTAATTGGGTCTTTGAAGTTTTTATTTCTTTCCTATGAAAACACCTGTGCCATGTAAAAATATTAACATCAAATATATGTTTATACTTTTTGCCCTGTTCATCTCTTCTGTCAGTTTAATTTGCAGGCTCCAGTCACTAAACCTAAGAGGAAAAGCTCATTCTCCCCCCACCCCCTGCATTAGCATTCATCTAGTTGATAAGTAAACTATCTGCCAGCTCCCTGACCACCTTGCCCTAAATCTTTTAAGACTATTATTTGTCAACTAGAGGCCTGGTGCATGAAAATTCATGCACTGGAGGGGGGTCCTTCAGCCCAGCCTGCCTCTTTCACAGTCTGGGAGCTCTCAGGGGCGGGAGGCAACCTGGCAATCAGGGGAAGGTGATGCCCCATCACACCTCTGCTGCTGTTACTGCCGGCAGCGCAAGCCACGGCTGGCCCTGGTTACCTGAGCCTTGGGCAGCCCTGGGCAGCTGGGCAGCCGCCACCTGAGGCTTACCTGTGCCTTGGGCCTGATTAGGTAGGATAGAGGCCTGGTGCATGAGTGAGGGCCAGCTGGTTTGCCCTGAAGGGTGTCCCAGATCAGGGTGGGGGGTTCCCTTGGGGCATGGGGCGGCCTGCACGAGGGGCCTGTGGTGGTTTGCAGGCCGGCCACACCTCCCGGTGACCCAAGTGGAGGCTCTGGTATCTGGAATTTATTTATCTTCTACAATTGAAACTTTGTAGCCTTGAGCGGAGATCTGGGCCCACCAGGGTGTGCAGGAAGCTTCACTTTCTTCATTGCTGTGGAAACTCAAGCCTCCTGCTTGCTGCAGCTCCATGGCCACAGCCATCGTGGGTGGGTTAATTTGCATACTTGCTCCTGATTGGCTGGTGAATGTGGCTTATGGGTATAGCGGAGGAATGGTCAATTTGCATATTAATCTTTCATTAGATAGGATGCTGCAATGAACATAGGGGGGCATATATCTTTTCAAATCAGTGTTTTGGATTTGTTTGGATAGATACCCAGAAGTGAGATTGCTGGGCCATATGATAGTTCATTTTTTAATTCTTTGAGAAACCTCCATACAGTTTTTCACAGTGATTGTCCCAATCTGCATGCCCACCAGCAGTGCATGAGGGTTCCCTTTTCTTCACAACCTTGCCAATACTTGTTTGATGTTGATTTTTTGATGATAGGCATTCTGGCAGGTGTGAGGCAACATCTCATTATGGTTTTAATTTGCATTTCTATCATGGTTAGTGATGTTGAGCATATTTTCATATGTCTATTGGCCATTTAAAAAATATTTTTTATTGTTGATGGTATCTCCCAACCCTTCCCCCCTTTACCCCTTCTTCTCTTTTATTGGCCATTTGTACATCCTCTTTGGAAAAGTCTATTCAAATCCTCTACCAATTTTTAAATCATATTGTTTGCTTTTTAAAAAAATATATTTTATTGATTTTTTTACAGAGAGGAAGGAAGAGGAGAGAGAGTTAGGAACGTCGATGAGAGAGAAACATCGACCAGCTGCCTCTTGCACACCCCCTACCGGGGATATGCCCGCAACCAATGTACATGCCCTTGACCGGAATTGAACCTGGGACCTTTCAGTCCGCAGACCGACGCTCTATCCACTGAGCCAAACCAGTTTCGGGATATTGTTTGCTTTTTTGATGTTAAGTTGTAAGAGTTCCTTGTGGATATCAGCCTCTTATCAGTGTATCATTGGCAACCAGTAGGTGTCTTTTTCTTTTGTTGATGGCTTCACTGTACAAAATCATGTTTCATTATTTAGCCTAGTTTATATTTCTGCTTAAAAACTAACATGTACAGACTTAAGCATTTTTTTAACCAAATGATGTGTACTCTGTGAAAAAAGTTTTATTCTGAACCCAGAAGTTAAAGATTTTTCTCAAATCAGTCCTTTTTCAGAAGAGTGATCAACTATTTAGTAAGACTTGAGCCACAAAGCAACATCAGCTTTTATACAGTACTTGCTTTAATAAAAAAATAATTTTAAAAGAAAACCTGATTAAATATAAGCATTTGCTCTATCCCTCTCACTTGTTAGCTAAGTCAGTAGGAAGCCAAACAGTTCTGCCCCTGAGGTCCTGCTTGTCAATTTATGAGTCATAGGTGCATCTGTGACAATGTCTTATAATATTTAACATGCTTTTCTTTTTTGTCTTCCTAAATCCCCAAATCCTTTGTACTAGTCCACTGTAAGCAACGTCTGCCTGAGGAGAAATTGGAATTGGTTACAAAGAAAATACCGACAGGCTATACTCAGCTTTTGACCTTCAAAATTGGGTTATGCAGCAAACCATGTGTGGCGGACCATATTTCCCAAAGATGTCCACAACAATATGTCTGCCCCACATGCCTTTCTAAAATGTGAACTGGTCAAACTCTCTTAAGAGATGACATCTGGTTCCCCATCCCTTGAATTTGGACTGGCCTTAGTACTCTTTTATAACTAATAGAATAACCATAATTCCATTTTACTTGGACATTCAAATTTAGGATGAGTTGAATTATGCAATCCTGCATTATATGTGTAGCATCTCTGGAAGGAAATAGACACCTCCAGAAAAAGGAAGGAGATGAGGAATGGTACAGGAGTTTCCATGTTTTGTTTTTGCCAACAAAATCTTGCCACACGAATCTAGTTTTGTAGCAATGAAGAAACTAAGGCACAGCACATATTCGGATTAGCAAAATTGGGATCTGGATCCCGGCTTTTCTGCTTCTCTCCACTCTTTCTCCTGAGAACTGTATATTCGAGGTAAATGTTAAAATGCCTCTGAGAAAGAATAGATAGAGCTTATTATGTTAAATACCTATGAATGCAGATGCTTTCTAGAATTGTTTTCTCTAGGGATCTGAAGCCATTACTCAAGTGTCAATGGAAACATGAACTTGAGAGTAACGACTGAGGATACCTGTGGTCCCACACAGAATTCAGATCTGTGTCCCCTTATTATATCATTGTTATTCCTGTGGGACATGCACACATTCAGGGTATTGGGTAAATATTTGAAGATAAATGTGCAGGTTGTTTTGATAACTTACAATTTTTGAAAACACTGCAAAGTGTGAGTCTGGTCCTACAAAATCAAAATCCTGCCTGAGTCAGCTGACTTCCCCCAAGCCTGAGATGAGCTATGAGTCCTCAGATTCTCTGTTGGGTGATTAGGTCATAATAGCTTGCACTTTAAGGCTCCTTTTTCTCATTCTTTTGTGTGTGTGTGTGTGTGTGTGTGTGTGTGTGTGTGTGAATGACAACATTTCGCATTTATGCATGGCAGCTGAGAGGCTGTACTTTTATATCCTTTAACTTCAGGAGCAGACCCTGGGCTTGTTGACAGAGTAGCTTTATGACTAAGCCAGCTCCCCTGTTGTCTAGAAACTCTCTCTCCAACTGTCCCTTCTCCTGCAAATTGTATCCTTGAGGGGACTCAACCTGGGTGCAGGGCCTGGGTTTCTGCTTCTAAAGGTGCCTTCATCTTTCTATTGTTTGTCCTATACATTCCTCTCCTTAGGCAAATGTCTACTTAGAAAGATTGCTTTTTGGTCTTCTTTTCATTTCTGTGTAAAGCATTTCTTTGTTTTTGCTGGAAAGAATCACACCCCCACCCCACCCCAAAGTGCAGAAATAAAGACATAATTCTATCTTTTACTTTGGAGTTTAAAAATATTAGCATTCTATAACATTTGGAATTACATTTCAAAGCTTGCCTGTGACTCCTTCCTTATAAAGTTCTTATATTTTTCCTAAAAAGTGAGTTGACTCTAAGAAATCCATGCTCTGGCTTTTATCACTGCCCTGGAATCCATAACAGACAACACAGAGAGCGCACAACTGAGGCCCGCAACCTTTGCTCAAATGAAAATCTGTCCTCAGATACATTCCAGGGCCACAGACTTATTTAGAAAATCATAATTCTGCCCAAAGTGCAGATTTGCCCTGGAACCATTTCAGTCAGGCCAATGCTGAGAAAGGGGTGCTCTATGCAGAGCTCGGAGCCGGAGGCTGGACCTTCCATTTTATGAGCATTTCATGGGTCAAACAACCTTCTTGCTTTGTGCTGTGTTCATTCCCACCTCTTCCCTCTCTGTCCTGCTTGTCCTCTGCTTCCTCCTCATTCCTGCAAAACAGGACCGCTACTGCCTAAAATAGGACATGATTTTAGCCCTTTCTTCTTTTTAAAAATTATTGCATGTATAATTGATCACACTGTTATGTAGGGAACTCTAGATCAAGTAACTAACCCAGCTCTCCTCCTCTACCTAAACTAATAAAAGGGTATTATGCTAATTAGACCAGGAGACCTTTCTGGGAGACTTTCCGGATGTCCTACTAGACAAAGCCATGGTGGCAGGGCAGAGGCAGAGGTGGTTAGGGGCAATCAGATCAGGAGGGGAGGGAAGTTTGGGATGGGCAGTTTGGAAGGGGGGGGGCAGTTGGGAGAGAGCAGGCTAGCAGGGGCGGGAGAGCAGTTGGGGTCAATCAGGCCAGCAGGCAGAATGGTTAGGGAGCTCAGGCAGGCAGAGGTGGTTAGGGATGATCAGGCAGGCAGGCAGATGAGTGTTTAGGAGACATTCCCCAAAGAGTCCCAGATTGGAGAGGGTGCAGGCCAGACTGAGGGACACCCCCACTTTGTGCACAAATTTTGTGCACTGGGCCACTAGTCTATTCTAGTAAAAGGGTAATATGCTAATTAGACCAGCTGTCCTTCCTGACAAAGCCAGGTCCAGAAGAAGCCACCTGCCCCATGAACCCCTGTGGCTGTGGCCAGCCTGGGCGAAGCTGGCTTGGGTCCCAGGTGCCTATGGCTGGCCAGAGGAGGGAATCCTGGGTCCTGGGTGCAGGGCCAAAGCAGAGGCAGTTAGGGACTATCAGGCCAGCAGGGGAACAGTTAGAGGATATTGGGCCAGCAGGGGAGCAGTTAGGGTTGATCAGGCAGGCAAGCAGAGGTGGTAAGGGGTGATCAGGCAGGCAGGCAAGCGGTTAGGAGCCAGTGGTCCTGGATTGCAAGAGGCATGTCCGACTGCTGCTTTAGGCCCAATCCCACACTGGCAGTCGGACATCCCCTGAATGGTCCTGGAATGGAGAGTGTGCAGGCCAGGCTGAGGATGCCCTATCCCCGTGCATGAATTTCATGCACTAGCCTCTAGTTAACTAATATTTGGACAATATTAGGAATCCTTTCGTGCTATTAAGATATTCTTTGGCATGTTTTTAAGCTATCTGGTTCCCAAATTCCTGTGTTAATGATAAAGCTGAAGTTAACTTAAGATCTAACTGTTATATGACCCCATACATTAAACTTCTCATTTGATATGAGGGAGGGTCTTAATTACTAGATAGAGCCATGTCAACTGATCACTTCTGTAGCACGTTATCCTATGCTCTAGTATGATAAAAATTACTTTTGAAATAAAATACAATAGAAGCTGAGTCTTAAATAGTTTCACATCCTTGAATGATTTTTTTAAAAGGTGCTTTTATGAGATAGAACACCTGATTCAAATGCAAAATTTTGACAGATAAAAAGGAATGAGACAATTTTCTAAAGGATAATCCCTAAGAGGGAAACTGAAAAAGAGAGCACTATACAGCATATTCCCAGCTTCTGAAATTATATTATTTTACACACACGTAAGTTTGATTTCCATAAATGATGTTAAATATTCTCCAAGGCCTTACCTGTTCTTAAAAGAGTGGCCTGATTAACTATGCCAGCTTTCACATCAAGAATTACTCCATTGTAAGCACTCATAACCTGAGAACCTTAATGTTCACATTCACAATTATCCTACTGGGAATTCAACTCAGTGCTTTGATGAAGTTTTTCTTTATCTTGTGTAATGTGGTGTTACTTCTGCAGTGTTTCAATATGGATTGATTGGGGACTGAGATCATATCCCTTTTTGGCAACCTTGTTCTTCTAAGAAACTTTTTTTTAAAACCTTTTTTGTACCGAATATAGACTTTTTCTCTTAAAAATTGCTTTCAATGAGATAAACTTAAAAGGATTCTGATATAATATAGCATATGAGATATAGTTCAATTTGGTGAAATCAAATAATGTTACCATGTGAGGGACCTGCTGTGTAACAGTACTAGTATTTATTTTTCTTGTTTGGACATATTAAAAGTCTGTTTAAAAGGTATAGAAGATAAAGTCTTTAAAGAAGAAAAGTTTTAGGGAAGAAACACAAACCAAGTTGACCTGTGTTTTCAACTAAAGTTGTACAAAGCTTATAGTTAAACTTGGTTCTTTAAAAAAATTTTGCCTGGTTAGTGTGGTTCAGTGATTGAGCATCCACCTATGAACCAGGAGGTCATGGTTTGATTCCTGGTCAGGGCACATGCCCAGTTGCAGGCTCCATCCCCAGTGTGGGGCATGCAGGAGGCAGCCAATCAATGATTCACTATCATCATTTATGTTTCTATCCCTCTCTCCTCCCCTCCCTCTCCTTTCCTCTCTGAAATCAATAAAAATATGTATATATATTTTTTAAAAATAAAAATAAAGGAAATTTTTGTTTTCCAATTTAATAGAATTATTTTTCCAATTCAAAGGAACCATTCTTTAGAAAAAGGAGCAAAGTCAGTAGAGTGGGTAGGAGATATTGCATACTAGTAACCTAATCACTATAGAAAAAGCATTCAGATTGAGCAATTACACTTAGGTAATTACACTTGGATTCTTCATACTGTACCAGTCATGATATTTTCTTTCATAAACTACAAAGTAGAGAACACAGAGAAAGAGTCAAGGACAACACAGGCCAAATAAACGAGGCACATGGCTCATGGGCAGGGAGTCTGGCCTGCTTGGACTACAGGTTACTTCTGTTCCATGAATGAAGGGGTACAGAATACTATGGTTAAGGTTTGGAACTCAAGATCAGAACTGAAGAAGTGAAAGTGACCTCTGACTCTGATGAGTAAATGTAATAAATCACCTTTGAAACTCATCAAAGAGGCAAATTTTTACATTTCAACACAGGCATACTACATTAGAACATCTTTTAAAAGGGCCCAGGAATTTAAATGTCACTAATTTTCCAAGACTCTTATGTATGTTAACATTTGAAATCCAAATAAAAAAATTGTACAGAGCCAATTAGGCCACTTTCTAAGAATATGTTTATAACCTAAGATCAAGCTACGTAGCAACTAGTAATCAATAATTTGTGTGAGGCAGCACTAATTATTACCTAAGAATTTCATTCCTTATAACTCTTTCTCTAGGTTGTATTTTATGTTCAACTCCTAGGAGGTGGCCAGTGAACCAATACTCATTAAAGACTTCCTAAAATGGGCAAAGGCGTGGTTGACTAGGAGATCTGGGTTCTGGAATTAGCTTCCGTCTTCTGCTTTCTCTGGGCTGTGGTTTTTCTCTTTTATCAAATATGGGTTTGGACTGGATCAGGAGCTGGGAAGTTAAGTGGAAGTGGCCTGGGTAACTCACAGGAGTGATGGGAGATGGGGCTATTGGAGAGAGCTCATGCACTTGGGTGCCACCACTGTTCTGCTCTAACCCAATGTTGAAAGGAAAGAATTCAGATGCACGATTGCCAGTGTCCAACTTTTCAAAGCAAGCTGGAGATCCTGCTTGCAATAAGAAATCTGATTGTTAAATGGTTGCACTAATGCAAAATAACATATAGCATAGGCTAATAGTTTAAAGAACAACTCAAACACTCCAGATGGCTAGATTTAGCCTGTAGGCTAATTTTTGGCCTTGTTAAGATCCTCTTCTACTTCCAAAATCCTAAATATCTCCTACCTTTCTCAGCTATACAGAGCTACATTACCATATTGGCAACTCTAGGCACCTGGAGACAACCTAAGTAGTAACCAGGAGAAGCTAGTTACAAGGTGTTTCCTTATACTAGTAGATGTAATCCTGCTTCCATGTAAAATAACTCACATTAGTTTCAAATGGATGATCCTAAGAAGGTATTCAGCAGAGCAGATGCCTAGTTGTAGAAACTTGAATTATCCATCCTCATTTAAATGGCTAATGACTATGTTATACCAGTGGGTTAGAATTATTGTAGATAGGACTAACAGGTCTGAGCAGTCAAAATGCCTGTGATTCGTTATGTTTATCCTGAACATGGCAGGGCCTAAATTTCCATGGCATGTACATTTACAGTGGAGATAAGATAGCTAATTAGGACAAATGAATATTTTAGCTGTGCCTCACTGTGTTATAAAGGCTTCAGGAATCTGGCTTTCTGTATAACTCATTCAGTCTTTGAAGGTTTGGATTTTTTCTTTTCTTTTTTGCCCTGCTATAAATGTTAGATAAATCTAATGCAATTTTGCTAAAAAAATGAAAAAAAGAAGAAAAAAAAAGATCCATCGTGTAATTTACAAAACCTACTTTGGCATACATATACGCAACACTGATATCCCACCCCCACATATACTTAAGTATGAAAGATCCGGTTTAGAAAGATTCCTTCAGTTGTATTTAGAAGTGTTTTCCCAAAGTTATTAGGTTTTGCCCCTTTGTGTTGAACTATTCTTTGCTTTGTGGAAGTCCTGGAAAAATTTGGAAGTTCCATTTGGCATTTTATACAATACTGACTCATTTGATATTTCCAGATTAAAGGTCTAAGTATTTATAGAAGAGTTTACCACCCTCTCTGCTTACCCTTGTTTTGGAAAGAGATCTGCCGATTGGGATTTCTAAAGGTGTGAGGACACGCTTGGCTTGAGGTGGGCGTCCTTGTTGTGCCACAAACCCCAGCATTTTGGGTAAGAAGAACTAGCATTTGTTGACTTGAGGAAATTGAGGCTTGGAGGTAGTAAAGGACTTGTCTGAGCGACTGAGCTGGGATCTGAACTTACTTCTGTATGGTTCCAAAGTCTGTATTCTATTACTTCCTGGTGCCTCCCAGAGCTGCAGAGTGGAAAGAGGGTTTTGTGGGCGCTAGTTTTCTCATCTATAAAACATGGGAGTTGGAAAAGATGGTCATTTAGGTCCATTTGACTTCTAACATCCTATTTTAGGGCTTTCTGCTGCAGATAGTGTGAGTCATTCTTAGGAGAAACCCCTCTGGATGTTTTTAGATACCTCAGATCCTGGCTTGGATTTTCAAACAGGATGTTGACAGATATACTTAATATTAATCTTGTCTCCTGTGGTATTTGGATTTTTGCCACTTCTTTGTCCATCTAAACAATGGAGAGCATTATTTTCTCTCTTATTTTACTTTCACATAAACCTACTCTATACTGTTTCTTTTTCTAACCCTGAACCATGGGTGTGTATTTAACCAGATTGTTGACTTTCCCCCCCCCCCCCACATTTGACTATAACAGTGATTTCTAAATCCTTCTTTAAAAGCTATAATTAGCCAAAACTGGTTTGGCTCAATGGATAGAGTGTCGGCTTGGGGACTGAAAGGTCCTGGGTTCGATTCCGGTCAGGGGCATGTACCTTGGTTGCGGGCACATCCCCATTAGGGGATGTGCAAGAGGCAGCTGATCGATGACTCTCTCTCATCGATGTTTCTAGCTCTCTATCTCTCTCTCTTCCTCTTTGTACAAAATCAATAAAATATATTTTAAAAAAAATAAAATAAAAATAAAAGCTATAATTATCTAGGCTTTTTCTTAGAATGTCATATAAACAATGCCACATTTTTATAAAACTGGACAATGATAAGATGATGTCAGGACACACTGCTAGTTGCCACGTAAACTATTAGAGTTGTGTGTGTGTTACATGCTGTTCGGTCTGCTCAGACTCCTGGCGACCCAAGAAGGAGTGATGTTCACAGTATCTTGTCCTCAACAGCTCTGTGCTTCTTTTACAAGGTCAGTCCACTTCCTGTTTGGCCTTCCTTTTATCCTGCTGCCTTCCATTTTCCCAGCATGATTATCTTTTTCCAAAGAGTTCTGCCTTCTCCTGATGTGCCTGAGGTAGGACAGCTTCAGTTTTGTTATTTTTGCTTCCAGTGATATTTCAGGCTTAGTCTGCTCTAGGTCCCACTCGTTCAGGTTAGGACCAGCAGTCCAGGTTATCCACAGAACCCTTCTCCAACACCACATTTCAAATGAATCCATTTGGTTCCTATTAGCCTTCTTCACTGCCCAACTTTTGCAACCACACATACAAATTGGGAACAGGAGAATATGGGTGATCTTAGTCTTGGTCTCTGATGACACATCTTTGCCCCTGGTAGTCTCTCCTAATTCTTCCATTGCTGCTCTTCTAAGTCTCAGTCTTAATGTCTTGGTTGCAATCTCCATTTAACCAAGGTAAGCAAAATCTTTAACAATTTTGATGTCTTCATCGTCTATGTTAAAGTTGTATATTTCTTCTGTCATCACGATTTTTGTCTGGAGATTCCAATGGCAGTCCTGCTTTGGCACTTTCTTCTTTCAATTTCCTCAGAAGTTGTTTCAAATAATTGCTACTTTCTGTCAGTAAGGTAGTGTCATCTATGTATCTTAATTTACCGATATTTCTTCCACCAGTTTTTACTCCTCCTTTCTCTGAGTCTAGCCCAGTTTTTCCTATGAGAAATTCTGCATACAGGTTATACAAATAGGTAAGATGTGCCCTTATCTGACACCTTTGCCGATAAGAAACCATTCTGCCCCTTCATATTCTGTCCTGACAGTGCCTTCCTGTCCACAATAAAGGTTACCGATCAGGACGATCAGGTGCTGAGGCACACCCATTTCTTTTAGAGCAACCCATGGATTTCCATGAGCTATACAGCCAGAAGCTTTACTGTAGTCTGTAAAACATACACTAATCTTTTAAAAAATTCTTTGGAGCACTTCAGTATCCAATGAATGCTCACAATTAGTTCTCAAGTACCTCTTCCTTTTCCGAATCCAGTTGTAACATCCAGCATTTCTTGCTCCATATAAGATACAAACCTTTGTTGTATCACCTTGAGGATCATTTTGCTTGCATGGGAAATTAGAGCAATGGTCCTATAGTTATTGCACCACTTGGCATCTTCTTTCTTAAAAATTAGGATGTATATTGAATGTTTCTTTTGTTTTATTTTCCATATTTTTATTTTTACATATTCTTATTTAGAATTTTTAAAAATATATATATTTTTATTTATTTCAGAAAGGATGGGAGAGGGAGAGAGATAGAAACATCAATGATGAGAGAGAATAATTGATCGGTTGCCTCTTGCATGCCCCCTGCTGTGGACTGAGCCCACAGCCCAGGCACGTGCCCTGACTGGGAATTGAACCAGTGACCTCCTGGTTCATAGGTCAATGCTCAACTACTGAGCCACACTGGCCAGGCTCTTATTTAGAACTAGAGGTCTGGGGTATTAAATTTGTGCATTTGGGGGTGGGAGGAGGCAGTGTCCCCCAGCCCAACCTGTACTCTCTCCAATCTGAGACATCCCTCTCACAATCTGGGACTGCTGGCTCCCAGCTGCTTGCCTGTGTGCCAGCCTGATCACCCCCAAACACTCCCCTGCAAGCCTGATCCATGCCTAACTGCTCCCCTGCTGGCCCAATTGCCTCCAGCAGCCCTCCCCTGCCAGCCTGGTCACCCCCAACTGCCTTCCCCTGCCCTCCTCTGCCCTCCCCTGCCAGCCCAGTTGTCCCCAATTGCCCTCCTCTGCAAGCTTGGTCCCCCTCAACTGCCCTCCCCTTCTGGCCATCTTATGGAAACCCACTTATCTCTTGCCTCTTGTTTTCACAAGTTAGAGTTCCAGGAATCATCCTTGTTACCTTCATTTCCTTCTTCCCCACATCCAATTCATCATCATGTCTCACTAATTCTGATTCCCAAAAAAAGATAAAATCAATTTAAAATTTAAAAAAATGTGACATATATATAAAATGGAATTTATTAAGCCATAAAAAGGGCTACACTTTTAATAATATGTGCTACATCACAGATAAACCTTGAAAACATGCATAGCTTAGTGAAATAAGCCAACCACAGGAGGATAAACACAACATGATTTCACTTATATAAAGTCCTATACTGGACAAATTCATAGGGACAGACGGTAGAATAGAGATTGCTAGGGGCTGCAAGGAAGATGGGGTATAGAGTTTGTTTAATGGTATAAAGTTTGTTTAATGGTATAGAGTTTTTGTTGGTGATGATGAAAAAGTTTTGGATATCAGTAGTAGTGATAGTTACACAGCACTGTGAATGTATTCAATGTCATTGAGTTGTACACCTACAAATGGTTAAAATGATAAACACTTTATGTGTTTATACCACAATAAAACTTTCAAAATAATTTTTAAAAAATTTAAAGAATTTAAATTAATTCTCTCCAATTCTGCTTTTCTGGTCCAAACCACCACCTGGACTATTGATCTCACATTTGATCCAGTCCCTATCATTACATATTCATTCCCTGCTACTTTCATCTTATTTACTTCACTCCTGGGATATTCTATTTGTAACTATTATAAAAATACACTGAACTGTTTCCTTAAAACAGTTTTATACTTGCTCTTCCTCTGCCTTTCAATAGGTATGATTTCTTCTCATATTTCATGGTCCAGTTGAAATGCATGTCCTTCTTAAAGAGGTTTTAGCTGACCAGTGTATTCTCCACATGTACTTCAACCTATATTTTATGTCATAGAACTCCATTTTCTTCACCACACTGAGCCAAATATATAACTTTTCTTTTTACCAATTTGTTTGGAGGTGCCGTTGCCTATGATGGGAGAAGATAGGGAAAGATATGTATGAAACAGGATTAGGTTGGAAGGTTAGCTAAACAACAAGAAATATAAAGTCCATCTGAAAACATATGGATTTGGAATTAGAAGGAAGAAAGTTGGACTAGAGATACAGATTTAGGAATTATTAGTCTGGAGGTGATATTTAAAGCCATGAGAATGAATGAGATAATCGAGGAATAATAGAAGATTCAGAAGAAGAGAGGATGTGGCACTAGGTCCTGAAGATGTCTATTTTATAAAGTAAAATTCAACACATTAGAGAAGTAATTAATAAGGAAGAAGAAAAACCAGGACCATGTGGTTTGACACAGACCAAGACTGGAAATGTATCAAGAAGAAAGCAGTGGTCTTCTGTGTTGTATGATGCTCTGAGTTCAGATGAGATGAATACAGAAGAATTTACACTAAGGTCTGTCATCATGAAGATTTTTGGGGACCTTGAAGAGAAGACTTTCAGTCAAATACCCTCATCTAAACGGGGTGGAGAGAACAAGACTGAGGTGGATTAAATAGCAAATGTGAGGAAGTGAAGACATTGTGTAGGGTTGTTTATCTTAGAATAAGAGTGGGAATAAGAGTGATGAGAAATCAAAGAAAGTTTTGGCAGAGATGTAAAGTGCTAACATGTAACTATGCAGATGGGAATGAGCTTGTAAAGAGGAATATATGATGCAAGCGTGAAACAGGGTAAATAAGTGACATACCCAGGAAGGTGAGAACCATTCTGGAGCAATAGTAAAGATAGAGCCTTGAATGGGAGAGGAACACAAACAAAAGTCAGCCGGGAGAACACAGGTGACAACATGAAGCAAGAATTTAGATTTGTTGGAAAGATGAGAGAGTCCCCAAGTGATGACCTGTGTATTCTCAGCAAATTATAGGTGAGGTCATCAGCTGGGTGTAAGTGTGGAGGAGGGGAAAGAAGTCCGGGAAGAGATATGAACGTACAGAATAGTTGTCTTGGAGAATGAGAAAGCAACCTTCTAGTAAAAAAATCATGGCTGCTTTTCTGGGCAAAGTTAAATGCTCCTCTGAGGTCTATAGTCTTGCTACAAAATGAAAACAGGCAGAAGTGGACAAAGAGATAAAGGACTTCTACCAGATGTTTTGATGGAGAGAAGTAATATGAGTGTGTAAAAAGGAAGTTTTAGAAAATCAATCTAGAAAGATATGTAGAAAACAGTTCATGGAGGGTGATTAACGCCAAGCTAAAAATATAAACTTCACAGGCAATCGAAGTGTTTCTGACTATGAAAATAAGTTTACCAAACCTGTGCTCCTGATTAATTTACCTGCCTTTAGTGTAAAACACTGAGATGATTAAGAAACAGCAAGACTGTTTGTGAAGGAACAGAAGTTAGGTAATCAAGATCTAAGTGAAAATAAGCAACTGTTGACTTCAGCCAGACCATATAAGGTTAAATTCCTAACAGATCTTGGTATTTATGAGAGCCAGACCAACTTGAATGGAACACCAGGCTACAAGAGAGAATATAAAAGGCTTTAGGATTAGGCAAGATATTACCTAAAAGCTGGAAGCAGAAATATGCCAGGGGACATATCCATTAATCAGAGTTAGTAAGAACCAAGAAGTCACCTTGAGTTTTGGAACCAAATAAATAATCATAAAATTGTCAACTTAGTGATAGGGCCAGAGGAGATCAGGAAGTGGTATATACAATGGGCAGTGTCAGCGTGGCTCAAGGCATAGACCATGGCCAATGCAAGCTTGCTAGGTGCTGGCCCAGAGTGCTAAATAGTGCAGGGAGGCCAGCAAATTTAAAAGTAGTTTAGAAAAGACTTTGGAACTAATGTTCAGTTTAGTTTTATAGGATCGGCCAAAGTAATGACAAAGCTCTGATTTGAACCCTGAGTACATGACACTATTGAGTTGAAATGGTAACATGAAAATTCATAAAAATAACACAGTTAGCAATAACTCAAAGTCAGCTTATTGCAATACAGTGCAGAAGAACTAGGAATACTTCCAATCAATTTTAGGATTTGATCATCTCCTTCAACCTGGGAGCCAGTAGGCTGTGCTGTTATCTGATGGGCATTACTGGCCATCTAAAATTACACTCTAGCAAATCTGCCACTCAGGTTGATGTTAAAATTTTAATCTAATAAGCAAACTCTCTCCGTCACCTAATAATTCATAAACATATTAAGCAATAGAGCGCCAGGACAGATCCATTATTTTATTCTGAATTCAACATTACATGACCATTCAACATTACATGACCATCAAGAATCAGGTACTATGCTAGGCTATGGATACAAAGAAAAAGATGTCATCTGTTTCTCTTCAAGAAATCTATAGTCTATTTGTAAAGAGAGTTAATCAAAGAGATATTAATAATAAGTGTTATGGCCGCAGTGTGCACAAGGCTTATGGATGCATACATAACTCATGGGAAGGCCAGGGAGTAGGTAGAGAGATGGTAGTGGCGATGGAGGTAGTTCCAAAGGACACTCTGAAGAAGAATAAGAAGGAAAAATGGGGCAAGGGTGCAGACAGGGGTAAAGGGTTAAGGCAGCTTAGAAAGAGGAAATAACTGGTACAAAGTCTTCAGTTACCCAGTGGTGTTTTTTGGGAAATTCCCAGCGCATATCGTTATATCATTTCAATTAGGTTTGGATTTTACTCATTTCATGTGGATTTTATTTCTCTACACATGTGTCAAACACAAGGCCCGCGGGCCAAATCCGTCCCGCCAGGCCTTGCAATGTGGCCCGGACCGTGCTGTCATCACTGCACTCCGCTGCGTTTCCATCCCAATGACAGTTTATGACTGTTCAGTAAACCATTCGGCCCGCGATTTAGGCTGGATTTTAGATTTTGTCCCCTTCTCTGATTGAGTTCAACACCCCTACTCTAGTATAATCTTTATTTTTTGTTCTTTCCCTTCCTTGATTTAAAGTTCAATTAAGATTTTTTCTTTCCTGCTTAGCTTTCTAAGACCAAAATAATACATACATGTAATCTATCCAGGAATAATACATATCTTACCAAAACAGAAATACATGTGTAAAATCAGTATTTAAAAAAAAGTAAGAGTGTTTGTTTATTGCCTTAGATTAAATTAACCAAAAGAAAAGCTTATGTAAATGAGGCAATAAAAGACTGGTAGGTTGATCAGTGTTTTTTCAGAAAAGTTTTGAAGCTCCAAAACCTTTTTATAGAATATAAGTCAGAGTGCTTATGAGCCTATGTTATTGTGGAAGGAAAAAAGAAAACCTCAACCAGTCTCCATTTCCTTAAGAATTTATCCTGAAGAGACTTCTTAGCATCGTGGTACTGCTTTATTGACAAATAAATTAAGGTATATTTAATTTTGTTTGCCAATATTACCACATAGACATTGTTTAGAACCAACAGCTTCTGCTAAATAAATTACTTCCCTTTGGCTTCAGATCAAAAGCAACCTCAAAAGAAGGACATCTTTTCTCAAGTTCAATTACCTTCTCTTGGGACTCATACAGAAAAGTTATGGTTATGAAAAAGAAACAATCAGGCACTTGCATCTGTATGTTATTTATAGCATTAAGATAGGTGGGTTCTATAAGGTCTGATTCTAATGTTTTTTCTTCTGATACAATTAGTGAAGATAAGCACCAATTCTCACTTTCAGAGTTATCAGCTCTCTATTTGTTTTTTTTAATGATTCCCGATAGTCTGTTGGGTTTGTGGATTGATTACATTCTACTAACCTTCACATGGAAGACCCTACAAGACTCTTAGCTGCTAAGATCACAAGTAAAATCAGCCAAATAAATGTGGTATTTCCACTCTCTTATGCAACCCGATTTAAACTATAAATATAGTAATAGCATATCTAGGATTCTGTAGCATACTCCTGATTTCAAATGTTTTTGAGTATAAATATAATTTTATATGTTAGAACAATGTCAGGCTATGTTTTGATTTTTAGTTCTAATAATATGATCACTTATAGATTGAGATTTTAAAACCTGGAAACATAAAGTGCATTTTAAAAGAGTTCTCAAAACTTCAAGAAATTTAAAAAATATATTTTTTCAGTTTATGGCTGAGGGCTGTTCCCTTCTCTGTTTGGCAAATTCTTCTCCAAATTCCCTGAAATAGGAACAGAGCTCCCTCCTTACTCACTAGGCATGGCCAAGGGAAAAGGGGCCCTGAGCATGCTTAGAGCATCCTTGTGAAGCAGATGTAACAGTACACCCGGACGGAGATAACAGCTTGGCATGGCAGGACTTCCAGGTCTTCCTGGAAAACCAGAACAATGTTTACAGCCATAATTTCTGGGATTAAAGAAAGCATCTTCAGAAGAGCAATAATGTTTTTGGATCTTGTAGGCACCAATTATTATGCCAGCACCATTAAGACACGTCTTTAGGACCCATCTGCATATTAAACAAATCAGGAATAATGCTATTATTTTTTTCTCTTATGTTTTCTCTTTATTTCTTCTTAGTGATAAGTTCTTTGTCCAATATCAAAATGTGGTTTGGTTTGATTGAGGAATTTAGAGACATGGGAGGGTAATCTGTTCCAAGGAAGTGTGTCTTCAAAAACAAATGTTCTTGCAGGCTACTATAATGCACATAGTGGTATTATCGAATGCAGTTGTTGGCAAACTCATTGGTCAACAGAATGGCAAACCTTGGCTCGTGAGCTGCAGTTTGCCGACCACTGGTCTAGGGTAATATCTGTTTCTGCGTGCTCACAACCATTTCCCCCTGTTTTTTAACAGAAGCGTGATTTTCCTTTAGAGAAGTGTTCCTCTCCCATCCTCTGCAGTCCTGTGGGACTGTGATCATGGTGTGTGTTTTCCCTCTGACTCAGGGGAAGGCTGTGACTAGCAGAGCCAACCACACTTGCTCTTTTCCAGAATCTTGAATCTTGAGCTGAGTTGAGTGAAAGGGCAGAAAGAGATGAGCTGATTCATCCTGGAACTTGGGTCTTGACCCCTGAAGAAGTTGTCTATTGCTTTTGATATCATATCCCTAAGACTGCCTTTACGAAGTCTGGTTGTTAAGCTTTCCTTCAATACCAAGAGCTACCTTATATCTTTCCAATAAACTTCTTTTCTTCCTCCCTCCCTTCTCTCTCTCTCTCTCTCTCTCTCTCTCTCTCTCTCTCTCTCTCTCTCTCTCTCTCTCTCTCTTTCTTTCTCTTATAGTAGACAGCATTGGCTTATAATACTTATAGCCAAAGAATCTTAATTTATTCTAGCTCCAGGGAATAGAGCTTCTTTCTCATGGAACCTATACAGAAATCTCAGGGAAGGAATTTGAATGACCCTACTGGTATCACATTCTTACCTATGGATCAATCACTGTGGCCAAGGGAATGGGATATTATCATGGCCCTCACCTGGGTCATGTGCCAGAGGCCAAGGGCAAGGGCAAATTTTCAGATAATAGAAGGGAAATTTTTCTGGAGAGAAGACAAGAACCTCTCACTGTTCCCTTAAATCTATTTTAGTTAAACCTCACAGACTTGGAGAAGACATCCATGAGCTAAAAACCCCTTTTATCTTGTCAGGAAAATACCAAATCTGCCCCCCACCCCCTTTTTTTTAACCTTCATATTTAGGCCTTTCCTTTGCAAAAGGTCTGGAAATCTATTTATTTTATAATTAACAAAGGATAAGAAGATCCATTCTGAAATTTTTGGTTAGGGTCCAGCATTTGCTAGCTACTCCAGCTGTGGAAATTCAATAATGTCAAGGTCCCCTCCCTCCTTTGTTTGTAAGACTAATTTTGGAATTATACAATTATCAGGAAATGGTGTTCCCTTCCTTCTGTCCATCCCTAAGGAATGGGTTAAAAAAAAAAAAAAAAGTCTAGTGACTTCTGCATCCAGAGAGGTTGGATGAAAGGGCAAGCCCCAGCTAAATGTCAGACAAGGCACATGAGAAATGGAGCTTGATAGATTTAAAGGTTTCCTCCTTAAGCATGGAGCCTGCTTTGACTTCCAGAAGAGCACGTGCTGTGTGAGAATGCTATTACATAACCTGGATGAGAAGGAAGAGGCTTCCTTTCAGGAAACTTGCAGAGAAGTAATGGGTGCTCTTTGTCAACTATTGGCAGATGCACGTTTATTTGTCCACATAAAACGAATTGGAGAATTCCCGGTCGCAAACAGTTGTCAGCCAGCTGTCAGGACCTTTGCAGCTATTCTTGGTACAAATATCTTCATGCCAAAGTAGAAAAAAATCAATGATGTTCTCTCCTATATCCCCCTAGAAACCTCAATATTATTTTATTTAATGACTCAATGTTTCCTGATGGGTGTTGAAGTTAGAGAATAATTACATTGGTCATATGGATAGTTTTGGAGGGCTTTAGAGAAGATGCATAGCACAAGATTCTTCTGCGCAAGTGGGTATGTTCTGTTTGAAGGCACAGGATTTATTGTTGGCCACCAGGATAGGGTTAGATATGTATTCCTACGTACACATTAGATCAGTGGTCAGCAAACAACGGCTAGAGAGCCACGGTTTGCCGCTCTGTTGACTAAATAGACTGGATTCCAATAATTACAGGCAGTTCCTTGTGATTAAGCCCCTAAAGCCAGGGCAGCCAGGGGATCTTTCCTGATCCAGGCCTGCAATAGCTCAGATGGGGCCACCAGGGAAACAAGAGCCAAATGAGCAACCCAAAAACCCTGTGCTCAGTCTTCCCGCCAGCCTCAGGAGCTAGTCAATTTCTTTTTTGCTTGCACTGGTTTCCTTTTGGTTTCTGCTACTTGCAGCTAACACATTCCTGAGAAACGCCTAGTTTTTATACTAGTGATTTTTAGACTGAGAGGTCTCTAGAATGTCCTTTTGAAAATTAGAATCCCTCGACATTTGTACTTATTGAATACATAGCATTTCTTGGTATCTTTGTGCAGTAAATCCCTAAGTTTTTCAGGGACTCCTGGTATATTTGCTTATCCTTGAGGGGACTCCTGAAGTAGTGAAAAGACCTTTGGCTTTGGGGTTCCATTTCAGAAAGCAGCTCTATTTCAGGAGACTTCAGTGGACAAAGGAAAAGATAGCCTGATAGGCAATCTCTGAATGAACCTAGATATTATAAGGACAAATGTAATTATTTCTATTTCCTTAGGGACTTGTAAACTTACAAAGCACCCCTTGAAGTTATTATCACTTCTATCTTCTCTCATTTTCCCTAATATTCATTGCTGGTATT
This sequence comes from Pipistrellus kuhlii, assembly GCF_014108245.1. NCBI lineage: Eukaryota > Metazoa > Chordata > Mammalia > Chiroptera > Vespertilionidae > Pipistrellus > Pipistrellus kuhlii. Next base: position 68,986,974 of record NW_023425540.1, on the reverse strand, counting down.
TATTGGTTCAAATGTAAAGTATTCCACCTTGGAATAGTTTCCGTCTCTGAGGATTTAATAAATGCTTAAAAGAAAACCCTTTTCTGCAAATGTTGGGAGAATAATGTGTGTGGATGGGGAATCTCCACCTTTTGCTTTCCTCAAGTTCTTGTCACTTTCTGTCAAGGCAATAACACTCTTGGCAGCAGGAGGAAGAACAGGCTGTGTGCTTGTGCTTTGACAAAATAGCAGACTGAGCCCCGTGCAGTCTGATGACCTGAGTGGTGAAAGGTGCTTTTGGACAAAGTCCCAGGAGTTGAAACAGTGAGATCCCAAGATCTTCCTCATTACTTTCTTAGGAAACGCTAGGTAGATTAGTGAAAGAAATATGTGTGTTCAGTGCATGCAGAACTATTGGTCAGGTAGTTGGTTCCTAGTCTGGGGACTAGCAACCTTTCAAAGAGCCGGGATGACAGAAAGTAGAAAAGAGCAAAGGATGGAATTGTTCAAAAAACCTAGACACAAATGGACAACTACTCAAGACTAGCCTTACTCCAATAAATATTAATATTACCTCTCTCTAAATGCTTGGAATTCTTCCAAGTCATTATTTTATTTAGGCCCAAAGCACTTATTAAAATACACTTACACGTGACAGGGTAGCTACATTTAGTGAAGATTGTTTTAATAACTTTTTTTCTAATTGAGATAAAATTTTAAAACATAAAATTTACCATGTTAATCAATTTACAGTGTACAGTTCACTAGTTTTACTGTAGTAACATTCTTATGCAACCAATTTCACTATCTAATTCCAGAATGTTTCAACACCTTCAAATCACTGTTTTCTTAACACGTAGAAGCCATGGAAGCTTTAATCTTAAGGAAGTTTGCTGGAGGAGAGATAAAAAGAGGAACAGAAGGTTTGGGCTGAGTGCCTGGAGGCGAACATCATGATAAAAGATCCTCTTTAAAATGTTGATTAAAAGTTGGCTCTGGGTGTTGACAAAGAGATATTGCTCCTGACGCTTTTAAGAATTATAGGACGGCAATAGTCTGATTCTTAAAATTAACGTGTGGTGTTTAAAAACAGTCTTGTGTCACTAAAAGATCAGTGATGTCAAGCCTCCCCTCAAAATGTGCCTGGCTCTATTCAGACATTGAGCCCTGGATCAGCCTGACCCAGAATACACTTACACCACCTTGGAGTATCTCTTCAAACAAAGAGATGACTTAAGAGTTGATGTGGCTTTCACCAGGACAGTGGGAACGTGCTAGTGAGAATTAGATACTACGTTGTGCATATTAAGAGGAAGGAATTAAAAGGAAAAGAAAAATCCAGATGAGTGCATTCCCTTTAGTACCATAGCTTGAAGTCTATAAACCTGGGCCCTGATGTTTGGTCAAACATACGCGCTTTCATCAGAGCAAGTGACTTAATGCTCCTGTGCCAACAAAAGGACGTAGTCAATGAGGTCTTTTGCAAAGTAATTTTGTCCTCCTAAGCCAAAGGAAGCAAAGATTGTTTTGAAATTTAACCTTAGGTTCCTGCACACTAAGATTTAGCAAAAGATGGACTCATGTTTTGCAAGGATACAATGGGCATTTCACTGAATTCTGCTAGTAAATAAAGCTGTAAGCACCTCAGGTGCAGACTGTGGAAATGACAGAAGGAATCTGCCCTGGGCTGTGATTATTTGAACCAAGTAAAATCAACAAACAACACTGAGGCTGTAAGTAAGTTTCCTGCTGTGCCAGTTTTATAATAAAGGTGTTTTTCTTTTCAGTTGAACTTTCCATTGACTTAAATCATTTATTTCTTTAAAGCCAATGCAATAGTTTACTGTGTTTATGTATTAAGAAAGAAGTTTGGTAGCTCCCTGTTCCATCAATTTGATTATGTTTAAAAGTATTCCTAGTGTTCTGGAACATCCAGAAAAAAAAAAAGTGCATATTTGGGTAAAAACAAATTCTAATTTATTTAGAAATATCTCATTAAATTGCTTGTTAGAACTGTAGGCATCAGTTCGTAACTATAACAGAGAAGTAGCTTTATGTTAATCCAGTTAACATGTCATTTAGAATCAGCATTGTTTTCCCCTCTTGCAGTTCCATGTTACAATAAGACAGGCTTTTGGAGTGGGTGACTATGATGTCACTTGATTGAGACTGGAAGGGGACTCCTTCCCCAAAGTGGTTCACTCTCAATCTATTATGGGGTCTGAAATTATACCATTGGATATTTATTTCTTGGATCATTAAGTTCTTTTGTTCACCAAAAAAGAATCTACTTAAAAAATACAAATACTCAAGGATGGGTGACTCATTAAGCGTTACATTTTAATCTGACCACTAATGAGAATGTATTGGACAGGTTCTTTTGGTCCTTCTTTCTTTTCAATAATGAGATATCCTTTCCTCTAAGGAAGTGTTTTTCTCCCAATCTAGCCCTGTAGTAACAATCAGTGAGAACACTCCCCTTCCCCACCCTGTTTCCCTCTATCATCTAGTGGCCAGTGCCTGACCCAAGCTTGTCCAACCATAGTTCCCTACCCTGGCCACAAAGATTATTCATATACCCTCAGGGGTACCTAACCCATGCCAGGACAGAGTTCTTGCTTATACTTTTTTTTTTTCTAACTGGAGCTGCTGGGGGGAGGGGGGGGGAAGAAGGGGGATGCTTTCTCTCCTCTCTGGAGGACAGATAAAGAGGACAGCCCATCACCACTTTGAGCCAGGTTTCTAGTCTCTTCTGACATCCTGCTTGAGAGAATGGAGTCCCGATGCAGAGAGAAGCAGCGATGAGAGACACATAGTGATATTTGAGACCCTGAACCTATCAGACTCCAAGACTAATGGCATGCCCTTGCTCAGTTTGTTTACACATGTGCCAATAAATCACCCTTTCTCCTTAAGCTGTTATGACTGGGGCATCTGTCATTGGCAAACAAAGGTCTGAGAACTGAAAACAAACACTTTATAAAAGGACAGGAGATAACTAGGGGAAGGGTGGTGTTCTGGTTGAGGAATGTGTATGGGAGGTGGGTCAGCTCTAATCATTCTATGGTTAAGTGGGGGTCATTATAAAACATCATTTCGGACTTTACTTTGAAGTGAATTGATAGGTAGGGCAGGGTGACCAAAGTCTCTGAGAATAAGAGCTAATATTAATCTGGGGCCACAATGGCCTTGACAGTCTTCCGTCATGGTGGGGCTGCTTGGGGCCTCTGGGCGAATAAGAATGTACAAATATTTAACTTAAGACTTTCGTTCTGTATGTCAGCCCACAGACACAGTTTTTCCCACCACCAAATCAGAGAAGCAACATGTAGGCCCAAAAGGAAGTCCTGTTTTCAACCATAATTGAACGTGGAAGACCTGGCTATACTGACATTTGTATCTGTTCATAATACAGTATACCCCCCATACTATAAATTTGTTTTTTAAACAGAAATATAGAAAATAATGGGCAAAGAAGGAAAGGTGGGATTTAATGTTTTCTATTCTCTCCCAAAGTATGGGAGTCCTGGTACCTCTGTATTATTTTAATTTTGACCTATCAAAATATTAAAGGGACAAAACTATCATTAGACAGCAAATGATATTATTTTTGTCAAAAAGCGACTAATGAGAATTAGCTACCTTGAAATAATATATATTTTCCCCCCACTAGATTAAAAATACAGTGGAGAAGTTGGAAGCTTCTCTCGAGGGAGCTGGAGAGCTTTCTCCCGTGTGCTGCACAGCCACGCTCAGCTTCTTCTTATGTAGCCGAGTTGAAATCTGGCTGTGATGCCTTAAAATAAGGAGCTTTAAATGGATGGGATTCTCTGACAGATTTTATTCTTTTAGGTTTCATGATGGTAAAAGCAAATTCATACACTATCTTTATTTTCTGTGGAAAGAGCAAAACAAATTGACCTTCAGCGTATGATTCAAGGTGGCTGTTACATGCCATTTCCACCCGGGAAAGGGCTATTCAAAACTGAAAATTAAAACCAAATCCATATTAGAAGCTTTACAATGTGGTCAGGATGCTGGGAGTGTCTCACTTTCTGAAGCCACCACATTGCCTATCCCCTCCTCCTCCCGTTTATTTCCACGCTCCTCCTCTTTTTCCAGGATTACTTATGAGTAATAAAGGAAGCCAGAGTAAGAACAATGGCATGTTTTTGGCTTTACAAGAGTGCCACACATCAAAGGAAGACATTTATCCCAGGGAATCACAGTTTTGCAAGAGATCCAGCAGGCAGGAGGAAGCATGCTACCACCGCTGCACAGCAGAAAGGAAAGGCCTGACTGGCCTCGAGCTGCACAGGCACCTGGGCTCGGTTAGTCTCTGTCTGGAGGCCCAGTGCCCAGGTGTTGCTCAGACACATCTAACCTGGGGCAAGGGAAAGGGCATCTCTAAGCCTCTGCTTATTCTTATAGAATCCACAGATGTACTGACTTCTGAAAATTAAATACACATGAAATACCTAGCAAAATGCCTAGTACATGATATTAAATGTTAACTTGTACTATTGTTAATGACAATCTGAGGTTTTGGGTATTCTCCTCCTTCTCTCCCTCCCCCCCCCCCCCCATGTGTGTTTATAGTCTCTTAGAGAATACTAAATAAAATAAAAATATATATACAACAATAACACCACCAAAAATTCCAAACCAAAGTGGATATTCACATTTTCCTGAACCATCCAGATTTTATCCCCAACCAGCCTTCCCTACTTGTTTCAGGCTCATTTGCCTATTGTTAAAGCACTGATTTCTTTCCTTCCCTGTGCCTTCTTCGTCTATAAACCTATGTACACTTTCAGATGAGCCCCTCTCCTTGCCCAGCTCCGGAGCCCCCTCTCTTGGGGGCCTTGGGTCTCCCTTCTTAGGCCCTGCCTCTCCCTCCCTGCCCCCAGCTTGTGCAAAGGCCTGTATCAGATCTATTTCAGTCCAGCTTGTCGGCTTCAGAGACTTTCCTTTAAAGAACCGCTTATTCATTCATCCTCTGCTTCTCTTATGGTGAAAGGAACCTCGTCTGGAGCGAGCAGTTCCTGTGATAGCGCCATTCATGCCGAATGGAGGTCAGGCCAGGTCAGCATGCTGCCGGGCCAGGGTGCGCCTGGCACTGTGGCCTTGCTCCTTGCCTGGTTGCCAATAAAACTATATACACCACCCGGGACCGTGGGCCAGTGACTGTCACGTGGTGATACTGACCTCTAGGGGCTGGCTTTCCTTCACATAGAGCCTTTATCTTCTCCTTGAGCTCCAAGACTGTGATGGCAGCCTCCTGCTTAGCTGTTGCCAAGTCAGTTTGTAGCTTTTTCAGTTTCCTTTTGTGCTTTAGTTTCTTAAAAAAAAAAAAAAAAAAGTTTCCGTCACTAGAGACAGATACATCAAAGGAATAAGAACTAATGATGTCTGAACGAACTTGGCCTTTGAAGCCTGGCTTAGATGAAATGCTCCGTTTGTTTGGGTTGAGTCCCGTTTGAGGCTGTGAGACAGCGTGTGCTGCTGTCAGAGAGCCTGAGTCACCAACAATCAAAGCCTACTCTCTGCATCATGGTATTTTTTTACCTTATTTTGTTTTAAATATGTTTTTTATTGACTTCAGAGAGGAAAGGAGAGGGAGAGAGAGAGAAAAACTTCAATGATGAGAGAGAATCGTTGATTGCCGCCTCCTGCACGCCTCTTACTGGGGATCAAGCCTGCAACCCAGGCATGTGCCCTGACGGGGAATCCAACCTGGCTGCTGAGTCATAGGTTGAAGCTCAACCACTGAGCCACTCTGGCTGGGTTCTTTTATCTTCTTGAAGGGTTTTTATCTAGTTCTGAACCTTGTATTTTGGTTGCTTATAAGAGATAGAATTAGAGAAGACCACTCATTGTCTGTTGGGATTTTACCACTGAGGTGCCAATGCCTAAAAGTATTGGATTTTTTTTCTCAATCTGTAAGTAAACATTCACATGAAAGAGCCAAAGCTTTGATTCTGAGTCATTTTCACCCTAATCCCATAATGGCTTGCATTTAAATACATTCAAAAGGATGTGAAGCTACCATGAAATGCTGATATTAACAGATATTTACTATGGTATTTATATTTATATAGGGAAAGTGGTTGGGGAAGGAATGGTTTTTAGGTAATAGAGAACAGGAATTCCTTGCTATCTATCTATCTATCTATCTATCTATCAGGCTAAGTGACTGTCTGACTAGCTGGTAGGTATGATGTGCACTGACCAACAGGGGGCAGATGCTCAACGCAGGAGCTGCCAAGCTGCGGTGACTTGGCAGTGGCGGTTCTCAGGTGATGCACCCTGGAACCAGAGTGGAAGGAACCCGATTCTGGGGCGTGTCACCTGAGAACCATCCTCTTGTAATCTAGGATCCCTTGGGGGATGTCGAAGAGCCGGGTTTTGGCCCTATCCCTGCAGGCCAGGCCGAGGGACCCCACCTGCAGGAGGGACCTTGCTCCGCAGACACCATTCAAGCCATGGCGCTGCCCCAGGTACAGTCAGACAGGGAGGGACAGAGGGGGATTGGCTCCAGGGTGTGTCTGGCTGTCTTGCCCAGTCCTGCCCTGCCAGCCACCTTCTAATTAATTTCCTTTCAATGTGCACAAATCTGTGCACTGGGGTACTAGTAAAATAATATGATTTATGACATCCAAAACCTTGAAAGAACTACATTAGGAAGTTGTTATATACACAAAGGATTTACCTTGAGACTTTATAGCTGGGAAGATCCTTTTATGGATTTCAAAATGGATTTAATTTGTTAAAATTGGATTTACCTGCAACTATGGAGAAGCTAATTATTGTGAAAAGTTCTACATTTGCACTTTTGTGTCCTGCCTTTCCACTGAGGAGCTCCCTTTGCCAAGTCTCTGTGGTCTGGTAATTAGGAAGCCCAGAAAAGAAATCACTAACATTTCTTATCAGACATAAATCTCAAGATAGGGGAAGGAATGGTTTTTTGCTTGCAAACCACAGAAGATGGTGTTCCCTGGTCTTTGAAAGGAGTACACTCGGGCAGTAAGGGATCACGCCCTTTTTATGAGAGTAACACCAGTACAATCAAAGATGGGATTAAAAAGACTCAGACCTCCCATGTTAAAGATGGGTTGTTTTCCATACCACAGGAGGAAGATCAGGACTTGATGAAAGCTTAATTAATGGCATACACATGGCTAAAAGAAAATGTGTTACTCAAAGTGGAATGGCAGTCACGGAAGTTCTCTTAAGGGAGTTGGAGGGGTGAAACTGGGTTCAGCCAGCACAGTCCAGATGAGAGGTGCCTGGTTGTGAGGCAGTGGTAGTTAGTGTTCACCTACTCATGTCTTCATTGTACTAATTTCTGAAACATCCCTTTGGTGTCAGGTCCTGTGCAGGCCAGCTGTCAAAACATCAACGAGGATAAGGTCTCCGCTTCATGCCACTAGGACCGTCTAACTAATTTTCTACTTCTGAGTCTATTCACCAAAACCCTTCACAGTTTGGCCTGTTATGTGGGTTAGTTCAGGGGGAGACTATGTATTTGATGGCTGGGTTTCTTGTAGTAAATTATTAAGTGGGCATGCTAATCTACACCCCGCTCTGTTGTAAACTGGTTTGCATTAGCTTGTTCATGAGGGTCTTGTCCGTCCCCGGTCTGTGTTGATAATAGCTGTGGGGCCCTGTGTGGTCATTGGTGACCTTTTCTGATGCCCCTTCAAGACCTCTCCAGGCTCATATTTTTCATACTTTCCTTTTTGAAGCTTAGAATTTTGGGTATAGAAAGTGGGAGGAAGGGTGCAGAAATAAAAATTGAGAAAGTGGAGGGAGTGAAGAAAAGAAGAGTGAGAGGGGTTCAAAACAGAAAGCTAATTAAAATTATCAAAAAAGAACTGATAATGATATTCATGCTGAAGTTTTAGGGATTAGGTGTGCTGATGAAGGCAACTTCCGCTGCTCTGTGAATAAAAGTGAGACTGGTTGATGGATGGATGAAGAAACTGATAGATATGCAACAAATTCAAGATAGCAAAAAGATAATTGTAGTATCCAGTATTAAGTATAGTGATGTTAACTATAAATTTATTTCATCTTTCCTGTATATTTGGAATTTTTCAAAATAAAATATTGGGAAAAAGAACTAAAAAATTTAGTATTCTTCATTGCCCTTCCCTTAATTCTTAATAGTTAGTATTCAAATTTTGAAATCATGCCACAAACATTCCTATGCAGATAAGTACTTTTCCAGAACCTTTTCTCAAGGTAGGCATTAATGGTAAACAAAGGCAAAAAATAAATGCAACTTGGGGAGAACTGATGAATGGTCATTTGTTGCTGGTGTGGTATTAGTAAGAAAAAGCTACATTTCTTATCAAGCTACATCTCTGTTTTGACAGGATGACTTGATAGATAGCATGGAGGAACTCAGTGGAAAGACATTGTTTCTCAATTATCAGTTAAAAATTGTAGATTTTCAGTTAAAACATTTAACTCTCTTTTTTTAAAAAAATTCTAATTTTTCAGGCTTTGCCTTTCTCTTATAGTGATATGTTCTGCCTCTTAATATTGTTATAACTGTTGTATATTTGACTTATGATCTGAGAAAGAAGCTAAGGATATTTAGTTCAGAGAAGACAGTATACCTGGGAGTCAAGATAGTTGACTTCAGTTATCTAGGGGACTATTCCAGAGGGGAGGAAGTTGAATCAAACAGCATTGTTCTAGAGATACCATGAGGAACAATGCTTAGAAAACACCAGGAAGCAGATTTTGGCACAGCACGAGAGAGCACCCTCCAACAGTCAGAACTATGTCCATGCATAACAAGATAGGATAGGTCCTGGCAAAGCCCGCCTGCTCTGGGAATGATCAAGCAGAGACTGGATGAACATCTTCAGGCAGGCCCATTGCAACCTCTGGGTCCTGGGTTAAGAGGTAATTAGAGGTCTGGCTTACCCACAACTCTTTCCCTCTGGCTTCCTCTAACTCCCAAGGGACACAGCATATACATGAATAGACATCTCAGCCCACACAGTCTCTAAGGTAGGTACAGTTGTCAGGGATTCTTTAAGGATAAATCCGGTATTTGTGAGATGTTAGAAGGCCAACAATGCCTGTGGGTCCTTTAGAATTCAAGGATAATGTGACTCAACATGAACCAACTTTGCTAGTTAGCTGTAAGGAAAAGGAGAGGGGTAATCTAAAATTTTAAAAATTGAATAAAAGACCTAGATTGGTTGTTTAAGATTTCTGTTGGACCCTTTTGTTATTCGGATACTTTTTAAAATAGTTTAACATCTTCTTCTACCCATCCACCTCTTTTCTCCAGACAGAACTACTGTATACTATTCATTCACAGCTTTAACCAAGACCTTTGGGCCCTTCTAAAAATTCAATTTGCCAACATGTTTTTTTATTAGTCATAGACATCAAATGATTTCAGCAATGATAATATTTTCCTTTGCTCTTTTGGCATTCTCTAGCCGGGCAACCCAAGTGTTGTACTTGACTCTAATGGAGTATATTATGGTCTCCTTGGTAACTAGGAGTTCCCCTTTTTTTGATTACTCAAAGAATAGGAAGGTTTTATAGCTTGGAGGTAAATTCCTATTACCTTGCTCTTTTCCTAGTGGACAGAAGCAGGAAATCATGTATTTGTGCAATATTTTTCAAAGGAAATATCTATTTGTATTACATTGCTGAATAGCTTGCATTATACCAAGTCAATGGGAATTAGAAATAATCAGGGAACTATTTATAGAAGAGTTTCAATACAGAGTGGCCAGCACTGTTTAAACTTTCTTGTTCTTCCCACATACTTTGCATCAGGGCCTAAGATTCTAAGGCTGGGCTTGCTCAGTTTTGGCCCTGGGAAATTGGGTCAGATACATGACATCTCCAGGCCCTAGATTCCATTTTATAGAGCTGATGGGGATTAAGTGACATAACACAGAAATGCAGTATCCAGTACTATGTTTGCAATGTAGCAGATATCTGTTTCTATTTTTGTCATTATCTCTTGAAACACGAAAACACTGAAGTATATTTTCTAAAGATGTCTTTGTCATACTTTATAGGCAATAAAATTTGTACTTCATTGAAAGCAAGCAATCTGTCTTCCTTTCCTTCACCTCCGCCTCCTGAATTAAGTTCTCTGCATGATTGCATTGATTTCCTCCTCGTTTTATATGGGTAGATAAAACTTAAGGTCCTGAAAACAGACATGCAAATAGCCTTGATCCAATCTCCTGCCAGAGCTGGCCCAAAGCCTAGGCAAAGTAGTTGGCTGCCAACATGGAATAATGTGAGGAGCACTCTGAGGCCCTGCCTCTCTCTTCCCATAGCATCTTTATCTTGGGCCTGCCAGTGCATAGTTTTTCTCCACTTTGTCTGAAATCTACCCCATTTACCCCACCTTCATTCACTTAGAGAGCATATAGAACAAAGGTTTTATCTCTAGAGGGCCACTGATAATGCTACCATACAAAGAATTTGATTTGAATACAGAAGGTATAGGCAGCTATCTCCTTTCATTTCTCTTTTAACAGCCTATCATTAGCAATACTATATAATATAGAGGTAATAGCAAATTGACCCTCACACCCTCTCACAAGATGGCTGCCCCATGTGGTAAAAGATGGCCATCACAAGATGGCTGGCAGGGGAGGGTAGTTGGGGGCGACCAGGCTAGCAGGGGAGGGAGAGCAGTTGGGGAGGAACGGGCCTGCAGGAGAAGGCAGTTGGGGGTGACCGGAACTGCAGGGGAGGGCAGTTGGGGGCGACTTGGCTGGCAGGGGAGCAGTTAGGGGTCAATAAGGCTGGCAGGGGAGTGGTTGGGGATAATCAGGCTGGCAGGCAGGTGAGCAATTGGGAGCCAGCAGTCCTGGATTGTGAGAGGGATTGGGCCTAAGCCAGCAGTCGGATCCCCCAAGGCATCCCATATTGGAGAGGGTGCAGGCTGGGCTGAGGGACATGCCCCCCCTTTTCCCCCAGTGCATGAATTTTGTACACCAGGCCTCTAGTAAAACTAATACATCCGATAGTAGTATTTGGATACAACTTGGCTTCAAAGATCAACTTATTATCTTTTGTTTTATATTTATACAATCCTCAGGTGAATATTTTAAAAGTTCAGGGATAACATATATGTGCCATGTGTTTCATTCTTTCTTCATGGAAGACATTTGATTTGGAGATTCTTTCATCCTGAGTGCACACCTGGCTTCAGAGTCCTTAACCTACCCTCCCAGCAGCCACTCGTTGATGAAGCCTAATTGTCATCTTTGTTAGTTGTCTCTATTTTATTTTATTTTATTTTATTTTATTTTATTTTATTTTTATATGTGTTTATGTTTATTGGTTTTAGAGAGAATGTAAGGGAGAGGGAGGGGAAAGAGAGAAACATCGATGTGAGAAACATTGATTGGTTTCCTCCCATATGCATCCTGACCAGGGATTAAACCAGCAACATGGGCATGTGGCTTGACCAGGAATCAAACCAGTGACTTTTTGGTACATAGGACAATACTCAGCCAACTGAACCACACTGGCCAGGGCAGTGTGTCTATTTTGTAGGTGAGAGAGCTGAGGCCCCAGAACACTTGAGTAGATTTAATCATAGGCTCTTAGTAAAAGCTAAATTGATTTGAACAAAGTTCTTTAGATTCCAGATGCTGATTTTTCTTTTTAAAGTAACACAAGTCTCATTAATTTGATAGGTTATTTAAAGATAACTTTGATGTTAAAGTGTGAATAGCTCTAATTAGCAGAAGTAGAAAGGCAATATAGTAGTAACAGACTTGGTTTTAAAAGAGTACCATTGAAGTCTGGTGGCAGGGCATTTATAATATGGGTTACCATGATATCATTAGAGAACCTAGGAAAAAAAGGAAAAATTCGATGAACTCAGCTAAAAGCTAGCTGTGCCAGGTGTTGTTCTGAACCATCGTAGTGTCATAGATCAGAGGATCCTGAACTGATCCTGATGATTATGACCATTCTAGTTAGCTGACTCATCTAAAGTGACAGAGTGGATAAGGTGAATCTTTCTTGTAAAATGCCTTGAATGGCCCTGGCCAGGTGGCTCAGTTGACTGGGACATCGTCCAGTACACCAGAAGGTGGTGGGTTTGATTTCTGTTCAAGGAACGTACCTAGGTTTCAGGTTTAATTTCTGGTTGGGGCAATATGGGAAGCAATTGATAGACCTCTCTCTCTCTCCCCTTCCCCTTCCTTTCTTTAAAATCAATAAAAACATATCCTTAGGTGAGGATTAAAGAAATAAATAAAATTTCTTGAATGAAAGACAAATCACAAAATATAGTTTAGTTTTATTTTATTTAATGAAGTTGTAGGGAAATTACTTGATACACAAATTCTTAGGCCTCATCACAGTTTTGACCAAGAACAAGGCCCCACAGGACCATTGTTGATACTTAACGGCCAGAATCAGACTTTAGAAATCACAGTTGACACTGTTCAGTTCTTTGGTGTATCCTTCCTTTTATTTTATGTTATAACTTGCTATAAAAATAATTTTAATTCTATTCCCTACACCCAGAAGGTTTGGAATTCCTAATAAAAATAAAACAAAATCCCAGTAATTAGACAAATGTCTTGACTCACTCCAGGGGAAGGGTTTACTAGTATTTGGAGCCAAGTCTCTATTCTTTCCCTCTATGGGATAAACAGTTATTAGAGACAGAGGTAGAGTTTGCCAGTATGTGTCTTAGTTCCCAGAAATGCCTGTATAGTGTTTATGCAAGAGATGTTACAAATTAATATAAGATAAAGAGATAACCTTTATTTAGGAATGAATTCTAATTGTAAGGTAGAACCTTCTAACAATAAAATGGTCCAAAGTTTGAATTTGTTGCCTTAAAGGACAGTAAGTTGCCTGCTCTTATTTGCATATGATATACGGACTATTACTGGGGGAAAGCCAGAGAGAAGTTAACCCTTACCACCTATAACATACTAAGTGTTATGTACTAGTTAAAAATTTTATATGTACTAGTTCACTTCACCTTTATAGCAACCTGATGAAGGAGGACTTTTAATAATCCCATTTTTTGATGCAAATACTGAAGCACAGAGAGGTTTGAGTAACTTTCCCGAAATCAAAGAGTGACTCAATTCAAATCTGAGCAATCTGGCTCCAGACCGTGCCTTCCAGCACTGGGCTACACATATCTCATCCTACCCAGTGTCCTACATTTTGGAGAGTTTGGATAAGATGACATTTCCTGTTCTGTAAAGCCACTTTTTAAAGCAGGAAGTGTCTGATTTCTGATCATGAAGTTTAAAGCCAGGGGCTTACCCTCTTAGTACAAATTAGGAAGTCAAATAGAACCACCAAATCTTGATGACACAGAATTGGGTGCAACCTTTGAAATCAAATTGTTCAGCCATGGCATTTGAGAAAGTCAAATCTGGAACCAGAGAGAGAAAAAAAAAAAAAGTCATGATTTGTCCAAAGCCACAGCTAATAAAACTGCAAGAAGCAGGACTCCAAGCCAGAATTTCTGACTCTCCCATCCCAGTGTTTTTTTCCACTGTATCATGTTACTCCTTGGCCATCAGAGTTGAAGGGCAGAGGAATGAATACATGATTGAAACCTGGAGCAGTAGCTGGGGTCCCTCAGGTCTAAGGTCACAGGAACCTTAGCAGTTAGTTATTGAGGCAGGCAGCCTTCTCTTAGAGCCCTTCTCACACAGAGAACCAAGAAAGACTGGCCTCAGGTCATTCAATGCAGTACACATTGGCGTTATATTTGAAAGAATAAAGAATAACTGAGATCCTGCTAACTTCAGAGAAATAAGCTGGACCAATGTCCACTAGCCAACTTGCCTTCGTGTAGCATTAGAATGTCTGAACTCAGTCAAACTAACCCATTTCTGAGACTAAGGGATACTGCTGTGTTCTCTTTTTGAGGGTAAGTGTAACTCGACCTCATCATTCTTACCAAATAGTCATTTACCAGGCTGGCAACCAGACTTTTTGAGAAAGAAAAGACCTACAGTGCAGCCAATGAGTTTTTATATTACTGGCTGAGCTCGGCACAGAACAAAAACGAGTGTTCAGTAAGTCTTCTGAAAAGAAACTATAGTCAATGCCTGCTAAAGCCAAATCTGCTCTTTGGTCTTACAATCTCAAATCACACCCGGAGAACAGGGAGAGAAGCACACTGTCACACCTATCGGCTCCCGGTAGAAAGCTGTTTTCCAGTCCAATCCCCCCTGGGGGATAGAGAGAGCCCAAAGGGCCAAAGCTGAATATGAAGCAACTTCAGTTTCTCAGCCCCACCTCAACCGTGTTGGTATCGTTGGCAAACAGCCAGAGCAAGACGTGGGTGGAAGAAAACAGAAACTAGAGAGGACAGAACATACAGGTGGTACAAAATATTGCCATATCTGCCGTGTAAAAGTGCTGCTAAGTTTCTCTAATGTGATTATAATAATAATGAAGGGATTTTCCTCCAGGAGAACTTTTTGATTAGGCAGACATTTGTTATTGTGCCTATGCCCACCACTCCTTTTGAAACTTGATTGACGCTGCCTTCTGGGAGGAAATGAGCCTCCTGTGACTTATCTTGAATCATAAAGTGAAGGCAGGTGTTCGAGAACTGAAAAATTGAGATTCTGAAGCACCAAGGTGCTTAAGTCACTTTGAAGGGCTTTCTATGGTAAAGGAAGCCTAAGGAAGTTAACCTTCCCAATAAATACTGCTCTCCTTCGGAAACTCCACTCTGCCCTGAAAGCAGAGAAATGAGAGGGGACACAGGCTCATTGAGTACAGTAGTGCCCTTAAAATAACTTAAACCATAAGTAAGGAATAGGAGAAATGTTTCTCATATGGCATGAAATAGCTTTGGATAGTATACAGAGAAATTAGAGGAAGCAGCAAAATGGAAAGTTTTCTATGATAATATATTATTTTCCCATGAAATAATGCTTTAAAAACTGCTGCTTTCTTAATACAAAGTTGTAACAATTTTATAGCAGAAATGTTTTTAAAGAGAAATAGACCTGATCTCATATTTTAAAAGTATTTACAATGTTAAAAGTAAAAGCAAGCCCTGGCTGGTTTGGCTCAGTGGACAGTGTCGGCCTACAGACTTGAAGTGTCCCGGCTTTGATTCGGGTCAAGGGCACATGCCTGGATTGCAGGCTCGCTTCCCATTGTGGGGCGTGCAGGAGGCAGCCAGTCAATGGTTCTCTTTCATTATTGATGTTTTTAGGTCTCGCTTCCTCTCTAAAATCAATAAAAATATATTTTTTAAAAAAAGTAAGAGTGAGTGTATTAGACAAATGTTTTGTGAATTGCTGAGTGGCATCATATTAGTTTATGTTGTTACTACTATTATTTTTAGGACTTTTATTCTTTATAAGTGAAACTTCTGAGACAGTGGTTCTTGGCAATGAATTATCAAACATAGGACTTTACAGTAATATTTATTAGTTGAATATTATAAGCTGCAATTAAATGAGTAATTTGTCAATTCTTTAATATCTCTGTTGCTGTAACCTGCTATGTACCTGGAAACAAAGTTTTATTAGTAGCAAGAATCTCAAGTTAAGTTCCCCCTAAGAAATTGAAAATTTCTAATCAGGTTCATTGCAAGCAATGCTTGACAATTAATTTGATTAAGGACAGTGAAATGCATATGGAGAAACCACCAGAAATTACTGGTAAAGCGTCAAGCTTGGCTCTAAGCTCCCAGTTCAAGAAGTGATTGCCCCTTTTGACTCGTACTTGAAAGGGAGGATTCACTTGAATATTGAACTAACTGAGCAATATAAATTAAAGTGGACAGAGTAAGTTAATGAAGCAGCTGGTGGGAA
The DNA here is from genome assembly GCF_014108245.1 of Pipistrellus kuhlii. Taxonomy (NCBI): domain Eukaryota; kingdom Metazoa; phylum Chordata; class Mammalia; order Chiroptera; family Vespertilionidae; genus Pipistrellus; species Pipistrellus kuhlii. The sequence goes on along the minus strand of NW_023425540.1, from coordinate 68,971,168 downwards.
GTCACAACTATCTAGCACTACTGAGCCACATATATAAAGTGTGCATATGCGGGGACAAAGTTCTTTTATCCAGGGCCTCAGATATTACCAGTTCAGTTGTTATGGCTTCCCTAAATATTCTCTTTTCTTGATTTTCCTCTTCTCCATTCCTTCTCAGCTATCTACTGTACTAAAGAGGAAATCATATTGCAAAAAAGACTCACAGAAGACAGCAAGTGCCACTAAAACTGCGTATTGGCCTTCAATTATTCAAACCAAGTTTCTCAAGATGCTAGAGGTACAAAGCAAACATACAATCTTTGTGACTATACTAGATATAACCCAATGATCAAAAGTGAACCATCATAAAGTTCATTTGCCCAAGAGCTACAAGGCAAGGTCACTTTGGAAGTCTAATTGCAAGGACATTTTGTAACCCTCTCCCAATTTTGTTCACATTCATGCTTTCTTATTAATGTGTGCTACTGATGATAGATGACATTTTATAGAGTAACTAGAGGCCAGGTGCACAAAATTTGTGCATGGGGGGTGGGGCAGCCTGCACCCTCAGCCCAGCCTGCACCCTCTATAATCTGGGACCCCTTGAGTGATATCCAACCGCCCATTTAGCCCAATCCCACTCTCACAATCCAGGACTGCTGGCTCCCAACTGCCCTCCCCTGCAGGCCTGGTCACCCCCCCAACTGTCCTCCCCTGCAGGCTTGCTCACCCCTAACTTCCCACAACAGCCCTCCCCTGCAGGCCATCTTGTGGCAGCCATCTTGTGTCCACATGGAGGCAACCATCTTTGACTACATGGGGGTGGCCATTTTGTGTCTTGGTGTGATGATCAATGTGCATATTACTCTTTTATTAGATAGGATAGAGGCCTAATGCACAAAATTCATGCACAGGAAGGGTCCCTAGGTTTGGCTGGCAATCAGAGCTGATTGGGGCCTTTTGGCTGCCAAGTGGGGCCTTCCTTCCCTGGCTTCCAGCTGCCAGCCAAGCATAACGGCAATCAAACTCCCAGTCAAACTCCTGAGGGGACAATTTGCCTATTAGCTTTATATATATATATATATATATATATATATATATATATATATATATATATATATATCTATCTATCTATCTTGGTGACATTGTAATCTGTGTCCACTCAATGACAAGTAAATCATGTTGCAAATACTGTAACAAATTAGCCCTTGCTTTTCTTAGCTAAAATGTTACAATCTGAGAATCATTAGCTTAGTCCAGTGATTTTCAACCAGTGTGTGGCAATAGTTTTTAAAACATGCAGTACCTGACTATGTATTTAGTCAGGGGCATTGACCACTTTTTTCCCCTTAAGATTGTCAAATAAAAAAAAATGACAACAGGCAATCCAATAGCCATCTGGTATGAAGGAATCAAAATTACATTTCTTAGCCGGGACCGGTTTGGCTCAATGGATAGAGCGTCAGCTTGGGGACTGAAAGGTCCCGGGTTCGATTCCGGTCAAGGGCATGTACCTTGGTTGCGGGCATATCCCCAGTAGGGGGTGTGCAAGAGGCAGCTGATCGATGATTCTCTCTCATCGATGTTTCTAACTCTCTATCTCTCTCCCTTCCTCTCTGTACAAAATCAAAATTACATTTCTTGTCAGGTTGGTAATATATTTTTGGTGTAATTAGTTTTTTGGTGTAATTTAGAATTTTAGTAATTAGTCTATGTATGTCATGAAATGAAAAAAAAGTTGAAAATTCCCATCTAAGTCTCACTCCTGGCTTTACTGCAGTTATGTTCTTCATTACTGGGGCAACCTATACCAGAAACCTTTAAAGATGATAGTAAAATAGCCACAATTTGCCACACTGAGAACTTTCTTACTAAAAGGTGTCAGTCCTGCTCTGTGGGGATGGTTTAGCACTTGGGGAAATGGGTGAACATTAAGCAGCATTTGCAACCTAAAATCAATTTTATTCCTATACTCAATTTCAGAATCTGTATGTGAACTGGATTATAGGCATGTAAGATGGGGTTGCAGCCGAAACTGGTTTGGCTCAGTGGATAGAGCGTCAGCCTGTGGACTGAAGGGTCCCGGGTTCGATTTCGTTCAAGGGCATGTACCTTGGCTGCGGGCACATCCCCAGTAGGGGGTGTGCAAGAGGCAGCTGGTCTTTGTTTCTCTCTCATCGACATTTCTAGCTCTCTATCCCTCTTCCTTCCTCTCTGTGAAAATCAATAAAATATATTATAAAATAAAAAAATAAAAAGATGGGGTTGCAAAGGTATAACCCAATAAAAGAAGCATTTGTCACTTGTAAGTAGCATGCAAAAGTGAGAGAGGAGGAAAAGGTGTGGTGGGGATGTGAACTTTTGCTATTAGCAAGTTTCAGATTGCATATTTTAACAAGTTTAGACAAATGTGCTTGCTACAAAACAAGTCATCAAATATGATTGTTACCTGGTTTTGTTGGGCTCAAGAATCTCTTATTTCATTTTTTTGTAAGGTGCTTTCTCTAATTCCATTAAGAAAGCTGGCAGTGAAAAGATAACACATAAATTTGAATTCCCAAACAGGAATCTTTAAGTAGATTTCAAAGGTAGACCTTTAACCCTGTTTTCATCAATATCTCTAAGATATGCAAGGATAACAGGTAGGGTGGGGACATGTGGATTGGGCTTAAAGCCACTTGCCTCATCTCTTGCTAGTGACTTGTGGTGTCACAACTTCCCAGCGTCTGAGATTATAAGATATAGGGATAATCAGATGAGTTATTCATCAGGAATAAGTTAAAGATATCTCAAGTTTGACAAATGGTGAGTTGCCGATTCTGGTCCTGACCCAGAAAACCCATTGGTGCCGTATTTGATGAGTTATGCTTCAGAGTCAAATTTCTAGGGCATCCTTAATAATAGTGGGAACAACGTTGACCTGATAAGAGACTAACCAGATTTAGAAATATATCCTTGAGACACCCTGGCCTGAATCTGATCCCTCCTAGATAAGAATTAGGCTGATTCAAATCCATTCAAGCTTCTATGAAACTAAAGCTCAGAAAATGCACAACAAATAAATACTTTTTGACAGTCTAAAATAATGAATAGTTGAATAATAAAGCTCCCTAATTTTTCTCAAATATCCTGTGTCAAAGTCAAAGCTGACTTCTACTGGCTGTAATTTCAATCCTATAGTGATCTATCTAAACTGACAATTTGAATTGCAGAGTCACAAATGCATGGCACTTGGCTTTTAAACTGGAAGACATTATTTTTTCCTTTTAAGTTGTGGTAAAAAACACATGACATGAAATTTACCATCACAACCATTTCGAAGTGTAGAGTTCAGTAGTGTTAAGTAAATGTACATATTTGTATAACCAAGCCCTAGAACATTTTTACCTTGGAAAACAGACTCTATACCCATTAAATAACAACTCACCATTTCCCCCTCCTTTCAGCTCCTCAAAATCACAATTCTACCTTCTGCTTCTATGAATTTGACTACTCTAGTACCTCATGTAGATGGAATTATACAGTATTTGTCCTTTTTTATAAATTGGCTTTTTCACTTATCATAATGGCCTCAAGGTTCTTCTAAAGGTTAGCGTGTGTCAGAATGTGCTTCCTTTTTTAAGGCTCCAACAAATGTATAAGTCACATTTGTTTGTCTATTTATCCATTGATGAACATATGAGTTGCTTCTATCTCTTGGCTACTGTGCAGAAGATATTTCTTGAAATATGATCAGAGTGGTATAATAATTTAGTGTAAAATACTTGCCTTAGATGAACTAAAACTTTCGAGTTTTAGTTACCAATTGCATTTTCACTTTCTGGAAAATGTTTACTTCTTGTTGTCAACCAAGTGCATTGGTTTCAAAGTGGGAAGACATTTAGAAGCTATCTCAGATCTTATTAAATAATTTTATAGGACAGTTTCTATTATATTGTAGGTTCCTAAATTAGGCATTCCTTTCATGTCTGACATAGGGCCTCCTTTTTTTTTATAAAGAAGAAGTCTATACTACTGTCAATAGGAAATGCAAAAATCCCATTGGTAAACAGGCTTGGGTTTATGAAGCAAAAATTACTCAAGACAGCAATATCCCGAGGTAAATAAAAAAAAATAAATAAATAAAAAAAAAAAAGCTCCAAGGAAAATTAAAAAAAAAAAAAAAAGCTCCAAGGAAATATATTATTTTCTAAATTTATTTTTAGAGAGAGAGGAAAGGAGAAGGAGAGAGAGAGAAACATCCATGTGGAGCAGAACATTGATTGGCTGCCTCCTGCATGTCCTCACTATGGAGTCCGAAACCTAGGCATGTGCCCAGACCAGGAATTTGAACCATCAACCTCTCAGTGCATAGGACTATGCCCAGTCAACTGAGCCACACCAGTCAGGGTGAAATAGGTAAATTTTAATAAATGTTAGAAAATAACTCATAGGTGATTATTATCAGACAAGCTGATTCCATGAGGAGCCTCTTTCTCTCTTTCATCTACCCTTTCAGAATGGATCTGTTAAAGGTTTCCTCCTGCTCTATAGTTTGTGCATCAGATCCATCAGAGGAGCTTTTAAAAAATACATCAGCTCAAGTGTCTTTTTAGTGCTACTCAATCAGAATTTGGGAGAGTTTGGGTGTGGTACTGTAATCTGTTTTAAAGTCTTCCAGTAGGTTCTGATGTGCACATCTATAAAGGTTGATTGGAGGAATATCAGTAGACAAGAGCCAGGTGCTGGCCACAAAGGCAGTATGAGTGTCTTGTGGACTTGTGCGTGCGTGTGTATAAGAGGGCACTTAGGCGGGCAAGAGTGTGCTTTGGGCAAGTGTGGACACAGCAACTCCAGAAATGGGGGAGATGTCTGTGGGAGTTGGTTCATGTAACATGTTTGCATTTTTAAAGGTAGATGGCCAATTACAGCTGTAAGAAAAAAAAAAAGAATTAGTTGGAGCCAAGGAATCTCGGGTTTTGGAAATTAAGCTACACTATAGGAATACAGTTAAGGAATTTGTGGGCCTCATTAGCTTTCTTTATAAGGGTAAGTATGAAGAGACAGTAACTAAAGCACCATACTGTACCAAGACATTCAGGACTCTGGCTCTTACTGGGGAAAAAACATCCCAGCCCAATTGTCATTTCCAACCCAGAACTTCCTTGGAACTCTTTGTAGGTTATAACAGCTAAGAAAAATTCCCATACTTGCGTTCAAATTCATTACATTGTTCGAAGTTATTTCAATGACTTTCATAGTTCCAAGGAAATCTAGCAGGAAAATTCTAAATCCGGTTTCCAACTTTGTCAACAACATACGAATCTGAGGCAAGTGGCTTGATGTTCACTTTCTCTAATGACAAATGGAATTTTTTAAAACCACCTCAGGGTTTACACATGAATGAATAAACTCATCCTGATTAAATGCTTTGAGCTTCAAATGTTCAAAGTGAGGTAGAGAACACAGACAATGAAAAGGCTTCTTGAAAAAAATCATTTTTTAGCCTTAAAATTGTATTTTTTCTTTGTTTAAATGTAACTTAAGATTTTTTTAAAAGCAACTCCTACTTTTCAAATTTATTAAATCCATTGATAATCTCCATGTGCACTTAACACACACATCCCAGAAAAGAAAAAAAAATGCTATTTTTGTGGCATAAAATACCTTAAAGAGAGCTAGTCTAATTTTTGTCTATCATAGAGGGAAAAATATATGAGACCTCAAAATACTTCAATATATGAAAAGAAAGACTATTAAGCCATCTGAAGAGGTTTAATGTGGTGTATAGTTACTATCCAGGCTTTGGTCATTTCTATTGTTTCTATTTATTTTTTTTATCCAAAGCTGGAGTCATACAAACATATTTTTAACGCAAGAAAATATCATATCTAATTGCTTCTATATTACTTTTTTCAGTCTCTTCATCTTTCAACAACACTGTTATTACTGTCTTCTATGATGGAGCAAATGGGAAAGGTTCTGTAAATTAGTTAATTATACTAGAAGTGGTATTTATATTGACCTGTGAGAGCCAAGTGAACATATCAAGAAGGGTTGAACGTTTCTACTGGACTCATCCCAAGTTTCCAAGCACATAATCTACTGAAAATCTTTTTAGTCTAGGGCTTTTTCGGATATGTTTTTCTGACCAGGTCAAACATTCCAAAACAGATAAAATTTTAAAAGAGAATCCAGCTCATTAGAGAGAGCTGGTTTTCTGAGATTCTCAATAATTTAGTTCAGTTCAACAAACATTATCTACTGTGTTCCAGCCTCTGAACTACATGCTGGGAATACAAAGATAATGCATAATCCCTTGCCTTTGGAAGCTCTTGTCTTTTGAAAGAGACAGAGATACATTTTCAATATAATGTTCTATGGCACAGGAGATATAGGTCCCCTGGGAGCACAGAGGAAGGGCCCTTAGCACTGCCTAGAGGACCAAATAAGGTTTCTTTGCACATATATATTTCAATTATTTGCATAAATATATATATGCAAAGAAACCATATATATATATGCATATATATAATTGAACTATATATTTCAATTACAGTTGACATTAAATGTTATTTTATAATAGTTTCAGGTGTATAGAATAGTGGTTAGACATATAATTTATGAAGTGATCCCCCCAATAAGCCATCATACATAGTTATTACAATATTGACTATATTCCCTATGCTGTACTTTACATCCCCATTGACTGTTTTGTAACTACTAATCTGTACTTAATCCCTTCACCTTTTCACCCAGTGCCCCAATGCTCCTCATCTCTGGGAACCATCAGTTTGTTCTCTGGATTTATGAGTCTGTTTTTGTTTTATTTGTTCATTTATTTTATTCTTTTGTCCCACATATAAATGAAATCATACAGTATTTATTATTTTCTGTGACTTATTTCACTTAGCATAGTATCCTCTATGTCCAACCATGTTGTTGCAAATGATATGATTTCATTCTTTTTTTATGGCAAAGTAATATTTCTTTGTACATGTGTAACATATCTTCTTTATTCAGTCTTCTATTGATGAGCACTTAGCTTGCTTCCATATCTTCAGAGAAGGTTTCCTAGAGGGAATATTGCTGAGCTGAATCTTTTTTTTTTAATCCTCACCTGAGGATATTTTTTCATTGATTTTTAGGGAGAGTGAGAGAGGGAAAGATGGAGAGAAACATCAATGTGAGAGAAGCACATTGATTAGTTTCTTCCTGCACCAGCTCCGATCAGGGCCCAGGCCAGGGAGGAGCCTGCAATTGAGGTACACACTCTTGACCGGAATCAAACCTGGGTCCCTTCAGCCTGCAGTCCGATGCCCTATCCTCTGAGCCAAACTGGCCAGGCCCTGAGCTGAATCTTGAAACATGAATAGGAATTCAATAGTTTAGGAAGAAACAGGTACAGAGATAAGGTCATTTCAGCATGCATAAGACTGAAAGTTCATAAACATTGTCTATGTAGAAAACCTCATGAGGCCAAGTTCAAGATATTAAGATAAAAAGCAGGAGGGATAAAGGCAGGATCATGGATAAACTTTTGTATAATTCTAGAAGTCTGGGCTTTTCTTGCAGGGAATAGAAGGAATTTTAGGCTTGAACAAATGCATGCTATAGATAGATCACTCTGACAATATGAGGTGGAATTTTAAGAAAGTCTAGATGTATGGATTTCAGTTGTGAAAGGATTTCAGTAGTTCAAGTGAATTGAGGAGTAGTGGGAAGACAAGAATATTTAGGAACTAAAATTGAATTTGGGTGATCAGCTGTGGGTTTTTGTGGAGTGGTGAGAAATGAGTTGGTGAAAAAAACAAGTATTGAATTCCTAAAGGCAGTGATTTTTCAAACTTTTATGTATGATTTACAAATGTTAGCGTCTGTAAGGATTACTTAGTAAATTGGTTAAAAATGTCCACACTGTTGATTAAAATGACAATTTATATGATAACACAGAAAAATACATTACAGATTTTAAAACGTAAAAAGCTATAGCCCTAGCCAGTTTGGCTCAGTGGATAGAGCATTGGCTTGCAGGCTGAAGGATATCGGGTTTGATTCTGGTCAAGGGCATGTACCTCAGTTGCAGGGAGGCAACTACCGGTAATGTTGCTCTCGCTGTCTCACTAGCTTCTACTCTAAAAATCAATGGGAAAAATGACCTTGACAAATAAAAAATAAAATAAAATAAAATAAAAAGCTGCAAAGCAGAAAAGTAAAATGTCTGGATATTTAAAGTGCAATAGGAACTCCAAGCAAGAATGTAATTTTGGACACAAATGGAAATGAAGCAGGAACATTGTGAGCAGATATTAACTTTATAGTTTGTAATGGTCTGTCAGGAATGGAAGTCAAACTGTGGAGGCCTTGTGCATAGTAAGAGAATAGGGTGGGGCTGTTCTTCCCCTGTACATAAACTCGAGATAGGAAGAGGCTTCCCCATTGGGAAAAATGGTTAAAAAAAAATACACTACCCACTCACTCAAAACTATCACAAGAAAGTGGGAAATGAATAGCAAAGAAGACATCCTGGAGAATTTTGAATCCCAAATCCACATAGTGTATGGTTTGTGGTTCTGGTTCATTTGTATCTTGCTGTACAGAAACCATGAGCAAAAATAATTGTTCAGAAATAATGAAACTTGAGGGTTCTTGGAGAGGTACACTTAGAACTGAGTATTATGAGCTCCCATGGAAATAATCCTCCTTGAAAGATAAACTCACAGACTAAAATGACAAAAGCATAAAAGCTGACACTGCATTGAGAGGGAGTGTCAGCATACATAACAAATAGAAGAACTCATACCCAGGAACTACTAATAATCCCGAAGGATTCTTAATGTTCAAAATAATTTTGAAAATCATGTGGCAAGAATACAGCATTATGGGAGAAAAACAAGTATGAAGAAGAATCAAGTAAACATTTGAAAATAAAATATATAATCATTGAAAAGTATCTGTGCTAAAAAGTAGAATAAGTAGAGCAGACAAGAGACTCAAGACATTGGTAGACAATTTGGGGAAAATCATGAGAACCGATAGAAATGAAAAAAAAGATAGAAAATGTGGAAGAACGTTTAAAAGACATAAAATAGAGAGGGGAATCTCCATTGCAAGCCTAACATGCTTTGTGGAAAAGAAGAAAATAGAATGAGGGAAAGGCAAATTTTGAACAGAAATTTCCAGAAGTGAAGGAAAATGTAACTCCTCAGACTTAAAAATTTCATTGAGTTCTAGCAAGAAAAGTTTAAAATGGGCACCTTGGATCTTACTCCTAGAAATTCTAATTCACCAAATATTTGTTACCATAAATATTTACAATCTTCACTATCTAATGGTACACCTATAACCCAGTCTTGGAACACACAGTACTCTGGCACTTCAGTTGGTAAACGGTGAGCTAGAACAATATAGTTAGACTTGTGGGCTCAAGGCAAGTCATTTTATTATGCTGGGAGCTATGTGGTCATATTTAAGTATTGATAGAAAGGATCTAGTTGAGAGGAGGGGTTTAAATATACAAGAAATAAATAAATAATTGTTATTCTAAGATTCCTGAGATGATGGGAGAGAATTGGATCCGCAGCTAGGTGGGTGTTGGCCCAGAAGAAGTAGGTACACTTGTATGTGTGGTAGTAGGAAAGTGAAGAGCTCTCTGATACTATCATTTAGCTTTAAATGATAGAGTTATCAGCATCAAAGCACTCAGTGTTCCCATTTGTAAACCACTGAGACCAAAATTTAAATACAAAAATAATTTACTGCTGGGAAACTTGAGTATCAGACTGGAAACAGGCTGGACATAAGGGAATGCAATGCAGTGGCCAGACAACAACCAAATCTGACAGAACCAGCTTGCAAAGTCACAAGCAGCTCAGCTTGCAAAGTCTTCCCTGCGGCACTGGGTGGAGGATGCTTTCTACAGCTCCTACTGCCCCCGCTGCTGCTGCTTTGGAAACTGGAATTTGCAGTTGCCCCAAGGGACTCTCCATGCCCCTTTGAGCAGCTCCAATTCTCCAGTCCCCGTCCAGGGAATGTGTATGTGATTGGCCATGATCTTTCACTGTGGCTGCAAAGGAAGCCAGAAAGTGGCCTGGTCTGTTTGGTTTTCAGGGTGGGCCCTGCTTGTCTTGAAGAGCTAGATGATGGAGAGTTCCTCCATCATAGGTAAGGAGTTTAGGTTGCTAAAATTGTCCACTAAGACTGCTGCATCTCCTGGAGCACTTTGATTTGCATTATTAAAAGATGTCCCATGGAGGTAGATGCATTTTGTGCACTAGCCATTGGAATACCTTTGAGAGAATTTTTAAAGTACCCTTTCCTCTATGGGAATCTTTCCCTCAGTCAAGGAGCTCAGCTAGGCAAGCAGAATGCAGCTGGATATTAGCTCCCTGCTCTCCACCCTCCCCACACCCCAACACCTTGCCCCTCAGCTGGGCATCCTTATTCATGCTATAACCTATCCAATTATATACAGTGTTCCTGATGGCTGCCAAAGATAAGGGGATTAAATGTGATCATAAAACCACATGCACACAAGTGGCAGATTTAGGCGGCAGCTCTGATCCCAAACTCTATAATTCAGAAGTCCTTTATTTTACAATCAGCCTTAAAGCCATAAAATATTGCTCCATAGTCAATTGCCAGATGTTATCAGAAAAGGCAAATAAACTCCCCTTTTCACGTCTTTTATTGTTATTATCCAGGTCCTTATCAGAGCAAGTACAAAAGTCTGGCCAAGTATGATAAATTCAAGTAATCTTATTTTGACTCAAGATTTGAAGGTATTTTATGAGTCCTGTCTAGAGAGATTCCTCTTCACAAGGAATTTTTCTTAGCCTAAAAAAAATCCAAGCTGTCTGTCTTGAGTCAGTCTAGGAAACAGGCCTGGTTTTAGGAAAATGTATTGCTGAGAATTTGAAGATTTGTTTCCTTTCTGTCTATCTTGTACCTCTCTCCACCTCACAGGAGTCTATGTGTCTCTAACCCCAGCCAGGTATAAATTAATCATTTCGTAGCATTTTTTAAAATCTTTATTTTTTCAATATATTTTATTGATTTTTTACAGAGAGGAAGAGAGAGGGATAGAGAGTTAGAAACATCGATGAGAGAGAATCATTGATCAGCTGCCTCTTGCACACCCTCTACTGGGGACGTGCCCGCAACCAAGGTACATGCCCTTGACTGGAATCTAATCTGGGACCTTTCAGTCCCCAGCCCGATGCTCTATCCACTGAGCCAAACTGGTTTCAGCAATTTGATGGCAGTTTTACTTTGATAAGCTATAGAAGCCTAAGCTACTAGTAGGAAACAGAAAAAATTCTCTCAGGGCCAATGGAATCACTGCCACATCCCAGGAAAGTCAGCTCTTTCTACATCTTGGGTTGCTGAGGCTACCAGTCTTCTGGAAATTCTCTAGAATGGAGATGAGCCAGGGCTGGCTGGACCTGGGACTGCCTTAGATCACAGGGTGCCCCTAGCAATGAGCCAGCTGCCATCAGCACCCCGTCCTGTGAGTTGAGGGCTGTGGCTGGGCTGGGAGTACCATGAAGAGGAATTGTAGGTAGAAATTCTGACTATAATATTAGGGCATAATCAAACAATTATATTTATTAATTTCAAGTAAATTCAAGGAAAGAGGTAGATAAGTACATCTAAAGCTTGTATAGAAGCCTTTATGTCAGGGTAGGTAGTGGCTTGCTCCTATTGTAGTATGTTCTATCTTCCAAGTGAAATTTCCTATTTAAACAATAGGTACCACCTTTCTTCCCAGAATGAACTAAGGGTCTTTGAAGTAACGAAAGTTGACACTTACTTAGTGTTTTCTCTATGTCAGGTACTGCATTAAGCACTTTACACGTATTAACTCATGAGAACCTCATAAGAATTCGACATGGCAGAAACTCATTAGCATCCTTATTTTGTAGTTGAGGAAACTGAGGTACAGAAGACTGGCCAAAGTGAGTTGCAGAGTTTAAGTAAAAGACCACACTTACTAAGTGGCAGAGATGGGTTTTCAAGTGTAGAATGCTGGCTCCAGGTTTAGGCTTTTAATTGCTGTGACAGACTGGCTCTAGGAAGAAGAGCAACCCAGGCTTTCCAGGAAGAAAAGGTGAAGGCGTACATAAGGTCAAGTATTGGATATCCGAGGCATGTGAGGCAAACGTGGACCCAAACAAGGAAGATATGGAAATGGAAATTGATTCAGGGAACTAGGGCTTTCAGAATTAGATCTCAAGTTTGACAATGGCTGAACTCCTCCAAGGTCCATCTGCTGTGAAATTGTTTTATGACCTTCAGAATAAGAAGAGTGAGAGTATGGTTTGAGGGTTTACTATAGAACGCTTCTAAGAGGATGCAGAAATGCTTCCTAAAAGGTAATCACAAGAAAGAACCAGCAAAGATTTTAAAAAAACAAAAACAAAAACAAAAACAAAACAGCAGTCACTCAATAGTTTGGCCATCAAATATATAGAAAAAAAATCAACTTAAAATAGAACAGAATGAAAGGAATTTTTTTTTTTTTTACAGTGGACTTATTAAAGGAAGATAAATTAGACTGGATGTATGTTTTCTCAAGTTAAAATTCCTGTGTTTTGTTCACATCAGACTAAAAATAAGACAGTAAAAAAGGTCAGACCTCCCTCCATCACTTCTGGTGATTGATTTGATCCTCCAGTGATGTTTTTAGAGGAGTCAGCTCAGGTCTTAGTGGCTCCAGAATTTCTAATCCAGATGAAAGGGTGTGGCCAGGGCACTGGTGAAAGCACAAGGGTTTAGGTTAGCTCCTGTTTCTATCATGGGTGGTTTGGGGGGTGAGGGATCTTTACTCTCTAAGCTACCCTTTGCTGCTTTCACGGATATGAACACTGCAAAAGGAATGTCTTCAGTCTCCTAACCACTTTCTTCAAATCTTCTCAGATATGAAGAGCATATATGTATTAATGCATGTTGTCTGAAGACAAATCCTGTTTCACAGTTCCTGGCCAGACATTCTATATCTTCTGGCTCTGGTTAGCTTGTTCACTTGCACCGTAATGGGCCCTCTTTCATTTTTTATTTATTTATTTATTTTTTTTTTAGAAACACAAACTACATTGTTTGGGGAGAAAATTTCTGGCATACAACCAAAGTGAACCAAGATTTATTCACTGAAGCACCTACATGTACCCATTAGGATGCCCCTTCTGTCTGAATCTCCATTTCTAATGAGAAAAGGGAAAAAATGGGGCAATAAGGAAGTTAAAAACAAACAGGTCTACAAAAGAAAGAATATCTTAAATTCAGTTGGTGCCTGCATTTAAAAATTTGAAGGGTGTTAAATTTCCTTTGGGAAAAGTGTTATCAATTTACAATCTCACAATGTATTTAGAGTGCCTATCTCCTAGCCTATCCTGTTTTAAAAATCAAATTTTTAATATTTTTCCAACTAAAAAGATGCAAAATGACATCCTATTTATAGTCATTGACTTATTTTAATCTAATAATACAGAGAGTAAAAGGTCTTATCTCTTTATGTTTATGTCCATTGTAATATTGGGTTTAAATATTAGGTTAAAATGGCCATTTTACTCTTAATATATCACTAATATTTTATATCTTTTTAAAATAGTATTTTTTTGAGAAATATTAGTAGCAAAAATGTAATTGAGTAATCACTACATACATTTCAAGGGAAGTAACTCATTGAAATATGCATTAATAATGGAGGGGAAATGTAAAGAATAATTTTGATTTTTATCAGATGGACTAGGAAGCAAAAGTATCTTGAACAGAGGAAGCCATCCTGAGAAAGGGAATAGAATTATAAAACTATTGACAAATACTGAATGGCAACAGTATGAAGTAGACAAAACCCAAAGCATAGCAAGGGGCTTGACTATGCATCTTTAAAGGGCACACAAAGGAAATTTAATTCATAGAAAATAGTGATGGACCATATTTTTATCCAGTGGATGGGAATTTGAAAATAATTCTGGACCAATGGAGGAAAAAAATGGGTCATAAATATAGAACCAATTTAATAATCAAATTGAGATACAATAAAGCCTGCAGAGAGCAGGACTGAGGGAATGCTCTGAGGGGAAAGTATTGATTAGATGTTTCCCAAGATAGAATTGACAGACTATGGGAACCAGCTAGTCCCCTTAGGGAATGAGGGAAGAATCCCTGATGTTTCCCTGTTTTTTGCTTTTTTATTTAGGTGGATAGAAACTCCTTTAACTGAAACAAGTAACACAGAAAAAGATCAGATTGTTTTGTGGGTTAAGGGTGTGTGGGGTGAGCAAGGGTACAACATACGTCCAATTTTGTCTGTAAGGTACCGATAAGGGGTTAAGGGGAAGAGTCAGCTTGTTTAACATATTTATTCATTCAACAAATATTAACTTCCTACTCAGGTGCTGTTCTAGGTTTTGGGGATACTGTTGTAGGTAAGACAAAGTCCTGGCTTTTACGGAAGTTATATCCTACGTGAAAGTAGCTAGAATATTAATTTCAGATTCATAAGAAGTACATTTTACTCCCTGGGATTATTAAAGTTCATGGAAGCCTTTTGTATAATCAATATGGATAGCACATATATGTCTCTCTTGACTTAGCATAATTTTTGTATATCAAAATTTTATGAAGATTTATAGTTTTCTTTTATTACATACTGCTGTTTCTGTTTACCTACGTGAAGCCAAGGTTTAACTCAGCAATGGCATCCTCATTTATTACAAAGTCATATTGGAAACTGGGAAATAATATTATAATGATTTGATTTATGACAAAGTCTTCAGAAAAATTGGTGGTTAAACATACCTCCGTAAGCTTTTGTTTCCTTTTTTGTTAACTAAGGAGATTGTGCAAATGACCTCAAACACCACCTCCCTTAGCTAAGTCAAGTCCAGTGTGGTTTCTTTGTCTTGTTACTTCAACTCTTCTCAATATCAGCCTCAATTGTCCTCCATCCCTGGTGCTTCCCTTGATTTTTTTCACATTGGTGCTGCTGAGTTCTGTGGGGGAAAATCTCACAATCTTGCACTTTAATGACAATGTGTAGTATTGGTTTCTAATTTCAACTGAGTTCTCAAAATGGGCCAGCAATTCTTGCAGCTTGTTCTGATTTTAACAGTGGCCAGGTCAGGCCATCAATACTATTCACAAATATCCTAAACTGATCAATCTCCTTTCACTTTCTACAGATGACTTTCCACAGAGAAAGGAAAGAAAAAAAAAAAAAAAAAAAAAACCCCACTTAGGTAAACAACTCAGACAAAAGCTCCCTCCAATTCAGGTCACAAAGTCCACAGAGTTATTGGCCTAGGCACCAGCCTTTCCTCCTGGCCTTGCAGTAGAAGAGGTGCCTTCCATCTGCATGTGGCTCATCCCTCCCATTGTCCTTAGATGCTCTGGGTCCTGTCTCCTACTTTCAAAGGGACTTTTTCCTTTAAAAAAATTAAATTTATTGGGATGACATCTGATATAATAAAAGGCTAATATGCAAATAGACCAAACAGCAGAACAACCAGAACAACCGAACAACCAGTCACTATGATGTGTGTGGAACATGGTGGGTGTTGGCTATAGTGGGATGGCATAGCAGGTGTACAATTTTATAATACAGCATATGTATATTGTATTGTGTGTTTACCACCGGACTTTTCCCTTCTGATCATCCTTGCTTCCATAGCTTCAAAGAGTCCCTCTCTAGGTTTATTCTTAACACCTACCAAATATGCATAAGACTTCCCTGTTTTAAAAACAAACTAACAAATGAACTGCTGTGCTCATCCTCCATCTCCTTCTAGCTATCCTTTCAAAACCAAACTTTTTGAAAGTTGTCAACTCTCACTATTTCCACTTGTCATCTCCCACTCACCCCTCACCCTTCAACCCTCCCCAGAATGGCTCCAGTTTCCTCAACTGATCCAAAGGTGTTGAGTGACTGCTTGAATGAAATCAAATATCCCAGGTGACTTTCATATTTTAGATAATTTGTAAGATTAATAAGGTTTTTCCATAAGTATAGAAGAGCATCGTTCTTCCTTGGGGACGATTGACATTGGGTCAGTCATTCTAAATACTTGATTACATTCTTTTGATGTAAAGAATCTTTTCTCTCCGAACCAATAACTTAATGAAATTTAGAGGAAAAAAGAAATGCTATCCTTTGATAGACCAGAGTTTGATTGAAAGATGACTCCATTCCATAGAAGTGAATGCGGAGATGGGATTAAACCAAGGATGGTTGAAATTGCTTTCAACCTCAAGTCATTATCTTCCAGAAGAAGTCACTGCCTGTCACAGGTATGCCCGAAGGTACTCTTATTATGAACTACAGTAGTTTTCACTGATAAAACAAGGCCAAGCCATGTAGGTAAATAGGAAGAGTTTGCTAGCCTGCATATGCTCAATGACTTAGGTGTGCTTATTGTGGCTGGATCCTGAATGCAGCCTTTCTTATAGTCTGTCTGTGATCATCATACATCCTTGAAGAGTGGCACACTGCACACACCAAGAACTACACACATCACTTCATGTTTTTAAATGATAGCGGCTATTTGTTAAAATGAAAACTTATCTTTCCTGCTTTGCTTGGACAGCACTATTCACTTGTTTTATTCCAAACGTGGCCTTTTCAAGTCTGTCCAGCTCCCTTTCATTATCTTGGGGTTATTTATCTTGCATACATGACCCTTCTTAGAAACAGAGGAAAGCAGTGAAGTTTTGCTGTCTTCAAAGAACCACAAAGAGAAGGGTGGCGCCCTTTGGCTTAAAAATAATAAACAAACAACAGAAGCCAAGTTCCTGTGAAATGGTGGCGCATGGCCCTGTGTGGCCACAAACTTTATTTCCTCCTGTCTTCCCAGGGCTACTGGGTACTTTGGGGGCACCTGCTGACGGTATCAGCTGCCAGGATATTGCTGGCACCACATGGCACGGAACAACAAAGGAGCAAACACAGGGCACTGTTGGCCAGGCTGCCCGGCGGGCTGCGACCATGAATGAACAAAGAGCAGCCACCCCATCTACATCCTGCTGTGTTCCCAAAACATCTCACTTGTCTGCTGCACAGCCTTTCCGCCCACCTCTGTCTCTGAGAGAGGGAACTCCAGTCTAGCACTGGGTGTAAAAGGTCCATTGGATCCCTCAGGGTGACCTGGGGAGGCACAGAGACCCTCACAGGCAGGGTGAGCATTCCAAAGAAAAACTGTTTCAATTAAATCACACCCTTCATCTGGCAGGGACTAGGGCTCTATTCTATTCAAGGCACAGGTTATTTGTTTTTGACATTGTACTTTGAGGTCTGTCAAATCCATTCCTGAAAACTCCTGTCTGATCTAACACAGTATCTTTTAATTATGTTGTCTCTAAATCCTACTATTTCATTAAAAAGTTTAATCTACTTTGAAAATGAGACTTTGAGGCACATGGTGCTGAAATGATTATACCAGTGGCTTCAGGTATACAGTAAAATGTCACTATTAGAAATATAATCATTGCTCATGCCAGGATCTGTCAAAACACATATTCATTTAGAGTTTGCTTAGGAATAGGATGCCATAGATCAGGGCTGGGAGAAAGATACAGAAATGGGAGCATAAAGCAAAGAAGTATAAAAGGGAACTCTTTAAAGAGATTGTTGTTTATTTCACATTCTTAAAAAACAGGGCTGAATCTAACAAAAAATGAAAATTTATAAAAATAGCAATTATGTAATATCTAGTTATCCAGTAATGAGTGCATTTCTAATGTGCCAGTAATAAAGGAAATTAAAAGTCTTCATAAAAGTCATGGCAGAATATGATTATGTATCTGTGCATGCTATTTTCCCTCCTTTAAAATATATATATATATATATTTTATTGATTTTTTTCCAGAGAGGAAGAGAAAGAGATAGAGAGTTAGAAACATCGAGAGAGAATCATCGATCAGCTGCCCCTTGCACATCCCCTACTGAGGCCATGCCCGCAACCCAGGTACGTGCCCTTGACCGGAATCGAACCTGGGACCTTTCAGTCCACAGACCAACGCTCTACCACTGAGCCAAACTGGTTTTGGCTTTCCTCCTTCTTATATCACATAGTATGTTACCAAAACCGGTGGCATACAGAGAGGACTAAAGAAAAGAATTGCTCACAGTCCAGCTGGTGTGACTCAATGGCTGAGCATTGACCTATGAACCTGGAGGTCACAGTTTGATTCCTGATCAAGGCACATGCCCAGGTTTTGGGCTCAATCCCCAGTAGGAGGTGTACAGGAGGCAGCCGATCAATTAATATCTCTCATTATTGATGTTTTTATCTCTTTCTCTTCCTTCCTCTCTCTGAAATCAATAAAAACATATTTTTTTTTTTTTTAAAAAAGGAAATAATTGCTCACATAAAAACCTACAGTTCTCAGGTAGGATCTATTAGTGTACTTCCTGCACTAGATTGGCCCTAGAAATGTGCTAAGTCAAGAGATATTATTTGGTCATTTATTATGTAAGTCATAATAAAATCACTGGGAAAAAGTATGTCACCCAAAAATGAAAGAATCTTTCTTAGTAAAATCACCATCCAAAAAATTAAAGGGACGAAGCTGAGAGAGTATACTGTCCAAGATGCCATATAACCCAGATTCCTTGTGTCTGGGAAGGATGTTCAGGAAAAGTTGCTCCCAGTAGGCCTATATAGTGGGTGTTATATATGACAGCTTGTTTCTGTTTTCATCACTAGTGTCTCTTCCCTCATCTGCAGGACTAGGGGATTGACCAGGTTGCATTGAAGATCTCACAGCTCCAAGTTCAAAAATTCTAGAATATGCCTACTCCTAGACCGCTCAGCTTGCAAATGTATAACATACATTACATTTTAAAATATGAAGTAATGGCCAATATTTAAAAATTAGAATATATTATAAGAAATTATAGATGCAGATTCTCTTAAAATAGGACTGGCTACATCATTTTGGGAGTCAAGTGTGAAACAAAAACGCAGACACTCTTGTTCAAAAATTATTAAGGCCCTGGTTGGTGTTGCTCAGTTGGTTGGGCACCAAAAGGTTGACAGTTCAATTCCCAGTCAGGGGGCCATGTAGGAGTCAGCTGAGTTTCTCTCTCTCCCTCTTTCTAAAAATAAAAAATATATATTTAAAAAAATTATTAATGATTTCATGACAGTGAAGCATCAAAGCAAATGTGGGCCCTTCTAAGTGCGTGTCTGGCGTGACTGCACAAGTGTCATGCCCATGAAATCAGCATCAGTTGAAAATTCAGAGGAGCTGGCCACTGGGCCCACATTTCTGATAGCAATAAATGGGAGCAGAATTGTGGCTACCCCTTTAGTCATTCTCTCTATCTCCTATTACACATTGGGGCCGTGTCAGTCAGCGTTCATCACTGTACTTGCTCAATTGAGTTTTTTCCACCCTGACCTGCTGAGCTTATTTATATGACTTGTCTGGTCCCTGTGGGGATGTGAGTTTGTGCCTTCTGGTCTATGGTTAAAACTGACCGTACAAAGATAGTGGAGGCAGTGACCCACTACAAGGCTTTTATTGCTAATTGAAAGTGAGTCACCACACACAGATTGGACAATTTTTTTTTCTTTTGTTCTAAATCCAGGAAGGAGGGCGAGCGTACGTTAAATTATCTCAGCATGACTCATAGGGGTCTCCTTCCACCATGACCTCAATATACCTTTCCTTCCCCAGGGAGATTACATGGAATAATGCAACACTGGAAGATGAACGAAGCATACTCACTCTAGGTAGAATTCAAAAAAGTCTACCATTTTATGAAAACCTGAAAGATTCTGCCCTAAAAACTAAAACAAAACACAAAATTGGCAAGCACCAAAGCTAGTTTTAAAATTACTCTTTTAAAATCAACACCTTTGACCCCCATCTGATGTACTCTGATTAAGTTCTCTCCTGAAAACAAACAAACAAACAAACAAACAAAAACAACAAACAAACGAACATTATGCTCTTAGGGAAGTTAGAGGATATATATGAAGAGTTTAGTTGTTCCTGAATGCTTGTATATTCCAAAATCATGTGCTTTGTTCTCTTGAGCCTCAAAATTCACTATCAGCTTGAAATTTATTACGGACCCCACTATGGCTGCTGTTCTGTGCTCTAAAATGGACTTGCCTGCTAAGCACACATAAAAATATCTTTCTGTCAACACTTTCTTTTTCCCTTTGTTTGACCTCATTGCAATTCCTGGCATGATAGAGTATTTTAGTTTTCTGGACCATTTCCAGGCCAGGTCTTGTTTCTATACAAGATTTGTTCTATACGAAACCTGAAAAGGTTCAATGGTCAGGGTTCTGGTTGACTCATTCTGCTAGATTTCTCCCTCTTGGTCAACATTCTTTACCTCATTTTCTAGCTGCGCCTGGTGCCAGCACTTTTACACTCATCTAACTTAAGCAACCACATGTAAATATTTGGTAATTAATGTATACATGAGTAAATAAAAACGTAACAGATTTACTCTTTGAGTGACCAATATGATGAAACATATTGCTTTTTAGTGCTTTTAATAATTCTTGTTCATTGTGTTGCTTTTAAGCCAAGATAATCATGAATACTTGATTTCTGATTACAGTAGGTCATTTTTTTTTTTTTTTTTTTTTTTTTTGTGTGTGCTTGAAGAAAAGCATTGATTTCCTAGAGCCTTGTTGTAGCTTAGGAAATGAGAAAATATTTTTTAGCATGTCTCCAGTTTTGCAGTTATCTTTATTCAGTTCTATAATTTATGCTTACTATCACAAGCATGCAAATTGCACGTATTCTTATATGAATTTTTTCATTTTATTCACTTGTTAGGAAAGTCCTCAAGGAAAGAGACTGAATATGTTTTTCCTTGAATTTTATCTCCCTACACCCATGCAACTGCAGGGAGCTCAGTGTTTGGTGGTTACTCTGTGGATGAATGAGATAGATAATATGATGACTACAATACTTCAGCCACTCAATCTCAAACTTTTTTTCTCTTCCTCTTTTTCTCACTTCAACTCTCAGCATTTAACTTCTTAGTTATATGACAATTTCAAGTTTTGGGACTCCATGTAATATTGCTTTTTAAAACCATGGTTCTATTTTCTACTGGTGGTTATCACATCCAGTTGAGCAAGGGTAGGATGCTCTGGCTTCTGGTCTTCATCACTAGACACTCTTCTCTAGTGCTCAGATATCGTCAACCCTTTCCCTTGTCAGTCTACCTGCCATCCTCAGACCTCTCAAACCGAAATAGCTGCCTTCACCTTCTGGGTTTGTCTTAGCCCTCTTAGATGAGTCTGCCGTAATGGCTCACAGTTATTAAGCACTGATTGTCATAGACTTTTCCAAGAACTTTATGTATACTACTTTACTCATTCTTTACAAAAGCTTATGAAGTAGTTACAAATATGATATTTCATTGATTCTCTGGGACATTTTTTATTTCACATTTCTGAAATAGGAATGCGACTCAATATAGAATATTGGCAGTATTTTAAAAACCTTATTGGCCCATAAAATGATGGTATGTACATGTTACAATTCATGGATTCTTAGATTTGATTATATATCCCCACTCAACTGATAGGGAAACACAAGCTCAGAGCAGTTAGTCTAAGGACATGAAGCCATAGAGTCTTATTCCAGAGCTCAAGCTCTTGACCACAGCCCTGCTATTTTTTTTCTCTGTAATTTCCTCTTTTTGATTATATTTAAATGTATCAATTAAAAAAACCCCTAATGATTATTTTCATTTTGTGATTTAAAAGTTAATACACAGTCACTGTCAAAGCAGAAAATTTAGGGAAGAAAGTAAATCAACTTGAATCTTACTAAGCTATTAATATTGCCAACATTTTGGGATATTTCTCCCTGGCTTTCCTTCCTCTTTTGCACATTCAAATATATTTATAGCATTGGTAACATACCAGTGATACAGTTGCATTCCTCTGTTTTTCATTCGGTATTATGTGATGAGCATTTTCCAGCATTATTACATGCTCTATGAGCACAAGACTTTAAATGATTGTCTCATTTATTATTGTAGAGGTGTACTACAATTGAACACTTAGATTGCTGTCAGGTTTCACTATAAGTACATGCAATACACTGTCTTATCATTGCCTCAGGGTTCCAAAACCTGTTTTACTTCTTTTTAAATTATCATGTTCTTCTCAGCTTATCAGTAGAATGAAAAGAGAATGTGCTTCCTCCATAGAAGAAGTCTCTGCCAAATCAAGAGCTCAGATGGGAAACATTTCCTAAAGTAGGGGTGTCGAACTCAATCAGAGAAGGGGACAAAATCTAAAATCCAGCCTCAATCTCGGGCCGAATGGTTTACTGAACAGTCATAAACTGTCATTGTGATGGAAATGCAGCAGAGTGCAGTGATGACAGCGCGGTGCGGGCCACATTGCAAGGCCTGGCGGGACGGATTTGGCCCGCGGGCCTTGTGTTTGACACATGTGTCCTAAAGAGAGCATCAGTGGATTCCCAGGAAGTTGCTACTTGGCATTGTTCAGCCTCTTTAGGAGGGGATTTTATCCTCATTAGAAAAGGCTCCGGCAGTCAGTGTGTTTGAGGTTGAGTTAGCATAGCAACAGGTCTTTGCTCCATACAAATTCTGGTCACATCATTTGAGGACAGCACACTGCTTTCTAATGATGTGTTACAGAACGCAGGGTGTATAGAAACAGTGGATATGGAAATTGTAGATGAGGAAATCTGATCTCAACACCTTCAGAGCTTTTCACTTTCTTAGTCTTATTTTCTTTCTACCTCTTCTCAGTACTGACAGGAGAGAGGAAAACTCAGCAAGTAATCATCACAGCAAAGCTGAGTCTTAAAAAGATCACAGTAAACTGGAAAGCCCAAGTGCCCATCAGTAGAGAAGTGGATAAATAAGGTGGTGGTACATTACACAATGTAGTACTTACTTGATTGTAAAAAAAAGGAAATGTTACCTTTTGGGACAGCATAGATAGACCAGGAGGTTATTAAACTAAATGAAGTAAGCCAGTCAGAGAAAGGCAAGTACCAAATGATCTCACTTATATGTGTAATCTAATGAACAAAATAAACTAATAAACAAAATAGAGGCACAAATACATGGAACAGATTGACAGCTATCAGAGATGAGGAGAGTTGGGGACTGGATGAAAGAAAATGAGGCGGGCTAGAAGAGGTCAATGGGGGAACATATGTAATAGTTTCAACAATAAAGATATTTTTAAAAAGTGAAGGGATTAAGCAAAAAACCAACATAACACATAAATACAGACCATAGTGTGGTGATAACCAGAGGGAAGGGGGGTAGAGCCTAGGTAGAGTTGGGTGAAGTTGGGGGAAATGGGGACAGAGAGATACTTTGCTTGGGGCAATAGGCTCATGATGCAGAGGGCAGACGATGTTTTATTGAGGTGTATACTTGAAACCTCTATGACTTTGCAAACCAATGTCACCCCAATAAATTCAATTTTAAGAAAGGGCGATTTACGAGGTCCCATAGGGTGACTGCACATTCCTGACCACCATCCACTAATCACCAGAAAGACATTTGTACATATTTCCGCCTTCAGAAAATAACCTCTGGCAATTGTGGTCTTTATTTCCTGGGTACATTCATGTTTACTGTTGTGATTAAAATGTGTCTTGAAAATTAATGTCTCTTGAAAACTAAGGGATATTTTCCCAGTACCCAGCATTAAAAGTTTTTAGTAACATCTTTTAATTTTTAATCAAACAATCTAGAATTCTGTAAATAACCAGAACTTTTTCTAAGTGAAACTAAAGTGTACCCCATTATCTGTAACTGTTTTGTCCTCGTCGATACAAACTATATGTGTGCCACTGTGCTAGGTGCTCTACAGACCACCAAGTCCAAAGATTGCTTTCCCAGAGGCTATCCTGAGCTAAGTTTGAGAGTTTATTAAGGACCAGGGAGATAAAACAAGAATGAATTGAGTTGCTTTATGTATACGAGGGTAAAAGTCAGATAAAATGTATTTGTATTACTAATAGTTTCTAGAGATCACATTTTAAAACTTTTTTTTTTAATTTAGACTCTGGCCTAATTTTTTAATTTAGTATCAAATAATGAATAGTTGTTTGGAGACTAATGGGTGCCACTTTTCAGGGTGGCTCTTATGCAGAGATAAAGCCTAATTGCTCTGCACAAAGCATGCACGTTCCAATGAGGGAAGAGAGATTTCTCTACAATCACCAAAACATGGGCATCACCAGAAGAGGGCAATGGGAGAGATCCAACATTCAAAAGGGAGGAAAAACTGGGGGCTCACTGGGAATCTGACTATGACAGCTAATTACAAATTTATCCCTCAAAAATTGGCAAAGGGAACATGATGAGAAAAGACTCCAAAAAGGAAAATATCAGAGTGAATTTGGGCAACTCTGAAGATTCTGGATTGACTGCTTGAGTAATATGGAACATTTCCTGATATGTACATGAGACCAGTTTTCCCTCTCATATTTCAATTTCAGGAAACATGCTACTTATTTCAGAATCCATATGAATTTCTTGTGAAATAAGATGAGGTGTATGCCTACCTAATACATACTATAGAAACCAGTAGGAAGAGCTAAGCTTAACTTGAGAAACAATCACGTTATAGTTTAAAGAGGATTTAAAGTCATGATCATGATTTTTATTTCCTTCCTCAAGGTGCAGATGCTCAGACAGTTGGTAGACTTTGGCTGAAGAGATAGAGAAATGTTGAAACTATGTTGTTTTTGCTTTTTTATATCAAGTTTACCAGTAATTTAAAATATTCCTCTCTCTGCTTTTTAAAAGTCAGTAAATACTAGGCACTTTAAGCTACTGGAGCACAGAACACCACATTTACCCCATTTTATTTTTGTGCAAACACATTTTCTTCACTCATTAGGCAATGTTATTGTTATAGGTTCAAGACACCCATAGCTGTTTTACCTTCATTGGAGAGCTCATTTAAAAAAAAAAAAAAATTCTGCTGGTGGTGAATTTGGATTTATTTTTCAATTTGAATCTTTGCCTGCAAAGATGCTATGATTAAAACTTGTTACAGTATAGAACAAATTTGTATGGTTTATACTAGTAACATTTGTTTTAAGTACTGTAACAAGTGATATTAAAGTGTCACTTTTTGTTATTGTGATTTTTATTTTCTTGACTTCATCTCTAATTTTCTCTTAACTTTGGATGCATAGTAAAATATGGGTAAGTGTGTGTGTGTGTGTGTGTGTGTGTGTGTGTGTGTGTGTGTGTGATGAAGATGTTCAAGGTCTCTGTCTTGGTTAGAAATTAAGAAATCGCCTGAGAGACAAATAATGAAATTTAATTGCTTTTATACAGCTTATTCTAATACCGTTATAACTAAATGCAATGATTTTATCTTGCATATTTGTGTATTTCATTGCCTCCATAGAAATCAACAGACACAAAGCACTAATTCTGAACATTATTAATCTGAGAAGTAATGTAACTTTTAAAGAACTGAAAAGTAAAAACCCAGTAAAATATTGTACTTCTTCATGCATCTAATTTTTAAAATTTTTTATTTTTATTAAAATTATTGAGGTGACATTGGTTAATAAAATTATATATGTTTCAAGTGTAATGTATCTCATTTTCATTGCAACAATTTTATAAAATTAGAAATATTTCATGTTTTGTATTTAAAGAAATACAAAACTGTTCTTCACTCAACTCATCCTATAGCAATTTCTTTTGTCTTATTGTTATTTTTTTTAAAAAAATTTTAAAAATATGTTTTTGTTTATTTTCAGAGAGAGAGGAAGAGAGAAGAATAGTGAGATAGAAACACTGACGAGAGAGAAACATCATTGATCGATTTGCTGCCTCCTGCATGCCCCCTACTAGGAATTGAGCCCACAACCTGGGCATGTACCCTGACCAAATTGAGCCAGTGACCTCTTGGTTCCTGGGTCAATGCTCAATCACTGAGCCACACCGGCTGGATTTATTGCTATATTTTCTCTTTGGTCACCAGCAATAATGTAAAAAATAAACAAATAAAATAATTAGAAATTATGGTGCTGTCACACGTATTTGAAGGACAAAGGTGAAAGAGTACGGTTAACTATCCCCAAAATAATTCTAGAAAAAAACACAAAAGAGGATCTAAATTTCTTTGTTGTTGTTTACTTGACTTGTATTTAAAATCGTTTTCAACCCTGTTTCCACTTTTCAAGTCAGATCTGCATTTTCAACTTACTCCTGACCATGTGTAATTTTCATGCCCCATCAGCAAATCAAAGACAGTGTGTACAAAAAATCAAATTAATTCCATTGCCCTCCCCACCTGTCCCTCAACAGTTCCTTTGTTCAGTGAGTGGCACCACCTTTAACCTCTTGCCCAAACCCCCGCTCCCTCTGCACATTTCAGTCTCCTAGGGTCCCAGCTGTGCTTCTTCCTTTCTCTGTCCCAGGGAAGCCACCCCCTCCCACCCAGGTCGCTGCAGTAGGTTCCCTTGGCCCATCTTCTCCATGCCACTTTCCACATTGCTGCCAGTTTGACATTTCTAAAATATCAATCTGATTTTATCCAAAACTGCCCAGTGGCTACCACTACTCTTGGAAATGCCTACGTCTCCAGCCTTATCTCTGGATACATTTCTGTTCCAGAAAATGCCCATGCTCCTCCTTGAAGAAAGGAACATTATACCCCTCTGCTGCTATGCATACTTTATGTCTCCATGTCTATGTCATTTCGTACGACACTGCAAATGTCTTCTGCCTTGATTGTGTCTTCCACCAGTCTGAATGTGCCTGAAGACAGAGGCAATCTAATCTTTATGTTGCTCACTGATGTATGTGCACAGAGTCTGGCACATAATAGATGATTAATAAATATTTATTAAATGAACAAATAAAAAGTAATTAGTAGACAAAGATTATGCTATTTCTGATGGACCCCTGATTTTGTCTTTCTGTTAGGCTGTTTTAGTCATATAACAGAGCACGCAAATGTATTTGAAAATCCAGAAGTCACCTTAAAGGAACCTTGATCTTTTTTCTCAAGGACAGTGTGATGGCAGGGAAGAAAAGTTAAGTGGCACTGATTCCAAGTGAATCAGAATGTTGACTCATTAGGCCATTTCTGTGACTTAATAATAGAGCAAATAAACAAGTGCCATGATTCACTGCTCCTCTCAAGTGCAATGTATTTTCCCCAATAGTTTCTAATTAAGAGAAATCTAGCCTTTTTTCCCCCAGAATACATGTGTAGAAGGTGAAAGATACTTTAATATTTTTTTGAAAAAAATTGGATAGAGATTTAAAAAATGAGTTGAAGAGTCAAGCCTGAAAATTCTTAGCAAATAAAAGTATGGGAAATTGGCAACCTTGATTAAGAATTTTATAGAGAGAGTCCACATATACACTGAGTGGTCAGATTATCATGACCACCCCATCAGTACTTCATTGGGTCACCTTTTGTCTTCAATTCTGTGGTGATTCTTCTTGACATTGACTGCACAAGATGTTGAAAGGTGATGCAAGGAATCTGACACCATGCCCGATGAATAGCACTGTCCAGTTCTGTGAGATTTGATGGTTGTGGAACCAGCTGCCTGATGCCTCCTTTAACTTGGTCTCACAAATGCTCAGTTGGATTGAGATCTGGTGATTTCGGGGGCCACAAAAGCAATTCCTCATGTTCTTGAAACCACTCCTGCACAATACGAGCACCATGGCATGGCGCATTGTGTTGTTGGAAGAAGGCATCCCCGTTGGGATACGCCGTCAACATGATAGGATGAACTTGATCAGCAATGATACTTAGGTATGTTGTGCTATTCAGACATTGTTCCACATGAATTAAAGGGCCCAAATCATGCCAGGAAGACATGCCCCAACCCATAACACTGCCCCCACCAGAAAAATAACCACTTATACTGTCTTGGTAAACAACCTGCTTCCCTATTTATAATGGTCTGGCGCTCTAGCAACTTCAGCGTGAAATTATAGCTAATTTATCTACAAATGTCAGGTAGTCATAATATGCACCTCTTGTTTTTCTGTCCTGGCACACTGGGAATAATCCAAATGAGTGGGAAGTTATTATTGGACAGAAAGATAAGTTGGAGGCAATTGTTTCTTTATTGTTTTGACATTTATATGTTGTTCCAGTGTGTTGGGTCAGTCTTTGTACATTGCACAGCTGTGGCCAGTGCTGGGGACGCTTGCCAGCATTAATGACAACCAGTGGCACAAGGAGTTCTGCTGACCGCGCCTAATTCTTTTACACTGATTAAATATTTAGGGACAGAAAGGTTCTGTGTTTGATGATGCAGTAAACCGTGCCAGTCTAAATCGAAAAGTTTTCAAATGTCAAACATCTCTAAGACTTTAGGCTAATCATTCACCATTATAATAATAAAAATAAACAAATTTTTTTAAAGTGGAACCTGAGTTTTTTAGATGCTGCCATCAAGAACATCTGACTGGCAGAACCAGCTGTCAGGAACCACTTTTTTGTGTGTCCTCCAGGCGTAGTCTAGGTATATATGCAAGTAAACATAGTATTTTCATATTTTAATACTGGTTTTGCTTTGCCACTGAATACAGCGTAGGGCAAATGTAGGTTTATGGTTTTGCGTTCTCAAAACACAGTTTACTCTTATACTCTTATATATTAATTATTGCATTAATTTTCCACATGAGCAACTGTAAGCCTACTTTTGCCCACCCCTGATATATCATGGAGAACATTCTATATTTGCACTGATGCATTTAGCTTATTTGGATTCTTTAATATTATTCTTTATTGCATCTGCATAGTATCCTTGTTAGGGATGCAGCACTAGTTGTTTAATCAGATTCCTTCTGACAGAAATTTAATTTTTCCCCATGATTCACTATTATAAACAGTGTATAACATCTTCATGCATTTTAAAACCATTAAAAAGAGCATTTGAAGTGGAAAGAACTCCAGGGCATCGTTCTTCTTCCTTACAGAGAAGATGTAACGTGATGTGGGGCCCAGAAAAACAAATGATAAAAAAATGAACTAGAAGTCACCCTTTGAAGTTTGCTACCAGGATGGAGTGCTTTGTAAAACCAAATTAGTATTTGGTGTCCACAGAGACACCTGTGCTCCTTTTACTTTTCTTGAAGAAACGAAGGAACAAACGGACTTTTCTGGAAAGGCTCTGCACCTGGGGAGTTTTCATGGCTACTTGGTGGAGCCTGCCCATCCCTACACACACATGGCTTCTACTACCGCCAGGGTCTTGGGACGCTGGTCTTGGAGAGACAACATAGGTGACTTACTTCATCCACTTAACAAATAGTGGTTTATTCCGCATTTCCATTTTATCTTGATTTTTCATATTTTAAAAATGAGTATAAATGTTTTAATATTTGATTGTAGAAAATTACACTGATCAAAACATGGTTCTTTTAAAAAATTACTTTATTAAAGCAATCATCAAGTTGTCATCAGGACATTGGAGGTAGAAAAACTGGAGAAGTCATTATTCTCCAGTAAAAGGCACTTATTTCTCAGCTCATTATAGAACTTACTTCAAAATCATTATGGGCCAAAACTCAGCAAGGAGAAGAGCAACCAGGTTTACTAGTAAATCTCGGGAGAAGTGAAGAGAGTTGTCTCTGAAGACATAGCTTCTAGATTTACTTGAAGCCAACTCCTAGTTATTAAAGTTTTGAAATACTCTTAAAAGAGTAATTTTTTTATCTGTGGTTCAGAAAACACTCAGGTTGAGCATAGGACAGTCAAAACAAGATGATAATTTTGTCACTCATTTAGTTTCACCTGGGCTAAAATGGTTTCTTTGGCAAGCCAACACTGTCCCTAGTAAAAGCAAAAACAACCCTTCTACCCCCCCAAAACCCTAATGTTCACATCTCTCTGATTTTAATACATTTCAGGGTATGTTGTGATTTAAAGCAGTGGTTCTTCTACTTTATTGGTTTTTTTGTGTTTTTTTTTTTAATCTTGGCCCACTTTCCTCTATCCCCCATCACTGAAGTTCATTGTATTTCAAAGTTCACTTACGTTCTAGAGAGAGATGCCGCTAATGGATTTGCTGGCTTCTGGTCTCTCTGTCCCTGAACTGTTCTCTGATGTCATTTTGGGTAAAATTTTTATATTCTTCGTAAATTGGGAATGAGTTTTAATAGAGGAAACTGAAGTGCTATTAGCTATCCCTTGCCAAGTGATTGTCTCTTCTTAGTGGATCCTCCACTAGCCTCTTGAAGCAAACATTTAATGAAAATAACTGCATTTTTAGTTTTATGAGTATTAAATCCAGCCCAGCCAGTGTGGCTCAGAGGTTGAGCATTAACTTATGAACCAGGAGGTTATGCTTTGATTCTCGATTAGGGCACATGCCCAAGTTGCAGACTTAATACCTGGTAGGGACGTGCAGGAGTCAGTTGATCAATGATTCTCTCTCATCATCGATGTTTCTATTGCTCTCTCCCTTTCTTTCTGAAATCAATAAAAAAATTTTTTTTTTTAATAATATTAAAAAATCTGGTCAAAGAGCTGGACAGGTCTATTGTGGTATTCCTGTCAAAATATCCAGATTATCTTAAAGATCAGCTCATGTGCTTGAACAACTACCAAACTTGTCCTTTCCCATATTAAAACTTTGATAAGAACTTCCATTGTTTCTCTTGAAACAAGTATGTTTGGGTTGAAATATTTGGCACCAATACAACTTTCACTTATCTTCACATAGGTGGTGAAAAAAGAGGCTACTTCATAAGGAGCTCTGTGACTTCCTGAACTTTCCTCTTCCAAGAGGGAGTGACCCTGACTGGAGGACAGCATGACCTCGGAGGCAGGAGAGGAGGTAGGTGAGGTACGTAGTAACCCCATTACACACAGGCCCTCATCTCCATGAATCACAACTGATTTTTTAATTCACATTCTGATTACATCCTCACCTAAGACAATGTTGAGATCAAATATTATTCAAACTCCAGGCAACTGTGTCTTTGTCCTTAGGTCTGTGAAATTCCATGAGAAAAATCCTCAAAAAGAGCTCCATTAAAAAAAAAAAAAAAAAAAAGATTTGGAGAGTTTTGGAAACAAATAAAGTCAATTCATTTTATATAAATCCCCATTGAGGAAAGCATTAACAGGAGGTTGTTTTTTTGGGGGAGAAAATTTTCCACATTATTTCACAGGTTCCACTTCCTTACTGAATGTTGGTTGTTTGCTTTGATAAATAATATTTCCTCCAGCTGGCACATTTAAACAGGATCCATTCAAATGAATTTCATGGGACATTGAGCAATTCTGTTACCTTCCTCAATGAAAACTAAAGGTCACATTATTCTCTCTATCTTTTCCTTCCAAGAAGCTAGGAAAGAAGTTGTTGATATTATTGTTAATGTTTCAAAGAAAACGATAGCTGCTCACTTTTTTCTTAAGTGAAGCAGAGCTTTTGGCCTTGGTCATGCCCTTGAAGATCAGCTCTCCTTGGTGTTATTACCATTTCTCAGAGGGTAGTCTTCCATTCGTTTGCTCTCACCTCTTTCTGGAGTATGCTCCTAGCTAGGAGTCTTGCTGTTGGGTGAAGTGCGCACGGCTGATGTGACAACCTGGTTGGCCCGGTGTGCTGGGTGACCTGAGGACTGAGCATTTTGGAAATGCCCAAGATTTTCATCAACAAAGAAAAAAACTGGCTAGTTGGCAACTAAGGTCAAATCAATAATGATCCTTTTGTATGGACACAGTTGGAACAGAAAGCCTTTCACCAATTTTAATAAAACCTCTAAAACATGATTGTAAGGAGGCACTGGGGGAAACCCTATCACCGTTTTGGAACATATAAGAAGGACTTTCAGGGTGACCCTAGAGGTCAGACAAGGAATGGAGCTTTGGTGATGGCTTTTTCCAATGAGAGCAGTTTCTATTTTTCTCATCAACTGTTTTTAGAAGTAAGGCAAAGACCTCAGCAAGGCTTACAGATAGAATGTATTGGCTAACTAGAGGGAAATTTTGCCCCGTATTGCTTTGCAGCCTTTAACCCACATGGTAGAGAGAAGCCAGTTCACTAGTAAAATAATGTTCATTGTGGGGAATTGAATTGGGAAAATCAGTAGAGAAAGGGGAGGAATATGTTATGGACACACCAAAATGTGTATTCCAATAATGTGGCATAATGGAGACTTCTGGACTATCCCAAGGGCATATATGTTAACCTGGCACCTGATAATAAAAAGCAGAGTCTTTCTGACCAAAGGACTGAGCAGATGGTAGAGGAAAGAGGTGTGGTTGCAAACAGCCCCAGGCTTTGTCAACATCAACTGTACCCACAGACTTGAAAAGATGGACTTTACCCACACAAAGTGTGGGGGAGACACCTGTATGATCAAATTACCATCTGCACTATTATCAGTAATTACTCAAAGGACAGCCATAAATCAACCAAATGCCATAATAGTCATCTTTAGGAGAAGGGAAGGTTTGCCTGAATTTCCCTTTTGCAATGAAGAGCTGATAGGCAGGTATTTTGCTGGATTTCAGGCACTTCATGAGGAGTGTTGAGGAACACACACTCCTTTTCTTCCTGGAAATCTTGCCTTCAGGCATGACACCTTGAACTATCCAGATTGCAACACAGAAGTAGTCTAACCCTGAAGCTACGTGCAATTCTTGGGGAACTCTTCATATGCAGAGATCTGTGCTCTGAAGCAAAGCAGGTGGCCTTTGCCCTTCCTGGAACCTCTGGTGGAATGCCCTCCCCCAGACATTCCCAGAGCTCTCACTTCCACCCGGTGCCACCTCTGCTTTGAAATCATCTTATGCATCCTCTGCTTTGAAATCGTCTTTCTCTATCACTATATAACATAGCTCCCCTACCTAGGATTATTATCCCCTTTCCATATTCTATTGGTCTCTTGTCTTTAGCCTTCTTACCATCTGATACTTTATATTCTTGCTAGTTTATTTGCTTATCATCTTTCTTGTCCTATTAGAATGTACATCCCATAAAAGCAGGGATTTTGCCCATTTTGTTTACTGCTATATTTCATCATGGGCATCCTGTAAATATTTGTGAAAGGAATGAATGAGTCCTTAAGTAAAGCTTTTCACTCCCTCTGATCTCAGTTTTCTCAGATCCATGGGCAGTTCAGACCCCAAGGCAAACGACACAAAAGGCTTTAAAAAAAAAAAAAAAAAAAAAAAAAAAAAAAAAAGATGTTACCTGAATGGGACAAGTCCCAAAGCTAATCAATGTACCCAAGAAGAAAAGGGAAAGCTTCTTTACTCTCAGAATGGCAAGCAGTTTTCAGTGTTTCCTGACTAGGTTTCTCAACACAGGGTCCTACTGACCCTGAATATTATCCCTGGAGTGGCAAGGGCAAGTTCCTGTCCTTAGGGAAAAAGAATCAGGACAACAAATTCAAACGTGGCCCTAGAAAACATCAGAATCCAATAGTTGTTGACTTTTCTCTATATTTAAATTTCTTTAAATCTTCCCTTTACTGATTTAAGTTACTGAAACGAAGGTAGTCAATAGAGCTTGGGAAATATTTATAGTTACCTTAAAATTAAATTTTATAGAAAGATTCATAACCTTTTGGATTTTATGTTAGCCCTCCTGTCCCATGGTTTCTGAGTTATCATCTTGTGTTTGAAGGTTTTTATGGCAGTTATAGTCATGGAGAAAATACTTATCCATTAGCAAAGTTCATCAAAATCACTGGGCTTAGCTACCTGAGAAGGTAGTTGATCTCCAAAGTTTTCTTCTCTATAATTCTGAATTCCAGATGCTGAAGACAGTAGGTTCTGAGCTGAACTTTTTATGACTGTTTGCATGTCATACAAATAAATAAAAATATGTAGATGATTGTACATAAAATGCTAAGCTTAAGTTTAAAATGCAAATCTTAAAATATTTCATAAAAACCAAAAAGGATAGAAGAATCCCAAAAAGTGGAGACTAAGGCTGCCTGACCAAACTCAAGCACATTATAAACAATGGACTATTCATTTATTCTGAGGTGCTGGAGCCTAATTGTCCTTCTGCCTATTCTAAGTATGACACCAATGACTCTTCAACCTTGGACTAGGTGTTGACTCTCTTTATAAATTGGGAGTACCCAAGCAAAGAGGAAACTTTTTTTGTGAAAGGACATCAGAAGCCATGATGCTATATATGTAATATATACATTTTATATAGATTTCTAAAAAGGAAAAAAAAAAAAAAACATCAGAAGAACTGCCTTCTATGCTAACTTTCACTGTGGTGTTAAACATTTGCCAAGATATAAAATTTCTTCCATTCCAGATCTTTAAAGTCACATTACAGAAGTGACCACCCAGACTCAGTATAAGAGAACATAGGTTGTCATATCAGTGACTCCATCACATCAGGTAAAGACAATCTTTCTACAATCTCAAATATTCCTCTGGAGATAACACTTAGATTGTTTATCTTACCTGAGAACCACCTGTATTTGTATGGCAATCACACTTGAAAGATAGTAAAGAGTACAGGGCTGGGAACCTAAAACAGGGTCTGTTTACATAATTAGGTGGTGCAATTCTACACCAAAGTTCTTGTCAGATAAGTAAGAAGTAGGCCCCTCTTCCTCTATAAGGAAGTTCTTTTTCAGTTTGTTTCCTAGTATTTGCCTAGTTTGTGCCCTCCCTGCTGTTCAAAGGTTACTTAATTTAGGGACAGTAGGGGATCTTTACTTGGGATGATGGGCTCAAGCACTTCTAGAAAAGTGACTCTGTGACTGATATGAGTTGACATGTATTTCACACCATACAAAACAAATAACTCTGGGATACATTTCAACAGCTATTAATTTCACTGGAAAAGGCCAACACTGCTAGATTTTCTTTTTCCACTGAGAGTCCATAATATAGAGTGCTAGGATATTGCTGCCCTTCCTCAGATGTAAGAAAGTAAGAAGATGCTATGACTTGAAAATACCAGTGTTGCCAACTCAAGTGGATTTCTGAAGAAACGTCCAATGGCTGCAGCCAGCTATAGACTATAGGGCATGTCTGTTGGGCTTTCATTTAGGTCCTTTCTTTCATTTCTCCCTGCCTTTGAAGGTCGATTCCTCTGCCTAGATCTCTCTCATACTCCTCTTTACTTGGCTGATTACTGTACATAATTTAATACTCAACTCATGTAAAACCCCACACCTGGAGGCTTCCCTGAGCAATCCCCATCCCCAACTCTGAGTTCTCATAGTAATTTTTTGATTACTGCCAATATACCATGTGTTATAATATGTAATTCAACCTACTCATAATTAATATTTTCTTTATAGCAGTGGTTCTAAATTTTGGTTGCATGTTAGATTGATCTAAGGAGATTTTTAAAGTCCAGATGCCCTGTCTGCATTCTAGACCAGTGAAATCAGGGTCTCTGGGGGATGGGAACCAGGATTTAGTATTTTTTTTTCTTAAAGCTCTCAATTTAATTCAATCTGCCATACCGAAAGGCAGTTTTTGAATACAATTATCTAATATTATACAATGCACATACATAAAACATGATGGAGAGATCAGTGATAGTCAAGAAGCCATGTCATTTCATTGGGGTTAGACTTGAAACTGACTGGCAAGAGATTGGTTTGCTAGGAAGTCATTTATGAGCATTGGACATGCTAGTCGTTCAGGCTGAACTCTTCAATCCTAGGCCTTCATCTAGCGTAATTTCTGTCTACAGTGACTAGCTGAATACTGCGGCCTTTTAAGGGTTTCTCTGATAGAGCTCTAATTCCTTTGGTTACCTCGTGAGCCCTTCTTTCTATGGTTCCTCTTCCTAACAAACTTCCTAGCAAACCTCTTCAACTATCTTTCATGAACCATTCTCCCTGCAGGCTCCCAGGGGGGGGTTAAGTCATCTCTCAATAAAGGACACTTAAAACAAAGGGAAGAGATTGGGCAAAAGATAGAATTATCTTAATTAGATAAGTCTGTGGCCAAAGGCAAAGTGAGCACCCTAGGCAATGGTCATGGAACTATCCTTAGTATTGATATACAACTGGGTGTCTCCCCAGTTCTATTTTGAACTATTCCAACATACCAAAGACTACATTTATGAGCATTGGACATGCTAGTTGTTCAGGCTGAACTCTTCAATCCTAGGTTTCCATCTAGTGTAATTTCTGTCTACAGTGACTAGCTAAACACTGCGGCCTTTTAAGGGTTACTCTGATACAGCTCTGATTCCTTTGTTTACCTCATGAGCCCTATTTCTGGGGATGGATGTGTTTCAGGGCTGGAAGAGTGTTGAGGGGAAACATTTTCATGAGCTCAAACTGGACATAACTTGTTTTAATGCTTAATGTAAACACGTAACTGTATTCTCATGAGCAATTCCACAAAGCAGAATAATGCCTCCTATTCTCATTTCCGCCTATTCCTTCTTCTGAACTTCCAGTCTGACTGGTTGCATTGTTCCTGCTCCCACTCCCACCCTGGGGTGCTCTGCATTCTCCCCTAGGCTGGCAGCAGTCTCTCTGTGTGACCGCCAAGCCTCCTCCTCCCACTTCTCCTTGAATCCTTCCTCTTCACTGGTTCTTCCATGAGGATTGACTATAACAACTCACAACCAAGCGTCCCTGCACCTATTAAGCCTAAAGGATAAGAGACTGGCTTGTTAGAATCAGCAAAAATAGTTGAAGAGAGAACAATTAATAACTATTTCCTTTGGTTTTGCATTCCTTGGCCTTGTCCTGGAATCCTGTGACTGACTTGTATCCTTTCTATGAGAAGCTCAAGTCCTCCTTAGTTCCTGCATGCAATTATTGCCACAGCATTTAATGAAAAAAGCTTAAAAGGTGTGAAGTTATTCTTTTTTAGATCTTCTTTATTTTTAAGATAAGTGATTTCTAAACCATTTGTCAACACTTGGCCTGATTATTCTCTGAGAAACCATACCATTTAAACAAGCCTGTCTAAATCATTTATTCATTTGACTGCTGATTACTGTTATAAGTTCCAAAGTGATGCTAATACCTTCTCAGTTATAAATGTCCAAGAGAAAGCTCCTGGATCCCTTCTTTCTCCCTGCAGGCTCTCAGTGGGGTTTATGTCAGCTCTCAATAAAGGGCACTTAAAACAAAGGGAAGAGATTGGGCAAAAGATAGAATTATTTATATTTGAAACACTACATGTGATAAACATCTGCATATAAGCAGTTACTCAAATTAACATTTAAAATTAGAAACAACTTCCCTCTTTTATTTTTCAAAACAGAAGATTGACATCCTAGGAAATGATATTAAAATTTACTTGTTTAAAAGTAAATTCTCCACAATTCTGAAGTTCCTCATTTAATTCAATTAAAGGAGCTTCTACTCTAGAGAAATTCCTGACAGAGTATTTGAGAATGGAAAAGCCAAAGCAGAAAAGGAACAGACAAATACAATAGGGACAGTTTAAGCCCTATTTTAGGCACTGAAATTAGGAAAGTGAAGAATAGCATCAAAAAGATCTCTTGGAAAGTACCTGCCAGCCAAACTCCTCCTCCCTCTCCTGGCTCCCCCACGAACGCACTCAAGTTTCCAGAAATGTGCATTCAAAAATGAATGTCAAGGAAATTCTAGCCAAGTCAGCTAGCTGCATTGTATTTCCAACAGGGGGAATATGCATCACCAGAACTCCCAGTAGGGATGCTTGTTTATGGGTTCAATCAAGAACTAGAGAGAATGAGACAGAAAGACATTTTTTCAGGGGGCCTGAGATATTATTGTAAAAACTAGGGAGGCAAAGGTGGAGGGACAAAGTGTGTTCAGAATTACCTCTAAGCATCAAAGATAATCTCTTTCCCTTGGAAAACTCCTCAGCAGTAGTTTTCCATTCCCTGTGGCATCAACAGCTGCCTAACACAATCACAGTGTTCTTATTCAGGTGAGGGTAAGCAAAGACGCCAGTATTAGTTCCTCTGGGCCTCCCTTGGCAGGTGCAGTCAGTCTCCTGCACACTCTTCTCATGGGCAGAAAGAATAAGTGCTTTTAAGAATTAGTGCTTATAAGAATTAGTAAATCTTTGGCTTTCACAGGGACATGTATTTATTGTGAATACAGTAAAGTACTTAAGAGTTAAGTTCAAGTCCTGGCCAGATAGCTCTGTTGGTTAGAGCATCAGCCTGATATGCCAAGGGTGTAGGTTCAAACCCTGGTCAGGGCACATGCAAGAATCAACCAATAAATGCATGAATAAGTGAAACAAAAACAAAAACAAACAAACAAAAAAAAAAGAGTTAAGCTCAACAAAATGAAGTCTGGTACTGAAAATTTATGCTTTTAAACTGTTAGATACATGTCAAAGCATGTATTTCAAATGATAACCAGGATAAAACAAAAGCAGTAACAGCAGCAGCAGCAATTAACCTCAATATTAATGAGAGTTTGCTGTGTCCCAGGCAGAATTTTAAGCCCTTTACCTGGATCATCTCATTTAAGCCTCACAACAACTCTACTGAGGCAGGTTCTGTGATTATCCTGTTTTACAGATAATCGTGATGCTAAATTTTCAGAGCATTTTTTCACCATAAGAATGTTTGCTGGCTTTTTGTTGTTGTTTTTTGTTTTGTTTTGTTAGTTAGCAAGCACCTATATAAGTTTTAAGAAGTGGCAGGTAGTGATCTAAGATTTTATATTAACCTATTTAATACTTATGACAACTCTGTTAGCAAGATACACTTATGATCATCATTTTGAAGATGTAGAAGTTGCGTTTCAAGGAGATGGAGCAACTAACCCAAGACCACACTACTAGTAAGCTAGTAATGTGGGGCTTTAACCCCAGGCAGTCTGTTGTGAATGCTCAGAGAGGAAAATGTCTTATACAGTTGATGCTCAAACATTTCTTAAATTTAGTCAACTTCCCTGGTTTACTGGGTGGGAAGGGGTGTGTGTGTGTGTGTATGTGTGGGGAGTGTGGGGGTATTGTGAAGAAGAAGGAGGGAAAAGAGAGGTGTTTATCCTGTCTCTCTTCTTCTCAGAACTTGTCAGTGACACTATTATACTTCATGATTATTGGGTGAAAACTCACATTTCCTCTTTAAGATGTTACCACCTAATAAACCTAGTAAGGATAATAGACTGATCATTGGCGTTTAGAAGCTATCTAACATGTAAGTAAACAATCAAAAATCAATCTCAAGGCTACTGGCTAAGTTAACAGCTCAGATTTTATTTCACTTAATAATTTTAATACTTATTTATCAATGAAATAAAATACAAAATACATTATATTTCTACTCAACAACCCAGACATACATTTCTACATAACTCTTTAGTAGTAGACAATCCCTTACATCTCAAATAAATCAATCTGGAAACTTCATCATTACAAAGAGAAATTGCCCCTACTTCATCAGTAACACCACCCCTGACTCCCATTCAAGAAGAAGAAATTAACATTCATTTATGTAATCTTGAGTACCTGGAAAGCCTTTGGTTGAGAGGCCTGGTCTCATTAATAAAATCTAAAAATACCTCAAGTAGGAAGGTCTGGTGCTTTGAGAAGGGAAAGAAAATAAACAGACTTAAGGTTGAGGAAGTTGGTTCATCCAAAACAAAGAAAATGAAGTATTGGGGGTTCTTCAGATGGTAGGGACCGTACTTCACTCCTACCCAGGTCTCTTGGGTAGCAAGACCTCAAATAGGCAGGTGTTCAGAGAAATGGTTGGACTCTGTGTGCTATGTATATAGACCGATAGCTCCTACAAATCTGTTAAGACGTAGCACTGATCTAAAATGGAGCCACAGGTCTTTGAATGGGCTCATCAGCATGGGGCACAGAGCAGAGGAAAAGGCAGCTACAATTGACTTAAAAATAATGTTCTTCAACTTTCGGATGACGAACACTGGGGAGGAGAGAAGGCCATTGTTTCCACCAAATAACTGAGACCAAATTTCCTACTAACAATAACATAAGATTTGATTTATTTAAAAAGAATGTGCTATTTTTTTCCATTAAATATCATGGAGCAAGACATGAAGGGATATTATGTAATTCTGTCATACCATTTGATTGTTATTTATGGCATACATTTTAATCCTAGATTTCACAGGAATAATAATAATAATAAAACAATTTTTAATGTCCTTCTCTCTGAGGAGAAATTGTCAATATTTATAGATCCAAGAGAAGATGAATGACAGTCAAAATCTATGCTCCCCTCTTCTTCATGGGTTCATAGCTGAAATAGCTTTCCCAACATTCCTTGCAATTAATGTGGCCTCATGACTGAGTTTTAGACAATGGAATGTGTGCAGAAGTAAGGTACCACTTCTAGATATACCCCATTAGAAACCTCCTAGGCATATCTCTTCTTTTTTGGCCAACTGAATCTTTATGTCAAAGATGTAAGAAAATAGCATTCTAAGCCTAAAATCCAGTATAAAGTTCACAGTTAGGCTTCTTCTAAATGTGTCTTGTTAACCACACAGAGAGTTCTATTTTATTTGAATTAGTTGCCAATATTTATAAATGAGGAAATTTCACACAAAAATATGGATTTTCATCTTCTGAAAAACAGGCTAATCTGGCCAACTTGGACTTTATTCTGTTTTATGTAAGTCATGTACTCTCTAGACCCATATGACTTGTTCTGACCTCTTCCCTCTCTGACTTGTTCTAACCTCCTCCCTCTTCTGCATTACTTACACAGCCTTTGAATGCAGTTGAACTTGCCAGCTAGATTATCATAAATAGTTGGGGATTAAAAAAAACTATGCAATACCAACTAGACTATAATTACAGTAAGAAAAGATTACTTTCACTATTTACATGGTTTGCCTTTGGCTGCATATAAAACCCACTATTGCATTTGCTGATCTGATATTTTTTATTTCCCTCTCCCCCGTTTCTTTCAATATTCTCTCTATAAAACCCAACATAAAATCTCATTTCAGAATTAACTCAGAAAATAATTGCTAACCTCTCCTTTCCCTAGTATGATAGGCACTATTTATCTGATTATTTTTCCTATTTTGCCTTTTGACTATTAGGAAGATCCAAGTTTATTTCTGTTTCTACTACAGTCTATGGGAAGGTATGATTTAAACATGTATATCTAGTTTTCTCCTTTTATTGCTATGTTGTTTCAATATATATATTCTCAATTATTATTTATATACTTTCAGAAGTTCAACTTGAAAATTTCATACTTTCATTTCTTATGGGATACCTAAAATTCTTTGTGAAATTAGAGTATAAATAAATAAGTATGGTTAAATTTTAATGTTAAATAACAGTATACAATTATAGTAAGAAAACAAAGTTTATTCATAAAATGCCAGTCTACATCCATTTAAGACACAAATTTTTATTTAATTTTGTTTCTTCTCTTTTGAAAGTAAGATAAAATTACAAATAAATAATTTCTTGGTGTCTTTTCTGGATGATTTACTATAAAATATAGTAGTGATTTGCAACCTTTTTCATCTCCTGGCACATATAAACTAATTATTAAAATTCTGCAGCACATCAAAAAATGATTTTTTTTTACTGGTCTGACACAAAAAAAGGTATAACTTTGATTGCTTTATCAACAAACAAAAAACCCACACCACTAATACACTTGTGACTTTTTAAAAATCAGGTACATATACTTGTATATAAGAATTTCTGGTACCAAGAATTAACTAATCAGGCACAACTGTATTATGCAATGTAACCAATAAGAGGCAACTCTATTATATGACCTATATATTTATGATTTAAGATAAGCTATTGTTGTGTTGGCTGTTGTCAATTTTTTTATTTGACAACCTAAAGGAAAAGAGGTCAGTGCCCTAACTAAATGGTCAGGTATTGAATGTTTTCAAAATGCTTGTGGCACACGGGTTGAAAATTGCTGAACGAGGGGAACATGCAACCAGCTCTGAAGAACTGCCCAGGGCTTTTAGGGAGATAGTCTGGTTATTTCCCTTATGATTCATTGATTTAATTTGGTACTGACATGTTTCAGAAAGAATTTAGGGTAGTTTAAAAGATATGTATATATCGAGTTAGAAGCCACTAACATAAAAACTTGAAAGGGAATTTAAGGGAAGCAAGTGGGAAGGTTGATTCAAACAATACATGCCCTGACATCCTATGTAACCACTTGTTAGAGGTGAGGCACAGAGAACTTGACTCTAGGTTTTCTGATAGAATAACCATCTATAAAAACATAGAACCCATGGGGTAAAAGCAAGCCCAGTGCACAGTTGAAGTACCAATATTCCTGATGCAGAAAGGCACACTCTCTGATATAATAATAAGTGTTTTCAATAGCAATCTAACAACAAAGACTGTAATAAACTCCAGAGAACAGTTTCTTATAAAATATCCCTAAACCAAGTCATTAGCATTAGCATCATGCCAAACCAACTCCCCCCATTCAATAAAACCAGTTCTAGGGAAACTTGATGTAGTCTAGAAATGTGGCTCCTGCTGACCTCACTTAGTTAGGAATGATTTGGGAGTATCTATTTGAAAAACAAAAAAGAACTGTATTTCAGTTACTTCTCTGTGGTATGGGTACTTCCATTCAAGCTTTAGAAAGCTAACTATGAGCCAAAGATCATACTTCTGTGAGGCCCCAAGTACATTTAAGCACAAAGCTCTCTGGTAAAAATGGTCAGCTGGTTGGGTGGGAAGTGACATCCTCTTTTAGAAACTGTGGGGCCTGAAATGATACTTCTTGAATTGAAAGGCTGCTCACTTCATTACCCCACTGACTCATTGATTGATTGAGTCATTCATTCATTCATCAAGTACATACTGAGAACCTACTACATGGCAGACACCATAAATTAGACCAAAGCTCTACTCCAAAGAAACTTACCTAATGGGGGATAAAGATAAGTAAAATGACAAATATAAGGAGATAGTTCTATCAAAGGCATAAAAAGACATTCTCCAAGAGAAGAAATGAGCTGAGGAAGTACTGATAAGACATGACAAGATTCTTCTCAGAAAGTAGTTTTGAGTCTTTGGTTACTCAATTTCCTAGCTTCTCCTATAAAATAAACTGGCAGCCTGAATTAAGGTGCTGTATGCTAGCAGATCATTAACCACAACCCCATAAATATTGTGGGACAGTTACTGAAACCGTTCATTCTGGAACAACTGTTAATAAAGGTTTTGAACTATAGTTAGTATATATCAGATGCTCTATTTCATATGTATTAGCCCATTTCACAAGTTTTTGTACCCTCCAGATCACCCTATGAGATGAAGTTATGATATTAATTAGCTTCTTTCCACAGATAAGAGGAATGGAACTTTAATAACCATTATAGGTCCTGAGGCTCAAGCCCAGTGCCTGGCTCTCCATGTCTCTCCTCCCTGGTGATAACTGGGGAACAGGACCAACGGTCTTTTAAAAACCCCTCATGATTCACATAAATAGTTTATCTTTGTATTCTCCATAATGAAAGGGTATAACTCACTCATCTTAAAGTGATTTCATTATTAAGAAAACAAATAATAAAAACATGATTTCTGATAGATGCTGTAGTGATAGTATAGGGTGAGTTCTCTGTGAGCACTAATAGCTGCAAATTTATTAATATATAAATTAGCAAATGGAAAAACTGCTGTGAACAATATTACATTATTTCCATCTGATTTTTTGACAAGTAGAGATTATACCAAAAACCTGTATTGGAATGTTTGGGCCTCTAAACTGTGTATATTCTTTCTTTTAAAACTATATATTTTTTATTGATTTCAGAGAGGAAGGGAGAGAGAGAGAGAGAGAGAGAGAGAGAGAGAGAGAGAGAGAGAGAGAGAGAGAGAGAGAGAGAGAGAAAGAGAGAGAGAGAGAAAGAAAGAAAGAGAGAAAGAAAGATCAATGATGAGAGAGAATCATTGATTGGCTGCCTTCTGCATGCTCCTCACTGGGGATGGAGCTGGCAACCCGGGCATGTGCCCTGACCAAGAATTGATCCAGGATCTCCTGGTTCATAGGTCGATGCTCAACTACTGAGCCATGCCCACTGGAAATAAATTATTTATATTCTTTATAAAGGATGTTGGTTTAAGAAGTCCAAGTATATAAAGCAAGAAACTGAAATATATATTTGAAAAAACACACACGCATAGTTAGCTAATAAGTACTTAATTTAAAAAGTGGAAGGATTACACCACCTGTGCAATCAGGTGGCTAAAGAAATTTCAGACGTATGAATTGGTTCTAAAGTCACTGGGGCAACAAGAATTGTCCTGAGAGTTCTTGTTCAGCTTGAATTCATATGTCATCTATAGAAAATAAAGAAAATAGACTCAAATCTGGTCAGAAAGGGGAAAAATGTGAGCCAGAATCCAGGCTTGGGTGATGTGCTAACCTAACTGATGCTTTGGGTCCCTTCCCCTCAATTTGCCTTTACTGGTTGATCCTACAGCTAAGATTTAGTGGGTCCCACAGCAATTTATATGCCTTAGTTTTTTAAGGAAGAGAGAGAGAGAGAGAGAGAGAGAGAGAGAGAGAGAGAGAGAGAGAGAGAGAAAGAATTATTTAAATAAGATAAGATCCTGGTAAAACTCCAAAGTTTTAATATTGCTCATCAATGTGCTAGAGATTAGCTATTTAGCCACGCCTTACCAGGCAGGATGTGTTTCATGCCAGCAGCTCGGAGAGAACTGGCTCTGGGTTATGAGCAACTCGCTTGTGTGGAGTGAGAGCTTGGACCCCTTCCCCTCCAAGCTCACAGAGATGCTTGGCAGCAACAATCACAATGGGATTTGAAAGCCTTAGCCTCTCCAGATCAAGCATGTGGGAGGTGAGCCATGGAATAGCTACTTAAAACAGTGGTTCTCAACCTTTCTAATGCTGCAACCCTTTGATACAGTTCCTCATGTTGTGGTGACCCCCAACCACAAAGTTATTTTTGTTGCTACTTCATAACTGTAATTTTCCCATTCCATTAATAGCAACTAATATAAAGAATATAAAAAAAACCACAGATATTTA
Organism: Pipistrellus kuhlii; assembly: GCF_014108245.1. Lineage (NCBI taxonomy): Eukaryota > Metazoa > Chordata > Mammalia > Chiroptera > Vespertilionidae > Pipistrellus > Pipistrellus kuhlii. Next base: position 68,926,294 of record NW_023425540.1, on the reverse strand, counting down.
CATTATGATTCATAAATAGTAGCAAAATTACAGTTATGAGGTAGCAACAAAAATAATTTTATGGTTGGGGGTCACGACAACATGAGGAACTCTATTAAAGGGTCATGGCATTAGACAGATTGAGAACCACTGACCTAAAGGGTTAAAGTAAAGAAGCAAATAGTCATCCAGTCCAGATAATCCAACCTGCGAGGGTGGAATGCAGAGAGGAGTTAACTGTAATATAACCAACTAACACTGTGAAAATATTTCTGAGATTTATCTCATGTGCTGCTGTCCAGTACCAATGGGTTCCGTTCATAAATAATCATTGAGGAATTTTCCATTTAGATTGACATGTCTGGCTCTAAAAGAATGGCCCATTGGCAAGGAATTTCCTTATTCCTCATTGACTCCTGATAATGCTCTATTAAATTCTACTACCAAAGTCTCTCAGGCTCATTAGCTTTGCCACTAGGTCTGCAGATTACAATAAAGTTAAAAGATCATAAAACATAATTGACACAAACAGAAGGTATACTGGTGTGTACATTCAACAAAATATCTGAATTAAGAGTAAAATCAAGCTTATGAAACATGGGACCTATAGTCAGAATAGCTACAATCGACTCTTTTCTTTTCTACCTACTAGTTGTTTGCAGTGAATAGGCAGGATTCTTACTGTCTCTCTTGACTCTCACTTTCTTTATCTGATAGAGGAGGAGCTATACCTGCCTCACAGGATTATTGTGAAAAATAAATGATGCAATGTGGGTGGGAGCATTTAGGAAACTGTAAATTATTATATGACTCTAAGGTGTGATTCCATGACCTTGGAATTAGTCATGCCAAGCTTTGGGAATGAAGTGATACTTCTAGAGCACACAGAAGTGTGGGAGTAAAGGGAAAGGAGGAAGACAATTATTCCTATTTGGCTCAGGAGTTGAACAAACATGTCCTACACACTATGATCCCAGATAGTTGCGCTAAAAATCAGGCCTGGAGATTTCCCAGAGCCAGGAGCACAAGGGCAGAGAGGCTGGCTCCCAATAGCAAGATGCTGGCCAGGCACAATGATTCTGGTGAGAACAAAGGGTCTAAGTTGAAATTGGTGGGGACTTTATTGGACAGTGCCGTGCTTCTCAGACATTAGCCATGATCAGAATAACCTGGAGGAGTTTAAGAACACATATTGCTGGACCCCACTTGCAGAGTTTCTGGTTCTGGAGGTATATGTCAGGGCTTCAGAATTTGCATTTCAAACAAGTCCCAGGTGATTCCAATGTTTCTGATCCAGGGGCCACACTTTGAGAACTACTTAAATAGATAGCATAAGAGCCCTAACTGGTTTGGCTCAGTGGCTAGAATGTCAGCCTGCAGTTCAATTCCAGTCAAGGGCACATGCCCGGTTTGTGGGCTACATCCCCAGTTAAGGGCATACAGGATGCAGCCAGTCAATGATTCTCTCTCATTACTGATGTTTTTTTTCTCTCCCTAAGAATTATATCGCTCAGCAGTAAACAACTAAATGTGATTTTGCTAGCTTAAAGAAAAAGGGAATTTTCTTCAAGCCAATTAGGGTGATTGGGTGGTTAGTAAAAGGACAGGAATCTGATTTAGATATAGATAGGTGTGAGATCCTCCCTCCCCCCAACTGGTGGGCAGAGTTATGACTTTACCTGCATCTGCCGCCTGGACATCTCCAAGACATCGAACCACTAATCAGTGCCTGCCCTGGGGCCCACCCCTCAAGTTCCACCCTGGGCCCAACCCCTTTCTCTTCCTTCCCTTAAAAGCCCTCTCCATACTTCCACTTGTCACTGTCGCTTCCGCTTCTGGCAATCCGGCTGAGGTCTTCCTCCTTCTCCCCCTCCTCCTCTAATCCTGATTTCTCTACCTCCGTAATGAAACTTGATCGTTACTGTGGAATAAACCTTCTTTTAATATATCTTGGTGGTCTCCGACTCCAGTTCCCTGCACCTCAAACCTTACAATAGGAACTAGAGCAGCACCACTCCTTGGTCATAATGCCAGGGCATCACTGTTAACATATGCCACTGTTCTTCCTTTCTTGCTTCGTCTAAATTAATATTTTGAGTCTAATTGACTTAGGGCTGACAGGACACTTTGAAGTACAGGCCCTCTAAGGCTGTGTAGAACGGGAGAGATGCCACTGAAAAGAATATCGGAGTAATGTTGCTAAACGTGTAAGTGGATACGTATCAACCAAAAACAGCAAGGCAGCAAAGAAAGCCCATCTCTTCTGTCATAGTAGGAAAAGACCAATTAGCAGAGGGCTGGGAATTCTAGGGGACAGAAGTCTGCATTTGATCTAAATTGGGTGCTCTTATAGATTCTTGATTTAGGAAGCAAAATGACAGCTGAGAACTTCCTTTGAGAAGGAAAGGAAGAAGTCAAACCAACTCTCTGGGGTCTTCCTGGTAGCTCCTCCATTCCTGATGCTGGGCTTCAGGACCATTGCTACCAAGTCCAAGTATGTCCTCGGGAACTGCAGGCCAGGAGCTTCTCACTTCAAAGATACACTCATCTACCCTGTGTTGAAGCACGCTGTATTATTCACTGGAAGGGTTCCTTCTTCAGGACATTTCAAAATTTTAGTTTGTTATGAAATATTTAAGGATACAGAAAGGTGTAGAGAATAGCATAACACTCGGGGTCTACCACCCAACTTACCCAGATTTCTCATAAAATATTATAGGAATTTCGGCACTGGTCAGGTTTTGGGGGTAGCTGGCCATTGGGAAGTGAGAATGGGGAGGCAAACCTCTGGACTACTGCAGATAATAAGATCATCAATGATGGAGTGGAGGGACAGGGCTGAGTATTTATACCCCCAAAATGTTAAAAATATGGAAAGCAATGGATTTAACAATTTGGAAGGCATTTATTTTAAAAGAATTCCCCCCGACACCCCCCCAAAAAAATTCCTAGTCCTGACTCAAATTGCCCCGACAAGGACAATTATCTTTAAGTGATTGTAAACATTCACTCCAAATGTTGTTTAAGCTTTCTAGGTCTCTAAGCAGATAAGTAATCATGTGGGAGGGAGTTATAAAAACATCCAGGCAGGTTAGCCCTATGGGTGGCTCAGTGTATGCGTTGGGAAGGGCAACCCTTTGTAATCTTTTGAAAATATAAGCAAAGGTAATGGAAAGAAAATTTAATCATCAAAATATTAGCAGTGACTCTGAAATGTTTAGGCTTGTATTTCCTCTTCATTCCACAGCTGTCAATTTAATTATACAATAATGTAATTCAATTACTGGATTCTAGAAAAGTGAACTCTTAGTAAAGTAAGTCAGGACCATTTTCATGTTAAGACCACAGTTTCCTTTAGATATTCTTACTGCTGCTGAAAGAGGGGTTTCCCACAACTGTGTTTTCTTTCTGTGTTATCTTTCTTTTTATTTCTGTTCTAAGAGATCATTACCTGTTTTTTTTTATGTTATATTTTCAAAATATCAATTTCAGATGAAAGTAATGGTTTATGTAACTGGTATTTTTAAGGAATAAAATATCATAAAGTAATTTTCTCAGATTTTTAAATGCCAAAATAACATTATTTTTAATTTAGCCATTTTAACACTTCATTTCAATGAAATCTGTACAAGGCCCTGAGCCAGACACGGTGAGAGAAGTAAAGATAAGCAGACTCACTCCTATTCTTCAGGGGCTCACAGTCTTGAGGAAGAGCTAGGCCACATCAAACAATCTATTGGGGGTCATAGTGTGACGCATGACAGAAGAGAGGGACAGAGAAGATCTATGAGAAGACCAAGGAAGGAGATATTAATTCTACTTTGATGGTGAGGGAAAACTTCCTGGAAGGAACAATCTCAGTGAAGAATAAGAAAGCTCTGGAAAACACAATGGTGGGGACAGATATTCCAGGAGAAAAATATACCCAGAGCCAAGTCTCCAGGACAGGATTCCATGGGTGTACTTGGAGGTCACAAATGTGTGATGGAGAAGAGGCAGGAAAAAGAGTCAGGCCCTCATTTTCAGGAGATTGGACTTTATTCTGTGATAATGGGCAAAGGTTTTCTTACTCTAGGCTTTGAAACCGGAAATGACAAAGTCAGAGTAAAATTCAGTTCAATTCAGCACTTGGGGTAGTGAATAAGAAACATATTCTTGGTGCTGCCCATAATGACCTTCAAGTCTAGGGGGAGATGGATGTATAAACAGATAACATCAATAAAACATATTTTGAGCTAATAGAGATGTATGTACAGGAGACTATGGCAGCGTATAGAAGGTACTCGGGGGAGAAGGGAGAAGTTGATCCCTGATGTGAGCCATGCAAGAAGAGTAAGAATTACTCGTATAAAGAGGAGAGGGAAAGATAGTCTAGACCAAGAGAAGAGAGAGAGCAATGTCACAAGCACCAGCTGACACAGAATGTGTAAAGACAGCAGGTCCATTTTACTGGCCTGTTCAGCATGAGTCAGAGAGAGGGGAGTGAGTGAGAAGAGGGAGGTGAGGGGTAGGGATGGTCTTTTGGAAACACCATTCAGAGTGGAGTCAGGGAAACAAGGAGACTACTAGAGTGGTCAAGGCCTACAGTAGTGTTACATTTAGGAGACATGGCCCAAATGGGAATTCCAAACTTTACACACGACACATACTGCCTGACACTTTTATTAATATTCTTCGTTATTTCCTAATCTCAAGCATCCAGTTAGCATCCTGTTTTATTACCAGGAGCCTTTCAGTCTCCCAAAAGAGCTTTCATTCCATCTATGGGGTTCCATTCCCACTGCTTTGGTTCCTTAATCCCCTTTCTCCTTCCTGCTACTCCCATGGGACACCCATTCTCCCTGCAAGTGCTAATTCTTGGCTCTGTTTAGTTTTCTGCCCCATCCCAAATCTTTCCATGGTGATTTTAGCCTTTCTCTCCTCTGCAGCCAGGGCTTGGTGATGTCAAAGCGAGTGGGCTACATTGTGATTGGGAGGGGACGGCACAGCGAGAGGCTAAATTGGCTATGAAGGCAGAGGGAGGTAGGGTTCTAATATTGCTTTTTCCATCTAGAATAAATGCCAGCAGTATGGTATTATTCACCATGAGCAGAGAATACAGAGGAGCATATTTAAGAGATCGGAATAGAAGATGATAATTTTGACTTTATATATGCTAAGCTTGGAATGTCAGCAAGATAGGTGATATTTAGCAAGCATAGTGCTTTAATTGGATGTAATAGACCAGCAGTCTCCAAACCTGTGTATTTAAAATGCCATTTATGGTCAAACACCAAAGACAAATATTACGCTTTGGTCCTTTCTTGAAGATTAATTATACACTGGTAAGTCCTGTAGGAAAATACCCATTTAACTTAATTTCCGATGCCTTTCCCATATTTTCCCAAAAATATCTATTACCATCATTTGGAATTTTTTTTTCCAGGAACCATGTTTTAAAAAAATGTTTATTGGAGCACCAAGGAGCTGTAATCATGGGATGATTAAAATAGGAAGAACTTGGTAGGGGTGGAGGGGGTTATTTGCATAGAAGTGAGAATTGAAGCTTTATGACTGGGGAGTCACCCAGAGAGAAAGAAGATTGGAGATAAAAATCTTTATAAACACTCATTGATGCTGCAAATGGCATGTATGAATATAATTTGGAGAGACACCAAATTGTGAGAGAAAAGTATGGGTTTCAGGATTAACACGTGTGAGAAGTGATCTAATCTCTAAATCTAAGTTTTCTTATCTGAAAAATAACGCCTACCTTGATGGGTTGTGCTGAGATTTAAAATAGAAAATATGAAGCACCTACCGCATAGTATACACATAATCCACTTTCAATAATCAGTGTTATTCATATTATCTGTATTTAAGTATTGTTGATGAGTTGAAGCAAAATTTTTATGACCACATTGCTTTATTGAATCTGAATGTTGGAACAACCATGTAGGAGAAATCTCAGTCATTGATATCAATACCCTCAAACAAGGAAGCAAGCCCAGTTCAGACAAGCCTGGGACAGGAACAGCGGGGGACAGGAATAACATCCACAGGAACTAGGCGAGGGAAGAAGACACCACAGGAATTTCTAAGGCACCCATGACTATGTTTTTTTCATCAGTTTTTCATGAAGAGATGTTGGAAATTAATATTCAATCCTAATGAATTATTTGCTCTCCCTAAAAAATTCTAGCTAAACCCCCACTGGGCATTTGGCTGTAGGTATCAATCAGGCCAGAGGAGACATCCTCTGACAAGAGCTATTATCCAGCAACCTCAGGGGCAGGCCAGGGGAGGGAGCCTGGGGGACAGGACCTTGGGCTAATGAGATAGGTTTCTGTCTGTCTGAAGATGTCACAGTGGCACAAAAGCAACCTCAGTCACTTTCAATATTGGTCAATGAGTATACAAGGTCAAATAAGATTTGAATTTAGAGTTAAAAGCTCTGCTAACTGCCACAGCTAGTTAGCTCTTCTCCACCCCAACACAAAACTGGGACAATTACTGTGGTTTTATCTAGATCAGCTCATTTCAAATCCCAAAGGGATGATGACTAGAATTTATTATTTTGTAGAGGGTTTTTTTTGTGGGTTTTTTTTTTTGTTTGTTTGTTTGTTTTTTTCCTGTAGGACTCCTGGACTGCAGCCTCTCAGGTCTCACTCAGTCCCCCGAGGGGTTTGTTATTCATATTGACCACTTAACTTGACTGGCCAATGTCCTTAATTGAGAAGCCATCCCATGACACACATGATGTAGACAGAGGAGGTCACTAAGGAGGTCTTTGAGGAAGCGCTTAGGGCATCAAGGTTGTTCAGATCCTTGGGAAGGGATAGCATCAGGGTTATGGCTGATTTGTGTGCATGCATATGCAAGGGTATTGTGGCAAGAGATGCTCATTAGTTGTTCTCTGAGTAAAGCTAGCTAAAATATAAATGAAATCCACCCTAGAAAGTCATAAGGTTTCTCTCAGGAATGCACTTGCTGTTTAAGATAGACAATTCTGTATCAGATTTGTTTTTATGATCAGCTAAAAATCATAAGACTGGGGCAGAACGAATATATATTAATATATAGAACAGTCAACAGTGCTGCTTGAAACAGTGTTGAAAGACTGGCAGTTTCAGCATTGCCTGAATCTAGTATCACCTGGCAGTACAAAGCCTCAGGTTCCACTCCAGGAATACAGGAAGCAGATTCTCTAGGCAATGTGTTTTTAAGAATCTTCTACATAAAAAAGAAATTAATAGAAAAATAAAAGTCTTCCAGATAATTCTTGCTATACTAAGATTTAAGAAGAACTGCTGTAGACCTATATTCAATGTGTCGAAAAATTCTACTTCCATGTAACTCACTAAACTGGCCTAGTTTCCTTGTCTTTCAACTTTTTGTTTCCAGTTGTTTTATCCTGGTGGCACCTGATCAGACCACCTGGTTATATAGGAACTCAATTTTATGTTTTAGCATCCACATAAATCAGAATTCTTTTATGCAACTCTATAAAAATACTGATTCTTAGTTTTGTGATTTGGTTTGCAATAAAAACACCATTTTTTATTATTTATGTATTTATTTTTATATATTGATTTTGAGAGAGAGATGGAGAGAAAGAAAGAGAGAGAGAGATAAACATTGATTTCTTGTTCTCCTTACTTATGCATTCATTGATTGATTCTTGGATGTGCCCTCACTGGGGATTGAACCCACAACCTTGGCATCTTGGGACAACATTCTAACTAACTGAACTACCCAGCCAGGACTTGAATGACCACAGTTAAAACTTCTGAAATTTTTCTGCTCACATCCAGGATGACAATAGTATAAATTAAGAGATGAAGAAGGAAAAAAAGTGCTTACATGGGCTATGAGTTGCTCCTGGGAAGCTTTCACTTCAGCTTGTAATTTCTCAATGCACTGAAATGGAGAAAAGTTTAGAAACTAAGTATATAACTATTCTTTTTTACATATTCAAAGTATTCCAAATATAAATATGTATGAGGTCTCAAGTCACTGAATAGCATTATCTCAGCGAGTGTTTTGAAAATTTTCATTAAAAAATTATTGCATCTATCCCTATTTCTTTTCCATCCTATAGAAGAGCACAATGATAAAGTACATGAGTTTGTTAAGAGTTGACTGGGAAAAATAATGCCTGCTCATATACTGTAGGTAATGCTAACCTACCTTATATTCTATATACATATATATGAGGCCAAATAGATTTTATATATATAGATATGTTTTTCTAAGAATATATATTATATATATAATAAATTTATATAATAACCATATATAAATGTCCAGAGATACAGAGGATAATAACTTCTTATAAAGAAATTGATTAAAAGCATTTGCCAAATCTTCTGATCCACTGTTATATTATATAGAAACTATTCCTTGATTGAAACCTTGAAACCTTGAAAACTAAGAAATATTTGTATAGTCAATACCATTTACTAAATAAAGTATTAAGATAAGACATTTTAAAGGGATACATGTCAAACAAACTTCAAAAATATTACAATGTAAATATTTATCAGGGAGTACAATTACTAGTATGTTTAGCAAATACAAATATTATTTGCCATCCTGAACTTAAACCCAAACTTCCAACTCAACCAGAAAGGACAGCAGAATTGTCAGTTCATATCAATGTAGGTAACTTTTAAAATGAAGGTGATCTTTCTTCTACATACCTCGTCTTTTTCAAGAACCATTTTTTCGTACGGTTCCCCACTGTGTTCCTTGTGGTCCAGAGCCTTTAGTTTTGCCTCCAGCCAGGAAATTTGCTCCAGCAGTTTTGTCTTTGTTTCTTCAGAGGCTGAAAGCTAAAGACATTTGCTTGTAAGGGTATTCTGGCACAGTGACTTTTTAAAAAGCTTCTTCTTAAAAGTCCAATATGTAAACTAATTACCTCCACCAATATCTATTAAATATGAAAATGGCTTCTTGAATATTCCTCATTGATGGCAGGTGAAACAACATCATAGAGAGGAAAATAACATTACTTTTATTTATTTTTTTCATAATAAAGATTTTTTGGGCAAGAGATGAGATCAATAGTTACAGCAGGCAGAGAGATTTCTGATGCAGTCATCTCAACCATCATCTTTATTATGTTTCAAGGTCACTTTATTTGTACAGCTGTATCTGAAATCTGTACTGTGCTTTCCATGTGGCTCTTGAAAGGGAACTCTTGGGGGACTACAGCTCTCTAGAAAGTGGAGGAGGTCTGACCCCCTTAAATGATTACCATATAAGCAGCTGGGTAGATGGAGCTAAAGGGAAAACATGCAGGAATTTCAAGTTGAAGTCTGATCAAAGGCTAGTCTATGCTAAACTTAACAACAACAACCAAGTCTAGAAGTGACTGCCTTTGTTTGTAGATTCTTCTTGGGAAAGTGGTAGTTTGATAGTCCCTAGTCCCTTGATTCCCTTGGAGAGCCGGGACCAGCTTTTCCTTTCATCCAGGCAGCTTGCTGTGCGTTTCCTCCTTAGGTCAGCAACAACTGTGAGTGCCTGGGAAGGAACACACAGCCTTGCATTCATTCCAGGTGCAGCGTATCCCCTGAGGAGGGGCGGGGGGCGTCTCAGAGGATGCATGCCGCTTTCATATTCCTCTAAGCATTGTTGTGAATCATATTGTCGCATCTTGAAAAGTGCAGCCAGTATTTAATGACAATGTACCAAACATGAAGAGGTTGGCCTGCTCTGGAAATCAGGTGGGAACTGGCATCCATCCATCCATCTACACAAATCATCCACTTAAATATGTCTCGTTGGCTCTCTCCGCAGCCATTATGTTATATACTGGGTGTTGGGAGCACCTGGGACTTGGTGGGGAAGTTGTAAGGTGGACATTCTGAGAAAAGGGAAGTGTGTGGAAGGCCGCCTGCCCTGTTTATCGGAATTCCAGCTTAGGGGAGACGTAGGGGAGTGTGGAAGGCAGTGCTCCTAATTATTCCTCGACCTTTCCAAACAAGACTATGCATGTGCAGACCCCCGTGTGTTTACTGGAATCCTTATGCTTAATCCCTGGATGCCCTTGCCTAGAGGACAATGTAAGCACATGTGTCCTCCCAAGTTTGCTCACCCTGCTGATGGTATCTAAAGATAAGAACTACAATAAAAGGCCAACGAGGCAGGTAATCAAGGTGACCTGGCTCCTTCAGCAGGCCGTCCCTTAGCCCTACCCTCCCTCCTCCTCCACCACCACCACTGAAACTGTCCGAGTAATCTGTTCATCCACCCTTCAGGAACTGCTGGTCAGCCCCGGCAGCTAGGAATTATGAAAGCAAAATGTAAGGACCATGGATGTCATGTACTACTGGCCAGGCCTTTCTACTCTCGGTGACTTAGGGGGCCTGTGGTGCACCGTGGGGGCACCAACACATTTAGCTCTTGGGTGCACGATGGTTTGGAATGTAACCTAGTTTCTCTGAGCACCCTACCTGATTACACAGCTTAGAGTAACAGCTTAGCATACAGACGCTTGAGTCAGACCCTTTGGGTAAAAATCTCAGTTTGCTTCTTGCTATCTATGTGATTTGGGCAAGTTGTTCAATCTCTCTGGGCTTGATTTTCTTATCTGTACATGGGAACGGGGATGAAAAAATAGTACTCATCTTATGGGTTTGCTTTGAGGATTATTTGAGTTTATATAGGGAAGCACTAAAAATGTCTGGAACATGTAAAGTACTCAGTAGCTATTATTATTTCAGCTGCTTCCTCTAGATTGCAGTAAGCACTCATATGGATTTTATCCAAATATTTATTAGTTATACTATATGATAAAAGGCTAATATGCAAATTGTCTCTATGGACGGAAGTTCAACATACTGGGAGTTAGATGTGGGCTGATCACCAGGGGGTGTCGCAGAACATTGTGGGTGCTGGCGATGTGGCGCTGGCAGCAGGCGGCAGTGGAGGCGCTGCTGGCCCTGATGAGCCCCGATGAGAGTGGGACCACGGTGGGATGGTGGAGCAGGTGAGTGGGTGGTGGCAGGCCAAAGCAGGTGTGAAGAGAGGCCCTGGCTGACAGCCAGCAACCTCTAGGGATCCCACACATGCGTGAATTTTGTCCACTGGGCCTCTAGTCTAATTATAAAACAAAATTATCTGAAGACTTCACAGCCTCAATGAGCTGGTTACCCTAAACTCAAATTGTATTTGCTTTGTTTACTTCCTGCAACCATTCAAGACATCAGGGGGAAAAGTCTCTAGGTCTAGTATTTTTTTTCACAATATATTCTTTCTCAGTCTGGCCTATTTTGTTTCCATATTTCTCCTGATCCTGTAATTCCTCTAGTCACTATTTGGTTGTCTATCTATTCTTTATTGCTTTAGGCTTTTATTCATTCACTCAATAGATATTCATTTATTCAGTCATTTGTTAAGGATATATGTGGGACATTTGTTAAGGATATATGTGGGACATTTATTATATGTAAGACTTTGGAGGTAAAAAAATGTAAAACAAACAAACACACACCTGATGTTCATATTTTCAAATACATCACACTGTACCAAGTATTTTAAAAACTATTATATAAGATGTATATATAATATATAGGTAAGTAATAATCATAATTAACATTTACTGGGTACATCTCAGGCATTCTGCCAAGTCTTTTATCCAAAGACTTCAGATGAGAAAAAAATCAAGAAGTTCAATTTGGTTGTATAACTTGCCCAAGGAAGTATCAAGTAAATGTTAGAACCCAAGCTTGTGGTAGTGGACCCTGGGTCTGACACTCTAAACCCAAATTTGACCCCAGCTCAAGACGAGGGGCCTGATAATCACAACAATCCTGTTCTCATTGCTGCTGATTGGTTCAGGAATCAAGGCCTAAAGCAATCAGAGCCTTGCTTTTCTTTGGCAACAGTTAACCTCGTATAAGGAGATGCGATCTGACTTGGACCACTCACTACACAGGAGGAACTTTGATGATCTGGAGAAGTACTTTCTCTCATCAATCAGATATGAATGCTACTGTAGCCATCCTATTAATATCAGGAAGGCAGTTATGTGATAGAACCACACTCTAAATGGAAGAATGGAAAAAATTTGGTCTGGTTCACCATTACTGAAATATTTTATCAAGCAATCTTGAAGAATGTCCTGTCTTGAGACTTATACTTAATGAGATAATGTTTCCTTATTGTGTAGGAGTTGAGTTTTCTATTGCATTCTACTAATAGAATACTCGATGTCTGATTCCAAAATTCCATGCTCTTGACAACAAGTCAGTAAAATCCATAGAATAACAGCAATAACTACATTTATTCGGTAGCTACTTAAATATGTGCTATTTATATATGTGCTACCTTATCCTATTGCTCAAAACCCTAGAAGAACTTTTATTTGTATTTCTTCTTATTATCATTATTTAAAGATTGAGAAACTAGATGTTTTTAGTGATGAATTAACTTGCCCAAAGCTGATAAGAAGAGGTTGATTTGGATACAGATTGGTTTGCTTCTACCTCTGGGTTCTATAATATATTATATTCAAACCCTAATTCTGAGGCTGCCTGCAAAGACGAGGCCTGTGATTCTCCCCATCCCTCTTACTATGTGGCCTTCAGCATTGTTTCTCACATGTTTGTTTCCTTATTTAGCTGAAGAAAATCAATTTTGTTTTTAAGGCTTGAGAATTCTGACCTGTCATCTTACTTCCTTTTTATATAGACACCAACCCCATCTCATTCCTCTCTACCTGTCAGGAATTTCTGCCTTCATATCTCTCTGACTCAGATACATTTATTTCCAGTTCAGCTTAGCTCTAAAGCATCTAGACTTGGAGTCAGGAGAGCTATGTTTTAGCCTTCCCCCCACAACTCACTGACACTATGACCTTGGTACCCATAATAGGGTTTTACTGTGCTACCTTTCAATATTTTTACATGCTAGTCATACGTATTCAAACTAGATTGTAAATTTTCTAGAAGGTTGAATGGAGAGTTCAGTTAAAACTTACAACAAGACATAATCAAATTGGCCAGGAACAATTTTTGCTAAAGTCGTTCCATTTATTAACTTTTAAACTATGAGTCTTAATTTGCAAATGTATCATCACCTCACAAAAGCAGGGTAAAGGGATATTGTGTCCTCTTTATGTGGGGCAAGAATAGTAATGTTGGAGCAAGAACTAGTAATTTACTGTTGGATTACATTACATAATAATGAAACTGTTTATCAGCATAGGAAAATTGGTACTTCCCCAGTCCCTTGAAAAACGGCCCATTAAATAAACCTGATAGTCCAAAAGGAAAGAGACGAGAGGAAAATAAAATTAAAAGTACACATTTAATTTTTTTTAAAAATGTAAGCACTGCGTAAAAGATTGTGCTTTACATTAAGTCACAATGCTAGCTGCCAAAACTTTGAATTCACTTCATTGTTTTAATGGGGGTTTAGAACTTTTCAAAGTCTAATTTTCAATTCAGGAAACCCTTAAGATCTATGCCTAAATTTAAATTCAGATTATGGGATAGAAAACAAAGCATCAAAGTAAGTAAGTGGAAATTCAAGTTAGAAGAGGCAAGATATCACAATTGAACTTTAAAACTCTGGAGACCTTGGGCATTGCTTCCTTTCTTTTTTTCTTTCCTGTTCTTTTTTACTTTTTCCATAAAAACTACTTTGTTTTATAGAGTAACAGCTTTGAAAGAGCTTAGAAACAAAAGCTCAGTCCAACTTGAATCAAGTATCTGCTTACAAAAAGAGAGTAGAAATTCTCCTAGTCTTGAAGGGATAGTTTTTTATATATCTTACTTAGCCAGTTTTGCTGGAACAGACAGTTAACATGATGCTGGGAAGATAATATTCTACCCTTTCACTCCTTTTGAAGACAAGGGCCCCTTCCCCTCTGTTCATGATCCTAACAACTATGGAGTGAAGAGGTGATTTAAGAAAGCATAACAACATTTGTCTTAAGAATTGTGTAAAATAGATAACTTCATATTATATACTTGAAGCTGTGCAAATCCATAAAAAAAAAATTTCAACTTTCAATATGTACCTCAATGTTCAATAAAGATCACTATAGAATACTAGGGGCCCAGTGCACCTTGAATGGAACTGTGGGCCATGAGCCTGCAGTGGGTACAAGGGAGGACCTCAGCTCATTCTCTGTGCCTCTGCCTGGCCCCTCCCACCGTGGCCCCTAGTCCCCGTCTGCCAGCAGCCCCTACTGCTGCCACTCCCATGCTGATAGTGCTGGCCCCACTCACACCCACTGATGGCACAGAGTGATTGGGGCTGGTGCCAGCAGTGCTTGCAAGCAGGGCTAGCTAGCACCGTCAACAGGTGTAAGTGACTGTGGCTGATGCCCAGATTGTCTCTCAGGAGCAGAGGGAGGTGGAAAAGCCTTCAGGGGTGATTGGGGCTAGCAGCCATTGCTCGTACCTGCTGACAGCATCGAGTGCCAGGTGCCAGCAGCAGGTGCAAGTAGTGGCTCTGGCACTGGCTGCAGGTACAAGCAGGGTCGGTGCTGGCAGTGTGTGTGAACAGCGGCTCCAGCACCTTGCTGACAGCACCAAGCTATCAGAGCCAGTGCCAGGTGCCGGCAGTGGGTATGAATGAGTTGGTGCTGGTGGCAGGTGCAAGTTGCCCGGTGGGAGCATGGCATGTGGGAGTAAAGAATTTCAGTAACCACCAGAGGCTCATCCCAGTCAGAGTGACTGGTGCCCCACCTTGGTCTGGCACCCTCGCTCATCTGCTCCACCTTCCAACCACAACCAATGCTCACCATGTTTCACACTCTGCTGCCTGCTCCTGACACCTGACATGTTCTTTGCATGCCCCCTAGTGGTCAGCACACATCATAGCAATCCATTGTTCGGTTGTTCCGCCATTTGGTCTATTTGCATATTAGGGTTTTATATATATAGATTGCAATATTGTTAAAACGAAAAGAAGATAAATTTTATCTGCTGTACAATGTATTGATAAAGTCAAGAAAGGGTATTGGTATATTTTAGAATTGTACTCAAGATAATAGTTAAAACAAAATGATTTGAACTTCACAGAAGATGGCAGAGTAGGAAGCTTCAGAAATTGATCCCTCCACTTAAACAACAATTGAGCTGACAAGAACTGTCAGAACTAACCATTTCAGAACTCTAGAGTCTAGGAGAATAGTTGTAGCATTCAGGGAAGAATTTTATGAGTAAAGAGATTGGCAAGCAAGGAAACCTCTGTCAAGTCACTGGCTAACTATAGAGATAATGGAACAGGAAACTTTAGTGACCGCACATGATAAGCAATTGCAAAATTACTTTAGAAAAATAACAAATATATAACTGCAGCCCTCAGTAAGCAATAATAGCAATTCTCGGGGAGGAGAATCTGATTTACAAAGTTACCACATTACAACATTTAAAATTTCTAATTCTCAACAAAAAATTATAATTCTTACCAAGCCAGGTATTACCTGTTTACAAAAAGAAAGAGAGATAAACAATTATTTTTTAGGAAATCCAGACACTGAACTTTTGGATTTCTGAACAAATATTTTAAATTAACTACCTTAAATATGCTCAAAGTGCTGAAGTAAACCACAGGCAAAGAAGTAAAACAAATAAGAAGAATGATGTATGAGCAAGTAGGGGATAAGAATAAAGGGATAGAAGTTATGGAAACCAAGTAGAAATTCTGGAGTTGAAAAGAAAAATAGTTGAAATAAAAAAATTAATTAGAAGGGTTCATTAGCATATATAAGCAGGCAGATGAAAGAACCAGCAAACTTGAAGATATGATAGCTGAAATTACCCAGTCTGAGGAGCAGAAAGAAAAAAAAGAATTAAGGGAAATGAACAGAGCCTAAGGGACCTATGGGATACTACAAAGCATATTAACATCTATATTATAGAACTAAAAGTAATTTAATAAGATACAGAAAAGTAAAAGCTAATCAAAATGGTACACTAGAAAAAAAAAATCAAACACAAAAGCAGCAGCATTGGAGGAGTTGATAAAATTACCCAGAGAAAACAAATAGCAAAGGAAAAGAAGTATGTGTTTCATTATCAGCAGTACATTAAAATTGGATTAGACTGACCAATTAAAAAACAAACAAACAAACAAACAAAAACCCAGAGTAGGCCCTGGTCAGGTAGCTCATTTGGTTAGAGTATTATCTCAGTACAGAAAGATTGTGAGTTTGATCCCCCAAAGAGCACATATAAGAATCAACCAATGAATGAATAAATAAGTGGGACAGTGAGTCAATGTTTCCCACTCTTTAAATCAATTTAAAAAAAGATGGTCTAGAAGCATGATTTAAATATGCTGCTTACAAGAGACTAACTTGAGATTCAAAGAAACAAATAGGTTGAAAGTAAAAAGTTGAAAAAACATATTCCATGCAACTATGTAGTAGCCAAAAAAAAAAAAAAAAAAAAAAGAGCTGGAGAGATTATACTAAACAAAATAGATAATAAATCAAAATCATTACAAAACACCATTGATAAAAGGGTTAATTCACTATAATTATTAACATATATGCATCAAACAACAGATCCCCAGAATATATGAAACTATTATTGACAGAATTTAAGGAAGAAATAGATAGTAATAAATAGTAATAGAGACTTTAATACCAACTTTTAATAAAACCTAGAACATCTAGACAGAAAATCGATAAGGAAATATATGTGGACAATACTACAAACCAACTAGATGTAGTAAATATATGAAAGACAATCCACCAAACAACATCATAATACACATACTTCTCAACTGTACATGAAACATTCTCCAGGATAAACCATATGTTAGGCCATAAAATAATTCTCAATAAATTTAAAAAGATTGAAAAGTACCTTCCCTGACTACAGTGAAATGAAACTAGAAATCAGTAACAACAATGTATGTACCTTAATTAAAGCATGCTGCTAAAAATGCTAACCATTGTGTGAGCCTTCAGTGAGTTGTAATATGTTTGCATCAATTGTTGGATGGTTGCTGAAGGATGGGTGGCTGTGGCAATTTCTTGAAATAAAACAGCAATGAAATTTGCTGTGTTGATTGACTCTTCCTTTTATGAGGATTTCTCTATAGCATGTTATGCTATATGATAGCATTTTACCCACAGTAGAAATTCTTTCAGATTTTGAGTAAATTGCTGCTGTTTTATCAACTAAGTTTATGTAATATTTTAAATCCTTTGTTGTCATTTCAAGTCTTTATAGCATTTTCATCAGGAGCAAATCTGTGACTCTTCCTTTTACTGGAACACTAAGAGGCCACTGTGGTGTTATTAATTGTCCTAATTTCAATATTATTGTGTCTTGGGGAACAGGGAGGCCCCAGGAAAGGGGAATGATGAGAAACAGCCAGATGGCAAGGCAGTCAGAACACACATATTTGTTGGTTAACTTTGCCATCTTAAATGGGCATGGTTCATGGTGACTCAGAAAATTACATTCGTAACATCAAAAATCACTAATCATAGATCACCATAACAAATATAATAATAATGAAAAGATTAAAATATTATAAAAATAACCAAAATATGACAGAGGCACAAAGTAAACAAATACTATTGGAAAATAGTGCCAACAGACTTGTTTGATGTAGGGTTGCCACAAACTTTCAATTTGTAAAAAAATAAAAATAAAAAATAAAAAGTATCAGTGAAATGCAATAAAGCAAAGCACAATAAAATGATATGACTATAAAGAAAGCAATTCTATCCACAATAACACCCAAAAGAATAAATTACCAAGTAATAAATTACCAAGTAATAAATAACCAAAGAGGTGTAAGAGTGATATACTGAAAACTATAAAACATTATTGAAGGAATTAATGAAGATCTAAATAAATGGAAAGATATTCCATGTTCCTGAATTGCAAAAGTTAATGTTGTTAAGATGGCCATACTTCCCATAGCAAACTACAGAGTTAATATAGCCCCTATTAAAATTACAATGGCTTTCTTTGCAGAAATGGAAAGCCAACCCTCAAATTCATATGGAATCTCAAAGACCCAGAATTGCCAAAACAATCTTGTTAAAGAACAACAAAATTGGAGGACTCACACTTCCCAATTTCAAAATGCATTACTGCCAAGCTACAGTAATCAAAACGGTGTCTTATTAGGCACAAAGATAGACATGCAGACCAATGAAATAGAATTGAGATTCCAGAAAGAAATCCAAATATTTATGACTGACTAAGTTTCAACAATAGTGCCAAGACCATTCAATAGGCAAAGAAGAGTTTCTTCAATAAATGCTGCTGGAAAAACTGGATAACCACATGCAAAATACTGAAGATGTACCTTACCTCACTCCATAAACAAATTTTAACTAACATGAATTTAATTTTAAGGGCAAACCCAAAAGACTTTTAGAAGAAAGCAGGAAAAAGTCTTCAAGCTCTCAGATTTAGCAGTGGATTATTTGACACTAAAAACACAGCTTTTTATTTGGCACTAAAAGCCCTGCCAGTGTGGCTCAGTGGTTGAGTATCCATCCATGAGCCAAGAGGTCTCCGGCTCAATTTCTGATCAGGGCACATGCCCAGGTGTGGTTCGATCCCCAGTGGAGGTCGTGCAGGAGGAAGCTGATAGATGTTTCTCTCTCATGGATGTTTCTATCCCATATCCTTCCTCTCTCTCTAAAATATATATCAAAAAAGCACAAGCAACAAAACAAAAAGTTAAATTGAACTTCATCAAAATTTCAAAATTTTGTACAGCAAAGGACATTATTGAGATAGTAGAAGTAAACCTATAGCATGAAAGAATATATTTGAAAATTATATAGCTGATAAGGATTTATTATCCAGATTATACAAAGAACTTTTATAATCCAACAACAAAAGACAATCCAATAAAAAAGTGGGGGGAGAACTTGAATAAACATTTCTCCAAAGTAGTTAAATAAATGGCCAAAAGCACATGGAAAGATGTTCCAGAGCCTCCCCAATGCCCAGTAGATGTCGCGATGAAGTTTAATTTTGCAATATATCTCTGGAATCTTTCATTTCCTTCCCATTTTGTTATTAATATGTAACTATATAAACCCATTTTCATTAATAATTTATGAATAGAATTGGAAATGTTTCTTTAAATTTTTTTTTCAATTACAGTTTATATTCAATATTATTTTATTAGTTTCAGGTATTCAGTGTAGTGGTTAGTGGAAATGTTTCTTAATTTAAAAAGTCAACATCTTTGGTCATTAATTAAAGAAATGCAAATCAAAATCACAATTAGATTCCATTTCACAGTCAAAATGATGGCTGGAAATTAAAAAAAAAAAAAAAAAAAAAGGAAAACTAAAAGAAGTTGGTGAAGATGTGGAGAAATAAAAACCCTTGTCCATTGCTGGTGGGAAACAGATTGGTGGGTCATTAAAAAGTTAAAAATAGAATTACCATATAGTCTAACAATTCCATTCCTAGGTATGTATCCAAGAGAAATAAAAACATATATTCACACAGAAACTTGTACACAAATGTTTATAGCAGCATTATTTATAATGCCTAAAGCTGGAAATCCAATGTTCATCAACAGATGAATGATAAACAAGTTGTGTATTATACATACAATGGAATATTACTCAGACACAAAGGGGAATGAAGTACTGACACTTGCTATAACTTGGATGAACCTCAAAAACATTATGGTAAGTGAAAGAAGCCAGGCACAAAAGGTCACACGTTGTGTTATTCCTTTCATATGAAATATCCAGAATAGGTAACTCATAGAGACATAAAGCAGATTAGTGGTTGTCAGGGAATGGGAGGGAGTGGGGGATGTTTATTTAATGGGTACAAAGTGTTCTGGAGGTGACAAAGTGCTGAAACTTTTGAGAAGTGTTGGTTGCACAACATTTGAAGGCTCTCAATGCCACTGAATTGCATCCTTCAAAACGGTTAGTTGTACATTATGTGAACTTAATCTCCATAAAAATAAAAGAAAATGACTTACTAATTAGCTCTCAGTGGTCAAGAAAAATGCTAGCATTACATCCATTTATTGAATGTTATTAGAAAAAAATAACAAAATTGGATTGACTGGTTTCATTTTAAATTAATGAACACAAATCTCAGGCAGTCAACGATGCTCTGTAATAAAAATATAATTGTTTTTCTCCTAGTAAACTAACTTTCCCTGAGATTACTATTTATTACTCTCTTCTCTTATCTAATGTCATTTCATACTTTGTCTTCAAAATTCAACTTCACCCCTCACCCTGAGGACCACCTCATCAATAATTCACAGAAAAAATTGAAGCTGCCAGATGGCTGGCTACACCCTCACCTTACCACCAACCAGTATATAAACCTTGCTGCAGCAGACACTGCTAATCTGTTTCCCAAGAGTTGTTTCCCATTTATCCCTTGCTACCAGACAGTAGATTTGGATTAGCGAGCAGCCATGTGTTTTGAGGAACTTGGCTTTGTCTAGCCTCAGGGAATGAATCACAATGAACTAAGCCAGCCATGTTGGTCTCATTCCCGGGTACACTAGCAAAAGAGTATTTTAAGCACGGGCCTGTCATCCTTGGAGCTTGAGGAGACGAATTTTATCAGATTGGTAAAAAAGACACACAGGAGGAAGCACATCCCTTCCCTCAGGATGTTTTGACTGAATATAATGCTTAAAACCACTGCAGATGTCTTACAAGTGTGTCACAGTCAACACTGAGGATGGCAGAGCCAAGGATGGCCATCACCTATGCTCTTGGTGACATTCTTGAGCCACTGAATTAACCAGCCCTGGAACTGCCTCACCTCCAGGCTTATTCTTTTGTGAGAGGATAGCTGTCTTTCTGACACTACATTGGCTTTTGTTACTGGAAGGGCAAAACACCTTTATTGAACAAATGGAGGAGTCCTGACTATAAAAGGCCAATCCTTCCAATTGGTTTTGAATCCCATCTCATTTGTCACAACACCTTTGCTTCTAGAATTTTCACCCTGCTCCCTCAATCCATTTCTGCATTTATCTATTCCACTCTTTCTGGATGATTCTGTTACAGCAAGTCTCGTGAGGTATGAAAGCTGTCCGTTGAACTCTCCGCATCGCCATCTCTAATCATTCAATTTCTATGCTCCTTTTCCCACTCAAACTTCTTAAAATGTTTGCCTCTCCACACTGTTTCTTACATACTCTCCTTTTCTTTAAGAATATTGCTTATATAACTGGGAAGTCAGAAATAGATTTTTGTTTAACTCACAACTAGATTTCACAAACTCCAAAGAACTCATAGTATCATCTCTTTTTTAACTCTGTATCTTGGTTCTGCTCCTATATGTTGGCCTCATTATTTCCCAGTGCAGACAAACTTCCTTCACACAGTGGGAAACGTTACCCATGGCCTTCCTGGTTCATGACCTCACGTGTCAGACAATTTGCCCTCCAGTAACAAATTGAAAAAGAACTTGGTTTGGCCCAGGAAAACGGAATATCGTATTGAATGGGCCTATGTCATATGCTCAAAGATCATTCCTTCTAGTCAGGAACACTGTGGTTGATTGTCACAGAATTATTACAAGATTGAAGCCAGGAGGAGCAATTCTTCAGTCAATGTAGACATAAAAACAGAGGCCAGTTAAATATCACTTTAGCACAATTACACCTTTATGTCCATAAGTATATTCAATTCTTTAAATGCTCCCGCATAATATGGTGCATCTATCACACGTAATCCAAAATGCACTCACCTCCTCCTGAAAGGACACAACCCAAAGTCATATCAAGTTACTGCATCTACCTTCACATTTAGATCTCCAAATTCTGTGTGATACTCCCTGACTGAAATCCAATGAGTCTCATCATCACATAGCACCTAAAGATTAAATAGAAAGTGTATCTCCCTAATATGTCTAAAATTCCCCTTCAGGAAAAGGCAAGGGAAACAACTTACATTAGTGGCAGGCTGTTGCTAGCACCATATTCTACTGGTCAGAGATAAATAGAGCCTGTCCGGGCAGTGCAGTGACAGAGGTTTCTGATGTTTGATGTTTGCTGACCGCAGGGAGCCTTTCCTTCTATGGCCATGATCAAGAAACAGGCTAGAGGGCATTCCTTTGGTGGGGGTTGTACTAAGTTTGGATTTTGGTATGCCATTAACTCCTCTATTTGTCAGGACCATCTCAGTTATGTTACAGAAACACAGTATGCATTGCCTTAGATGAAAGAGAACTATTGGGCCATTTAGCTAGGAAGTAGAGGCACAGTTGATTCTGAATCTCAAATTAGATCCTCAGAATTTTCTCGCTCTACCATCATTGGCCTCTCTCTCTCCAGAAAAAAGTTTCTAGTGTCCAGGAAGAGAGCTATCCTGAATTATATTTCTCTCCTAACCTCTTCAGTTGGCTTCTGTCCTCCACGATTCTACTGCAACTAATCTTGTTAAAGTAACTAATAATCCTCATTTTACCAAATGTAATGGACAGATTTCTGGTCATCTTTTTAAACCTCCCAGTAAAATATTACATTTGAGCGTCCCATGCTTCTTGAAACACTCTTCTTTTTGCTTCCAGGATATGATTCTCTGGATTTCTTCCTGATTCTGTTTCCTTGGCTAGATGTCCCATCTCTTCAATCCTCTAAATATCGAAATCTGAGAGTTTGGCCCTTAGCCCAACTCTCTCCCTTATCTGCACTAATTCTGTAGCTGATTTCATTACATGCCATGATTTAAATGTTAGTCACATGTTTATGACTCAATTTTTTTACATAGTGTCAGACACACACACACACACACACACACATACACAAGTAATATTGTCACTTGAATGTATACTAGGCATCTAAAAATTATTGTATTCAAAATGAACTCATACCATATATCTTCCCCAAATTTCTCTCTCTCAAGAAGTATAACCACCCACCCATATATATCTATTTAAACCACAATATAGCTGAGACTTCTCTTTCTCTCACCATCCATCCAGTTGATCACAGAGTGCAATGATTAAAACCTCACCATTAAGTAATGTAAATTTTTATGTTCATCTCCTTTCATTGCTTGTACTCCTCTAAACCCACACCCATAAACAGCAATTAATACTGCAGAATAGGTTTCTGGTGTCACTCAGAAACCACTCAAAAACAAACTGAGTTGGCAAACCTTTTTGGAGCTCTACAGAGAAAAGAGTGACTTCATTTAAAAACAAAGCCTTCCCTTGTGCTAAGTGCTTCACAAGCTGACTTAGACTAGTACTACAAACTATGACATTCTTTGGCAATAAATAACAGAAGCCAGCACTTTAAAAATGACCTAACCTATCTGTGGAATGGGCAGGAACCTCTTGCACTGAAGATACACACTTAGTTCACAGAACTGGTTTGGTCTCATTTTAATTTTACAGCTAAAAACAACAGATTCTTCATCCTACCCCAGTCCTGGACAGAGCAAACTTTTACATTTATTAATATTTCTGCCTTTAGAAAGTTATTTCCAGCCATTTCGAGGTTCATGAATATCTTAAAATAGACCTCCAAATGCCTATAATTTAGAAGCATAGTTACTACCTGGATTAGTTTGCTATGGCTGCTGTAAAAGAGCGCCACAAACTGGGTGGTGTAAGCAAAATAACTTTATTGTTTCATAGTTCTGGAGACCAGAAGTCTACGATCAAGGTGTCAGGATGGTTGGTCTCTTATGAGGGCTGTGTAAAAGAATCTCTTCTCTATCCCTCCTCTAGCTGTTGGTGGTTTTCTGGGGATTGGTGTTCCTTGGCTTGTAGAAGCATGACCCTCGTCTTCCTTCATCTTCACATGGCTCTCTGTATTTCAGTGTCCAAATCTCCAACTTTAATGAGGACAACAGCCCTACTGGATTGGAGGCCCATCTTACTCTCATATGTCCTCATCTAAATGAATTACATCTGCAACAACCCCATTTTCAGATAAAGTCATATTCTGAGATTGAATTTGAAGGGGACACAATTGAACCCATAACACCCCTAATTGTAGAAGATAATGAAGGAACATTTGAGCTCTCAGTGAAAACAGAGAGAAATATTTAATGAGAGGTCTGTAAATATAAGCATACCTCAGAGATGTTGTGGGTTTGGTTCCAGACCACTGCAATAAAGTGAGTATCATAATAATGGGGGTCACACAAATGTTTGGTTTTCTTAGTACTTATAAAAGTTATGTTTATACTATATTATAGTCTATTAAGTGTGCAATAGCATTGTGTCTTAAAAAAATGTACAGATCTTAATTTAAAAATACTTTATTGCTAAAAAAAAAAATATTGCCAACCATCATGTGAGCCTTAGTGAGTTGGAATCTTTTTGCTGGTGGAGAGTCTTGTCTTGATGTTGACATAATGTTGATGGCTGCTTTTAATGGGTGTGGTGGGTGCCTGAGACTAGGTGGCTGCGTCAATTTCTTAAAATAAGACAGCAATGAAGTTTACTGTTTGATCAACTCTTCCTTTCACAAATGATTTCTGTATAGCATGCAATGCCACTTGATAGCATTTTACCCACAGTAAAACTTTTTAATTTGCAGTCAATCCTTACAATATCCTACCAACTAAGTTTATGTAATTTTCTAAATCTTTTGTTGTCATTTCAACAATCTTCACAGCATCTTCATTCATCTCAAGAATCCACTTTCTTTGCTCATCCATAAGAAGCAGCTCCTCATTGTTTTAAGGCCGTGGTCGGCAAACTGTGGCTTATGAGCCACATGCAGCTCTTTGGCCCCTTGAGTGTGGCTCTTCCACAAAATACCATGGCCTGGACGAGTCTATTTTGCTGGTGGATGGTCTTGTCTTGATGTTGACAAGAAGTGGCATTAGAAGAAGTTTTAAAAATTTGGCTCTCAAAAGAAATTTTAATCGTTCTACTATTGATTTTTGGCTCTGTTGACTAATGAGTTTGCCGACCACTGGGTTGTTAAGGCTTTATCATGAGATTGCAGCTATACAGCCACAGCTTCGGGCTCCCTTCTAATTCTGGTTCTCTTGCTATTTCCACCACATCTGCAGTTACTCTTGTAGGGAGCTGGTTCTAGGGTCAAGCCTGGGGCTGGCCCGTGGCAGAGCCACAAACAAGTCCCAGCCTGGAGGGCAGAGCTCTCCTAGCAGAATGAAGCCTGACCTTGTAGCCTCCCTAATTCCTTCCTAAGTAGCTACTGGGCTGTGGGAGGTGCAGCAAGTGTTGCCAAAGCAAGAGCATTTGTATACATGTTAATCCACCCTTGTTTTAATCAGACGATAAAATAAAGCATTGGCTTGTAGGCTGGGTCTTTTGTGTCTTCATCTAGGCAGGGAGATCCACCAAGCCCCAGCGGTATTCTCTTGTCTGTTTTCAATCCTCCACTGCCTCTCCTCGGGTTCGCCCTTGGCCATGCTGGCATGGCACAGCTCTTCAACTCAAAGTTATCAATAAGGGTTGGAATCAACTTCTTCCAAACTCCTGTTAATGCTCATATTTTGACCTCTTCCCATGAATCATGAATGTCCTTAATGGCATCTAGAATGGTGACTCCTTTCCAGATTTTCAATTTACTTTTCAGATTTTCAGTGCATCAGAGGAATCACTATCTGTGGCAGCTATAGCCTTACAAAATGTATTTCTTAAATAATAAGTCTTAACAGTTAAAACTTCTGATCCATGGGCTGTATAACACTAATCTTATTATACATCTCCCTCAGAACTCTGGGTGAAGAGGTGTATTATCAATGAGCAGTAATATTAAAAAAAAATTTTTTTCCTTGAGTGTAAGTCTCTACACTGGGCTTAAGATATTCAGTAAACCATGTTGTAAAGAAATGTGCTGTCATCCAGGCTTTGATGTTCCTCCTATAGAGCACAGGCAGATTAGATTTAATATAACTCTTCAGAGCCATAAGAGTTTTGCAATGGTACATGAGCACTGGCTTCAACTTAAAAGTCCCCAGCTGCATTACTCCCTAACAAGAGAGTCAGACTGTCCTTTGAAGCTTTGAAGCCAGGCATTGACTTCTCTCTAGCTATGAAAGTCCTAGACAGCATCTTCTTCCAATATAAGGCTGTTTGTCTACATTGAAAAGCCCTTGTTTATTGTAGCCACCTTCATTATCTTAGCTAGGTCTTCTGGATAACTTGCTGCAGCTTCCACATCAGCACTTGCTGCTTCACCTTGAAGTTTTGTGTCTGAAGATGGCTTCTTTCCTTAGAACTCACAAACCAACCTCTTCTAGCTTCAAAACTTGTCTTCTGCAGCTTCCTCACTTCTCTCAGCCTTCTCAGAATTGGATTAGGTGTTGGCTTAAGGCAATGTTGTAGCTGGCTTCATCTACTCTCCAGACCACTAAAACTTTTTTCCTGTTACAATAAGGTTGTTTCACTTTCTTATCGTTAGTGTAATCACTGGAGTAGCACTTTTAATTTCCTTCAAGAACTTTTCCTTTGCGTTCACAACTTGGTTCACTGTTTGGCATAAGAGGCCTCGCTTTTGGCCTATTTCAGCTTTTGACATGCCTTACTCACTGAGTTAATCATTTCTAGCTTTTGATTTCAAGTGAGAGACCTGCAGCACTTCCCTTCATTTGAATACTTAGAGGCCATTTTAAGGTTATTACTTGGTCTAATTTTAATATTGTTATGTCTCAGGGAATAGGAAAGCCCAAGGAGAGGGAGAGAGAGAGGGCCTGGTGGAGTAGTCAGAACATGTACAACATTTGTCAAATAAATTTGCTGTTTTATATGGGCAAGATTTGTGATATTCTACCCCAAACAATTACAATTGTATCATCAGAGATAACTGGTCACAGATCCCATAACTAATATAATAATAATAATAAAAATTTTTACATATTGTAAGAATTACCAAAATGTGACACAGAAACACAAAGTGAACAAATGTTACTAGAAAAACAGCACCAACAGATGATTAATATAGGGTAGTCACACACCTTCAATTTGTAGAAAAATGTAATATCTATAAAGTACAATAAAGAAAAGCACAATAAAATAAGATATGCCTGTAATTGAAATATAGTGGCAGGGCCCATGTATAGAGAGTCTTAAGATTCCTTTAATCTTCAAAAGATATTCTTTGGGCCTTATGAATAGATAAGAATACCAGAGAGAAATGAGATATGGGAAAACGTGAGGCAATTAATCATTGGCTTTGATGTAAAGGTTAAGTGCTGGGATATAAACGTCCAAAAGCAATAAATGTCAGATTCTGAGAAATTGAAGCCAACAATTGCAAGGGCCTGGGATCCATTCAAACAATGTAGCCAGTCCCTCTAATTGCAGCACATTCTCAGAGCACTTTTTTTGGGATAGGGCACAGACTTACCCTGTTGGTAGGATTCTCAGGGTTGACTCAGGAAATGTATTCTACTACCCTTGAGTTTCTCTCAGGGGTCTCTCTACTTAAGCCTCCTTAATGTCTGTATGCTGGAGTCTCATACCTGCTCAGTATTTGATCTTTCATGTGGCATTTGGAAAACCTCCCTGTAGACTTGATTGGATGTGTCAGGTGAGGAAGAGAAAAGGATCGAAGCAGCACAAATTTCTAATATGAGCCACAGGGTGGCTGGTGGCACCTATCCCTGGCCTAGGGGAAATGCGAGAGGAACAGATCTGGGGCAGGAAGCTAAGGTGCAGGTGGAGCTTGAATTGACTGTGACCTTGGTGGAGATATTTACAATAGTAGGCAGAGAATGGGGTCAGGAAGAAGATCAGACTAATGATGACGACTTGGTTCTTCTCAACAGATTGTATGCCCTAAAGGCAGGTCTCTAAGGAAGAATGTATAGAAAGAACAGACATCAGGGTTGTAATAGGGACACTATTTTCCAGGAATTTTAGGAGAAATGCATAACTGACAAAGCAGAATGCTTAGTTCATAGTACAGGCTCAATAAATAGTTATTGAGTGAATATGTGAATAATTGAACCAAAGCTTATACCTAATTTACTAATTTCCTTGTAGAGATTAAGCAAAGTAAAAGGAAGTTTGCTTAATCTTTGAAAAAATTTTATGAAGAAAATACAGGTAATGCCCATGCAAAATGATCCCTACTTTTATCAACAGAGCCATGACTCATAAGGGACAAGGCCTTTTGCTTTTTCTTAGACAACAAAGTCACATTTATTAGCACCCATTCAGCTATTTTAAACTAACCTCTGATCTTGACATTTACAAGCAAAAGGAAGTCTTTAGTTATGTAACAAACCAGCAGTCCGTGCATCCCGCCTGTAACAACAATAACAACAGAAGCCCATTTGTCATTGTGCCTGACTCTACTCAAAACAACACAGCTCTTCACTAGCTTGGATTTTTTCCCTTACATTCTCTGAGGCTGCCAATTGATGTCTGGCAATCCAGTAGGGGTTGAAGATTGACATCTGCTTAGATAGGAGTGTGTGTGTGTGTGTGTGTGTGTGTGTGTGTGTGTGTGTGTGTACACACACACACACGTTTTAAAATGAAACTCTTCTGCTGTAAAATTAACCAGAATTAAATTATTTAACGAAATTCCCAATAACTACATTTTTATGGTGATAAGGAAACCCATGCCAGGTCAAACAAATGGCTTGTGATTTTATGGCATTGAAGTAGACTTCCAAATAGATTGGAAAACAAAAACTCATTCACAAAAACTCATGATTTCAGATTGGCATATCAAGCATAATTTCTGAGCATTTGCAGAAATGAATACTCCTACCAAGGGCACAGTACTTATTTCAAACAAACTTGACATCAACAGATCCACTGTTGCACTTAAACAATGAAAAAGAACCAGGACATTTTTTTGGGGGGGTTGTGGGGGGTGGACAATCTCAAATCAAATGCAGCAAATCTCTTTGAGCCACTTATACACATATTCAAAAGTGTAAAAATTTGCTGGAGATCTATATTCTTTCTGTTCTTAAACTTAAGGAAATACAGACTGATAAATCTCAGAGGGAAGGGTTGGGGGTAGAGGGGTAGGAAGAGATTAGCTAAAGAACTTATATTCATAGATAGGCCTATGAACACAGACCAGAGTGTGGTGAAGTCCGGGGGAGGGGGGGGGTTTGGGGGGGGGCAGAAGTAAGGTGCATCAGGGCAAAGGGGGAAAAAGAAGGGCATCTGTAATACTTTCAACAATAAAAATAAAATTTTAAAAAGAAAGAATAGATTGAATATGGAGAGGCAAATAATGGGAGTTTGTTTTAGAGTCTTAGGTATAAAATGATGAATAACTTTTGGTTATTAGAGTCAAACATACTAGTCTTTTGTCTTTGTGTTTGCTTGCTTATTATACTGAGTGCTAAAGGTAAACGATCAGTTCGAAGATTTATTCAAACCCCAGCTATTGCATAAGTAGGAGAGGTTCATTGTGATTCTCACGCTAAGAAAGGTGTGGGTAAAGGACCTGGGAGACTGAATGTAAGTTCCACCTCAAAAATTTACCTGGGGTTTCCAAACAAGAGTGCCTCATGAAAGTCACCATTATGGAGCAATGGAATAGAACGTGTTATAATATATCTATAGGCAATTACGTTTTGATGAGGCTGCTAAGACCCTACAATGGGAGAGAATTATCTCTTCCACAAATGGTTCTGGGGAAACTGGATATCCACATGCCAAAGAACATTGAAGTTACCAGGACAAAGCACTGTGTGCAACAGTATGGTCAAGGTGTTGAATGAGCCAGGCAGAGACTGCAACTTGCCAGGCTAATACCTATTTTCCTCTTCATAATAGAACAATCCCTATGCTCTTGGAATGGCAGTGTGTCCCAGTAAATATCCACATTTTTTTTAGTCCACGGGAATAGCAGTGGTCAGGGATATATCAAAATTTGCTAAGGGAGTTTTTGAGAAAAGCTCTAAAACGGGCTGCTCAGCTGTCTCTCTCTGCTTTGCACTTGCCTTTTCCTTCTTCATGCTGCCTGACATGTGACTAGAATGGCTGCGGCCTCAGCTGCATCTTGGACTTTGAGGCTGGGAGCCTTGTCTGCGAATACCTGAGGAGACACGGCCCAGGCCTCTGAGCATTGAGGGGCCACCACGCCTGTCCTTAGCTGCCTGTGTCTAGACTGACTTTATATGAGTGAAAAATAGACATCTCCTGTTCAGGCCATTTTTATTTGAGTTGTTTGCTTTATGTACCCAAGACTAACCCTACCTAATTCATCAATCCCTGTGTTTGTGGGGCTCAGGGCGAGGGTGAAGAGGAACCTGGGCCTGTAGGATTGTGTCAGGGCTGGAACTTAGCTTCAACTTTGGAGTGGAAACTTGCTAGAAATGAAAATTCCTGACCTCCCACCCCAGATCTCCTGAGTCAGAAACTCTGGGAATAGAGCCCAGTCTAGCAAGCCCTCCAGGTTCCAGTTTGGGAACCGAGGTAAGTTCTTGTCGTTCAGAATGGCTTGAGTAGGAAACTTCTTTTTCAATGGCTTTGGCCTGTGACCACATGTTCTTAAGAATAGGGGCACTGAATTTTAAAAATACTTAGGTTCTAACATCAGCTTCACTGCTTATTACCTGTATGTCTTGGGCAAATGACTTAATTTTTTTAAGTCTCATTTTCTACCTGGGGTTATAATAATAGAGCCCCTCAGAGGGTTCTTGTGTGGATTACATGGAATATCTTTAAATCTCAGCAGAGTACCTGGGACACTGTAAATGCTTAATAAATGTCAGTTGCTTCACACACTGTCTATCATTTATGGTGCATAGCAGGCTCACATTCCTGCAGGATCCGAGCTTAGACACCCCCTCACTGCATCCCCTTTCACTCTTCGTCCTCATTATTGCTCCTATTATTCTTTAAATTGGAGGTGAACCTTAGGCAGGGAGATGGGGGCAGGGAGGAGGGAGGGTAAGAAAAAAAATCTTCTTATTATAGAATGTTACATAAATGGTCAAGTTCACTACAGAGTGAGGATACAGGAAGGCGCTGTTATAAGTTTTATTTTTGGCCTTTGGCAACGTTCCTCGCCAGGTAAGGAAAAACATCATACTGCACTGCCATATAAGCTATTACTAAGAAGTAAGAAAAACGTTCATAGGTGTTTTTCCAAAAATTGGGAAATAAAACGATCACAGTCATCTCCATTGAAATTTCTTTGTGTTTTGGGTTTCATTAATACATCTCTTTTTATGACAACAAAGGGGGCAGCATTATTTTTTGTGCTCCCAAGGTCACAAAGGTTCTCCTTGCTGTGTCTTGCCTCATTCCTACCTGAAAATAAAAGGCTAGGGTAAAGGTCAAACCCTCCTTCCCCCCAAACATTCCACTTCCTAGCTTTTGTGTCAAATCATGACATTCCTTTCTCATATAAATATGTAACTGTTATTTTGATGGGTATGGTATCTAGAAGATGCTTGAAGCTAATTCTGATGACATAGTTGTTATTGGACTCACCTCCTTGGTGGGGGATGATCACAGATTCCCCCATTCTCTAATTTCCTTAAGAAAATCCTGCAGTGACCAGACACAAGCACTGCCCATTCAGCTCCCAGGCTGGGCAAAATCAGAGAATGGGAAAAACAAACAAAAGGCCAAAGATGATGCAGAAAAGAACAAGATTAGCTACGTAAGTCCCTTTTCCAAGTGAAAAGCTGAGAAAAAGAAGAGAGAGTAGGTGGTTAGAGAATCAAGACAAGGGAGCTGGGGTAGGGAGGGTGACTTTCCTTATTTGAAAGACTGTAAGATTGTGAAGGCTGAGGAAGAATTGTTGTGTTATGTTTGGGTAGCTTTCAAACACTTTGAGAGACATTAATAAAAATTAAAAAAAAATGTTTTACATTCACACACACCTGCCCATGACATGAAGAATCACACAGTTTCATTATGACCACTGTCATGAGTACAGATAAGTGAACCTGTATTGAGAACCTACTGAGAGCCAGATACACTTATTTAATCCTCACAACTGCCCTATGAAACCAGTAAGTTTATCCCCTTCTAGATAAAACAGCTGTGACTCAGAGAAATTACAGGAATTGTCCAAGGCATAAAGCTAGCATGAGATGGAGTAGGAACAAAGCCATGCTCTTTGGGGCCTGCTGCTGGAAGCTGGGAACCGGAAGTATCCCAGGAACTATCTCACCCGCACCTTGTGTGCACTGGAGTGTCTCTGCATCTCTGTTCCATTGTGAAACGTGGGGTTTTCCTGACATTTTCCCAGCTCAAAAGCTGTGGGATGTTTGTTTGTGTAAGGCTGAAAATGCAGCCCACCAGTGAGACTTTGTCCCTCCCAGTGCACAGGTGATAAATGCCAGCACACATGCAAAAACCACTGCTACGAGTTGTTCCAAAAACCTTTTTACTCTTCTTTCTTTCTCTTCCTTAACACCATTCCCATTTTACTACCTCCTCCCACTCAAGTTCTTTATCTACTGCTCATTTCCAGGCATTTCCTTTCACTGATCTTAAACTATCTATCTATATAAAAGCCTAAGTGACCATCGTAACCGAATGAACGACCGAACAGGCTGAGTGGGGAAACCAGTCTGGCAGGGGTGCTAGTGAGGGATGACCAAACTGCTGAGTAGCAGGCTGCATGGGGCAACCAGGCCGGTGGAAAGGGGGGGGGGGGCAGTTGGGGATGATCAGGTCAGGAAGCAGAAGCAGTTAGGGGCTATCAGGTCAGCAGGGGGGGCAGTTAGGGATAACCAGGCTGGGGGAGGAGGGGAGGAATGGTCAGTGAGGGGCAATTAGGCAGGCAGGCAGGTGAGCAGGCAGAAGCCAGGGGTCCAGGATTGTGAGAGGGATGTCCTGAGGATGAGGCCTAAACTGGCAGTCAGATATCCCCCGAGGAGTCTCAGATTGGAGAGGGTGCAGGCTGGGCTGAGGGAACCCCCCCCCCCCCCCCCCCCCCCCCCCCCCACCCCGCACGTATTTCATGCACCAGGCCTCTGATAAAAAATACAATCAAGTATTTTCTTTAGCAAAGCTTGGGAATGTTTTGTATTCTTTACTATTGTAACCCAGGACAAGAATTGGATTCTTATGACCTTTTTTTTACTCTGTCCAACTAAATTGCTGAAAACTCGCTTATTATAGCTATGAATAGCCCAGATTATAATCCATAATTGCAAATTGTCCTGATCTCATATTTCTTTTCTATTTGACAATGGTGACATGACTGCAGAGAAATAAAGAATAATTGTTAGCTAGAGGGGAGCCAACTAGAGTTCTGTTTACTATGTGACCACATAATCTCTTTATTTTCTCATTATTTCTAAGCTTCTTTCTTCCTTTTTTAAAAAATCATAGTGAAACAAGAGACATTGCTGAAAGTAACCTTAGAAAGGTTTAATGTTGGTCTTGAGGCCCAGGACCAACAGATTCTCATTGTAGATGAAACCTCACGCTTCTATACTTTTATTCTGAGTTAATTTTCTGTTCTCTAAGAGGCAAAGCCAGGGGTAACATTGTGGCTGATAGTGGGATTTCCCTTTTGTCAAAGGCAGAATCCACTGGTTGACCACACCATGAGCTTCCAACTCCCTAATTACAGCACAAATCTTTGTTCCCACCATTTCCTCTGCTCTCCTCTACCCACCATTTCTAGCCCACTAGGCTGGCGTATCCGGCCTGTGCTCAGCCACAGGGCTGGCAATTTTTATTACCGGTGATAGCCAGCTAGCATTCTCATCGTCTTTGTGACAAATCATAATATTTAAAAGAAGCCTTAAGATGTATACATGTATACAGAGATAAGTATTTCTACACACACACACACACACACACACACACACACACACACATACACACACACACACACACATCATCGTCTTGAATACTAAAGACAATTTCTCTTTCTGTAACCACTTAGTGATATAGCCTGCTAAGGAAGACAGTGGCACCCAGTGGACAAATGTTTGACTGTTTGAGACAGGTGTTACATGCTGAAATATTCTTGTATCTTAACCTTAAGAAGTGTCAGTTGCTCTCCTTCCCTTTCACTATCCTTCTGTCTTCCCATTTTAAAAAATATCTACTGAATTTTTAAATATGGGGAGCGGGTGGGATGTTTTTAGAATTCTTACCTTTTCAAGAATAAGACTAATCTGCCCTAACTGGTTTGGCTCAGTGGATAGTGTTGGCCTATGGACTCAAGGGTCCCAGGTTTGATTCTGGTCAATGGCATGTACCTTGGTTGCAGGCACATTCCCAGTAGGGAATGTGCAGTTGGCAGCTGATTGATGTCTCTCTCTCATCGATGTTTTTGGCTTTCTATCCCTCTTCCTCTCTGTAAAAAATTCAATAAAATATATTTTTAAAAATAAGACTAATTGAAAACACTGGAAGAAGCAACAATTTCAGGATTAACTCACCTGAGAACAGTGTCTATATTTGATTAACCCATTTCAACAGTAACAGTGGAGACAGCCAAACCTAGTAAAATACTCAACTTTTAATTAAAAATGTAATATTGAAAATGCTTGTCATGTGCTTTTGTTTTTTTACACATTATACCCTCCTTTTTCTCAGAACACTGCCAACTTCCAATCAGATTCACTCGGTTATGCAAATTTGGCAACTCCAAGGACAATACTTCAGGGAAATAACACAAATTCTGCAACTTAATGATATTGTGCAGTTTATCTGGGAGCCATACAAATGCTGATTTTTAGTCTCTACATCTTTCATTGATTGTTTTGGTTGTGAACCTCTTGGGTAGAGAAGCCCCAAGTATATATCATCCTTCCTGAAACACCTAACTAGCATCTTACTCATGCTAGGTATAAAGAAGGTAAATAAAATCTGATTTCCACTTCATATATTAAATCTTCTAAATGCTAAAAAAAAAAGCGTCCAATTTTTTGATGTTACATAAAGGGATCATTAAGTTAAGTATCTTAAATATTAGGGGCTCTTTGTATTGAATAAAATATTGTATAAAGAATAAGAGGATTGAGTACTTTATGGGTGAATTGAATTTTACTGATTTAAATGAGAAATAATTAAAAGACATTCAATTACACAATAAACATATTAATATATCTTAGTGCAAAAGTTAATACCAGCTGGGGTGCCCTCTTTTAGTCAAAATTTCTTCCAGTATGGAGGTTAAGAAATTCTTAGGTTTTTTTCCCCCTTTGAAATGGTGCCTATGTTCATTATTATTATTTTTTTTCATAATATTGCCACAGTTTTAAGGTTTGTTTTTATTTATTTTAGAGAAAAGACCAGTTGGCAAGCCAGGGTTATGGCTTGCTGCTGATATGGAAACTTTCCCAAATGGCTCTGTGCATAGGGCAGCACCTTTCACTAAATGATGTAAGTCCCCATGACCCTTTGCATCAATCACGTTTAGTCAGTAAACAATACACATATCCTGGCCCTGGCCAGGCACCTCAGTTGGTTAGAGCATCATCCCAATTTGCTAAAGTTGTGAGTTAGATCCCTGGTTAGGGCACACACAATTAACCAATAAAAGCATAAATAATTGGAACAACAAATCAATGTTCCACTCTCTTCTTTCCTCTTTCTCTAAAATCAATAAATAAAATAAATGAAAATAGACGCACACACAAAAACACACCCCAAATGAAGATATGCACTCTTTTGGTAAATTGAAAAAGAAAACAGAGGCCATATGTGTGTGTACCACTACCTTCCATGTTAATTATACTTATTTTTCTCACAACACAAGCATCTTTCCCCGTAGTTTCTGCAAAAATTCTTGTAAAATGTCATGCAATCAAATTTTGCTGGGCAAACCTTGGTTATGAAAAACAAAAGCAACTCAACATTGTTTTTCAAAAATTTCTAAGAATATATTATTAAAACATATCAATCCACGATAAGTCTACAGACGTTTATAACATGTCAGAGTGTCTGTTGCCCATTTTCCTCCTCTGCCTGTCACCAACAGTGAGTAGTAGGCTCTGAAGGCCTCAGGCTCTAGGTAGCTTTGTTCTCTGGAGCTGAGCTCCCTGCCCAGGAGAAAGGACAACAGTAATCGTGGGATTTGCACCACACACTGTGCTGTTGCAAAGTGTAATCCTATTGGGAAATGGTCCAGGCCCTGGGCTGCGCTTTATTGATACCCACACTCCCCGTGTCTGACGTCAGAGGCCTGCTGTGTACGCAGGTCCCCTATAAAGTACCCAGGCTGCTCAGCATGAGCGGGCTCCTCCTAGGACCTGCCTGGCTTCTGTGAGTTTCTAAAGATCAAGAGGGAAGTCAGTCAGTATTTGGAAAATTCTCCTTCCTCAAATAATTTGAGAAAATTTCTTCCGTGTGGTTCCTATAGGTTTTTATTTTACCTTCAGGCTTATCTGTTTATAATGCAAATATGCTTCACTTATTCAGGAAAACCACTTGCTTCAAGACCACTTGCCTAACTCATGGGCTGTGGTGAACAAAAATCAAAATATAATTGTAAAAGGACTTGTAAAGGCTGAAAAGGTCCATACGGATTAAAGTAATTATTGCTTACGTAAAATGAATGAAATGCTTTATGATTGTGTGTACACGTGTGTGCGAGTGTGTGAATAATCGCAGAGGTTACAGCACGTGTTTAGATTGACACTTGCTGTACTGAACACTAAGAAACACATCTTTCCATCACCATTGATAGGCATTACCTGCTCAGATAAAGCTTTAGCCTTTTCTTCCGCTTCCTTCAGGCAGACCTCCAAGGACTTGAGATGTGCCAAAGTAAACGTCATCTGTCCAGTTTCCAGGGACTCTTTCTTTAAAATAACAACCAAGTATTACTTTTTTGACATGGATAATTCCCTGAGCATGTCTCCAACAACTTTATGGACTAAGGATAAGCTTCATAAACTCATACACATCATCTCTTTTTCTTCTTCAACACAGTAATAGAACCATGAAACATTACAAAAGCAATAGCCTTTAGTTTCTAAAGGAAGGGTAAAAATACATATTGAAGTATAACAATGAATAATTTTTAAAAGTTTAAATAAAATTTCTCATGTTGGAATTGGGTCATTTGGCAACTTTTATTCTTGATACAAGAAAACAAATAACTAACAAACAAAATCAACCAAACAACGAGGTTACAACCAAAATTTTACATTTCTAATAAGAGATGTCACCAAGGACGCTTACAACTTTAAACATTCACCTATCTTGAGGGACGCTCTTGTTTCCTGTCATTTTCTTATCAGAGGTTTCACTGAAGGAAATATACCACCCTGTTTAGAATCAGACCATCCTTTCCCAGAACACAGCTAATAACGACTCAAATCAGCAGATGTGTAAAATGGTCCCAAAGTTGCTTTTTCTCATCTAAAAGCAGAAGAATATGCAAAATTGGTATGGACATAGCAGTTGCTGGCCCCTCTGAGACTGGAGTGCTTACTGCCTGCTCGGTGGCTACCGAGATAATTAATTAAAGTTACGCACAACATGAAAAGTTAAAACAGAAAACTTGCTCCTCTGTTTTTTTCCCTTTGCTTTAGGAGCCCACCAACTTTATGTATGTGCATTTCCTGATGATACAATAGAGCCATCTGGTGGCAAATGGAACCAGCCATGAAAATAGAGCATTCATTCAGTTCTTATAGTTCTTGTAGCACTCTGACCTGTCGGCCATGCCACAGGCCTCAGATATAAATGACACTCATGAGATCAGGGACAAAGGAGTAGCTCTCAAACAGCCTGGCTCCCAGTGGCTGCAAATCTACAAAAGTTGGCTAGAATTTCGTGCTAGAATGGTGATACTTGGGATGAACCAATGATCCTCATCACGATGACTCCAATAATTTGAAGTCATTAAAAAAATTCTAAAACAAACAAACAAACAAACAAAAAACTAGCCTCAATGCAAAGTTCTTTACACTTACAGGTAGTTCATGCTATAAAAACACTATATGCAGAAAGGGGAAATTGTCAAGAGGCCAAATTTGTCCAAAAAGATTGGAAATCCCAGAGGTAGGCTCCTGTTTTCAAGAAGAATCTTCTGGTATTGTGTCGGGTCTTTGGAAAAAGTTTAAAAATATTTTGTGAGTAGACCAAGTAAGATCGGCTAATTTGTTTCTCTAGGTCTTTTTTCTCCAAACACCCCAAATTTCCCTGGCCAAAGACTACCATTTCCAGTGAGACAAGCATTGTATATAATGCCAAAGGAAACAGACTTGACTGGAGGCTGTTACAAAATAACAGGACTTTTTGTACAGGTAGAGTTAAGAAATTGTCATGTGTTGTACAACAGAGAGAGTCGAGCAAACAGTGAAGAATGCAGTCGGTCTTCTTTACCCAGCTGCAAGCTATCACTCTCCCCCTCTGACTTGCCTTCTTGTCCCTTAAGGGAAAGGCCAGTAAATGCATCTTCACCAAGGTAAAAATGTCTTATACAAAGGTAAGTGCTTTTTAACAGGAGGGGGAAACTCCCTTTAGCCAAACAAAGGCATTAAAGTTAAATTGAGAATAATTTTAGAAAAAAGTAAACACTTGGGGCTAGGAGTCTTGGAGGTAGATGTGTGGTTTCAAGGATCTTCAAAAAGTTAGGTGAAATCATTGTCCCAATTTTGCAGGATGCAATGGCAGATGAGCAGAAAGGTGGGACTGATACCATTAAGTTCATTCTGCTTCAGGCACATGGGGACACACCCTACATAAAGCAATCTGTGTTTATTATCAACATGAATCTGTCTTGGTGGTTAAAATAATCAATGAATAAATTATATTCAACATGACATCACATGTTGAAAATAGATGATATACACAGGTGTGTGGGGATTGAGCCTGTGTCTGCATTCTGAAATGTTAAATCCCAGCAATTCAATGGAAGTTTTAGTTTTTAACTTCTACTCTTTGTCTTAAAATTTTCTACCTAAATATCAAGCTGGTAATCCGGGTAGCATGTAGCTAAGATAATCAAGATGATCAAACTAAATGACTACTACAGAATATTAATTCAATAAACTCTTTGATCACAGTATGTGTATTAAAGTTGACAGTCTACAAATTGACAAATCTTATACAAGATTGTAGGAGTAGATTATCTTTTGGCTGCACAGGTTCTCCATTTGAGAATCTGAAGGAACCTCTTTTTCTCTCTTCTAAGTTTCCTTGATTTCTCTAACCCATGTCAGTATCTTTTCATTGTCCCCCTTCTTATTTTTTAAATTTATTGGGGTGACATTGATTAATAAAATTACATAGGTTTCAAGTGCACAAGTCTATAAGTACATAATCTGTGTATTGTATTGTGTGTTTACCACCCAGTGTCAAATACTCTTCCTTACTTTTAACTTAGTGTTTGTCTTTTTTAAAATATATTTTTATTGTTAATAGTATTATAGATATCTCCATTAGTGTTTCTTTGTCTTACAATGACTTTGCTCTCCTTTCTCAGCCATACAAACCCCTTTTACCCACTGAGACTGGTTCATGGTTTCTAATTGATCCACATCCTCCACCCTCCTCTGAATCCTTGTGTGACACTTATAAAGGCCCCTGAGCACTGCACTGAGTATCTGCTAGGATCTTAAAAAATAGCTGTTCTTGATTAAAGGCTCAGCAGTCAAAAAGGTAGTTGCACCAGAAGGAGCAGTCACGTGGAGGAGCTATCATAGCTATGTCTATGAGCAATATTTTCCATGCATCAGCCTGGGCCACTGACAGGGTTCTGAGCCTGGGAAATTCTGCTTGCCAATGCCAGGTGCAAGACAGGGCAGCAGAGAGCAAGAAGTTGGGTGATGATGGCAGGGTTGTTGTAAGGATTAAATGAGGTAAAGCAGGTAACTGTTTAGACAGGTGCAGTGTTCAATTCATGTTATTATCAAGAATTCCACCATCTTAGCTCCTTTAAAGAGAATCATTTAACATTAAAACTTGCTAGCTTATTTTTAAACCCCAGTAAAAGAAATTCCCCATGGAGACACTTTTGTAACAGCAAATGATCAAACAACAGCAGTGGGAAATCCAGTCAAGTATGCAGTCAGAACAAAGTTAATAGGTTAAATGTGTGTAGTCATTTAAAGGCAAGATTGCTAAATACAGATGTGGTTACAGGCAATTTCACCTTTACAGAAGAGCATTTGACATGGGTCAGCTTGCTCCAGTGAAATGTTTCCAGCCCTCTGAAGTTCCAGTGTCCGGGGCTCCAGCAGCCCCTGCTCAGTAATGCAGTCACTTCCTGCCAGATAACACAGGCCTTACCACACTCTGCAATGGTCAAGCTTCTACTCACCACTAAAGTCTATTGCTCCCTCCCCCTGCTTGACAGGCACCGGGGGCTCTAAAATTCTTTACTCTTCTACAGCCAGTTTCTATTTCTCACACAGGTTAAAGTCTTCCCCCAGGGCCCTGGCTCAGCCCCTTACCCCGGGCAGATTGCTGTCATGCTTGCCCCCACCTTTGGTGATCAGAATTCATGTTAGAGTAGAATTTTCATCAGCCTCTTGCCCTTTTGTGCTTACCATTTACAATAGCTTCTTAGGCTAAATTTTTCAATTTCTATTTAAGCAACAATTTGTCAGTTCATGCTAGTGAAAACAGTCTTCCTCTGTGCTTGGGATTGCCTCAGTAGTTACCTAATGAGATATTTTTTTTATTCAAAACTTGAACAAACTACAACTTTTGTCAAAGCCCAGTAAAAAGAAGGTTCTAGAAAGTGCTCATCAATGTGACTGAAGGAGATGGCCATGGGGTGACAGAGATGAGCACTGACTAAGGAGAACCCTGGACACCAGATGGCCACATTCTGGA
This sequence comes from Pipistrellus kuhlii, assembly GCF_014108245.1. NCBI lineage: Eukaryota > Metazoa > Chordata > Mammalia > Chiroptera > Vespertilionidae > Pipistrellus > Pipistrellus kuhlii. The sequence goes on along the minus strand of NW_023425540.1, from coordinate 68,885,717 downwards.
CTTCGCTGTGCGTTTCACTTGAACTATGTGACTTTTGGGCTGCACTTCTTGGAACCTCAGTTTTTCATCTTTAAATGATGGATGTATTGGTCAGGTCCCAGTGGGAAACAGATGGCCACTCCAGTGGCATCACTGAGGGGAATTTGATGAAGGGATTATGCACAAAGGTGTGGACACAGTAAAGGACACCAACAAAGAATGGTGAGGCAGCCCCTAGAAATGAAGGTACTATTTGCCTTACCTTAAAGAGGTAGGGGAAGAGGAAAGGGGGGGAGCCTGCAGAGGACCCCCTATGAGCTGAGCCTTTGGTACAGGATATAGCCCCTGCCACCCTGGCCCAGGCAGTAGCAGTGGGTGGATCAGTGGAATAAATAGCCCCACCTCATCTCTCACCCTCTGTTCTGTCTGTATCCAACAAGAAGCCAGAGGACAAGAGAGCCTGAATGACAAGTCCAAAGGACCAGCTTCCCTAGAAAATATTCGGAGGGTGGGGGTGGGAAAGTGGGAGAGAGGGGGAATAGGAGGCTGGGGGGTGGAGGGAGGTGGAGGTGGAAGTGTAGAAAGTGAATCTGGAAGGGAAAATGGACTCCTCAGGCTGAAGGGGTTTAATTATATTAGTGGATCCCAAATGCCAGCCCATAGATCAGTGTTGGATTATGATAACATTTTCACCAGTTAGCAAGTAAAAGACAAAACTGAATATTTAAAAAGACTAACTTGAAGTTTTCATGAAGCCCAATTTATTCCATTTAGAGAATTGTCCTTTATTCTGGAATTTTGATCATCCTACATATTTTGGTGTTAAAAGGATGTTTATTTAACAAAAATAATGCTGATAGTATATGGAAATTATTGTGTTTTAGAGTTAAAGTGGAAAAGTTGGCAGTCCCATTAGCCTAATCCTAATTATTTGGGGGATGAAAATTCTTATGGGTTTGTAAAATCTGAAAGTATAGAGACCCTAAGTCATCTATTAAATAATGAACTGAGTGTCTTATCAGGTGGTCTTTCCAGAACTATGGTCCCTCTATTCCTCAAGTTCAAGATGGACCTGTATTAATTATCAAGTTACTTTAATAAGATTCCAAAATACTATTTTTCTAGGAAAAAACAAGTTTCCAATGGTCAGACTTTCACAAAAGATTTAACTACTTTTCCATTTCTATAGCATCACTAATAAAAAAAATTAAAAAAAAAAGGAAACATGTATTGGAAAGAAATTGTTGACCCAGATTTTAACCTATAAAAAGATCCTTGGCGTGGAAATGAAAGAGGAATGACTGCGTGACATTTGATAGCTTCATAAATAACTATAAATAATGGCTTACCCAAAACTCTGAAAAGGCCAACTCTTATTTTAATTCAGTTCAGAGCATTCCAATTTATTAAGAAAAGACTTGATTTCTTTAAAAAATTAGGAAAGAGGGAAATGAGGAGTTATTATTTAATAAATACAGTGTTTTAGTTTTGCAAGATGCAAACATTATGGAGATTAGTAGCACAAAAAATGTGAACATGCTTCATACTACTGAATCACACACTTAAAATGGTTAAAATAGTCAATTTTATGTTATAAGTATTTTACCACATTAAAAAACAATAGCAACATAAAACATATGTATAAAGCAGGCAAATTACAGGGTGAAGGAATTAACCAATGTTTTAAAATTAATTAAACTATTCTTTACCTACTTCACAGGATTGTTGTGAGAACAAAATAAAACAAGGAGATTGAACATTCTAAGAACTATAAAATAAAACATTATAAAGAAAAAAACAATAAGGTAATCTTACTGAAGGAAGAATTTTGATCCCTTTGATAAAGAAAACAATCAAAAACTACTATTTGTGCTAAATAAAAATTTTGATTTATTAGTAGTGGAGCATATAATAATGCAAATACTTTTCCCATTTGTAAAGACAATGTTCTGAATAGTTTAGTTTAGTACTTTGTGGCAGCATTATTTATTTTCTCACACATCTTAGGTAAGTTTAGGTTTTGAGTACCTAGATGTATTGACAACAATGTTTTCATCCTCCCCTTGAATCGCAATGTTTTAGGAAATGTATATGCCTCTAGGATTTTTAGGTCATTTAAAAAGTAAAGGGGTCGAATTTTACTACCCACATTAACCCAGGCTTTTCAACTTAGCTTTATGAATAAATTATTATTAAACTGTGTATAACCAATATCAAATATTTTATAATTAACAATATTCAGAATTAAGGTAATATTTCTGCCAGTAAAATTTAGGCTCTATATAAGAAAACTTAAAATAAAAGATCTAAGAAATTTAACTGCAATGATAAGAAATTTCGTACTCTAATGATGTTGTTCTCAAAACCTAGCAAGGGAATCCTTAATTGAACTTGTTGAACTTGATGTTTCATGAGAAACCTTTTCCATGAGACACCTCTCCCCTGTGGCCCAGCCTGGCATTTGCACAGACTCCCTTCTTTACCAAGATATGATGAAGGAGAAATGTGTTAGGCATTCTTTTAAATCAGATAAAAGTTTAGCAACAATTTCCATAGTGCATTCCAATATGATAAGGTAAGCAGAGAAAAGATGGGAGAGATCTCTCTTTTGCTGTGAATTTCCACTTCTTTTAAGGTCTCACAGTCGAAATACTACTAAGAGGCATGGCCAGGTTATCAGAGAAGGTGGTGCAGCATGCCCGACATTAACTACTCAGAGGGCCTGTTATAGCTCATTCATCTTGCTCTCTTGGTCGGCATTTGCCATTCCATTTTGACGGTCCAGTGTCTTTCCCTGTCTGGAAAATTTCCCATTTCATGAAGCCCATCTCCCCAAAGTATAAGCTAAGAACTCCCTCTTACAACATGTGTCTCCACCAATCAGATACACTAGCCTGAGACTTGAGTATGAAAGAAAGGGATATGAAACAAATGCCAAGTACAATAGAAATGGTCCAGTTGAGAGAGTCATCCTTTTTCTGAGGCTGAGATGACAGAAGACTTAGAAGTAATATGTTTGTGTCACCTGCTGCCTCACATTCACACGTTGAAGTCCTGATTCCCGATGTGATAATATTAGAAGCTGGGGCCTCTGAGAAGTCATTCAGTTTGGATGAGGTCAACAGGGTGGTGTCTTCATGATGTCTTTATGAGAAGAAATCAGTGGGCTTTCTCCTTCTGTTACCTTCTCTCTCTTCCACTGCCTCCCCCCCTACCCCCCATGTGAGATAAAGCAACAAGGCAACCATCTGCAAGTCAGGACCCACTCATGCTACCGTGTTTCCCCGAAAATAAGACATCCTCTGAAAATAAGACCTAGCGCATGGAAAGATAAGACATCCCCTGAAAGTAAGACCTAGCGCAACTTTGGGAGAAAAAATTAATATAAGACACTGTCTTATTTTCGGGGAAACAGGGTAGTACCCTAATCTCTGACTTCAGGATTGTGAGAAACGCATAAATGTCTGTTGTTTAAGCCACCCGGTCAGTGGTATTTTGTTAGTGCAGCCTGAGCTGACTAAGCCCACAATTGGTGCATTAATTCTGTAGACTTCTCTGTGTGTATATGTGTGCCTGAAAGATGCACAACATATAAAACATTGATTCATACTATACATGGTTATATCTGATTAAATTATGATAATTTTAATGAACAATATACCATAGATACAATCTATATGTGAATGATGATAGATATCATTTTCTATAATTTTTAACTTTAAAAATTACCATAATTTTTAATGTTCCCAATAAATTTTACTGGATACAAATGCAGTTTCCCTACTATGGACAACCCTATAAGAAGCATATTTATACATATCTATCAATTTGCTTTCTTATTTAGTACATATAAAAAAGCGGTTATCAATATAATCTTGATACACATTTATGATTGCATCTCCAAAATACTCCCACCAAGACTATATGAGGATCATAGTTTTCTTATACATTTTCCTATTATAATATTTTCAATATTTTTTAAAAAGTAATTTTATTTATTTTTAAAAATTAAATTTATTTGGGTGACATTGATAAACATGGTCATATAGGTTTCAGGTATGGGTTTCTATGTTACCAGATCTGTATATTGCACTGTGTGGCCACTACCTAAAGTCAAATCTACTTCCATCACCATATATTAGCGTCTTCTTTTCCCCTCACCCCTTTCCTCTGACAACCACCACACTGCTATTTGTGTTCATGAGTTTCAGTTTTATATCCCACATATGAGTGAAATCACATGGTTATTAGCTTTCTTTGACTTTTTTCATTTAGTATAATGTTCTTAAGGTCCAACCATGTTGTTGCAATGACACTATTTCATGCTTTCTTATGGCTGAATAGTATTCCATTGTATATTTGCACTCTATCTTCTTTATCCAGTCCTCTATCACCAGGCACTTTGGCTGTTTCCATGTCTTGGCCACCATGAATAATGCTGCAATGAACTTAGAGGTGCATATATCTTTGCAAATGCATTCAAAGTTTTTCAGTATAGCCAAAACCGGTTTGGCTCAGCGGTAGAGCGTCAGTCTGTGGACCGAAGGGTCCTGGGTTTGATTCTGGTCAAGGGCATGTCTTTATGAAGAGAAATCAGTGGGCTCTCTCCTTCAGAAATCAGCAGGTACATCCCCAGTGGGGGGTGTGCAGGAGGCAGCTGGTCGATGTTTCTTTCTCATTGACGTTTCTAGCTCTCTATCTCTCTCCCTTCCTCTCTGTAAAAAATCAATAAAATATATTTTAAACAAAGTTTTTCAGTATATATCCAGGAGGATTGCTGGGCCATATGGTAGCTCTGTTCTCTCTCTCTTTTTTTTTTTTTTTTTTTTTTTTTTTTTTTTTTTTTGAGAAATTGCCAGACTGATTTCCATAGTGGTTGTATGCCAGTCTATATTCCCACCAGTAGGAAAGGAGGGTTCCCTTTTTTCACCACCTCTCCAATGCTTGTCTTGTTGATAATGGCCACTCTGTCAGGTCTGAGGTGGTATCTCATTGTAGTTTTTATTTGCATTTCTGTAATTGCCAGTGAGGTTGAACATCTTTCCATATATCTATGGGCTGTTTGTATAGCTGCCAAAATTACAGTTAAATATGACATCTAAGTTTAAATTTTTTTAAATATCTTTGTCTTCTATTAAGTTTGGACATCTTATTTGGTAAACGCAAGTTTGAACATCTTATTGGATATTTATATGTCTTTTGTAAATTATGATTTGTGTACTTTGTCCATTTAAAAAAATTTTTTTTAATTGATTTCAAAGAGGAAAGGATAGAAAGAGAGAGATAAAAACATCAGTGATGAGAGAGAATCATTGATTGACTGCCTCCTGCATGCCCCCCACTGAGGAACGAGCCCACAACCTGGGCATGTGCCTTGACCAGGAATTGAACAATGACCTGGTTCATAGGTCAACATTCAGCCATTCCTTTTTTTATAACTTTTTTTTATTTAAGGGTAAATCTTTTCCTCATTGATTTCTAAGAGAACTTAGTATATCAAAAATATCATATTGTAATAAATGTTACAAATATTTTCTATTACGTATTTTGAATATTAAATACTTCTTAAATGGGTTGAAATAGTGGGAAGTGTAAGTTTTCTTATGAAATATAGAATTTTCAGGACTAAATTATATTTTCATCTCTGTGCATTAATGCACACTTTTATTTGAGAAGAAAGTCAACTTTTGCAGGAAGCAAACTCTAGCCAAAACTTGGAGAAATATTCCATTTCTCTAGACCTCCTTAAGTACAGATAACACACCACAATGATTCAAATTATTAGAAATATTTTGAAATAACTGACTGACTCTGATACCTGATCTAACACAAACAGCTCAGCTACTGACATGATGACTTGGGGTTATTATTCCAGCAGCAAATTTTAGTTTAACAAAACTATCAAAACAAATGAAGTCTGTGTTATCCAGTCTGCCTGATGAGACGAAGGCAGCCAGGGGCCCGGCTCTAGCCTCAGAGCCTGCATCCGTGAGCTGCTCACGCCAAGGTCACCCCAGGCTCTCCCTTCTCTCCAGGCATCCAAAGAGCACCCCCCGGGGGAGATTGACTCCCTGGGGAAAGACTAGATTGAATAATTGCCTAGGCTTTTTGGAGGATATTCTCTCCCAAGGACACTTGCAAGTGTGGGAAAGTATTTTTCTGCAGACGACAGCAATTGATGTGTTCTGTAAAAGACTGATTGATCAGATGGTCCCCAAAACATACTTCCCCCTTGCTCTGATCTACTCACTCAGGTTTCAGAAGATGAGAAAATTGTATGGGAGACTTTTGAATTTATCCAGAATATTAGTTCAGAGTAATCATTAAATTCAACTAACTATATATATTTAACTTTTATGTATCTAAATGTATGCAGCACATTTGACTTCTGTCGCTTTTTTACATCTCATCACTTCCTTTCTTTGTCTACACACAAACTTCTCAACTAACATGTTCACCAGCACAGAGAGTGAAACATGTCAGCGCTACACAGCACAAATTAGCACGCTTTTCCCAAATAATGCCTGTTGTCTGGAAATTTTTACCCTTGGAAGGAGCCAAATGGAGAAAAAAATGTCATTTGATTAAACAAATCTGCAGACACTCAAATGCTTCAGTTAATGGAGGTCCTTTGTGCCACCCAAGCCTATTGGGGAAATTCTGCAAAATGTCCTATCTGTAAACAATCTGCTTCAATGCCCATGTTTTCTAGATTTATTTGTCTGTTGACATTTAAAAAGTATAAAGGAACACATCTGCATGTGAAAACAGGACCTTTTGTTACTGATTCATTAACCTTATTATAGAAGTTAAAAACAAAATAAGTCATCTTGCTGGTTGCTTGGGAAGGATCATTTTCTAAAGGACACTTTTTAGTTTTTGGCCAGCCTCATTTGGAGCTGCTAAGGTCTTTTTTATGGTCCCCGCTCACAAATTAAATAGACCTTATTATTAAAATGAGAAATTCTAGAGCTAATGTTATTAAAATGAGAAACTTCTGGGGGCGATGGATAGTTTCATTACCTTGATTGACTAGGGTGTGTAAACATATGTCGAAGCTCATTAACTTGTACACTTTAAATTTGCCAAGAATGCTTCAGGGAAGGGGAGGGGAGAAGAAAGGTAGGAAAAAAGACCCAAAACAATAAGTTTTGAGATACTTCTCACCTATTAGAATGACAAAATAGTAAATAAATAAACTATTTCCTATAACAACAGCAAATCTTTGTATTTGAATATATACAGAAATAAAGTTCTATGTTGGCCTCATGTTACGTATAAATAGGAATGTCATCTTAAACCACTTGAAATGTTCAATTGAAAGCACAAGTGGTACACTAACTGTGATTCATTAATGATTTGAGAGTTTGCTCATCAAAAGGAGAAATCTTCTAAAAGCCACTTTAGAATGCTAAATTTTAGAAATGTGAGAAATATTATCAAATATATGCTTCCTAAAAAATAATGTTGTATTATACCAAGTACTAAAAGAAGAACAGAATTTATAAAAGTTGACACAATCAAAGGCATTGCCTTGCCTTCCCCAGTTTATCAAATGTAAAATGTTTTAGCTACTTGAAGGTCATTTTGTAATGCTGACTCCCTATACGGTGTGTTATGAATTTGACTTACAAATTAAAATATTTGAAAGTGCTTTCATATATTTGTCACTTAACATAATGATTTTTAAAATGAAGTCGTCACTAAATTATAACTGGAAAGCTAAATGGCACAATGAGTGAAGTACTCTAACATACTCTAGCATTAATGAACTCATACCCACATTCTCACTGTATGCCATTCCTAAGGCCAGTGACATCATGTGTTTTACATTGTTCACTTCTATGCATCACCGTCCTCAGGAATAGTTCAGGGGGAGAAATCCTGAGCCAGCTATCTTGTTGAGGCCATGCCTCCTTGCAATAGAATTTTTATTTCCTAAACAGTTTCAAATGAAACGATCTATATCAAGCATGTCAAACTCAAAGGCTAACATGGGTCAAATAAATGAGGTATGTGGTCTGCAGGCCATGAGTTTGACATGCTTTATCTACATGCACTGGCTGTTTTCTGTCAAAGGATTTTAAAATGGGGCAAAGGCAACAGTTCAAATAAAATTCTAATCCTTCAGCAGGCCCAAAGGAATAAGGTCCAGATAAACAGGGACAACCTGGGACCCAAGAAGTGGATATAAATAAACTAACTCTCACTGGGTTGTCCCATATTATTCCTACTATACTCTATGGTGAACACATTCATTGATCATTCAACAGCTGAAATCTCCCTCAACGTCTCTGTATCTCAATTACTTAATTTCTAACATGTTAATAATTAAAAGAAATGTATCAATATAATAGCTGATGATTCTGAAAATCACCCCTGTCTGTTGGTATAAGGATTCAGAAGGATGGTATCTGTCAATCACCTACTGCAATGCATTTGTTCTATTTCAAACCTTACTCATTAAGTGCTGTTAGTATCAGAAACTTTGTCCCAGGAGCACAGAGATGAGTGAAGGCCAGTCCTCATTCTAAGAATGCACTGTTTACCAGGGGAGTCCAAAAGATAAAACAATGTTCTGAGACCAGTACTGAAAAGGAAAATAAGGAACCAAGGTCTCCAGACAGTGGTGCCACAAGTTAGAGTGTGATTCATTGTGTGTGAGTTTTCAAGACTTCTTTACAGCACTGAACAAATTTCACCCTTCATCTCCATCCTCCCTACCAAAGCTAACTAGAACTATTTAAAAGAGGCATCTGAGGTCCACCTGCAATTTGGTTCTTCATGGCACAGAGCAGAATAGGTTCTGCTGAGTGATCCTTCTATGAGTTCCAAAATTTAAAGAGGATTGTGCAATGAGGGAGCAGCACTAATTGTGGACATCCTATGGTCTTGAGGTCTTTAGTCCTAGCTTCCTTTAGCTAAATGTGTTCCTTTAGAAATATAAAAATACAGTAACTAAAGCAGAACCTGCCACTTCTAGCCCCAGGGCTCCCAACTATGTTAAATGTAAATTGAAAGGAAATAGATTCTGAACTCTGGAAGCTAATTGGGGGCCTTAGGCAAAAAATCCTCCGTGTGGTGATTGGCAGCTGGTCCTTTTCAGCGACAGGGTTATCTCTAGATGCTAATTGATTAGCATTGTTAGAGGAAAAGGCAGTACCAGATGGGAGAGCTAAAGTCTCCCATTTCCAAAACCCCAATTCAACTGCTAGCCCAAGGGTTCTAACCAGAGATCAATGTTTCATGTCCCACCAGTGAGGGGATATTCCTTCTCTGAGCAATGGGATCATAAGTAAGTCCCCTACATAAAATAAAAACTCATTAAGTTTCCTTTTGATAACTGAAAAATAAAAGCAATCTAAGATTAAACTCACCCTCCAAGTTAGAAAATACATTTTTAATTAGTCATATTTTACTAATCTAATTGACTTTTATTTAATATCTAAAAGCCCTCCTTCTGAAAATGATGGTGGATTTGAAAGGTATATCCATTCTCTCTGGGGTCAGATTAAATGAACTATACCTAGAAAGAGATGTTAACATTTTATAAACAAAATAATTGCTCAGAAGTGAGGTTCTGGATCTGCATCTCACTAGATCTGTTGTTCTTGGCTGGTGATGCTGGGAGCACAGAATTGCTGAATCCAGAGAGAAGCAAGAGTGTTCAAAGAGCAAGGTCCTTTGGCCCACAAAAGAGCCCATTTGAATGCTATAGATTTCCAATAACTATACTCCTGTACTCCTTTCCACTTGTCAGTCCTTCACCAATAACTTTCACATTCCAAATATCTCATTTACGATACAGGCATACCTCATCTTATTGCACATTGTTTTATTGAGCTTTGGAGATACTGCACTTTTTACAAATTGAATGTCTGTGGCAACCTTGCATCAAGCAAATCTATCAGTGTTATTTTTTTGACAGCATTACTCACTCTCTGTCTCTGTCACATTTTAATAATTCTCACAATATTTCACTTTTCCATTGTTATTATATTTTTATGGTGACCTGTGATCTCTGATGTTCCTATTGTAATTGTTTTGAGTCTCCCCAAACAGCACCCGTATAAGATGACAAACTTAAGTAATAAATGTGTGTTCTGACTGCTCCATTAACCCACCATTCCCATCTCTTTCCATCTCCTCTGGTCTCCCTATTCCCTGAGACACAACAGTACTAAAATTAGGCCAATTAGTAACCCTGCAATGGTTAAATGTTCAAGAGAAAGGAAGAGTCACATGCTCTCACTTTAAATCAGAAGCTGGAAATGATTAATTCACTGAGGAAGGCAGGTCAAAAGCTGAGGCAGGCCAAAAGCTAGGCCTCTTGTGCAAACAACTTGTGTGTACAAAGGAAAAGTTACTGAAGGAAATGAAAAGTGCTACTCCAGTGAGCACATGAATCATAAGACAGTGAGACAGTCCTATTGCTGATAGAGTTTTAGTGGTCTGGATAGAAGATCAAAGCAGTCTCAACATTCCCTTAAGACAGTGGTCGGCAAACTCATTAGTCAACAGAGCCAAATATCAACAGTACAACGATTGAAATTTCTTTTCAGAGCCAAAAACCGACTTCTGTGCATGGGCCACAAAGTTTCAATCGCACTGTACATGCATGCCCGCACGTGGTATTTCATGGAAGAGCCACACTCAAGGGGCCAAAGAGCTGCATGTGGCTCGTGAGCGCAGTTTGCCAACCACTGATTGCCTTGAGCCAACACCTAATCCAGAGCAAGGCCTTAACCTCTTCAGTTCTGTGAAGGCTGAGAGAAGTGAGGAAGATGCAGAAGACAAGTTTGAGGCTAGCAGAGGTAGGTTCATGAGGTTTAAGGAAAGAAGCGTCTCTGTAACATAAAAGTGGAAAGTGAAGCAGCAAGTGCTGATGTAGAAGCTGCAGCAAGTTATCCAGATGATTTAGCCAAGATCAACACAGACCTTTCAATGTAGACAAACAACCTTATATTGGAAGAAGATGCTGTCTAGGACTTTCATAGCTAGAGAGAAGTCCACGCCTGGCTTCAAAGCTTCAAAGGACAGCCTGACTCTCTTGTTAGAGGGTAATGAGCTGGGGACTTTAGGTTGAAGCCAATGCTCATGTACATTGCAAAGCTCCCAGGGCTCTGAAGAGTTGTATTAAATCTAATCTGCCTGCACTCTGTAAATGGAACAACAAAGCCTGGATGACAGCACATTTCTTTACAACATGGTTTACTGAATATCTTAAGTCCAGTATTGAGACCTATAACGTAGGAAAAACATTTTCTTACAAATGTTACTGCTCACTGACAATGCACCTGGTCACCCAAGAGCTCTGAGGGAGACACACCATAAGATTATTGTTGCTTTCATGCTGCTAACACAGCATCCATTCCGCAGCCCCTGGATCAGAAGCAGTTTTGACTTTTGTCTTATTATTTAAGAAATTCATTATTAGTCTATAGTTAGGGGTGTCGAACTCAATCAGAGAAGGGGCCAAAATCTAAAATCCAGCCTAAATCGCGGGCCGAATGGTTTACTGAACAGTCATAAACTGTCATTGTGATGGAAACGCAGCGGAGTGCAGTGATGACAGCGCGGTGCGGGCCACATTGCAAGGCCTGGCGGGACGGATTTGGCCCGCGGGCCTTGTGTTTGACACATGTGCTATAGATAGTGATTCCTCTGATAGATCTGAGCAAAGCAAATTGAAGACCATTCTAGATGCCATTAAGGACATTCGTGACTCATGGGAAGAGGTCACGGGAGTTTGGAAGAAGTTGCCTCCAACCCTCAAGGGTGAGTCTGAGGGTCCAAGACCTCGGTGGAGGAGTGACTGCAGATGTGGTGAACCGGGATCAGAGGTGGGGCCCGAAGCTGTGACTGAACTGCTGCAATCTCATGATAAAGCCTTCACCAATGAAGTTTAAGAAACTTAAACTTCTTATGAAAGAGCAAAGAAAGTGCTTTCTTAAGATGGAATCTATTTCTAGTGAAGATGCTGTGGAGATTGTTAAAATGGCAAAGGATTTAGAAAATTACATAAACTTAGTTGACAAAACAGCAGCAGGGTTTGAAAGGAGTGACTCCAATTTTGAAAAAAAAAAAAAATGCTACTGGGGGCCGATTGTTATCAAACAGCATCCCATGCTGTCGCGAAATACTTCATGAAAAAAATCCATGGATGTGGCAAGCTTGATTGTTGTTTTATTTTAAGAAATTGCTGCACCTCCCCAACCTTCAGCAACCAACACCTAAACAGTCAGGAGCCATCAACATCAAGGCAAGACCCACCACCAGCAAAAAGATTAAACTCACCAAAAACTCACATGATGTTTAGCATTTAGCAATAATGTAGTTTTAAATTAGAGTATGTACATTTTTTAGACATAGTGCTATTGTACACTTACTAGATTATAGTAGCGTGTGAACATAACTTTATATGCACTAGGAAGCCAAAATTTTCATGTGACTCGCTTTACTATTGTGGTGGTCTGGAACCAAAGCTGCAGTATCTCCAAGGTATCCCTGGAGACTATTAAAGTCTCATCATCTTCTTCTATGGATGAAGAATAGCTCAGAGAGTTTAACTAACTTGGCTATCATGACACAGCTTGGAGGTAGCTGATTTGGGCCTACTTCCTAGTCCTACAATTGTTCTCTATATCATACTGCCTCCACATTAGAGTTGAAAGGGTTGTTTTAGAATTGTCTATGGTTGGAGTCTAGGGGATCCTTACCAAAGCTGAATCCACAGTGAACAGATAGCTTTTTATTATTATTATTATTATTATTATTATTATTTTATTTTATTTTTTGGTAAGAGAAACTCTCAAACTTAAAAGTAGAGAACTATATAATGAGCCCCATGTAGCAATCACTCAGCTTGAATACTTATCAGCAACCTGCACAGTTGTTACCTGAGGCCTAAAGAGGGTCTGGATGAGGCTCAGGTAGAAAGGACTGAGTTGAGAGAAGACCTCAGAGGTCAGAACTAGGCATGTCATTAGCTAAGTTGAAAAAGCATGAGCTGGAACTCTCTGGAGTAGAATGTGATTTAAACTCAAATAATGTAATTTACCCTACCTGTATCATGTCTGAATTCTACGATTACCTCATATATAAGAAAATGTTCTGAAGTAACCCAGGATGTCTGTGATATCATAGGGCCACCAAGACCAAGTGAAAATGGGAAAGGCCACACCACACATCCCAGCTTTCCCTGCTGCCCAATAACATCCCTTAGTTGGCACCTGCCCACTTTATCTTGTTTTTCTTGAGAAAGAAAATTCCATGTTTTATTTTTAAAAGCTTCCCTTAGTAAAATATGAAAATGAAACATAGGAAAATCTCAACATTAATTAATGAAGTTACAGTATTATTAATTTTAATGTTTTTAAAAATAGTTTATACAAACTTTATTTCTTACCGATAGTTTATTTCTTTGTTGTTTCTCTGACTCGGAACTTCCAGATGTGATGCTGAAATAAAGAGTTTTAATTTCAACATTTTATTTCAGGAGCTTATGCACTTGTACACACACACACACACACACACACACACACACACACACACACACCACATCAAATAGGTTTTTATACTGTAATATTGAAGATAAATTTCCTAAAGTATTTCCTCCAAATGTCAATTTCTGAACATTTCCAAAGGAAGTCAAAACTATGGAATGTAAACTTTACTCAGAGAAGATAAATAGTCTTTAAAAGTTCTCTTGAGAATAAGCAGTCCAAACAGTACAATCTGTTCCGTAAACCTGTGAAATCTCGTCTTTCCTCTAAAAAAAGAAGTAAAGGGTAGGAAGCATATTATCCTATGAAATAGCACGCTTGGGGAATCTCTCTCTCTCTCTCTCTCTCTCTCTCTCTCTCTCTCTCTCTCTCTCTCTCATCTCTCTTTCTTTCGGATAATTTGTAATAGTTTCCAAACATACTGTTATTCTTTGCATCTTAAACCCCCTTAACCTTTTAGTCTCTGCCTGAATATTCCCCCCACCTTTATAGCAAAACTATATGCTCACTGTCTCCAATTCCTTTCCTTCTAATTTTTGTTAAAGCCACTCAATTCAGTTTGTTAAAATAATCCATAGAAATGGCACTTACTGAATTCACCAGTGATCTCCACATTACTACATTCAAGGGTCATTTGTCACAACTCACCTTACTTCAGAGTTTTGACATGATTCATCACTCCCTCCTGGAAATACTTTCTTCACTTGGCTCCAGGACACCCTAAAGTCCTAGGTTTCTTTCCTGTGCTCTCCTGTCTCCTTTGATGGTCCTTTCCCATCTCCCTGAGCACTGGACTTTGGCGGGCTCTAGAACTTCCTCTGCTCTCTAGTTACATTCACTCCCTTGGTGATCTCATTCAACCTCTTGGCTTTCAATATCATCAATATGCTGATCACTCCCAAATACATATCTCTAGTCCAGACTTCTTCCTTGAATTCCAGATTTACTCATTCAGTTGTCTTCTAGACATTTCACATCTTATTTTTTAGATAAGAACAGAAATCTTAATTTTAACATTTCTAAAACCTAACTCCTGATCCCTACTCCCAAATCTTCTCTACCTGTCTTCCTCATTTCAGCTGATGACATCATTGCTTAGGCTAAAATATTGATTCCTTTTTTTGTCTCAGAACCCATATCCAATCCATCAGGAAATTCTTGGCTCTACCATCAAAATATGTTCAATAACCAATCATCCTCACCATTGGCACTGTTAACACCCTGGTTCAAGCTGCCATTAGTTCTTGCCTGGGCTATTGAATTAACCTCCTAAATGGCTCTCTCTGCTTCCACCTTTGCCCCCTACATTCTGTTTTCCATACATCAACCATAAGGAAAATCATTTCACTCCTGTGCTCAGAACCTTCAAATGAGAGATTTCATGTCACTCAGAATAAAATCCAAAGTCCATATAATGGTCTACAAGGTTCTACAGATGTCTCTGCCATTCACCCTTCCCATCCACCATAGGGTTCCATCCGAATCCCTCTTAACCTTATATAATATTCTCCTTCTCAGCCCCTCCCCTGCAAGTTTCACGGGCCTCCTCACTCTTCCTCAGCCACACATATAGATTCCCATCTCAAATTCCTTTGCCAGAAATACTTTCTCCACACCTGTCTACTTGGTTCTTTCCTACTTTATTCATCTCTTTGCTCAAATATCACTTTTTCAGTGAGGCCTGCCATATGCACCTCATTGAAAATGAAATATCCATCCTCATCATTTTGCTTATTTTTTACCTGAAGTACTTAAAACCTTCTGACATGCTATATCTTTTGCTTATTTATTAGATTTATTGTGTGTCCTCCCTACTGAAAATGTAAACTCCTTGAAAATAGAATTTTTTTTTCTTAGCATCCTGAAGAGGACTAAGAAGGTCTATAAATATTTGTTCAATGAATGAATAAATAGATGATTTAATAAATCTTAAATCTTAATAAATCTCATTCTACTTTAGCCAACCAATAAGCCTTACTTTAAAGATCAGGGGTACTTTTATTCTACTATTCTGTTCTACTATCTCCCTAATAAATGTATTATTTTATTTCCATATTTCTGTGCATGCCTCTCACTTTTCAAAAAATAAATTAAATTCATTTAAAAATGTTCACAAAGTAATCAGTGACTACTAAACAAAATTAATGAAATCCCCACTTAGTGAAAGGACACACTGGGGTTCTGATTGCTGTGACTACTTTTCTTGCACTATACCTAAATAAAAACAAACAAACAGTATTTTGGTGCTTTCTACTTGACAGTAACTCTTTATCATGAAGTCGATAAAGAGTTATCACAGTTGATGGACAACACAACAAATGAAAAGACCTTACTAGGCTGACCCCTCTTGCCTTCTGACTAATTTTATCTTCTATCAGTAAGTGCATCTCACAAAACTGATACTTTCACCAAACTCTATCCAGTAGTTCCAGAGTATGTATTTATCCTTTTCTCAGGTTGTTTTTTCCAACTAGAATGGTCAAGCTCTCTTCTCTGCTTGTCAAAACCTTATCCATTCCTCATACCATAACTTTCAAAAGCTGCCTCTTTGACCCTACCAATCAGATGTATTTCTTGTCTCTGTAGTTTTTGGATGTTTCTGTTTTATTATCCCTTATTAAATTTCACCATGCATATAATTATTTGTCTGCTTATGTCTTTGCATTTCTCAGTGACACCTTCATAGGAATATGAGGACTATACCTTATTTATATTTTTTGCCACCCAATGACATTCCAAACAAGAAATTCATAGTATGTCTAAATGAAGCCAAACAAAACAAAACATTTGAGTACAAAACCCTTATGTGCATATTCATATTCAGATGTGCTACAAATATACAAGAGAAAACTATTTGATACTGCCTTCTCTTAATAAAGCCTGAAACAAAACTACTGGTTTAAAAGTGAGAGAGCTAAAAAAAAAAAAAAAAAAAAAAAAAAAAAAAAGAGAGAGAGAGAGAGAGAGAGAGATAGAGAGAGAGAGACCGAGAGACCTTTGGCTTCCTGACAATAATATTTAAAGGTCATGAGTCATGGCCTCAGAGTATCCATAGCAGCATAGCATACACAGTACAAGTCATGTTGTACCATAATTTGGGGGGAAGCTTTGTAAAGCCTATTAGCCTGAGAGAAAAATTAAAACTAACAAATATATTACAAAGCTTGTTTTTATTGCAATGTTCTCTTTACTGTTCAAGGGAAAACTGAAAAAACTTATTTAAATTTCTACTGGCAGGGAATAATAATATGACTTGTAAGCAAACCTTATAGTTATTTTTTCTCAGGTTTGATACAAACATAAACATTATTCCTCCCTTTAAGTGAAATCTTTCTGTTTTCCAATCCTTTTACCTTATGGTTTTAGTGCTGAGTTGAAGTTGGTAATCAGTCACCATTGAGTCCCTCTGAATAAATGATTTTAATAAAATTTTAAAATATAACGATTGAGTACCCAATTTTTATAGGAAAGAGTTTCGTGGGAAGATGCATTTTTTTTTTAATTTTTTTTATTCTCTAGGTTAATTGCATCCCAGGCCTTCCCTTCCCTTCCCTTCCCTTATGTTGACAATTTAGAAGCAAGTTCCCATTTGGTTTGTAAAAATGTTGGAGAAGGTTTGTCTCAAGGGCAAGAGAAGAAAGAAAGAGGGGAAAGAAAGTGGGGCAGGCAAGTAGATAATGGGACCAGCTTATTCCTGCTTAGAAGTGAAGGAGTTGAACTGAGCCTACCTAAAGGTTAACCAAGGTAGCGAGATCCACGGTCTCCTGCCTCAAAGCCCTGCTCTCTCCTTGCATAGAACACCGAGCTTCATATACCAGTAAACAAAAACACCAGTGATGTCTGCAGTGAGAGCAAAGTTGGACTCTCCACCTGGCTGCCCAGCTGGCTGTACACTGGGCTATTCATTTCAAAGTTGTTAATCACAGGGCATTTTTCTTCCATGTGGTAACATGCTCACCTCTCCAATTGTCAGCACATTGACATATTGTCTCTTTAGGTGCAATGTCCAGGGAAATTTAAAGAATATGAGTGTTTGCTAAATTCATTTTCTTAAACAGACAAAATTTCCTCCCTCTCCAAGAAGGTTAATTTTTTAAGATTCATGCACTCTTGCACCTGGAAACATTTCACATAAAATTTGGGGGAGCTTTGTGAATTTCCCACATCACCCACAGATGGCAGACTCAAGGGTAAAAATACAAAACAAGACCCACAATTTCATATCATAAAAAAAAAAAAATACATTTTAAAGCTTTACAAAGCAGATATGGTGGATGTGACCATAACACACAGGATACTGCCCTGCTGGGTCCAGCTCTCATCCAAGGTGTGTAAGAAAATTAAAAATGAAAGGTATTTCCATGTTTGAAGGGGAAATGAATATGGTGCCAACATGAAACTTTCCCAGTGATTGACCATAGACCAATTATAGAGGTGAACTGTGTTTCCATATTTGTAGCTAGATTTGGTTTGGGCTTTTACTTGGGGAGTGTTGGAATGACCTGCCTTCTTTTGTGTATATCTCCTGTCAACAGAGCAGTGAAGGTGACATTTTATTGGTGTGGCTCTAAAAAAGGCCTACGTCTAGCTCCCCGCGCACACACACACCTCCCTTCCCTCACCAGTAAAATGGTTGGGGTGAGGATGTGGTTTTGAGAAGAGCAAGTGAGAGACAGCTTATTTATTTGACAAATATTTGTTGAACACCTACTGTGTGTTCAAGTCCTGCCCTATGATCTGGGAAGACAGCCTGGTTCACATAATGGAGTCATTCCCCAAGAAAGGACAAAAAGTCTGTCTAATGTTTTCCCCCAGGTTCTACAGAAAGGTTTTCCCGGAAGCACTGAGCAAAAAGCTACTTTATCTCAAAATCCTATAAATTATTTTGGGAAAGGAAGAGCTGTGGACTCACCTGATTCTCTCTGGGGTTTCAGACTCTGGGGCCACAGATCTCCTACCATAACATTGTCCCATCTCAAGTTAGACCCACTGGGGTAACCTGTCAGTGGGACAGACATCAACTATCTCCATTCCCTAGAGTTTTAGAATCCCTGTCACTGCTCTGCTGTCCTCTGTTGCTAGGCGACCAGAATGGTTGTGGAAAAGACAGGACTTCTCAAAGAAAAGGAAAAAAATCCCAATTGCAAAGCCTCAGAAACCCCTCACCAATCAGACACAGATATGACTATAGATGAGGCATCGCTGCCTCATTATTTATGAAAAAAGCATTCAGAGTGGCCAGCAGCAGTGGTTTTGTGCTCAAACCTTAGTCTACTACCTCCAGGACCGGTGCTAAGGAAATGGCCATACTGCTTGTTAGAGCAAGGTGCAGATACAGAAATGGACTGGATGACAGGCTTATTGACAGTGGGTTTTTGCCACAGATCCCTAATTGTGATGATTTTCCCTGGGACCCATTGGCCCCAGACAGAAACCCTACCTGGCCATATCCTAATTAAAACTTCTTTCTTAACACAGCATTGCAGAGGTGCTACATTATGCCCGATTAGCTGGATTTCTGCTCTCTATCACAACGCATCTGCAGCCACTGCCCAGCAGCCACGTGCTCCCAGCCTTTTGCTACATCTCTTCCCGGACACATGTGTGGATCCAGGTCAGTCTATAGTCATTTCACTTCCTGCTCTGGCAGGAAGTACATGTGTGAGCTCTGCAGTCTATGGGTGAAAATCACTCCCTTATCTCCTGGGCTCACCCAAACCTAGTCACACAGCCCAAACCAAAATAAACTGGCTTGGTTAGCAGTTTTTTTAAATCACAGAATTTGTTTCTGGGGATAGAGCATATAGATCAAATAACCTCACTAGTAATGGGTATAGTTAGAACTGACCAATTATTAGTAAAGAGTGTGATTAGCAATTACTTCCCCAAAGGAACTTTAAGTCACCAGCCCCTTGGTAGAACAATCCTAGGAGTAAAGTTATGAACCTTGAGCAGTTGGTGTATGACTGGAAAAATCAGACAATTAGGTAGGTGCGGAAAGACAAGGACTGCAGTGCTGCACCCAGTTAGCAGCCGGTGTAGAATTCAGAAAGTCAGCTCCCTGTCTAGGCCTTAGTTTTCTTATTTATAAAAGTCTCACTTGAGCTGTTCTGTCATTTCTTCCAGCTCGAACATTCTGTTCTGTTCCCTAGTAGCCCATCTTATTAAAACAGCCCCAGAGTTGATCACTCTTTAGTATGTGATAGAAGAATGTGCAGATGTTCACCAGGCATTTGGTTCATAATAGTTTATGAAAGGAAGGTCATCTCAGTAATGGTTGGTGAAAGGTAGTGTAGGCACTAATTATTTATAATGGTTATTGCTCTTATCTTACATCTCACTAATCAAAAGGAGAGGTGAGGAGATTGGCTGACACCAACATAGACTTTCAAAAAGTCCTTGAAAAAAAAAAATAGAGTGACTTTTCCATTGTTACCTCTCCTTAAATGAATGCTATGGGCGAATGATTTCAGAAGGTGGTGAACTAATTAGGTTTATCGTAGACATATTGGTCTATAGAATTCTTGACTGAGGAGGCTAAATAATAAAATTTAACAATAATTTATTTTATGATCAAGTTAAGAAAAAGTACTTATGAATGAAAGTCACTGAATGGTCTTATTTTTAAAACTGGAACTGAATTTTAAGAAAAACTATACTTTTCCCCTTTAACTCTAATGTAAACAGGGATATTATAACAAAACTAGAAATAGCCCTGACTGGGTGGCTCAGTTGGTTAGAGCATCATCCCACTCACCAAAAGATTGTGGGTTTGATTCCTAGGACACACACTTAGGTTGTAAGTTTAATCCCTCATGGGGCATGGATGGAATGCAATAGATTGATGTGTCTTTCTCAAATCAATGTTTCATTCTCTTCCCCCCTCTCTCTCTCAAAAAAAAAAAAAAATCAATAAAAACATATCCTCAGTGAGGATTAAAAGAAAACACTTCTAGAAATACATATAAATTATTGGCACTTCCACTATTAACAGTACTTTAAATTAAAAAGACTGGATTCTTTGGGTCTCTTGTAGACTACTCTGCACAATTTAAACACTTACTTTGTGGTTTTTCAAAAATGCATCTTTTCTTGGAATCAGAAATCATATATATGCATATAACAAGAAAAAAATCTCAAGGAATATGCATACTTGGTATGCTGTTATGCTAATGTTTATCAGGATTCCTTGTCAAAGTTGGGTGACAAAGTATTAGTAAGACCAGAAAGGAAGGTAGAAAAAAAAATAGCATTGAGGAAAGATCAAGACAGATCAACCGCAGATTTGCAATAAAGATGTGGGGCTGAGGAGAGAAGAGAAAGCCAAAGTGGAGGTCTGTAGAATCTCTGCTTGGGAAATAGCCCTGTAGCCTTCATCTGTCCACTGGCTTTCCATTGTTTATGCACATATTTACAAAATGTTTACTGAAAACTCATTGCGTCCTAGAGCATGGTGCGAGGCATGAATAAAACCTTATTGTCCCTGATTTTGTGGAGCTGATATTTGTATCAAAGTTATCATTCTAGTAGCCATCAATGTTCTATTGAAAAAAGAATAAAGGAAGCAGGACTTGGATTTTTGAAGGGCTCTTTAAACTTGACATACCCCAAGCATTGAAAAAAAGCTATCTATAATTTAAAAGCCTAAGCAACTGTTACAACTAAACAACAGGAATGACCAGTCGACCAGTTGCTGTGATGCACACTGACCACCAGGGGCAGATGCTCAACCTCCTTCGGCCCCTCCTCTCTCCCCCTGGCCAGCTTCCCCATTTGGCCCCAATGGGGGGGGGGGGGGACAGCCAGCCAACCTCCTGTGGTCCCTCCCCCCAACCACCCAGCCCCCAACAGGTCTCAATTGCTGGCCAGGCTGAAGGACCCCACCTGTGCATGAATTTGTGCACCAGGCCTCTAGTCTCTCTATATAAAAGCCTAAGCAACCCAATAACCAAATGACCAAACAGGAGCTGCCCCCTGGTGGTCAGTGTGCTCCCATAGCAGGAGTGCTGCTCAGCCAGAAGCTGTACTCATGGCTGGAGAGTGCAGGTGCAGCGGCTCTCCTGCCTCCACAGCAGCACTACTGAGAGAAGTCAGCAGTAGGTGCAGTGGGGCTGGGATGAGCGGGAGCTGTGTGGCGCCTGCCCCAGCTTGGGCTCCTCCTTGACCACCTGCCGCTTCGTGCACTGCTACATCTCTGAGGTGTCCTGGATTGTGAGAGGGTGCAGGCCAGGCTGAGGGACCCCATCAGTGCACAAATTCATGCACTGGGCCTCTAGTAAAGAAATAAAAGCAAAAAGAAATACCTCATAGGTGTTCCTCTTGTGGAGGTAAGGGACTGCTTTTACAGAATTGATTGAGGGAAGTTCACTATGCTTTTTTTGTGAAGAACATAAGATGACTATGCCTATGCCTGGGTGTCTGGGTGTGTCTTTGCTGGAGGAGGACAAGAAAAGATGGTGATGGTGAGACAGAAACCAAAGTTACATTATACAAATAACAGATCAGTCTATATACCACAGCAACCAAAACACTTTTCAGCTGATTGCAGGGGTTTTCCTTCTGTTTCTCTCAAGAATTAGCCAGCTCCTTTATCATTGTTTATTTGTGACCTCTTCCCTGTGCTGCTGATTGCTTGACACAGGAGGGTCTAATTATCTCCAGGCTTCCTGCCTATTTTAATGGAGAGGAATGTTTATCAGTGTGAGCAGAGAGACTTACCTAGCCCAGGTCCTAAAGGCTTTCTTCAGGAAGCAAAGGAATGAAATTGAAAGCTGTTAATTGATGGGCAGGAATGCAAACTTTTCATCTATGGCATTTTTAATGGCAAGAAGATATACCTTACTTCTCCCTCCTTACAGTGTGTACTACAGTGAGCATAGGAAATCTTAATTTCCCCTGGGAATTGCCTCTCCCAATACATTCTGCTTTGAAAGAACAGTAAATTCATATACACAGTGTTTATTCTTGTACTATTATGTATTAATTATTGTATTATTTTCCATAAGAACAACTGTAGATCTACTTTTGCCCCACTCTATAACCAAAGGAAGGAAAATCCCTGTCCAGACAAAGGACTGCACAGCATCTGAACTTGGCTACTTAGCAACTTGATCCCAGGACTTTGGGTCTCAAATAAGAGAGAAGAATGGATGAAACAGTTGAATTTCTAGCTATCGTTTGCTTATTTATTTACCTGACAAATGCTTAGTGAGGCTTGGCTGCGTGACAGGTACTATTCTCGATGCTGGTACAGTGGTAAACAAGACAAAGTTGCCAGACTTTAAATTTCATACTCTAGTCCACGGAGGCAATCAAACAAGTACAGGAGGTGATTTCAGACAGGGACTAGTTCTGTACAGAAAATACAACAAGGGTGCACAACTAGGAGCAAGCTATAAAAAGAACTAAGACATAAAGCATGGGAAGGAAGCAGCCCAGGAACTTTTGCAGGGAAGAGTGTTCTAGCCAGTGGTTCAGGGCCAATGTCATAAAAACATGCTAAGTAGCAGTAACAAAAGACAACCTTCACCAGCTAATGTGACTCAGTGGTAGAGTGCCGACCTATGAACCAAGCGGTCCTGGTTTGCTTCCTGGTCAAGGCACATGCCAGGATTGTGGGCTCAGTTCCCAGTGTAGGACGTAACCAATCAATGATTCTCACTCTCAAGTGTTTTCTTACACTTCTTCACTTCTTGAGATTTATTCATTTAAAAGTATTAACTATTATGGATGAGCCTATCAGAATGCTAGATATTGGTATAATTTTTAAAAGCCATAGTTACTAGCCCTCGCCAGTTTGGCTCAGTGGATAGAGCATTGGCCTGTGGACTGAAAGGTCACAGGTTCGATTCTGGTCCAGGGCACATGCCCAGGTTGCAGGCTCAATCCCCAGTAGGGGGCGTGCAGGAAGCAGCCGATTAATGATTCTCATCATTGATGTTTCCCTCTCCCTCTCGCTTTGTCTCTGAAATCAATAATAATAATAATAAAAGCCATAGTTCCTAGACATATTTGTTAGACTGGTATACTATTGAGAAATTTCTCTTTTAGGTTGTTTCTATTGTTACTATATTTTAAAATATCCTTCATGGGTTTTTTCCCCTAATGCTTTGCTACTCTAAGCTCAATAGAATCTATGATCTTTATGTCACTATTAAAATTTCTTAGAGATTCATTAACCATAGTGTTAAATACTATAATTTATCCAAGTATTACATTTTTATTTCTTTAATAATGTTCTCATCCTAGTATAGAATCTAGTGTCAAATAAATAAAACTTTAACAAGATGATGGTAGGGAATCTTAAGCCATTTTCAGAAAAGTCATCTCTACTAGGATTTTCTCGTGGCTCACAGCCAAATGAATGAACATGTTTTGATGTATACTGTGCTGTGAAAGATATTTCACAGGTGACAGAAAGAGCAACTCATAGTAGTTAAGTTATAAGTAATGCTGGCTCATGGGACTAGAAGAAGGTCCAGAAGTTTCAAGGTTCTTCAGAGTTAATCAGTGATGTTATCAGCACACACAGTATCTTTCCATCTTGCCATTCCTCTGTCAACAGGACTGGCTTCTTCTGAAGGCTTGCTTTCCTCGTGGGCATAGAATGGCTGCCAGTGGTAACTGAGACTGGAGGTGACTTTGTTCGTGACTAAAGATAGAGAAAGAGGGTTGCTTTCCATAACCTTGGAACAAAAGTCATATGTTTTATTCTAATCGGGTGATTCTAAATAGCTGGATCAGTACACCTGGCAAATGTTAATTGACTTAAATTTGAAATATATGCCCACACCCAAACCAAACATTGTGGCAATGGAAAAGGATTAGAACTGGGGGTGGGATGGATTCCATTCAAATTCTGTGGCTACCTCATAGTGGGGAAGGATGAAATATATTAAGGAGTCTCCAACACCATCCAATGCAGGTGTACATTTGCATATATAATCTGTGTATAATTCACATACGTATTTCTTATTTGATTATTTAATGATAGAAATAATAGCGATCATGTCTTACTAATATAGGGTGTTATCATTTAAGTGCTTTACATATTTTTCATATTATATAGACTAGGAAAATATTCAATAAGATTAATTTATTATTAAAACTCATAGGTCATTATTTCCCTGTTTCTGTATTTCTATTCTTTCTTAATAAGGTATATACCATAAAGGGAAACAAAATGTTAAAGAAAGGGTGAGAAGGACACTTATAATTGTTATCTGAAATGTAATTTGAGAATCTCTGTGTTATACAAAACTATAAAGTCAATAATCAGTAACTAATAGTAGCTTACATATACTTTATTTTCAGAATATATTATTATCATTAAAATACTTTATACTCACTAATCTTATTATGTTTATGAAATTACCAATCAATGTGGTTTAGAAATGAGTTTAATGTTTTTTAATAGTTTAGAAATGACTTTAATATTTTTATGTCTAATGATGTGTTTATTTAACTTAAAAATGATTAACTTTAATCTCTCTATTGCAAAGAATTTTGAGTCTTTTTCTTTACCTTCATAGAACCAGCAACAAAACAAAACATCTTGATCAATTCAAAATTTCACTGAAATGTTTCTTCAGATTTCAATGTAGTTTATTTCATTAGTTATTCATTTATTTTTTCCAGCATTCATTGAGTTTATTCCCTTGATTGAATACTGACTCTGTGCCAGGCACTCTGTTAGATACTGAGTGTGTGTGTGTGTGTGTGTGTGTGTGTGTGTGTGTGGTGCTTGCACAGATGGACATGGATTTTGAGAGTTTCTATACCTTCCCTAAAATGCATAGAACATTAAAGGAGAGATTAGAAAATTCAGAATCAGGAGAGAATAGATATGTGATTTAAAAAAAAAAAAGTACATGTATGTCCCTTACAAAAGTGCTAATGCTAGGCTGCTGAGTTCTCAACTCCAAGTACCAGAGTCTAAACACGACCAACAAGTTGCTTCCTTACTCGGAGGTCACATCCTCACCGTTATCCTCCACCAAGATGACAGCACTCCAGGACCTGATGTGAATGTGAGTGGAAAGTAAATGACAGGCAGGAAAGACAATCAGCACCATCTGTATGTCCTCAATGCAGGGAACGTTTTGTTCGCTATTCTAAAACTATTAATCACTCTGAGCCATCAGCCTGATGGAGAAAAAAATTCTTCTTAGAATCTGCCCATTTCAGCACAGGACAGACAGAATTTGCTTCATAGAAAACATATGGAAATTATTCAAAAGTCAGGAAAACGGAAATAACTAAAAAAGTGTTGAGAACGGTTGTATTTGTAGCTTTAATTTTAGGGAAGAAGAGAGTTATTAATTGAAACACAGGCAAAGGGGAAGAAATTTGATCCCTGGAAAGGTTTCATGTGTGGCAAGTCAAACACCAGGAAAAGGGTTTTAAATAGACCAACTCAAAAAGGCAAGTGCTTTTGTCAGTGTTCTTAGTGTTCATTATGCTCACAACCTACCAACACATCTCAATGCAATGAATTATTGCTGTGCTTGTAAGATGTTGATTATTATTTATGATTCAGTGAGGTTTGTGAGATGCTTGCTGAATTTGAAAGCAATTCAGCAAGTGTGAGTCCCAGAAACTGGTAAGATAGAGCGACATACCTACTTCAAATATATCACTTTTGCTATAATTTACAAAGGATTATTTGGGCCATCCTGACCTGCATTAGCAAAAGAAGTTACATGACCAATAAATCCCAAGACTGAGCAGCAATTTGAGGTAAAAGAAAGAAAATGATTTAAGAGAATTAAAGATGCAAAAAGCATGATTAAGTGCCTTAACAGACATCATTCTTAATTTTTAGCTACAACTAACATACTATTTATTATTTGCTGTTATATAAATGTCCTGGTAAAAACACAATAACTTCTGAATTGATTTCTGAATTTTAGTAATTAAATAAACGTTTATGGACTATATTACAACTGTAAAGATTACAAATAAAAATATAAAGATACTGCCGAAACCGGTTTGGCTCAGTGGATAGAGTGTCTGCCTGCAGACTGAAAGGTCCCAGGTTTGATTCCAGTCAAATGTACCTTGGTTGAGGGCACATCCCCAGTGGGAGGTGTGCAAGAGGCAGCTGATTGATGACTCTCTCTCATTGATGTTTCTAACTCTCTATCCCTCTCTCTTCCTCTCTGAAAAAAAATCAATAAAATATATTTTTCAAAAATATATAAACATATAGCAATTACATTGCCATGCCCCTTTCAGAAGCATATTTACAAGAAAAAAATGCCATATTATTAAAAAGATTTACTATTTGTTATTTATCAGATGATGGTTATGGCCTTCCAGGAATCATCTTCCAATCTGCGCTACTGGAAACAATTACCAAATATTTAATAATGAAATATCTTCCTTACAATAGTTTAAAAAAAATGATTAAAATGAGATAACTTTGTCAAGAGAAAATCATTCTCTATGTAGCAGGCATCAGCAGTCCCCTTAATCAAGACCTAGTTTGATGAAAGGGAGGCTTTCTGAGGCTGCTCCAAGAACAAATGTGTCCTCATGATAGAATGGTTCCCAAAATAAGCTGTCATGTTTGGCTTCTCTCTGTGGGTGTATTGAATTTCCTGAATAATCCGTCTGTCATTTCACACACAGCAGATGCGGCCGATCAGCAACCAGACAAAACTCTGCTAGTGGAGGTCGTTTCTCACTGCCTCTACAGGAACTGCTTGCATTTGCCTCTTGATTTGCCTAATATTAAAAACAAACAAAAAAAAAACCATTAATGGATTACGAAAATCCCATAACTTATAAAAAATATGAACAAATAACCAGCATTCCATTAGTTGAAGTTGGGAGATATAAAAGAGATCAAAATCACAAATGAGATGATAATGTAGGTTATCCCAAATTGATAACCTCTCATCAAAGTAAGTCATTTTTCTGGTTAATTTAAAACTTCAGAAATAAATTTTTTTCTGGGCTGCTTAATAGCTAAATTATATTTTCTCAAGATTTTTTTTTCAAATTGTTTGAAACTTATCTTTAAACATTTATTTAGAAGATATTATTATTTTATTTTATTAGCAGAAACATCAAATTATGCTGGCAGGGAATTCTTCAGGATCTATTAACCATTTGTTGTTTTAAAATAATTGAAACACTGCATTGCATTAAGATAGTATTGAGCGCAGGAGCAAAGCCAGGAATCTAATGGTAAACTTGTCACTTTCCTGATTGATTTTATGACTCAAATGTTCAATTACTCCCATTAGATATTGACATGCTAGGGAAATAAGTACTTTATATGAATTTCTAAAAGATACTGATTGAAAATATAAAGTAAAAAAAAAACTGTTCTGGAAAAGCAATCATTGTGTTTGCTGGTTCTTTGATACAGAAAAACCATTAAAAAAAAGCATTCATCCATATGGTGTAATTCAATATTACAACCTGACACTAATATTAATGGTATATCAGTGACTTTTCACTATGTACAAACTGCTAAGTACAGCATACTCCATAAGCCTGGGTTGAAAATAACTTTAAGTAGCAAACATAGTGGCATATAACTATGTTTCAGGCCACATTAAACATTGATAATCTATATAAGGTACTTCATTAAAAGCTACTTTATAGAAATTTGAATTTATACAACAGCTAAATTAAGGATTGGTTTATTTGCAGTATTGAAAGTTTATTCATGTCATTAAAAATCTCAGGTTTTCCCAGGGAGGTCCATGTTCCCTTTTAATTATTCACAAACTTTTTGCACATGAAGATTTGTACATTTGGCCAGATAGAGTATACATTGTTGCATTCGGATTTTAAAGAGATTATATGTTTCAATAAAGTTTAAGAATTATGTTTCTTTAGTGTAATATCCACCCCTCATCATCAAATATAATTTACAAAATGTTGATTTGTTTTGCAAAACAGAGTATACCCACATAAAAAAAGTCTGCTATAAAATGAAAAAAAAAAAAAAAAAAAAAATATATATATATATATATATATATATATATATATATATATATGTGTGCATTGATTATGAGAACAAATGAACTCAAAACATTAGGAATACCATTAAAATATATTACAACATCTTATTTTTAAACATAATTCTTACTGGTGCAGAGAAGATAGCAATATAAGCAGAGCTACTGAGATCTTACAATATATAATATGCCAGACTTAGTTCTATCTATAGCAGGGGTGGGGAACATCTGGCCCACGGGCTGTATAAGGCCCCCACAAGGCATTAGGGGTGAGTTAATTAAATGTTTGAGCAAATGTAGCAGCCTAATTTTTAAGTTGATAATTTTGTATGGCCCAAGGCAGAAAAAACGTTTCCTACCCCTATTTATAGTATTTCATTTTAAATCTTGAAACTATGATGATGATCATTACAATTATTTCCCATTTTCATGAAGAAACTAAGACCTGCAGAAGTTGAACTATTCACCTAAGACCTTATAGCTAGTAACTAGAGGGCCTGAAATTCCGATATACCGCATGCCTTTGTGGAACTAAAATCCATACTCTTCATCACTCTGCTAGAATGCATTTCCTATAGCCCTCCATCACTCAAAATATTACTGCAGATATTGTAGGTGATGGAGTACTCAAATTCATCTACTGAATATTTAATCAGAGGCCTGATAATCACAGTACATATATTCTTCTGGAACCGTAGAAGCGGGTTTTATTTTCCTTTCCTCCAATCCACCCCCTCACATCTTTTCAGGAACAAATATTAGCACGTATGACCTCACGTATCTTCCCCCCCCCCCCCCCCCCACTTACTTTCTGTTGGAGGCAAAAGGCATGGCAACTTAATTCCAGATTAGGTTTCTCTTAAAATTTATGTCATCAAAAAGAGTTGTCATTTAGGTAAACAACTGGTCAGATTTATTTGTGTTTGTGTGTGTGTGTGTGTGTGTGTGTGTGTGTGTGCGCGCGTGTTGTAAAATTAAATACACTTTAAGGAAGATTATTTTAGTTAAATTCCTTTTTTTTAAATTTACATAGCGAACCTGACAGACTTTCTTTCATGTCAACTAAAAAAACCTCCCAGGGATCCTGTGTGCCAGGCACATCTTTCGATGCATCCTAAAGGAAGGGAGTGAGGATTTAATTCCTTCCTGTTGCTTATGAGTGGCAGAGTTACATTTCTGTGATAACATCTGTGTTTGGACAGCTAAGTCATGCTGCTTCTCTTGGAATCTTCTGGAGTTTGAACACACATGTAGCAGTAAAGATCAAAAGCATAATCTGTAGGACAATATATTTCACACCTTTTAACTCAATGGATTATAAAACAACCTGGTGAGAGTATAACTAACGAGGAAACTGAGGTTTAAAGAGATTCAGTGACTTGCTCACTTGGTAGAAGTACTGGGTGGAATCTAAGAATTCTGATTCCAGGTTACATCCTCTCTTTCCCTGTGTTGCATGGCATATCTGGTCATTCTGAAAGTCACCAAATGGAGAAAGAAAAGGTAAAACTGATTGCCCCTACTTAGATCTGCATCACTCCTCAGGGGAAACCCTGGACAGCTTTTCTCTTATGTGGAATGATTGCCTTACTACTTAAATGCTCTGAAAGAGGACTGGAGCTACTCTTGGTGGGCCGGTCCCCAGCCTTCTACGAGGTGTAATTCTGTTGAACTTTCCACGACAATACTCATTCCCCTCGTACTTGTGGCTCATGTCTAGAAGTAAAATAATCTATCAACTCCTCCATAGGAGGCATCATTAAGTTTTATTTATTTTTTTTAATTTCCAAGGCTGGGAACACTCTTAGCCTTTCACAGATATTTCTGGACTTCTCTTAATCAAAATAAGATGGTAAAAATTGATCATATGAATAGGGAATCAGACTTGGGGCAGAAGGCAAAGCAACTGCTCTGTTTTTTGTTGTTGCTTAAAAAACAAAACAAAAAAAACAGAATGTGTAGCTGTCACTGAAATGTGGCTTGACCAGGGTAATATTGCAAATGAGGTGGTATGTTCCCCCTTCTCCATCTATCTTCCCAATCTGGGATCTTCCTCCATCCCCTAACTCTCACCTTCAAATTCTTGTGTTGTCACATTCCTTTGTTTAAGAAAATAATACTATTTGTTTGATAAAAGCATTAACTTGTTCACTACTTGAATTCATTGTTTCGTGAAAATATGGTGCCTTACTAAACTTAATGAATGTGTAAATAAAATCCCTAGAGGGTGTTATTAAATGTTTCCTCTAACTCACATAATAAAACACATTTAAATAAGTGGAAGAAAATAATGCTATCCTCCTTCCAGAAGAATCTTTTAAGATGGCATTTAATGTGGAGAAGGCAGATGTCAAGGAGTCAAGGAGGTGAAGGCAATGTAGAATGGGAACAGAAACTTTCTTTTCCCCAAAATGACAATTTCTAGATCCCTGATGATGCCTTATAAGCAAAGGGCCAAATGAGGCATTTGTGGATCAATTCCTTGCATTAGGAAAAGACTTAAAGTTTTTAATCTTTCACCCACATTAACACAGAATTGGTGAGTGAGTATTGTTATTCTAGAGGAGGAATCAGAGGCACCCTCAGATCCTCTGGAGGCGGAATGCATGTGCCTTATACAATACCCAGCCTGCCCCAAGAAACATTTCCTAGTGGGATTGTGCATCCCAGCATCAAGAAGTAAGATATTTATCTCTTTTTATCTATCAGAGAATCTACACAAGCCAGGACATATATAAGGAGGTCCTTAAATCTATACAAGTACATGCAAATAAGTTGGTATAGAATTTCTAATCCTTATTTGTGAAATCAAACCAGAGGAGCATCCTTAAGAATCCTGGTGCTAAAGGAAAATAACAAGCACTTAAAAAGATTAAATATTTAATTGATAATATTTTAAATTCTTTAAAATAACAAGCACAGATACAAGAGCTGTCATCATCCTTCTTTGTCAAAAATAAACAAACCTGAGACTAAGTTTCCTTTCGGCAATTCTAAAATCCCCATGTTGCCATACAGTATGTGATAATATTACATAGGAATTCCAAAATCAATATTTGTTCGCTGTGCTTTAAGATACAGCCTGTTAAAGTTACATTTCTATACACTGAAAAGTCTACATTGTAAAGTAAGGAGAGAGAACATGCCACAGAGGGAGTCTCCTTGTGAGACAGTTGAGTACAACGGAAGTGGTACAGCTATGAGTATAGTTGAAGTGTCCGTCAGGCCTGTGGTCTCATCCGAAGACGCACCTGCCCCAAGCCCACACGGTTGTTGATAGGATTCGCTTCCTCAGCATCAGCTCTTTGTTGGCTCTTGGCCAGAGTGTCCCCTTGGCTTCTTGCCAGGTAGGTCTCTACAGCTCGGCAGCTTGTTTCATCCAATCAGGCAGCCCAGAAGGCAATAGGGAGAATCTGCTCACAAGATGGAAGTCTCGGTGTTGAATAACCTAATCATGGAAGTGGAATCCCTCCTCTGGCCCCGTTTGCCATATTTTATTGGCAGGACAAAGAAGGGAGTCACAGGGCTAGCTCACACTCAAACAGAAAATTTCAGAAGGTTGTGACTATCAGATGCTGGGATCATTGGAGACCATCCTAGGGGCTGCCTAACATACTAATGCATTTCAAAAATCACCTAGATAATGACTTAAATATTTACAGAGGTAAAAAATATACGATTGACAAAGAATAAGAAAAATAATGCCTAATAGCCATTTTAACAACCTCACCTTAAAATATATTCTAAAACTCTGAAGAAAAATAAAGATGTAAAGAAGCTATATAAAAAAGATATGCATTTGAAACAATAAATTATCTTTATGTGTCAAGCTTAAAAAGATTAAATATTTAATTGATAATTCTCATGGGCAAGGATAAACAGATACTATATAATCTGCCTGTGAGATTAAACACAGCTCAGGACAATCTGGTAACATCAAGATTTACATACCTTTTGACTTACCAATAGTATTCCTGGGTACTTATTTTACAGAAATCATGAAGCCAATGTATAAAGATTTATGTACCGGGCTGTTTGTTGTAGTGATCTATATACTTCTAAAAAAATAATGGAGATGATTTAAAAGTCCATCAGGAATGATCAGCTAAATAAAACATGTTAATACACCCACATAATAAGATATATTGCAACTGTTAAAAGTGGTTCATATTTAATTTATAATCATGGAACTATGTCTATGATGTATTTCTAAAAAAAAAAAAAAAAAAAAAAAGGCAGATTATAAAAACTCTTCCATCCTGTGACAGGCAGAATTATTTCTGTAGAACTATGTCTGTGTGTGCTGGTGTCGCCCATTGTGGCACAGGGAAAAAACCTGAAAGGATATCAATCAAAATATTAATAGGGTTTATCTTTTAGTTGTGGGGTTATGGATAATCTTTATTTTCTTTTTCATACTTCCCTGTATTTTTACTTTGAACATATTTACATTGTATAATGAAACAAAGCAATAGGACTGTTTTCAACATAATATTTAATACATTTTCCTCCTATACCCCATATATAAATATCCTAAGCTTTTATCATATGTTAATCAAAACCACATAGCATCATGAGATCCTTTCATTCTGAATGTCATAGCTACTACTGTTGATACATGAATATGTTCCAAGCTTCTTGGAAACATATACTTATTTAAAAAAACAACAACACACATCTCAAATTCTCTATACACACAAATACCATCAATCAAAAGGGAACTAGAAATTAACTGTCATGTTTGTCCTTAGCCTGGCTATTCTGGAAGAATAACTCACCGAGGGATCAGGAATTATGATTTTGATGAGTTAAATAAGAAAATATAATCTTTGGCTGCTACAGCTAATTATTCACTCATCACTTATTCTTCATACCCTCAACATATTTTTAGTATCTACTATGTATCAGTGCTGGGAATGCAATAGTAAATCAGAAACACACTGTGCCTGCTCTTACAGCCTCATAACCACAAAGCAAAGAATTCACTGGGGAAGATGTCTTCAAAGTCCAGAACTCCCCAACCCCTGATTTATGAATCAGGAAGTAGATTTTTACTTTCCCTTCTTTACCTATATATATTTTCTGACAACAAACTCAAACACATTTCTTTCTTCCATCTTGTAGTAGGCAGAATTCTAAGATAATCTCACACTTTTGCCCCCTGATGTTACTCCCATGATTGTGTTTTGTTAAAAAAGGAATTTTGTAGATGTAGTTAAGGTTATTCTAATTTATTGACTTCAAGGTAGAAAAATGATCTGGATAGCCTAACCTAATCAGCATAAACCCTTTAAAAGCAGAACATATTTCTTCAGATAGTCACAGAAGAGAAAGTGCAAGAGATTCAGAATGTGAGAGAGATTCCAAACATGAGAGAGGAAGGCTCTTCATTGAAACAGAAGGCGCCATGGGGCAAGGACCTCAGAGCATTCTCTAGGAGCCGAGAGCAGTCTGTCGCAAGAAAATGGGACTCAGTCCTACATCCTCAGGGAGCTGAATTCGGCCAATAGTACAGGAATGAGCTTGTAAGAGAACACCCCAAGCTTCAGGTGTGAATAAAGAGCTGCCACCTTGATTTTAGCCATCAGCAGAGAACCTAGTCATGCCACCTAGATTTCTGGATTAGAGAACTGTGAGATAATAAAAGAATATTATTTAAAGCTTGTGCTCATGGGTTACACAGAAATTTTTCATTTGTATGTTATTCCTGGGAACTAGTTAATACAATACAGTGTCACTTTAACTGAGATCCATAGATTTCAACTACCCTCCTCATTGTCCACATGGTGAAACAGAGGGCCACGATTTCTAGTACCAGTGGCTTTTTTCCTTTTTTGATTAATCGAATAATTTTTTTAGTTTTAAACAATCTCAAACTTGTAGTAAAGTTGGAAGGTGTGTTGTTGTTTTTTTCTTAACCCTGTGGGTACATATATTGCTAACGTGTTGCCCAATGATACTTTAGTGCAGTTCTTATAAACAAAGACATTCCCCTGCATACTTACAATATAGTCATTGAAATCAGGAACTGCACGTCAGTTCCTCTCTCAGATCCCATTCCATTTTCACAAAGTAGCCAGACAATTTCCTTTAGAGCAGGAGATGCAGTTTGGAGCTATATATTGTGTTTAGTTGTCAGGCCTCTTTAATCTCCTTCCACTTGGAACAATTTATCATTCTCTCCTTGGCTTTCATCATCTTGAAACTTGAGGATTACAGGCCAGTTATTTTGGATAATGTCCCTCAATTTAGATTGGTCTGTAAGTATGATAGTTGTTCATGTTGGCTAAAATACTAAAGAAATAATATTGTGTTCTTCTCATTGATTACTATAAAATAGCACGTAATTTCAATTTTTATGATTACTAATCATGCTAACTTTGATTACTTAAGTTGGTGTCTGCCAAGGTTCTCCATTGTAAAGTGTTCTTTTTCCCTTTGTAATTAACAAATACTTTGTTGGAAAATAAGAAACTATGTAAATATCCCATTCCTCACCAAACTTTAAATTTATTCATGCATCTATATCAGTATGGACTTGTTTCCTGTGTTACTCAATGCTTTGTAATATGCTATTATCATTATTTATTTTAATATTTCAGTTGCCAGGAACTTGGTCAAAGGGAACTTTGTAATGCTGGCTTTGCCTCAGCATTATTTTGATAATACCTTCTATTCTTTGAGTACTTTCTTACTTTATGACACAGCAAGATGTCCTGGGTTCGTTGTGTCCTTTCTCTTCCCCAGCCCTGGAACTGGCCATTTTTTCCAGAGAGTCCTGTTTTTTGTTAGTGAAAAATGGTATTTAGAAACCAAGATCCAGACACTTTTAGGATTGTTCCTGCTTCCAGTCACACTGGGCTTTTTTTTTTTTTTTTAACTTTTCCAAAACACATGCTCTCTCCTGCCTAAGGCTTTTGTATACATTGTTCCCTCTACCTAGAGCATTCTTCCCTCCCCACTACTGCGAACTCTTCTTACTTATCCTTCAGATCTCAGCTTAAATCTTGCTTCTTCAAGGAAACCTTCTATCGGTGCCCAGACTGGTTGAGGTCTCCAGTCTCTTGTTCCTTTAAAGAAATTTATAATATAGTAATCATTTGCTAGCACATGTTCCCTCTTCATTAGACTGACAAAATCTGAAGGACAAAGGCGGTCTGTTTTTATTTTATTTATTATTTTTAAAAATATATTTTTATTGATTTTTTTACAGAGAGGAAGGGAGAGAGATAGAGAGCTAGAAACGTCGATACATCGACCAGCTGCCTCTTCACACCCCCTACCGGCATTGTGCCCATAACCAACGTACATGCCCTTGACCGGAATCGAACCCAGGACCTTTCAGTCCACAGACCAGTGCTCTACCACTGAGTCAAACCGGTTTCGGCAAGGCTGTCTGTTTCTATCAACATGGTATCACTGGTGCCTAGCACTGTGACTGGCACACAGTAGTGTGAGTGGGTAAGTGAGTAAGCGAATGAATGAGTGAAAAAAACAAATTAATGAACGAAGTCAGAACTTGATCCCAGAGCTTTCCTAGTTACTCAACAGTGGACACTTAAAACTTTTAAAGGTTAACTCACTGAAATGGTGCTCACTAAATTCTCAGACATAAAGGCATAATTTCATTCTTTCTGACAAAACCCTGAGTTTTACACACTGGATCAAATAATTTTCCACATTATTTCATCTTGGAATGGATCCATGCAAAAATGGAAAACCAAGTATTCTCTGAAAAGGTTTGCCATTATTGATTTAATCGCTTGGTTTTATTCTTCATTGGATTTATTAAATTCTAAGTAACTTTCCTAAGTTACTAAGAAAACAAAACGCTGTGGAAGAATATTTAATTTGATTGCATAATACTAAATCTTCACCACCTCCTGAGTTCCTAATTAAATCTTGTATTTTTTTCACGACATCTTGTCCTTGAAGGTGTGCTGCTCTGAAAGTCTCAGAAATGGAATTTCTGGTAAATAAAATCCAGAGACTTGCTTTGAAATGTGGAAGCTTAATAGTTCTACCATTGTCTCCACAGGAAGGTCAAACATACATTTGTCTTCTTGGCCTAATGCTTTTATGGTTTTCCTCTGGTTTTGAGTCAGACCTAGATGCAACCAAGACACACCTCTGGTTTCTGTCTCTCCTCAGAAGCAACTGCAATAACCGTCCCTGAGAATGATGTCAGACCTCCTGGCATCCTTTGGAGCATGTGATTATTGAATTCCGTTGACTTGCTAGAAGGAAAGTGGGGTCAGAAGGGCAGGCCTAAAACAGTTATAGTTCTTTTAGTCCTAAGAGATACATTAGGAGAGGTTTCAAAAAGCTTTTTCTCATTTTATATTTTCTCAAATGGGCTTCTGAGACATTTGGTAATTTGTCTTCCAGTCATTTTAGGTTACGTAGTGTTTATGATAAAAACAGAGGATCTCATCACAACCTATACAATGAGAAACTAATGTTTCCTTTTCCCTGACGTGTATGGCAGTTTTTTGTTGTTGTTTTTTTCCATTCTAAGATATCTGGCAAAGTGAAGACTTGATTGAAACAAATAACCTGTGGTTCCATTCAAATGCGATGAGAAATGCAGACCACCACTCAGGTGAATTGGGGATCCGTCCTTTGTTCTTCTGTGGCTGTGGTGAGGGGAAGAGTCTTGGCCATATTAAGGCTCCTGCAACTTAATATTTAATACTTCCCACCAAAGAATCCAACCAGTATTCATAAATTCAAGAAAAATGTCTCTATTCTTTAGCCACCTTCCAGTGACAGATTTTCCTCCTTTGCATAGTCCTGTATCAGGTGGTGTGACATTCATTCATGGCCCATTTAGTGTGGTTCTAAAAAGGAATTGTTATTAGCACGTCACATCTCAAAAGTAATTGCGATGGATGCAATTCATGGATGTGATTTGTTAACTAGAACTCGTTACCTACACTGAGAACATCATTATGTGGGCTTTGCTAAATGAACTAAAATATCTCGACCAGGGCCCAACTGAGTATCCAGAGAATCAAAGGCAAGCATCAAAGCAAGTTTACCAAAAAATCCTCTAATGAGAACACTATGTAAAAACACATAGTTCAGCTTTGAAGAAAAAAGCAAAAAGCTGAGCAATTAGGCTCTAACACTTTTTAAACAGAGATACATTTTAGTTGTTGGATCACTTTAGAATTTTAGAAGGGAGATTAACAATTTATGTGAGATTTGGAGCAAAGGGAAAAGGGGGATTCGGCACTCAGTAATGGCCCAGGTGATGGGACTGAGGGAGAACAGTTCTTTCCTCCATGACTGTGTTTTATTTGTCAAAATGAATGTAAGGTAGCAAGTCACTCCTAGTATTTAGTAATGCTCTCCCAGGTCAGCAGAGCACCCTGTGTGCCAGACATTAGCAGAGCAGAGCCTGCTGACAAGAACAGAGGTGCTGGGGATAGTCTCGCCTGGTCAAATGCCAGTCTCTGGCCATGAGGAATGTTGGGTGAGGCTCTGTTAAGTTATCCAAAGAATTATTAGATATTAAAGCTATTTAAGTTTAAATCCTACGAATGATATTTCTGGGAGGAATCTAAAAATCTCTATTTACCTAGCAGGGCAGAGGAGTAGGGATGATGTTATGATAGTAAGTGCATACATTTCTAGTATAAATGTTTGTTTTCTACTGCTTGTCAACATTTGAGTAGTTTCTCTGTCCTCTCACGTGGAGTCAGATGATATCCAGTGAACATCACGTCCCTTGGAGGTTAGTGTTTATTTTCCGAGTGCTAATACTCAACCGAAGCTCTTGATTCAGGCAACAATGAGCCAGGAGGTTTCTGAGCATGTCTCTTCTCAAGTCTTCTATACGGGAAATCACTTTACAAATCATTGGGCTACTTTTTCAACATAAATCACAAGTGTCTTCCTGGCCAGAAGTAACAGATAAAATATATATTAAAAATTAAAATAAAATATATTTATATATCTATTGTCCTTTTAACTTTTAGGCATGATTATGAAATATTTTTAAAATTAAAAAATAATAAGATTTTAAAAGTATGTACAAAAATGAAACCATTTAGAGGGTCTATAAGATGCCTGAAAAAGTTCTTATTTCAATTATAGTTCTTTTTCACATAAAATTAAATCACTTTATAGAATTAAGAACTGAAATTTGTAAGTTCAGTGAAAACAGGGATCATTCTAATTTTAATACCCAACAAGTAGTAAGTTAATATTCATTTGTTGAGTGGATTAATAGAAGAATGGAATATTGATGAAATCAAAGTCTTATTAGTAAGATATAAATAATAAAATAATAATACAATTATATAATTCTTTTTATAATTAAACATGATTTTTTATTTATCTAGTAAATTTTTAGTGATTTTATCTTTATAAGAAAGATATTCTAGGAAACTATTATTATGGTTGATATTGATAATATAGCTAATTATTTTTCTAATCTCTGTATGTTCTGTACTGGCCTTTTTTTTTCTTTATTAAACATATTTTCAGACTCATCTCTGTTAAAGAGAACTTTATAATGGTGAGGACAACTGACTCTGAAAATGACATAACATGCTGAAAAATAGCAATGGCAAATGCACAAAGCAAACCAGACTGTTTGCTTGGCAATTTTAAAACTTGTCCTATCTATGATCATTATTTCATTGTAAATTATATGATGAAAATTTAGAAAATTAGGTTTATTAATTTTTATTTTTCAAAAGCCTTTTATGTCTCTGAAACAGAAGTTAAACTGATGTAAAAACTCAGAAAATAATTTAGAACAGTTCTTAAACTTCCATATTTTTTAAACCAGTGTAGAACAATGAATCAATATTTATCATCTACTATGTACCATGCTGAATACTTCACAGTATGTAGAGTATATTCAAGTAACATATTTCTTATAGGGCAAAAATAATGTAACTGACAATTATGAAACAAATAACAACTCAAAATGGAAGGAATTAAGTCTTAGCTAATTAGGGGGGCGGGGCAGATGCTTGGGAAAGATGTCATGAGGTGGTTGAATCTGACCTTATGTCTTATAGATATGATCCAAGAAAATGA
Source organism: Pipistrellus kuhlii (assembly GCF_014108245.1). NCBI lineage: Eukaryota > Metazoa > Chordata > Mammalia > Chiroptera > Vespertilionidae > Pipistrellus > Pipistrellus kuhlii. The sequence goes on along the minus strand of NW_023425540.1, from coordinate 68,846,203 downwards.
AAAGAGGTCTGGCACATTAGACAGAAGGAACTTGACAACAGAGAGGGGAATGCACATGGCATGAGTGAAATCAGAATACTGGCCCAGGGAGAACTGGTGGTGCTTTATCAGAAAAGTGTATGGGATACTGAAATCCCTTTTAGAGCATGCTATCATCTATTTATTGTTAGCAGAGTTGTGAACAAAAGGGAAGATTTCTATTGGAAGCCAAGTTAAACTTTAACAACATTCACTTATCAGGGAAGTAATTTGAAATATTAATTTTTTCTTTCCTTCTGTGCCCATTATGGGTCTTGACATATGAGCTGTCATTCACCCAGGACCAGTTCTCTGATGAGGCTAGAGAGCAAAGATTCTGAATTCTTGACTTCTAAATTCAAAAGCTTCAATGAAAGTGCAGTGTATGATTTCAAACAGATTTGAAAGAAAAAACAATTTGGCAAAATATATCCATACTTCTACCCCAGCTGTCAGACCACAAAACCATTTAAGCTGTGTAGGAAATGGGAGCAAATTTGGACGAGAATCAAGAACCTATAGATTTTTCCTTTGTGCCCTGACCCTGACTCTCCATCATTCTCCCCACAGCAAAGGTGGGGAAGGATACAATAGAATTGTCATTTAAATTTTGGTTTCTGATAATAAAATAGACACATCTCTCGCACCCTGGGTGAGACTCAATGAAAGAACAACCTTCCTAGGGAAGTCCCTGGCACCATGATGATGAAACAAAATACCTCACTGGTTCAGTCTAAACTCCGGTTAGTGATCAAGCCAATGTTCTTCATGAACATAGAATTGCTGATAACAGAGCAGAGATGGATAAGAGACAGTGTTAAGGACACAGTGAGATCCTTTCAGCATCCCTGAACCCTGAATCTCAAGATGTGGGGAGATAACTAGGACATGGAAAAGGAGACCAAAAGGTTGGGCCAATGAAAATGCAGTATGACAACCAGAGAACAAACATGGCAACTCACAAACTTCTAAATAGGTAAACCCTGGGGAGATGCTGATGGCCAAACTCTGATTAACATTTTATTAGGTGAAAAACATGATGTGTGCCTGAAAATCAAAGCAGATTTGTTAATGCATATCTGCATAGGATCAAACACATCAAAATAAGAAGCAACTGGCTTCTTTCCCAGTACTATCGAATGGCTTTTGAGCAAGATTCTTTAACAGCCTATCCCATTCCTCCAATTTAGACTCAAATCCAGGGAGAAAAGCCAAAGATAAAGTTTCATCTAAAATGTGTCCTGATTATAAACTAAGAGTGCCTGATAAATTACATATTTTCACAGAATATACCTAGACTAAATTATGATTATGTTTGAGCCAGAAAATGTATTTTGATTATAGAAAACAGTGTTACATTTTTGAACTTCAGTCCATGCCCTTGAAAAGCAAGCCTGCTAAATTCATCTTCAAGGCCCCTCAAATTGCTGGTGACTCCACGCTCCCCTTTGGCTTTCTCCACCCACACACCCTTATGGGGACCAGGACTCAGAGTTATCTAACCCAAAATATCAATAGTGCTGCTGTTGAGAAACCCTGCTGTAGCTAATTTTTCTTCATTTCCTGAGTGAAGATAAAATGAGCCTAGTAGTTCCATTTCTACCTGTGGGTGAGGAGACCAGAAATAGTCTTTCGGATCCAGCCAAATATCTGTATTGTCTGAATGGAACCCTGAAACATCCAAGGTCATCAACCTAAAACTCTTGCCCTTAACTCATAGAATATTCACAAATTGTCATGCAAGTCCTTTTGACTTTTCCCTTTTATCTGTGCTGTTATCTAGTGTCTTTGTGGGATACCTCTGTCCAAAATACTAGTCTGCTTCGAGGTAGCCTACCATCACTATCAGCATCAGCATGCTATAAACAAAGCCTGTCTTTAATTGAATGCTTACTATGTTTCATGCTCTTAATACGCAACTCTTCATTTAATCTGTACAACATTTTGAGGTAGGTTTTATTATGCTAAAGCTAAGGATCATAATTAATAGTTGCCAGGAGTGTCCCCACCGCTGTGGCTGCCTTGTTTGCAAGTTGCAGAGAGCAGAACCTGGCTGGCAGGGTTTCACGATGCTGGAGCTGGCGGTGCAGAAGGAGGCGGTCCACCTCTGGTGCTGCTCAGTGTGGTGGATCATTTTAACCGAATAGGCAAAGGTTGAAAACCAGAAGCGTGTTGTTGGTGTGCTTTTGGGGTCATGGCAAAAGAAAGTACTGGATGTACCCAACAGTTTTGCAGTCCCTTTTGATGAAGATGACAAAAATGATTCCATCTGGCTTTTAGACAATGATTATTTGGAAAACATGTATGGAATGTTTAAGAAGGTCAATGCCAGAGAAAGAATAGTTAGATGGTACCACACAGGCCCTAAACTACACAAGAATGACATCGCCATCAATGAACTCATGAAAAGATACTGTCCTAACTATTAGTCATCATTGATGTGAAACCAAAGGATCTGGGACTGCCCACACAAGCATATATTTCAGTGGAAGAAGTTCATGATGGAACTCCAACCTCAAAAACACTCCAGTGAAATTGGAGCAGAGGAAGCTGAAGAAGTTGGGGTTGAACACTTGTTAAGAGACATCAAAGACACTACTGTGATCACAAACCAGGTGCATGGTATAAAGGGACTGAACTCCAAACTTCTGGGTATCAAAGGCTACCTGGAGAAAGTGGCTACAGGCAAGTTTCCCATAACCACCAAATCACCTACCAACTGCAGGATGTCTTCAGCCTGCTGTCAGACGTTAGTCTGCAGGAGTTTGTTAAGGCCTTTTACCTAAAGACCAATGACCAGATGGTTGTGGTGTGTTTGGCCTCCCTGATCCATTCAGTGGTTGCCCTGCACAACCTCATCAACAAGATTGCCAACTGGGATCCAGAGAAGAAAGAATGGCAGGAAAAAGAAGAGAGCATAAAGGATAGAAAAGATGACAAAGAGAAAGAGAAAGATGGTATAAAGAAATAAGAGAAAAAGAAGAAACCATAAAACATATAACTTTTTAATTAGTAAATTAAAATCTTATAAACTAACTAGTGTGCCACCAGAGGGTTCTTTTCATTTAAGTGCTTGTTAGAAAGCTGTATTGATAAGAGCTCTTTGCCCCAGGTCACTCTTGCGGTGACATTACGTGGAAGTGAATAGAGAGAGGGACTGATCTCCTACCTAAACTGCAGCATAGACACTATGAACTGGGATCATGACAGCTCAGGCTTCAGATTGTGTGACAAAAATAAACCACGTTTTTGGTGCTCTTCGTTCTTTTATCTGTAAAACCAGGAGTTGAATTTTTCCCAACTCAAAAGACTCTTGGGGTCTGTTTCTGGCAGTTTGCAAAATTGCTAAGTGGAATGCATGAATTCCAAAAGTGCTCTGCCTCGAGCACCTCTGAGTTCTGACCCTTCTGAACTCGTTGAGAATAACACACAATTAAATGGCTTGTTTTTTTTTTTTGTTTGTTTGTTTTGTTTGTTTGGTTTTTTTAAAGAGAATTAGTAGTTACCATTCCAAAGCTCATATCCAAAAGGGGCATAACCAAATTTGATAATAAAATTGTTCTAATGATTATTTTATACTTCATTACCCCCTGCCTATCCTTTTTAAGTTAATTATTATCCACCAGGAAATAACACAGTCATGTACCATGCTCTCCCAGTTGGCTAAACTGGATGGTTCATATTGATCTAACCCCTACTATGACTCTGATTTTCAATCAGGACTATCTAGAAATGCCCCCCTTTTTTAGACTCATCAGATTGGTGAGTAACATTGAATAACAGCACAAACCTAAACTGAATTTAAGATTACACATTCCTTGGACAATTTTCTAGTCTAGAATCCAACCTAGACCCCATGTTGTATTCAGTTGTCACATCTCTTTTGTCTCTCTTATCTTCCATGACCTGACTTTCTTGAAGAGTATTGGCTAGTTGGTTTATTGAATATCTCTCACTTTGGGTCTGTCTGATGTTTCCTCATGATTAAATACAATTGTACATGTCTGGCAAAAAATATCAAAGACATGATATTGTGCCCTTAGTCTAGAGATGAAGCCAAGGGTATGACTGCAAAGTCTTTCCTTAACATCTCGGAGAACTCTTCAGTCATACAAAAGACCCTTTGAAAGTAAAGGTGTGCCACTGCCACCTTAAGATGAAAAGTAGCTGAACAGCATAAATGTACAGGGAGGCAATTGGATCCCCAAAATATCAGAAAGTAGCCTGGGAAAACTACTCTTTGGCCAAAGTAATGTCTTTCATGAGAAGGGAAGGTGACTCAGGCAGAACCAAGAAGAGCACTGTTATGGACTGAATTGTGTCCCCCAAATTTATATGAAGTCTTAGCCCTCGATATGGTGATAGGACCTTTAAGGAGGTAATTAAAGTTTAATGTGGTCATAAAATAAAAGCCTAATTAGATAGGACTGGCATCTTCCTAAAAAGTGGGAGCAACACCAAATCTCTCTCTCACTACACGAGCACAGAGGAAAGGCCAGGTGAGGACACAGCATGAAGGCAGCCATCTGCACACCAGGAAGACAGGTCTCAGCAGACATGTTGGACTCCTGGCTTCCAGAAGTGCTAAAAAATACATTCTGTTACTTAATCACCCAGTCTGTAGGACTGTTATGGCAGTCTGAGCCAATTAATACACGCCCAGAGGGCTGAGCCAAAAGAATGATCGCTGAACCTAATTAGGACATTTCAACATTTTCTGCTTAGA